>NC_090445.1:1222175322-1222800322 GCF_031143425.1 Pleurodeles waltl | reverse complement strand
TTCTCTGAAGCTTGGCTGTGGTCCCTGCGTAGAGGGCGTTGCCGTAGTCCAGTCTGCTGCTTATGAGGGCGTGAGTGACCGTTGTTGTTGTTTCTAAAGGAATCCATTTTAAAGTCTTGTGTAGCATGCAAAGGGTGTTGAAGTAGGAGGATGATATGGTGTTGATTTGCTGAGTCATGGAGAGAGATGAGTCCATTATGATGCCAAGATTGCGTTTGTGGGTGGTGGGAGTTGGGAGTGGTCCAAGGGTGGTGGGCCACCAAGAGTCGTTCCATGCTGTCTTGTTGGGGCCGAAGATGATGATCTTGGTTTTATCTGAGTTCAATTTGAGGTGGCTTGCTGTCATCCAGTTGGCGATGGCAAGGAGTCCAGCGTGTAGGGTATTCTTGGCGGTAGATAGGTTCCTCGTGAGGGAGATGATGAGCTGGGTGTCGTCAGCGTATGAAATGATGGTGAGGCCGTGGGGGCGGATGATGTTGGCGAGAGGAGCCAGTGGTTTGTAAACTCCAACGTGGAAAAGCTTGGACATTGCGCATTCTCTGCAGTAGTGAAAAAATGCAGCCAGGGATCTCCCCATAGCTAGCAGACGCTATGTGCAACCTCTGAGTGCAGCAGTCATTTGTAATCTGCTTGGGAACACCGGCTGAACTCATCCATCCTGATGTTTAAAGATCCTGTCAGGTGTTGACCAATCAGAGAGATAGCCTGATGACTCAGCCAGTTCCAGGAGAGCAGAGCCTCCTGGCACAGAACCCACATCCCCACTCTGCCCTGCTTGTTCCAGTACCATATGGCAATGTGTCTGTGAGAGCCTGCACCCATTTTCCCTTGATGAGCAGGAGGAAAGCTTTCAATGCACAGCTAATTGCCCGGAACTCCAACAAAGTTGATGTGGAGGTGAGCTTCTGCTGAAGACCAGAGTTCCCTGATCTCTCCCTATACCAGATGACCTCCTGAATCGAGCAGTAATGCATCCATGATGAATGTCAGCTCTAAGTGGCTCAGGGAGAGGGATCTGCCCTCAGTTCAATGGTGGTCCAGCAGCCACCACTGCCAATCTCTTGCAGTTTTCTCTATCAACTGGATAGAATCTGAAAGGTCCCCCTGATGCTGAGTTCACTGAGACTTCAGGTTTCACAGAAAAACACGAACATGCAACCAGGTGTGGTCCACTAGCAAGATGCAGGAGGCCAGGAAGCCTCTCAGCCACTCCCACTGAAACACAGGTTAATGGATGAAAGATCAGGATAATAGCCCGAATGCCCTGGACATGGTGAGGCAGAGTGAAGATTTAAACAGCACCATGTCCAAGATGGTTCAGACGAAAGGGAGCCAATGTGAAAGAGTCAGATGTGTTTTCAGCATAGTCGTTTAAAATCCCAAAGAGGTCTACAGATCGGGCAAGGTCTGAAAGTGGCTGACAACTGTTCCATGTAAGTCTGCTTTCAGTGACTAGTCATCAAGGTTTGGAAACACTGGTATTCCAACTGCAGAAGATGGACAGCAACCACCACCATCACTTTTGTGAACAATTGAGAGGCACTGTTTAAACCAAAGAGGAGCGCTGATCTACCTAAAACCACAAGTAACGTCTGTGGGACTGCAGGACGGGAATGGGGAAATAGGCATCTTACAAATCCAACACGACCATCCAGTCACCTGAACCCAGGGCAGACTGAACTTGGGTCAGAGTAAGCCTCTTAAACTGGTCCTTCCTGATGAAGATGTTCAGAGGGCACAGGTCTAGAATAGGATGAAGTTCTTCATACTTTTTTTGCACCAGGAAGTAACCGGTGTAGCAGCCAGTCCTGACGACTGATGTTGGTACCGCCGCTATGGCTCCTTTTTCAACTGAGCTTAAACTTTATCTTGCGAAATGGACAAATGATCCTCTGGAAGCTCTTGTGGTGTAGGTGGTATGTTTGGAAGGGTAGAAAGGAAAGGAAGAGTATAACTGCAACTATTTGTGAGAACCCCTCTGTCCAATGTGGTGCTCTGCCACTCGTGGAGGTAATAACTTATTCATCCAACCAGGTGACAGTGTGCCACTGGGGGCATTACTGCTGGCAGCCGGATGCCCTAAAACCTGGGAGGTCTGTTGTTGCTAAGGCGCAGTGTGTCCTAGCCTCTGGTGTAAGCCTCCACTGAAGCCTTGAAAGGGACAGTACTTATGGAGAAACTGCAGTATGGGCTGTGCTAGACCAAAAGAGCGCATTGTTGCCATGCTTTACTTAAAGTCCTTGCATGCCGAGTCCGCCTTGTCCCCAAAGAGATGGGTGACATCAAAAGGCATGTTCATAAGTGATTGTTGAACATCACTCAAAAGCCTGACAAGCGTATCCAGGGTAGCGCCGAAGTGCTGCCCTGTTACTAACAGCCCTACCCAGACAGTCCATATTGTCTTGGCCCTTATTACCTATTTTGCTGCGTCTTGGCCATCCTGAATTATCTGTTGGAGGCTGGTGTGAAGGTCATCGGGGACTAAGGACATGATATTAGCCACCATAGCCCACAACCCATGTGAATAAAGCCCCTGGAGGGAAGTTATAGACCTGAGGACCAGAATAGCAGATGCCTCAATGAGTTGTGACTCCCTGTCTGGCGGTGTGGTTGGAAACACATTTCGGTTCAACCTACTGCTGGTGGCCTGAACTAGGAGGCTCTTTGGTGTCACATTCTGCAGGAGGAAAGAGGTGTCCTCCAGAGCTGGCCTGTGTCTCCCCTCTATTTGGAGATTGACAGAAGGGTTAGAGCTTGGCTTTGTCCAGGTGCCCAAAAGCATGTCTGTCAGTACCTTCTTAGAGAACAGTGGTTCTGAGGACGTCTGCCCCGGCTGCAGAAGCCCCATGAGTATACTGGTCTTTCCCACAACTGAGGGAAGCTGGAGGTCAAATACTTTTGCCACCCTCCTTATCACCATCACAAATGAGGCACATTCTTCTACAGAGGGGCCAGGTGAAGAAGTGAAGCCAGTGTCAAGAGAAGTATCAAGTCCACTAGCCAGTTGGAGATCCAGAAACAGGTTCTCATCAACATATCGTTGTGATGTGTAATCGCCGTCATTATCTTGTGGCTCCGGGTCCAAGATTCTATAATGTAATGTAGGCATGTCAGAGTGGGGTTGGACGAGTGGTCGAGGTGGGTGTGATGCTGTAGGAGGTCATGGAGAATTCGCTTCAGAGTCTGAAAGGATTATGGGGGTCCCCCTCCAGCGTTGCTGTGGGCACTGACACACTGGTCTTGGTGCAGGGCTTGGTGTCCTATGAGGGATTGGTGCAGGCATTTGCCCCGGACTCAGGGCTGTCCCCGACCAGGGCCAAGAGGCGCAGTCAGCACTGGGGACTGATCCACAGCAGTAACCCGACTGGAGGCCTCATCAGATCTATGTGGCACAGATGCGCCAAAGGGGTCTAGAGGGATACCAAAGATCCACAACATTGCCTGTTTAAAGGCTTGGATTTGTTGCAGCCTCGCCAATGGCCCCAGGATCTTGGGCTAGTGCAGGGAACGGTTCCTAGGAGGTAGGCCGAGACTCTGAGGTACCATGGTGTCCACGCAACTTCTCTTGAGTTTGGTGGGAAGAAGAGGAGATGTTTTTTTACTTCCTATATTTTTTTTGACTTACCTTGAAATTGGAATGTGAAAATGACCTCTCTCAGGAGCGGCTCCAGGATTGAGAATGTATCCTTGACTTTTAATGAGACAGGGACTCCTGAGCTTTTCTGCGGTGCTTGGAGATGTAGAGTTTGGCCTTGTGGTCCCAGATGGGCTTCAGATTAATCAGAATGCATTTCTTGCTAGATGCTGGGTCATGCGAGAAGCTGACATATGCCTGAGGCAATTCTTGCAGGGTTTGAAACATGTCATTTTAAGGGGAGATGCAACCCTTGCACCCAGTAGAAATTTTGGAAAATAACTTTTTCAAAATGACAGATATTGAGTAAGCAAGCCCTAGATCCATGTAAGAAGGCACAGAAAGAAAGGACAACGGAGATGGCGGTTATATCGTGTAGGAGGGTGGCTTTCTTCTAGCATGGTTACCTCCATTTTTGGCCTGTTTGTTAGTGTGTTTTTACTGTCTCACTTGGATCCTGCTAGTTAGGACCCCAGTGCTCATAGTTTGTGGCCTATGTGTCAGTATGTTTTACTGTTTTGTCAGTATGCTTGACTGTGCCACTGGAGTCCTGCTAACCAGAACTCCAGTGCTTATGCTCTCTCTGATTCCAAATTTGTACTGACATACTGGTAACCCAGTATTCCACTCCAAATTGGCATACTGGACCCCCCCCATGAGTCTGTAGTATATGGTACCTAGGTACCCAGGGCATTGGGGTTCCAGCAGCATTTCTTTTGCCACCCATAAGGAGCTCATACAAACTCTTCTTCAGGACTGCCATAGCAGCCTGAGTGAAATAGTGCTTTCACAGCCATTTTCACTGTGCCAGGGAATGTATAAGTCACCCATATGACCAACCTTCAATTCCTGAAGGCTAGGTGCAAAGTTACTGTGTATGAGAGCACCCCTGCACTAGCAGAGGTGCCCCCACATTGTCCAGGGCCTATTTCATGGACTTGTGAGTGCAGGGACACCATTACAAATGTGCACTACATACAGGTCAACACATATATGTAGCTTCACAATGGTAACTCCTAATATGGCCATGTGAGGTGTCTAGGATTGAGAAATGGTACCCCCAATCTGATTCTGGTATTGGGGGGCCAATTCCATGCACCCTGGGGGCTCCACCATGGACCCCGAGTACTGCCAAACCAGCTCTCTGAGGTTTTCACAGCAGCCACAGCTGCTACCACCTCACAGACATACTTCTGCCCTCCTGGGGCTTGGGCTGCCCAATCTCAGGAAGGCAGAACAATGCATTTCCTTTGGGACAGGGGTGTTACACCCTCTCCCTTTGGAAATAGGTTCTACAGGCATGAGGGGGTTGGGGGGGGAATCTTCCCAGAGCCTCTGGAAATGCTTTGAAGGGCACAGAGGGTGCCCTCCTTGGATATTCTAGTCTGCACCGGTTCAGGGACCCCCTCCCAATCCCTGCTCTGCCGTGAAACTGGACAAAGGAAAGGGGAGTGACCACTCTCCTGTCCATCACCACCCCAGAGGTGGTGCCCATAGCTCCTCCAGAGTGTCCCTGGGTTCTGTCATCTTGTTTTCAGGATAGTCAGGAACTCTTGGAGCATCTGAGTGGCCAGTGCCAGCAGGTGCTATCAGAGACCCCTCCTGATAGGTGCTTACCTAGTTAGGTGACCAATCCCCCTCTCAGGGCTATTTAGGGTCTCTCCTCTGGGTGCTTCCTCAGATTCGGTTTTGCAAGATTTCAGCAGGACTCCTCTGCAACCTCTGCTTCACCTTCTACCGTCAGATCAACCGCAGAACTGCTCCAAGAACTGTACAACTGCAACAAAGTTTCCAAGAAAGCTACTGCAACTCTGTAACTTCAGCTCCTGCCAGCAACTGCAATAGTTTCCAGGTTGTGCACGCTCTGAGGACTGCCTGTCTTCATTCTGCACCAGAAGGACCGAAGGAATCTCCCATGGGGGACAGTCACTTCTCTGCTTCAGCAGGCACCTCTCTGCAGCAACAACCGGTACTCTGGGACTCCTCTCCTGTCAACGAGCATGATCCTTGGAACACAGGTGGTGGACCAAAGTGATCCTGACTGTCCAAATGTCCAGCTGTCCAAATTTTGTGGAGGTAAGGGCTTGCCTCCCCGAGCCAGACAGTATCCCTATGCACCATGTGTTTTGCAGCTCCTAGGGCTTCTGTGCACTTCTCCAAGAAATCCTTTGTGCACAGTGTAGCCCAGGTCCCCAGCACTCTTTCCTGTGGCGCTCAGCTCTCTGAGTTGCTCTCCGGCGGCGTGGGATCCCTTTGTGTAGCGCTGCGACGACTGCGATTTGCAACTCCTTTGTCCCCGTATACTGGGACTCCTGTGGGTGCTGCCTGGTCTTCTGAGGGCTCTCTGAAGTGCTGAGAACCCCCTTTGTCTCCTTAGTCCGAGTTGAGACCCTCAGGTCCCTCCTGGGTCCGGGTAGCACCTTTTCCTGCCTAACGCGTCTTTTGCGTGAGCCAAGGCATGTTGGCGGAATCCAACAACGAAAACCAGCCTGCATTCTTCTACTCGATGTGGGACATCTCTTGCACCAAGCAGGAACCCGCAGCTGTCTTTTTTGGTGCATTTCTGACTTTTTCTTCTAACCGGAGAATCCACTTTTGCACCTTCATCTGGGTCAGCATGGCCTACTGTTACTCCTAGACTCTTCAGCTATTCTTGGACTTGGTCTCCTCTCTCAACAGGTCTTCAGGTCCAGGAATCCATCATTGGTGTCTTACAGTCTTGCTTACTTTTTGCATAATCCTTTATTTACCACGACTCCTAGTGTGTTCTGGGGAAACTTGCTGTACTCTACTCCTGTTTTCCTGGGCTCTGGGGTGGGGTACTTTACTTACCTTTGGTGTTTTCCTAAACTTCCAGCACCCCTCTACACACTACTCTTGCCTAGGTGGGAAACCAACTTTCGCATTCCACTATTTTAGTATATGGTTTGTGTTGCCCCTAGCCCCATTATAGCCTATGGTGATTGTCACTGTTTGCACTATTTTATGACTGTGTATTTACCTGATTCTGGTTACTAGTGTATATATTGTGTGTAATACTTACCTCCTAAGGGAGTATAGCCTGTAAGATATTTTTGGCCTTGTGTCACTAAAATCAAGTACCTTTATTTTTGGTAACACTGAGTATTGTCTTTCTTGTGTGTGAGTACAGTGTGACTATAGTGGTATTGCAGGTGCTTTGCATGTCTCCTAGTTCAGCCTTAGCTGCTCTGCCTACAGCTACCTCTAGACAGCCTGGCTTATAGACACTGCCTACATTTCACTAATAAGGGATAACTGGACCTGTTATAAGGTGTAAGTACTTTAGGTACCCACTACAAACCAGGCCAACCTCTTACATATCGTGGCCCGATGTCGCTTCAGGGACAGGCCGAGATGGACTTGTATGGAGCTGCACAACTCCACCTACTGGCACACAAGGGAAGTGCTGAAAAAATCTCATGATCCAGTCTGGTGCCCCTGGGATATTTACAAGGTGGGCAACCTGCATTTAGAACTATTCATCAGAATGTTTTTGTAGAACTGGAGGTTGGACTTATTGGATTTTATTGGGTCTTCGGAATAGTCTAAGTGCAAGAAGAATTGTTTTAAACATCTTTTTATTGAGATTAAACAAAAAGATTGCAATTTATGGTGGTTTGATATCCCATAAGAGCCACTCTATGCCTCGAGTTTCCTAAAGAATTTGTTTGGCACCCAGTAAGGCAGGGGTCTTCAAAATCCCCTGGGGTGGCTCAAATGATCCAAGGTGGGGCACCAGGCTCTGTCCAAGAGAAGCCTTATGCTGATTAGAGGGCTTTGTTTTAAACTGAAAAAATGAGCAGCAGTAAACCGCACTGTAATGGGCCATCACTAACATGTTTTGTTATTTATATCCAAGCTGGCAGTATGTGTCAAAAGTAAAGGGACTCCAAAAGCTCTTCAAAACCCCCACCCCACTTCTAATAATCACACTGTGGATACCTTTACATGTTAGTAAGGCCTCCCTGAACAGAATAGCATGTTTGGCATCATGTATTTGATTGCATCTTTAAAAAAGTAACAGAACTTAACTGCAATGTTTAAACAAGTCTAGACATATTTAAACAGTGCCAACCTAATAGAATAATTGTGAAAAATATGGAGGGAGGCCCCCTGATTATTATTATTATTTTTTTACAAGGGTGGGGCATTAAAAATGTGAAGACCACTGCGGTAAGGAGTATTTTGCAAGGTGTACTAAAATTTGAGTATTATATCATCTTGAGCATGGCTGCTCTGCCCAGTACGGACTAAAGTGGTGTTCTTTGGTATTTTATGTACCCTTGAAATTTATTTAGGAGATTGGGGTGGTTGCAAAGTAAGAATTCCTCCAGGTTATGTGTTACATATATTTCCAGATATCTGGGAAATTAGGTAAACAAACAGGGACAGGATAAATGTGGCAACAAGTAGATTAGGGGGCAGAGCAATGATTTTCCCCACTTTTTTGAGCAGACCGGATTTTCCCTAGTTTTTAATATAGCCCAAATATTTCTCAAATACTTTGATTTTTAAAAAAATATTTTATCTACCGAGTTTTTGGACTTTGCTCACATATATCAATACTGTCTCATCCCATATGTCTTCTCAACTTAGGCCTCAGTGGGTCTCCTCGGATCCAACACACCAGCGGTTCCAGTGTGAGCATGAGGATTAGGAGTACTAAAGGGCACCCCTGTCTGGGACGTGGCTTGCATGTAGCCAAGATGACCACATCGGAGCGGTGTTCCGGCACCCCAAGCTGCACATCCTCTGAAAAAATGGTGTGGGGTAATGGAAATCATCTGCTTTACATTGCTGGCCTTTTCTGGTCGCTTCATGTTCCAGCTGCATTGGCCCACATGAGAGCTTATCCGACTAGAGGAACCGGTGGAAAACTTGGGGGTGTGTTCATGCCAGAATATTGTGCCTATCAATGGCACTGTAGATTCTACAATCTTGGGGGGTCCTGACACGTTCGTGGAGACACTCCTATATGACCTCTTTGGGAAGGAGTAATGTTTGAAGGTGTTCTTGGTGGTGTGTACACACCATATGCAGGACCCCAGGCCTCCACTGCAACCGGTAATAGCACACCTGTTAAACTTTCGCAACTGAGATGCGGCCTCGAGGTTGAGGCGAGAGCGGGCCTACTGCTTCATCAGGGATCCAACAGATCTATCCAGAACTTCAGAGTGGCAGTGCAGGAGGCTATATGAAAGTTCACTGCTCAAACGCATGCTATGCAGTAAAGGCCTCAAGTATTCCATGCTCATATCCAAATGAGTAAGACTACTCAGTGACATTTGCAAATGGCTTGACCGTACCAAGACAGACCGTTAGAGGGCAGGGAGACCCTGATTGCGCCTGACAGTCATTTGAGGCAAACAAACAAATATTACATAAGTACAGAGATCTGGCAGCTAGCGGGATAGCATATATGGGTAAGTCCTTATGGCAAACGCAAGATGTTGGGTAAAGCGCTGGCCTGGTTGTTGAAACAAGAACGTGAACACACATGCAAATCACTACTATATCGGGCAAAGCTATCATGGCTAGTGAAGAGACCGCAGATGTCTTTGCTGCACGCTCTAGGAATCTTTACTATTCTAAACTCAGGGACAGTCAAGAAGAGACTCAGTGTTACCTAGATGATGTGGTGGTAGTGTGGCAAGAGAGCTGCCACAGTCTTTTTCTGAACAAGCCGATAAACGTTGACAAGATCATGGCAGCTATATTGGGAGATGCTGGCGGAAAGGCCCTGGGATCCAACGGCTTGATGTCAGAATTCTATACAACATATAAGCATCTCCTGACTCTCAAGTGTATTAGGAGTCACTGAAGGCAGAATAACTCCTGCCTTCCATGCAACAGGCCATTATTACTGTGCTACCTAAACACGAAAAAAGAGCCACTTACGGCCGGTTGTTGCTCCTAAGTCTAGACAAAAATTACTTGCAAAAATATTAGCAAATCATCGCTTATGGAGCAAGTTGTCTCCCCATCATAGGCGGTTTGCAAGCCACACAGATCCACAGCTATAAATCTACGCACTGTGTTCTCAGTTAAGCACTTAGGGGCCAGATGTAGCAAATACCAATTTAGCGAATCGGAAATTGTGAGTCTGTCTGACTCGCAATTTCCGATTCGCAAAATCAGATGCAGAACGGTGTCTCAGACACCGTCTGCGAGTCGCTATGGGGTCGCAAAGACCCACCTCATCAATATTAATGAGGTGGGTCGCATTTTGCGACCCAATAGCGAGTCCCTGCACTCACAGGGATGGTGGCCTGCTGAAGACAGCAGACCTCCATGTCTGTGACTGCTTTTTCAATAAAGCAGTTTTTTTTTTTCTTTCATTTTGCAGCCCGTTTTTCTTAAAGGAAAACGAGTTGCAAAATGAAAAAAATTACGAAACCATTTGGTTTCGTTTTTTCAGTGTAGGCAGTGGTCCATTCACAAAGGGGAATGAGTTACCACCAGTTCAATTCTGAATTGCGATGCGAGCCGCAAATAGGAAGGGAACACCCCTTCCTATTTGCGAGTCGTATTCACAAATTGCGAGTCGGTACCGACTCGCAATTTGTGAAGGAGCATCGCGTTAGGCTGTTTGCATGGCGCAAACTGCGATTTTCGCAGTTTGCACCATGCAAACGGCTTCCTACATCTGGCCCTTAGTCCCTCCTGACACTGAGGTAGTGGTTGCTCTATTAGATGTCGATAAGGTCTTCGACTCACTAGAACAGCCATTTTTCATGGCAACATTCGGCATCGCCAATCCATTAATTTAAACATGTAAACTCCAGTATTCCGGAACTGTTGCATGGGTCCATGTTAATGGCCTAACGTCAGACCCCTTTTCCAATACACAGTGGCGCATGTCAAGGTTGCTCATTATTCCCCTTTACTATGTATACTTGCTCTAGTCCCTTGGCCAGACTCCAGCAGGAAAGACCATGGATGTCAATTCACCAAAATGCTAGGGGCAGCAGAAGTGACATCATGCACCGTTTCACCTCCATTTTCACTCACACACACTGCCCTGATTACTTAGCGGTAATCCCCATTACTCTTAGTCCTACTCGTCCTCAACCCAGTCCTGACGTCATGAGGTTATCCCCTATCCAAACAGGAAACAAAACTGGAAACACTCTTCAGCCCCACCCACCCTCCAGATCAGGCATATAACCACCTACTAACAGGACTTCCTGAAATACCAAGTCCACAAAGGCCTGAACCAGGCGGGTGGGAGGGAAGCAGGACTGGGTCGAAGATGAGTAGGACTAAGAGTAATAGCGATTACCATTAAGTAATCAGGGAATTACTTCTACGTCCCTCGTCCTCGACCCAGTCCTGATTTTATGAGGCACACCAAAGCAAACACCTCAAGAAGACCTTTGTGTATGTCCGGAAAGGGAAAATAAGGACACATCACACAGCCAATGCAGTGATTTAATTAACACACACAAACTGATCAAAAGATTCCCAGCAATAGTATGCCAGCTAAATTCCCAGAGGCAGGCTCTGCACAGTTCAGACAATAATGTCTGACAAAGGTGGAGTCCGAATCCCAAGGCCCCCGACAGACTTCTGCCAAAGAGACCCCTTGAAAAGCAGCCCAAGAGGCTGAGAGACCCCTAATGGACTGTGCCTGGACACCCATGGGGCAAGGCAATCCCGCACGATGAGAGACGTAGAGATAATTACACATACACACAAATTCGCACTTGCACACACACACACACACTGTCACAAACACACTCTCACCTGAACGGCACAAGACATACACTTAAAAACATTTTTACTTACCTTGACTGCCGTGAAGGGGTATATTCCAGCTACTCGTACCTCATTTTTATTACACTAATAGAGAATAGCATGTTATTAATCACTATTAGTGTAATCAAAATTGATAGAAAACAACAAGAGTTAAGTCCCAACTGACATCCATAAGGACAAGCTGCCACTGTGTTCCTGGCACCGATTTAGCCACCTCTGAAGCCAGGGATCGCAAAGAGTAAGTGAGGGGTCGTAGCTGTGGCAACCCCTAAATGAAGTCCATGGGAAAGACATATTCATAAATGCATCCTATTTGAGAGGGGATGTATATTGCACTCTATGTATGCAGACAACATTTTTCTGTTCGTCCAACATCCTTTAGACAACCTACTGCTTTTTAATTTGTTAAGTAATACTAATTGGTGACGTATTGGGGTACATATAAACGGGAACAAAACTGACTCCGTTCCCTTTTACGGCATGCACTCGTCAGCCGGCACAAAACTTTTCCATACGATAGATTGAAGACTCAAATACCTGGGATACCGCTCCAAAGAAGGCCCAGTTAAGTTAACCCTCCAAAGTAGCCTCATATTAAATTATGGCCCAGTGATCGAGAAACTGACGCAATGGGTGGACTCATGGATCCTCTTTTCTTTGTCAACTGCAGACTATATGGCATTGATCAAGACAATCATACTTCTCAGATTCCCATACATTTTTGCAACCATCCCTGTCCCACTGTATAAAGTATTCTTTTCCACCCCCAAAACACATCTCACTAGGATGATATGGGTGTGCAAACATGCAAAAATATGCTCACAGTATGACATTGCCTTATGAGATGGAATGCTTTGAGGTGCCAGATTTCGAGCTGTGTTACCTAGCAGCACAATGCCACTATAGCAGATTCTTGTACCACCCTGATAGACACATCCTATGCCAAATTCAAGGCAGGGGATGGGCATGGGCAGTCTCATTCTCAGCCCTAGTACAGACTGGTCTTGCACGCCCCCGATACAAAGATAACCCAATAGGAGTAACTTGTTGAGCAAAGAACCGTGTTAGCAAAATATTTTGCGTACAATTTCCATACCCTCCTGTGGTGCATGCAGCCAATAACCCAATTCTAAAGCTTGCAAATGAGAGTGACATGGCAGATTTGCTTAATAGGGTGCACATATGGGAACTAGGACAGTGTTTTTTTTTTTTTGTTTGTTTTTACTGAGAGCCAATGTATCACACTTGCACAATTGGATGAAATATGTACGGTCACTCTATTGGACATTTTCACATAATACAGGATCAGGCACATAGCCTGTGAGAAGATGCCTGGCTTTCCTACAGAACCACAGGAACTCACACCTCTAATGCAGCTGATTAGGTCCCCACTTGCGACGAGGTGGGTTTCAAGGCTATAAGGCCTGATTTCTGACAAGAGGCTAGCAATTGAACAATGGCAAGGCACATAATTAGGCCCAAAACAGGGTTTCTGAAGCTTTGGTAGAAACAATAGAAAGACCATTGTCAGCTCTATGACCCCTTTTGTGTATTCCATGCACCTGTGTAGTAGCCTCAAGTTGGGTCTGGTGCTTCTGTTGGCCTTAAAACCAGACTAATTAGGGTGTACTAGGATGTCTATGACCCTCCCCAGTTTGGTGGCTAAGACCTTCACATTTAGCAAGGAGAGAAGTCAAAATGAGCTACACTCGTTTGACGTTTTGCCTTCCTTGAGAATTACCATTGTTGTGGCTAGCCGCAGATCGTGCACAAGTGTGCCCTCGGCCCTACACTCTTAAAAGATTTTAAGCAGGTGGGGGGGATAATTTACTTGACATCCCCTTGTACACTTCCACTGGCAAGCTGTTGGAACCAGGTGCTTTTCTCATCTGATTTTTTTTTTAATTGCTTCCATAATTTTATCAGTCGCAGTTTCAAGTGCCTCACTATTGGCATGCAGGAGTCTAGGCATGAGCCCCTAGAAGGTCTAGGATTCCACCTGCGCCCGCCTATTTTTCATTCAATAGAGGGTTTGATAGTACTCAGCAAAGCTTTTTGCTACATGAAATGTTCCTTAAATCTTTTTTCATCTACGCTGATTAGCTTATAGACCCAGTGTCGACTGTGCTATCTCCAGGCTACTTCATCAGTTTCCCCACTTTGTTTCTCATCTCATACAGCTGCATCTGGGAGGCCAGGAGATAGATATAATCTTCATTAGCACCAATGGCTGGTATTCCTGCTGCCTAAGGTGCAGTTGATAAGCCAAATAAATATGTCAGTAGGTACTGAGACACAGTTTTAAGAACATCTCCCTCCGGTTTATCCACCCCCTTTTGCTTTTTCGTCTTGGCCCCAACTATCAGTAAAACCCCCTGGGCCTTTATCACAGCCTTTAAGGCTTCTCACACTGTCACATAAGGCTGCACTGTGTCAATATTTTCTTTAAAGTTGGCGGTCTTGTGCACTTTTTTCCTTATTTTTTCTTTGAGGTACCAGTAATCGAGTTGCCATCCCTCATATGATCTGACCTTATTCCCAAGGAGTTTCTTCTGCAATGGAGAATGATCAGTGATTCTTCTCTCTAGGAACCTGGCATTGTAGAATCTACCTACATATTTTTAGTGTGTTGTCAGGTAGTCAGTTCAGAAGTTACAATGGGCCCCAGAGTAGTGAGTATACGGTTTGTTCTGTGGGTGCTGCGACCACCAAATATCAGCCAGGCCAAAGGCTTCAAAAAAGCGATATAAAAACGTGTAGTCTTGCCTGTCCCTTTAAAAGCACTTATCTAACCTTTTGCACAGTGTGAAGGTCACGTTGCCCTATAGTGTTAGGGTACTTTCAGGCATTCTCAAGAGTAGCAATTCGATACTGTCTAGCATACAGGACTGAAATCAGGGTAGAAGATAGAGCTAACAAAGTTTAAGGTCTATCCTGTTCCAGGTACCTGCCGCTATGTTGTAGTAGCCCTGGAGATCCACCTTAGTCTACCTGGTAGAAGGGGCTCCGACTTCCCACTGTAACTGGAGGTGAAGCCTAAGTGGGCCAGTAAGCAACAGCCTCCCCTTCTAACAATTTACAGTGCATCACTAGTAAAAACACTAAATCTGGGCCATGCCTATGCAAATAGTTGAAAACCACTCCCACCTTTATCTTACTTCCCAGGTCACTAACCTTCCAAGACAGGATACGAAGGTTAGTATTTTTATTGATCCTTTTTTGCTTCACTATTCTAGTGAGTGTGATTTTCTACTCTCTTTATCTCTCCAAATACAAGATTTCAAAGTGTATGTATTATTGTGTCTAAAGCACATTTGTCACTGAAACAACTAACCAAACTCCCACCCACCTCTTTCTACCTGGGTTGCCTGTTTTGAACTACCAGCTTCCCCAACATGCAGAGTTCCTGTCAAAACCCAAACTCAGTGTCAACGTAAAATTTAAAATGAACCACCTGTCATCCGAGGGCACATTTATCCCTTTTCACCAGTAAATAATTATTTCACTTACAGTGGCTTTTTGAGTAATCCCTTCATAGCTCTACCCAAGCGACCAACCGTTCCTTCAAAATGCCCTGCATATGACTCTGGAGCAGCTCCTGAGGCAGCAGTACTGTCTATTTCCCCACTGACTGTTAGTCTGTATTTTCTTCCTTTTCCACCTCTGCCCCCATGACCTCCAAGGCTTCAGATCTTCTGCAGTGGGTGCCCTCTGTTGATCCCCTCCACCACCACTTCCCTTGGAGTTGAGTTAGGTTTTTGAATGCCCTAGAATAGTTCCCAAAGCACCTCGTCTTGTACTCAAAGAGTGCCATCCCTGAAAAAAATACCATGCGGCCAGGTGTGATCAACATCCAGGCTCTGTTCTCAGTAATATGTTGTAGTTTAGCTGGAAAGAACATCATGCATGTAATGTTTTTGTCCCTCAGTGCTTTCTGGACTTCATCAAAGTGGTGTTGTTGTGGTACCCTTGAAATGAAATCAGGAAAACACTGAATCTAAGTGGTTTCAAACTGTAGTTGACCGTGCTGTTTGGTGGCCTGCAAAATAGCACAGCAGGGTCAAATAATGTGAGCTGTGATTGTCCAAGGAGGGGCTCCCCATCTCACTGGAGACACTAGGTCCTTTGGACACGTTCAACCATAAACAAATTTAAGAAGCCTTTCAGTTAAAGTGCATTGAGGATCCGAACTTCAACAAATAGTTTGAACTTGGGCCTTCCACCCTCTCCAGAATCCCACTATCCATATATAAGCTCATCTGTACCTTTCCTCCAGGTCATCAAGCTGTGCTGAGCTGAAACGTTATTTTCTGTTATTTGTCCAGCATTCCTGGTAATTTCTTATTTTCTGTTTGCATCACTTTTAAAGATTGCTTGTTCTGCCTGACTGTTACTCATTTTCCTAATATCCATTCTCAAATTATTCACTTCAGTGGTCACTGAGCCACTGTTTAGGCCCATGGAGTCCTTGTGAGGAGCTCCAATGGGGTAAAAAAATATGGTCTGTAACTTTGGTTGGTGGGGGAGGGGGTTTCGACAAAGACATAAATTGCCCCAAACTGCTGGCTGCCATCTCTCCCCATGTGTACCATCGCCCCTCTCCTGCCAGCTAGTGAAGGACATAGAGTGGGACAATATAGAGGGGCCAGGGAGTTTGATTCTCATTATCCCCTACTTAAGGGAGTGTTTGGTCCAACAAAAGTGTACTGTGGCACTTCTATTCACCAGTTGATGATATTCTGGTTGACCAGGAGAGCGAAGGAGGGGAGGAGAAAGCAGTCACTTCCACACAAACGCCTATGGGTAGTGCACTCCTGCAATGGCTTATGTTTGGCAGTCCTCCTGGGCCTAGGGACACCTCCTTTAATGAAGGCATTCTCCTATTCAGGGCACACTTTTCTTGATGTTTTGCCAAGGTTAGGCCCTGCTGCCCAAGGTAGCACCCCAGGTCCTATTGGGCAGTCCACCCTTTTCACTTGTCCCGCACCTTTTCAGCATGCTCCATCACACCATGATGGCCACACCGACCAGGTCATGTTAGAGTCTGCTGTCCATGTCCCCCATTTACCACCAACAGGTTGTGTCTGCTATCGCCCGAATTACTGTATCTCAAAAGGACAGAGTGGATATTAAAGGGATGCTGCCTGCCTGGCCAGGGAGTTTTACCGTCCTGTGTCTGCCTTGTTCAGTGCAAGGCCATGCTCTAAAGCAAGAAGGTTATAAATCATGAAGATCAGCTGTAAAACAGAGGGTGGGTTTCAAACATTTGAGAGCTTATGGAAGGCAAAGGAGGTCAATTTAATCAGCAACAGCTGTAGTCCAATTAACACAGTCGCTGTATCAGGAAGAGGGATTAGGAGAAAGGGGTGTAGAACAAAACGCTTTGCTTACATGACCATTTGTAACTTTGTGCCTTTGTGCTTTGGACGATAAGAAATAGAGGAATGGATAAGATGAGAGGTTTCATGATGTAAAAGAAGGTCGAAGGTAATTGGAATGTCCTCCCTCCACACAAGGTAATACCTTAAAAGAATGTGTTAAACCGGAAGGGGCCCACACTAAATCCATAATATGCCCTTCAGAATGTGTAGGAGAGCTGTCTTGCATAGACTCTTACAAAGGCAGTGAGAAAAGAGCTGAGAAGCATTTAGGATGGGGGATTTTCAACATGATCATTTAAATCCCCTAATATCAGACCATTTTTTAATTAGTGGAGAACTCAGAGATTAATTCAATGAAATCTGAATCAGAGGTGGAGGAGGTCACTGGTGGGCAGTAACATATCATCGGAGCAATCTGCCTTAAAAACACCTTTGAAGATAAGGACCACAAAGCATTAATTATTTTGCCAATTATGATTGTGTTTAATAACAGTGTACCCAACAGGCATAAGACCAGTAATATTAGGCTCTAAACCATTCTCTACAGAGGTTTCAGTTTTAGGGTGAAAATCAATTTATTGTGAGAGGATAAGATCATTTATTTCTGGGGCATGTCTAACCTGGAAACATGCTTTAATGACACCCAACTTTATACTATAGTTGAGCAAATCCAAGGGGTACCTTTAGAATTTTGGGAAATTTGTTTCATGGAAATTGTAGTTAAAATGAGAGAACTGCATGAGCATATAGAAGCAGAGATGGCATACTGTGACTGCGATTAACCATTTCAGACAAACTTTGAGAATCATTTGAAAGAAGAAAAAAAATGTTAAGAGCAATTAACTTACATATTTGTTCTTCAGAAAAAAAAAACATGTCTCAGGGATGGAACTTCGTCAGGAAGGTACATGAAGGTAGGATTTTTGCGCAAATGTGGCAACGGTATTATGGTAGGAGAAGAACAGGTGAGTCACAGTCTACTCCCAATATGGCAGGACCAAGAGACAACACTAACGAGGTATTGGTGGATGGCTGTTTGTGGCAGCAGCCTCTTTAAGCAAACTCACTTCCTATAATTGGCACCTTGGGACTGCTTGAGCAAAACAAAGAAGGCATGGTACAAGTGGTGCGTGCAATGTAAACTCCTAAAATTCTTAGGCAGCAAGCATAACAACAATGGAATGTTTAAAAGGTAAAACCAACTAAAACAAAATGTGTGTGTGTGTTAATTAAAACAATTGCTACCAGTGAGCATCACACACAGTGTGTCGGTCAGAATATATCAGCCATAACTGCGTGGAAGCACTAGGGAGCCAAATAAATAGTGTGGAGGTTACAAGAAGAAAATGAAAAATGAGAGACAAGCATGAAAAAGAGCAAGTGTGTCACAGACAACTCTGGGACCAAGAGACAATGCTGACAAGGGACTTATGAGTAGTCATTGTTTCCTTTCTAAGGAAAGGTGCTCTGACTTAGGTCACTCATTTAATATTAAAACAATACTCTTGATTATCTAACTATGATCAGCTTTTGACACAATTTAAAGCTGTCTTTGAGAGGCGGGATGCAGTCATCATGGGATTACGCACTCTCAAACGAGGTTCACAGGTAAGATAAGACAACTATTTCTTGCTAGAGGACAAAGAACTCTGAAAGAAACAACATTTTTATTTATACAACCAAAAGAGGACCTGCGAATGATCAGAGGCTGCCAGCAATAGTGGAGCATGCCCGCCAGCCAGGTGATGCGTAACAGTCTCTTCAACTTGAACTGATAGTAGAGAATGCTGACACACCAGCAGCCAGTGTGCAGTACTCCTGGAGGAGACGATATGTGTGCTGCAGGCCCCCTTAAGCGACACACAGGAGAAAAGGACTCACACTGGTAAAATTTACATACTGGGACTAAGACTGTAAAACTGAGTGAGCAGCCTCTGAATGAGAGATGTAGCACTGCACCTGTGCTGGAAACCTGCCATACCCAGCAGGGGGAACTTTGACCCTGGCTACAGTGGCCTTGCACCAGTGGATAGTCATACCTCCCTAATTCAGTGCATAGTATTTCATTGTTAATTGTGTATTATAATTGTGCTGCTCGGTTATTGTTGACTTCTGAGCGAGATTCACCCCCACACTACCTCCCTGTGAAGCCTATTGCTTGCCGTTGCTATTACTGAGTGTCAACTGCTGAATAAGTTGTACTTGGCTCAGTTTGCAGAGCTAAAGTAGGATGGACTCTACGACATCAGAGGCAATAAAACCGTCCCCACGATTGAGGCCCAGTAACGCTGCTTGCCACGTGACTCTCCACTGCCCGTGATCAGGGTCTGACAGATACTGTAACCTCACCTGTAAAAAATATGTCACAGCACTACCTCCTAGAGGTGGAGGTTCTGAGGACTAGTCGCAAATTACAGAACCTGGCACCCTCTTTGCCAATTTCACTGTACCAGCAACCCTAGGCCGCCATCATGACCTCTGCCCCAAAAGGACTGAGTTGTCTGCGGTTGTTGCACAGGTTGGGAGGGCTGGTGTTATTTTTAGGTTAGCCCAGTGGGATAACCCCTAAACTTCCTGTGGTGTTGGTGGAAATGCTTAACGGGAGACATGAGGCCCTTAAATCATGCTGTGATTAGACTGTCTTTAAACGTTTGCATACCAAATTTGCCTTCTCTTCAAAGAATTTGGAGCCATCAAAGGTCATGCCCATAAATGATGCTTGAACATCTCCTAAAACCCCACAGATCTCATCCAGGAGGTCCTTTTAAGCAGTACATTGGTGCCCTCAATAGTTCTGCCGGCAAAACACTTTCTGTGGTGTCCAAACCAGTCTGTGAGATATAATTCACATTGTCCTGGAGATAATGTATTGTTTGAGCCAGCGAGGCTCAGGTTTTTTGGCTTGACCGGCAAGATCTTGCTGGCTATGTTTCATAAAGCATACTGAAGGTACACCCTGTTCAAAGATTTTAAGGAAAAAACTACCTGAAGTAGACTTTCTCCAGCCAGAAGCATCTGAAAGAGCATCAGCAAGGCCTCCTTGAAGGCAGCTGTTTCAAGCAGGGTCGAAGATGGCCCAAGGAATTTGTGGAAGCAAGGACCAGCTGCAGGATGATATCTGAGGCAGAAGACATTTGTGAGGAATGACCTTTCGACTTAGTCTCTCACAGGTTCTTATCTGATTTCAAGTGGTGTAAAGGGGTCGAGTCATGCATAGCTTTCTTGTGCATCTGTAGTAAAAATAGATGTGTTTGACCACTGACTTTGTGTTGCACCACTGTGCATATTAGTTGTTCAGTGTTCACCAGTTGCAGATTACATTTTGTATTCAGTTTAGCTGCCTATTGGCTTTATCGTGGCATTAGACATGGCAGTTGGGACATTGCAATTGAGCTGTGTTTTTCCACATGGTAAACTGAGCTTGTGTTTTTCGTATTTTCTCTCACCGAACATGATAGCATGATAAGAGAGCACATATTTTTTTGCTTTCTTCAGTGCAGGGAACAGGTCGGCCTTGGAAGGAGAGCCTTGGAAGGTTGGCCAATTTTCAACATTTTTCTTCCAACTCTTACCTATAGTAGCCAGCATGTTTGATTATTTCCATCTGAGAGGAGGGGTTTTCTCCAGGAAGCCCTTTTGTTTTTTTTAAGGTATGAAAGAGGTGGCCATGCTCAGTAGCAAGGGAATTCCAAGACCTCAGTCAGGATTGGACATCAAATGCCTGACATTTTCCCGTGAGGGTGAGGATCTCTTTCTAACAGTTGAACAGGGGTCATCTTCTTGCTGGCATGAGAAAGATGAAGAGCTTGGCAGGCCCTATGGTGATGAATTTTTACTTTATTCTTTGCTTTGCGATTATGCTATAATATAATCACATATATTTGCTGTGTACATTGTAGTTGAGAATAATTTTGATATATTTTCCTTTCATTGCTGTGACTATTTTTAAACATGTGCCTTCGACCTACTAATCTCCTTCATTGTTTTAGGAACCTTGTGGTGAAGTAATAATAAATGTCTTCTTTGAACTAAGAAGTGCATTCCAGAGATATTTTTGTCAGCTCGTCGTTAGTGAAAGCAATCAGCATCTGGTGTATCTTTGATTAACTGGAAGACTTTCAGAATGAACAGGACTTCAAACGGGACCAATTTCTTGAACAAGATTTCAAGCAGACCCGCAACTTGGACCAGGACTTGCGTTTCACCCTGGCACACAGTCTGAAGTACATTTTGAAGTCTTTGGAAGATCAACTAAGTTAGAAGTGGGCTCCAGATCCACACTGAAGGGTTCAGAAAGAAAGGAATTGATGCCAGCGGGCAGAGGTGACCCTTATATATTGCTCTACTCTGTCACGTCCCACATGGTACTTTGCCACTACAGAGCCAGATAACTCCACCTATAGGCATGCTGGAGCACTGCTGTAAAATTCTCTAACTCTAGTATGGCGCCTGCAGGTATTCTAAGAGTGAGGAATCTGCACTCAGAAGTATCCTTCAGAATGAGACATTCACAACAGTCCCTATTATTGGATATTTAAATATTGATTGAAAAGCCAAGGATACTGCTTACTGCTGAACAAACAAAACCCATGAACAGGAAGGAAGCGAAAGAGCAATCAAGACTTGTTACCTGAACAGAAACTGCATAACCTTTAAAAGGCCCATTTTCCACCTACTCCTGCTAGGCTGAACAAAACCAAAACTTTTAGGCTATCTGCAATGTCTCGGGCTAGCCTTGCTGATTTTTGTGCACTTGTGATACACAATAATCAATGGACGTTTTCTGCCTGCACGTGGGAGAAATTGTAAGTTTAACCTGTCCTGATCTGCCTTATCTAGCATGAATGAATAAAATGAGTGACATCTCTTCTGCCCTAAATAGGGCAGAGTGACCACTGCTGTGACCTGGCAGCCAAGTGGTGGAGGGACATGCCTGGTTAAGGGTATACGATGATAGCAGATGATTAGAGAGTACAATGAGGTTGGCAGATGGAGACCTTGATGGATTTTTAGCAAATGTCCACAGCCACCAACTGAGGGTCCTTAGTCTATTATAGAAAAAGTGAGACCACGTAAGCGTCCTTGGCTCTCTGGAAGATGTGAGCAAACAGCCCAAGATTTAACTCAAGAGAGGGTATGCACTGTAAATCTAGGTACAATAAAACACAATAATTCACCTAATAATGTATACCTGCTCAGCCTAAGTTTGTGTGTAGACAACACCTTAAATAATAGCTCATGAAGGGAACATATTTACAGTATAAACAGTTCACCTTAAATTGAATACAAACAAAATGCAATATTAAACAATATTCAATATAAACTAATGGTATCATCAGTCAGTACTCTCTCTAAGAGAAGGGGAATCTCATAGAAAATTACGAAACATAAGCAGAGCAGTTGTAAACATAATGCAAGACTAACATCAGGTTCACTACCGACACACTATGTAATATTTGCGGATAATATGAATAATTGCACAGCTCTAATGTTTGCAAAGCTCTGGTCATACCTAGAACAACCAGCAAAATAAATGCAGTACAACAGTAACACGGGTAATTGCAAGGCAATTTTCTGACAGTTTTACATGTATGCAGGGGTATAACAGAGGTATTCTGACTCAACTACAATCTCCTGAGGGGGATCTCCTGGGGGTAGGGGAGGATTAGAGTCACAGGTCAGCTCGAAGTGTATTGGATGTAGGAGACGGTGGATACACCTCCCCGACATGGCCCCCGCGCACTCCATTTTGGTTTTAAGCCACTTAGTAAGAGGTGTAGCGCTCACTAGGCAGTAGGTAATCCATTGCGACTAGGCACTATTCGAACGCAGGCAGGCAACGTAGAGTATCGTTCTCCATATGCGGGGATACCGCACTATCCTCAGCATGCAAGAGGGAAAAAACAGTACACTCCATTGTTAATAAATGTTCGTTATTTACATTTGTTGTTCTTCCGGAATCTCAAATTGCATATTGCGTGTTCACACGAAGGCAAGATAAGGAGAATTCGCTCGCAGAAAGGCTGACTGGTTAACAGACCAGTTAGACATCTGCAGAGTTGTCTCTCTACTATGTAAATGACTACTGCCTAAACTCGGGCGGATTTTATCTGCTGCTGCTACGAGGATCATCATCTTAGGCGAACCACTTACTGATCAGTCTACAGATGTAGCAAATAAAGTAACGTATGCAGAATCTGCCTGAAGTATCATGGCAGGTGTTATTGATGTAAGCATTAGCTGTGCTAATATAAATGCAAAAATGTTATGCCTAGTGAAACTGTTTATAATGTTTGAAAAATCAATAAAAAGATTTCTGGAAAAAAAATAACAGAGGTATTCTGACTCAAGGGTACCAAGTGACACACATGAACAACAGTCCAGGAGTACACAGGTCTCAGACTAGACCTGAAATATCCCTGGATCTGGCTTGTTGACCATGTACTGGACCACCAGGCTTGACTTGGCAAGAGAGCATGAAGAACTCACCACTACCATTTGAACAATACAAGCAGGATTGATCTCTAAGGCGGTCTATCGCTGATGCAGGAGTTGAGTCACTCAGAAGAACTTTACAAACAGAGGTGTCCAATTAGGTTGAATACTCATGAATCCACTTCTATCTCAAGGTAAGGAGTACAGTGGGTAATGTTTCTGCAGGTTCTCTAAGGGGTTAAATACTTCTTGCGACCTGCAGGAGGCTTCCATGTTGGGCAAGGACATCAGCAAGGAAGGCAATCAATGCTCCATCATGGCAGAATGTTATAAATTAAAAGAGGACCTTTACCCTTGCGCCTTTGGCTTGGCAAGTCAATGGTGGGTTCTAAAGACATTGTCCTTGGCGTCATTCAGTGGCCAGGGATGAATGTGCAGAAAATGTTCCCATCTCCTCTAAGGTGTAGAGAGGGAAGAATTCACCATCCATCCTCCTTATCTTGCCCAAAGGTGGATGGGTGGCCCTTGACATTTACAATCCATCTGCATTGGTCGTTAGTGGGGGAATTATTTATCCAACCCTGCCTTAACCTAGAGTAGAAGGAGAGAGCACAGTGATATTTCCCTTGGTTCCAAATATGGGATGTTGAGTCACATAATTCATTCCCCCCCCCCCTGCCATTCATGAGTGAAGGGGAGTACTTGCCCCCTCCCTCGCACACTGTCCTGATTGTGAGGAGAGGTGAATTTAATATACACCGCGTATTGCATATTGGCAAGGGTAGATATTTGCTGGGCTCCCAATCCCACCCATGCAACACCCTTCCACTGCGATGTACAATAAAGTAAAAGCGAAAATTAAATAAAATACCCATCGCTCTACCCAGGGCAGGTGAACATAATCCCCCATCCCACCTTTACCTTGCAGAAGAGAGCAGGGGGCTATAAAATAAATAAAAGCACACAGGGTAGGTAGCAGCTGTTCTGCTACTGCAGACCCCGAAGCACCCACGCTGATCAGACGCAACACCACCACTGGGTGGGATGGGGAGGATGTAAAAATGTATTGTACAATTAAGGAGGGTGGCTTAAGTCCCCTAATGCTTCCTTATCAGGGCAAGACATAGCGAATAAGAAACCCCCCATCTGGAGCCTCTTCCGTTAAAAAAATAAAAATAAACTCTCCTGATGCTAAAGAACCTAGGAATAATTAAAACAAAAATACACACTCCTTGCCCATGAACACAGCAGAAAGGGACAGAGAGACATATCCACCTTTAGCCATTGGGGAACTCAGGGGAGATGAAAAAATTGATTGTAGCCCTTGCGCGGGTGAGGGTCTTAAGGCTAATGCCACCACCCCCCCCGGGCAAATCAGAGGGCATAATAATGACTTTACTTTTTATGTAAACTCTCTTCAAACTGGGCCAAAAAGAGGGGTCATTAAGCATTAGTGTTACAAACATACAAAAAGCCATTATAGTAAATTATCTCTTTCAACTCCCTAATACTTCATACGAACATCGAGAGTTAAATTTAAAAAAAAGAAAACACATGAGAGCATGGGCTCTTCTCTCTAATCCCTCACCTTTGCAAATAGAAGTGGAGGCATTGTGAAGCCTCAGACCACCATCCCTAAGGTCAGAGGTTTGTAATTCTCAAGCTACCTCCCACTATGATCAAAGGTAGGAGATTGGCTGTTGCCCCCTTCCCTCCTCAATGTGCCCAAGGGATGTGGAAACTTCTTAACCCACAACCACTGTACTCAAGGGCAGGTAAGAGTCTGTCAATTTCCCTCATGGTTTGAGTAAGTGCATGGAAGTTTACTTCTAACCCGCTTTGACCAAAGGAGAGGGCCTGGTTGTCAAACTACTCTCACTGGGCCAAGTGCATGGGCTGTGCGTTTCTTCTTTCATTGTCGTATCAAAGGGTGGGAGCAGGATGTGTATCTTTATGCAATTACCTGACCTTGCCTAGGGGTGGGGTTATATTTATTCTCCCCATATTGTCCAAGGGAGGGGAGTATGATTTTTTTTTTTATATATATATCAATTTCAGCTTTATTTCGGCAAAACAATACCATAAAAGCATACTGACAAAATTCTTACATTTCTAAAAAGGAACGAAAACACTTTGAGAAAGTCGATAAAATCATACCCATCATGATGTTAAAAAAAAAAAAAATCAAGACCAGGATTCCCCCAGGGCCATACAATACAGATGGGCAAGTTGTGAATATGAATGTTATAAGAATAAGCAATTGATCAATAAAAACACTATAAAAATACACAATACACATCATCATACAATCACCATAAAAATATTATAAATACCTATAAATACAGATCTTTGTGCAGAAAACAATTGAAATTGTTAACTCACTGTTAGTAGCAATAACTATGAACTAAAAAAGAAAATTCACTTAGTCTCTAGAGCTGTGAGTAAGCACAAATAGTGACCATTGTAAAAATAGGATTCATGCTTTTTGGAAAAACATTTGCCTCTAGCATATCAAATTGCCTCTAAAATCTTGGCAATGTGCATACCACCATCACATGAGGGGTTGCTTTGCTAATTTTAAGAGCCGGTTAACAGTCCCTAGAACCCAACGATTTCTTTCTTTCATACATGCCTATATTCAATTAAAGGCCATAAAAAGGGGTACAATCAAGTAATACAAAAAGGCACATTATTCCAACAACAATTAATATTTACTTAACTACTAAAAACAGACTTTCTGATGTTGGTCTTAAAAACAATAAATAAGAATCAATTATAGTATTTCATTTATAAAACCCATAAAACCCATAAAATTTGCCTCCCGTGCCATCGGGCACTTATTTGCTTAGCTAAGGGTTTTTTTTTTTAGAATAAAAATAAATAAATAACTGGATCTAAGAACTAGTTTCATAGGTGACAAATGACCATTCTAGATAACATGGAAAACCTCCCAATGACTACGGTCCTTGGGCCAGGGGGCAAGATAAAGTTATAATTCAAGTACTTCCCAGGCATTGTCAATAACCCCTGGGCTAAATATATCCTTGGCTGATTGTATAACCAGAGGCCATTGGATTACCAAAGATGCCTCCCAATTATCAGTTTGGGGACCGTAGATTAACCGTGGGAGTTTTGCCTGTGTTAAGCGCCTATAGCCTCAGGCCCGCCTTGTCTCTAATGAATGAAATTGCTAGTAGAAACCGGCTTAGACCAAAAACAACATATGGTATTGTGCTAGATCTCAAGAATCTTGCTGCTTCATTGCAATTCCTGATTCCAACATTCCTGCAAATAGGTCGAATCCATTTCCTCCTTGGTTTATCGTAGGCATTGCAGTTTAAAAGTACATGATCCGTCGTTTCAGGAGTCTCCATATTACACAGCTCGCAAGTCGCCTCATGACTTCTTCCATTCAAGGGGCCCCATTTAAAAGTAAAGGCCTTAACCTGGAGAGACCCATATCGAAGCTTCATGAATAAAACTTTTGCTCGTCTAGGTTGGATAGTATCGATTTATACCTCAGCACTCGGTAATGGTTTGATATCCAGGAAACTTAAGGTTAGTCTACCTAGATCCTTGCTATGGAGAGGGCTATTTAGGGTGAAATCCCAAAATACTTGCTTTAGTCGGATCTTGGATTGTGTTGTAAGTGTATGCGGTTCATCCCAATAAAATTTCAGCCCTAGATTGTAAAAGCATTGCCTTATATAGTGGAGCCACGGGAGGGAGATGGCCTTGTCCAAGTCCATGATCTCAATTAGTGCTTGCCTGTATTGGATCAATTCAGGGGTTGTCCAAAGTCTACACCAGTAAAGCAAGGGCCTCAGGGCTGCCAATTTACCTATTTGTTTCATGTTAATATCGTAGGTTAAGGGAATCAGCGGAGTGGATAGAGGGAGACCCAGTACCCCCCTCATGAAATTATTTTCCTGGGTAACCAATGGGGTTAATTTTGTGAATCCCCAGAGTTCAGCGCCATATAGAACAGCAGCCTGTGCTTTGGACCTATAGATCTCAAATACTGGTGACACAATGCTAGACCTTGAGCATTTGTAATTTTTGCTAATTGCCATGGAACTATGAGTTAAGGAGATAGCAGCTTTATTGATGTGCGGTGCCCATGACAATTTGGCATCAAGCATTATCCCTAGATAGTTGACATTTTTTACTCGTTCCAATGCCTGCCCTCTAATCCGGATGTTTCTCTTGAGTACTTTATGGGGGTTGACAGTCAGGTATTTGGTCTTGTTTGTATTTATTTCTAATCCCTTCAAGCTGCAATACTCACTGAATTTGTCTAATAGAGTTTGCAAGCCCATGGGAGTTTGAGATAATAAGATGGTATCATCTGCAAAAAGGAGGGCGGGGACTGGATCACCGTTCAATCTTGGTGAGTCATGGTTACTTTGTTTCAAATGATGAACCAGATCATTAATGTATAATGAGAAAAGTGTTGGGGCAAGCACACAGCCCTGTCTCACCCCCCTCTTGATAGGTATTGAGTCTGTCAACTCCCCCTTTGGCCCCCACCGAACCTTTGCAAATGTATTTTCATGTAACCTCTCTAGCTGGCCCAGGAGGTTCCCTGGCATGCCCTGTGTCCCTAGTGCTGCCCATAAGGAGTCTCTTGGCACCAGATCAAAGGCTGCACGCAGATCCACAAACGCGATATAGAGGTTACCTTTCCTTAGTCTAGTATATTTCCACATTATTGTCAATAGCCAAAGGCCTGGTCGACTGTACTCGTCTGCTGTCTAAAGCCTGCTTGATATATAGTCAATATGCTATTTTCTTCTATCCAGCTACTAATTCTATTCAGCATCTGTCTAGCATAAATTTTTTGCATGACATCTATGAGGCTAATTGGTCTATAGTTCCCTGGGTCTTCCCTGGATCCTTTTTTGTAGATTGGGATTATTTCTGCCCTTTCCATGTCGCGGGCATTGGGCCTCCCCTTGCTATAGCGTTACTTAAAAGATTTAAATAAGGTGCCCAAATTTCAATGCTATGTTTAAACATATCCCCCGGGATCTAATCCAAACCGGGGGCTTTTCCTGGCTTGATTGCTTCAATGGCATTCACCGTCTCCTCCAGACTAAATTGTAACTCGGGTAAGGTGCCCCAAGTAGCTAGGGTTTTATGTCTTGAGGGATAGAAATCCAGGGTGGGGGGATCAGAGTAAAGATGTGTAAAATAGTTAACCCATGTTTTGGGAGCTATATGATGATCTGTAGTGAATATCCCCTCTTTGCTGCCATGGGTAACTATTTTCCAGAAATTCCTAGTATCATTGCTTTTTGCTGCTTCCAGCAGGTCTTGCCATTTTTGATCCTCCCAGTTGCTTTGGGCAGTTGCCAGCGTTTTCTTGTAGCTGGCCCTTGCCTGTTGTACGGCTTATTGATTTTTTTGCTTTAGAGCCTCTATCAGTACTCTTTTCCTCTCCCTACATTTGATAGTGTACCATGGACTGGTTGGGGTGGTTTGCACCTTCTCCTTTTTATGCTTATACTGTAGCTGTTTGGTCAGGACGGGTCTTAGTGCAATACTCATTGATTGATGGATGGCCATAATAGGGATGTCAATAGGTTTATTTTCTGCATAAGGCTCCAGGAGATCAGAAAATATATTGTAAATATTAGTCATAGTATCCAGATTGCCTAGTATTGCTGGCCATTTTACAACCCTTCTATTGTTACTGAGGGTGGGTTGTAACTCCACCTTATCGTGGTCTGTATATTCCAAATCCAAATCTAGGAGGTGGGCCCTAAGTTCAATTATTAGTGGGAAGTGATCACTATCCCTTCTTTTATCTATTTTAAAAGTCGCTAATCTTCCCCATGTACTGATACTATGCAAAATGTAGTCTATTTTCGAGGTTGAGTTGCCTCTCTGGAAGGTATCCAAATTAAGGCCTCCTTCACCCACTCTGCCATTGCACGCTCTCAGTCCGTGCTTTAATGTAAGGCCCATGAGTTGCAATGCGGCCACTGTGCCCGGAACAGTTTTGTCTATTGTTAAATAAGGAATTGCTCTCATTCGATCTTCTTCTTCTGCTAAATGTTCAAATCCAGTTATAGGTTCATAATTACAATTAAGGTCACCCCCTATCATAATTGTCTCTCCTACTGGAATCTTTTTGAGCAGGTCGTCTAGTAGAGTTATTTCGGGAGACTCCAAATTTGTCCTTCTAGGTCTTATATATACATTGAACAAGTGGGTTATTATCTTATTTTTTTTCCCCACTACCAACCATAGAATGTCCTCTGACTCAGTGGCTTGCATACGTATCTCGACATTTAATGAGATTTTCACCCATACAACCAACCCCCCAGACGGTCTCCCTCTGGCAGCTGAGGTTGCACTAATAAAGTAGGTTTTATATCCTAATTTATACGGTGGATCTTTAAGCCAAGTCTCTTGAAAGAGACAGACATGATGTTGATCAATATAGTCCTGCCATTCGGGGTCTATAAGCTTATTTTTTAGGCCGGCTACATTCCAGGAGATCATGGTGATAGGGCCCCTTCTGTTTAGGGTCGTGACATTGGAAGTAGGACTCAGATAGGTTGTCGAATCTTTCCTACTGTGCAAAGACTCCACTACACTCCCTGCCCCTGTAGCTTGAAGATCATCCCCTTCATGGGGCTCACCTACTGTTGGGTCCCCATTTGGTCCCACTTGTGCCTGATCTATCTGGATTAGTCAATCTACTCTTTCAAGATTGGAATCACCATTTCTCTTTTGCAATCCCTCATTATGATTGTACTTATGTCTCTGGACTCGGGGTTTGGTAATTAATGGATCCAAATTAAACCTCATGGCATTGGTTTTGGGGACGGGGGTTCTCTGTTCCATGTCAATCAAGCCTCTGATTAATCTTCCATCCTTGAATGTTAGTGCAATAACATCATGTTGCCCCTTCTCTCCTGGGATTCTTTCTGCCCCCCTGATATCTGAACAAATTATGGATAGACAGTGTCTTTTGGCCCTGATCCAGTGTGTAAGTTAATTTTTTAAGGAATCCTCGTCTTCTCCGCTATTTAAGGGCAATTTTGGCACATTTAACAGATAAACAACATTGGTCCTAATAGGAAACCTATCCTCCTCAGAATATCGATTCCATATAGTGTGACGATTATGATCATTAAATACTTGGGGATAGGGGTTCAGAGTAGGTTCCAGATTTCCTTTTTGGGGTCCTTTTACCAATAGGGTTCTCTTTGTGTATTCCCTGTTTCTTGGCATAGAACACTAGCATTTCTTCTAAGGTAGTTGCATGAACCAGTATTTTCCCCATCTACCCCTCTCATGCATCCCTGTGATTGATGTAAGAGCTTAGCTATAGCTGGGGTAGGATTGGGGTTAGTATTCAAATTTTGAGAGCATGTGGGTCTACCTTGTGGATGGAATGATATAAGGGGGGACTCCTTTTCGCACTGAGCTCTATGGGTACCCCTACCCCCCTCCTTTTCCACAATATCTGTTAAGGTTCTTACTTCAAGTTTCAAATCCCTAACTTCCTGGATTAATCCAGTGAGTAGGTCATAAAGGTCTGCTATAGTTCTTATTTTGTGTTTTAAAGGATTCGCTGGTTCTAAATTGAGAGGAGAGGTCCTCTCACTATCTGACTGTACAGTTGGGATAAATGGGTATAACTCATCCACAGATTCCCCCTCTTGTACATTCTGTACATTACTACTATCGAGTTCTGCCAAGACTGCATATTTGTTGGAGCACACAGCTTCACACTCCTGTGTATGGCCCTTCTTCCTAGGATTATCAATGGTGCATGGGTGTATGGGTCGAGTTGTAGCATCCTTAGGGCTGCCAGTCCTAGTATCGGATGATACCCCCCCCTCTTGCTGACAAATAATCTCTATATCTTCCTCTGGTCCAATTTTCTTCGTGTAATAGGAGGTAATCTTTTTATCTGGACCCTCCCGGATAGTGGCCCTGCTACATAGTAGTGACTCTACCTCCTCGATAAGATCATCAATTTCAGCTATAGTGCAGTTCTCACCCGCATTCCTAAGTTTTTTTATAGATTTCTCCTTCCCCCTTGGGGGTTCTGATGCCTTACGTTTTCCCATAACTTGTGCCGCCTATGTAGTGCTTCGGCTCTGTGGACCAGTCCACAATATGTATTTATAAAAGAGATTAGAAAAAGGACTGGTGGGAGAAACCTAGTTAATACTATTATCTTCTCGTATGACAACGTTAGCTATAAATGTTGCACTATAGATACAAACAGACCTCTTACAAAAGTGTGAAGAGGCAGAGGCCCAGCCTAGCCCCACTCCAAAATCGATCAGGTAATGATAAAAGCGTTACAACAATAAAGGGAGAATACCGTCCTAAGGCCCTCTATAAATAAAGACCTTTTTTAGAAGTAAATGTCAACACAGTATCTTCAGGCAGCCATACGTGTAAGTTGCCAAATCCAAAGATTTTGAATAAATGTGAGGGGGGTGGCCCTGCCCTGCCTTTTCCTGGCAATGACGGGCAAGGACAGGCCCGCCCTTGGCCCGGGAGCGCTGTTTGAGATTTAAAGGGCTCCTGCCCTCGACACGCCTCCCGGGACCTCCTGTGCGCTTCCCGCGACGGCGGGAGCGCTGTTTGAGATTTAAAGGGCTCCTGCCCTCGACACGCCTCCCGGGACCTCCTGTATGATTTTGTAACTAACCTAATTTTGCCTTAGGGTGGGGGAGTACCACTTCCTCCATTATCGTCACCTTGCCCAAGGTCTGAAGGTATTAAAGAAAACAAATAATATGGAAGAGGCACCTAGAAGCTGGCCCACTATACATGTGCTTATCAAATGATTTAGGCCTCAAGGGAACAGGGCAGCTAATAGTTGTCCTAGATCGGTGCTGGCACATGGGGAACAAAGCACTGGGACAGTTGTGAGCTGCTCAGCTACTCCGTAGCCTACAGTATATGCAGGTCATGGAAGAGCAAGGCAGCTGAAAAGTGATTCTTCCTCTTTTAGTTTTCTAAAACCCTTACACCCCTAAAGCAAGATGGACATGGATAAACATTTCAACCATCTACTCGTAGACATTGTAACGGGGAGGGTTTCATGGCAGGGAATACCCACCCCTCAAGTGTACCACTGTTTAAAGAGAGATTGTAAAGCACTAAATTACCCATATTTTCTTTTATTATTTCTCTCCCAGGGCTGAAAAATACAGCAAGGTATTTAAAATAAATGTACGATTAGAAACAACGGCAGACACCATCACTCCCAGCATGGCACATCTAGCATCACACGTCTGTACAACAGGTAGACATACACTAATACCCACTAATACCCACACATCCCCACCAGAAGTAGACATACTTCCTATAAGGCACTAAAATTCCCACCAGACAACCTCCTAAAAGGCACTCAAATTCCTACCGGACACACCCACACCAATCATAAAAAGCTAACAAGCCACCAGATACCCACACACCCCTCTTAGATGCCAGACCACTGTTCAAACCCACACACACAAAATGAAGAGAACCATAAGACAACCAAACAACCACTCATATTAACAAAACCAATAAACTTTCCTAAAAGACTAAAGTTGAAGGGTAGTTAAGGTTGATGGGAGTAATAGTTGCTGACAAGCCCTATTCAGTGCAAAACTGGTCCTAGGTTAGTTGTGTTCCAGTTTGATGAGGAACTGGCCTGGTAGTTCGGGCTGGACTGTTATCTTTAGGAGCAGGGTCAAGGCTGAGTTGGATATGGCTGTGTCCAAATTAAGGTGACAAGGTGAGCAAAAGAACGATGGGTTGGGATGCTACCACGAGTGATTGCAGTGGTTAGACAAATTGCAAGCATATCTCCCATCACCTTTTGTGTGTTTGGGGATAATAGTGGCTACAGCACAAAACTTAAAACAAATACCCAAAGTTAAGGTACCAACATCACCTAATCTTGCACCCATAAGTACTAAATCAACCTTAATTCCCACCCCTACCAAACACTATCACACGAAAAATTATCACACACAAAGTAACAATACACAATGATCAGTAGCATGAATCACACCTATAATATTAGCACATGGAAAATACTCATTTTGAAGGATTTTAACATGAAACACCATGATACACTAAAGTACTAATCACACATTGGCATCTAAGCAGTATGGCAACATCTTCGGTGACTCTCAACATACACTCTCAGAGACTTTTTAGTGTCAAAGATTGTGGAACAGAATAATGAAAATCAGTCTAAGAATTAGCCTCTAAACTGAGACAACCAATTCTCATGCACACTTAAACCATTAAACCAATTGGAAGAAGCATTGATTCTTCTGTGGCTGGATTGACTGGCATTACATCCAATCACAGGGCCAGATCAGTAGGTAAGTGTGATCTTTCAGGACAAGACATCATCCGTAACAAGCACAATACAGAAGGTAGCACTCACAGTCTGAGTGAGTAGACAGCCAAGGTGATATGGCATGGAACTAGCGATGACAGAGCAAAGAATACATCTGGTGGAGCAGCATCAACTTGCTTGGTACAGCAGTGCGGCGTCCGTCATTCAAAGAAAGTGAATGAGTCTTCAATCGCAATCGAGATGTGTGAGTACCATCTGCATGGGCTACTGCAAGGACGCAGGCAAGAGTTGTCAGAAATCCAAAGATTATATGGTTAAATTAATGGATTGGTATTGAGAAATATTAAGTTCTCTGACTGATTCTTTGTCTTTCACTAGAAACACAGAGAATCTATCTTGCCCTTCTCCTTTTCATGATTAAAGCCATAGTCTCGAGGAAGACATCCTGAATTCAAACCCCACCTGGGAAGGTCGAAACGCATCAACATCATGTAATGAGGAGAAGACTAGCACAAAGAATTAATTAAACTCAACAAAGAGGAACAACATACATTGAAATTATTTATGCCAAACTGTTGTTTATTTCCTCGCCTGGATTGACCCAATCAGTAGATTGACTCAATCAGCAACAGTATATGTCATGTTGATTTTTGGATCAAGACGATTCTTTAACAAGCATTGACAACATCTATTGGTTTTGTCATTTTTTAAGACACGTTGCACAGCAGTGCTGGCTGCCCTATATTTTGGCTTAAAGAAAAAAAAGCACTATGATGCAGTCAACACGGGAGGGGTTATAGCAATTTTTTTTTACTTTACGCTATGTTTCACAGCAACCTGGCTAAAAGCATTGAGAAAGCCAATACATGTTGCATAGACAAAACCTATTGGTTTTGCCATTCGTCCATCACCAATAGCAGGAGGAGGGCGGGGAGGTGGCAATCAAGCTAAGCTGCTAAGCTTTGCATGTTTTAAAGGCTGTGTATGGTGTAAAATTTAATGCATCGTTTATGGCTATTCAATTGAATATCACACATAAAAAAACTAACCACCCACAAACACAAATACTCACTGCAGTGAAAGGAAAAGCTAAGCACCAAGAGCGTTGAATGAAGCTATACATCATCATTCTGCATGAGCTTTGTGATGATACAAAAAACACGCATGCTACCATTAAGCATTCTGCTTTTAGAAAAATCACAGCATGTATTACTATATGATGCAAGCATGACTGGGAGTGAAGGCCCTTGCTCTTTATTATAGAATTGGCTAGAGAACGTGAGCACCTCTGTGCTGTTTGACCTAAACAGACACTAACGATATGCTGTTGCGGATCCCAATTACAATGAAGGATTTCCCACCATATCTCACTTGTTTTTTGGAATGTGAGTTTTTACCTCGGCTCTGGTATTTGCACAGACCTCAATTAAAGTGACCAGTGTGTGTGAAAGGGTCCGACTCTGAGGGAATGCAGGAGAAATGATGGAGCAGGAAAAGCGACACTGTACCTGTGAATAATGGTGAAACTCCGGAACATGGTGAGGCTGAGTTGCAGCGTGCAGGAAAACACACAAACAGCAGCGGGGAAAGCAAGGACGGAGCAGGAACTGTGGACGGAGGATGTGGGGTTTAGGAGAGGGACTGACGATAGTGAGTGCATGGAAAAAGTAAATAAAAATACACGTTAAGTTGCTGAACGCGGACATTGAGCGACAGGGACTATAGTGAAGGTACTCGTGTTTCAAACAAACATTTATATAAAAAAAACAGCCACCTAGCTATTTGTGTTAGAGTACAGCCATAATTTATCCGTGCCCCCAGATAACCCTCGCCTCTTCCTGCAAAGCAGTAAAATGTATATCACATGATGAAGGACAGTGCCAGTCAATGTTTAACTGAAGACAAGGCACAGAAGAACTAAAAAACAAAACTAAAATATTAAAAAGAAATGTGGGATCGCACCTCCAGCCAGCTATCTGCCTGCCGGCTTGCTGTAACATGTGGTGACGAAAATTTCAACACACGAGCGTGCACGTAAGCGCATGAAAACTGACTATGGTTCAGAACACAGATGTCCCGTATGGCCCTACCTTGGAACAAGAGCACCCCCACCTGCCTCGTGGGGACCTATGGAAGATGCACATGTGAGTAGCTCTGTGGTCGCTTCGGATAGCCCAGTGCCTACTCCTCCTGTCGCAGCCTCGCAGGGGTGCTGCACTTTGCAGGGATGGAGGAATTGCAGAGGGAGAGGCTTGGCATGGTGCGTCCCCCTCGTCTGTCTCCGTGCACCCGCCGAGGAGTCACTACCTCCAGCGCACATTCTGCACTTGAGAGTGATGTTTTGTGAAGAAGTCTATTTTCTTCATCTAGAGATGGGGAGTCGGGGAGCGAATTGGGTATAAGCCGCCACTTCCCCTAGGTGCACCATGTAATGCAAAGCATCTCTGTCTGGTCTTGTATTTGTAAACTATATGTATATATAGCACTGATTAATCGTGATGAGACGCTGAAGCGCCTTGTAAATTCGATATTCTTTCATTTGCCTTGTATTGACAGATTGTGTGTTTTCCACGCTACATTTTGCTTTTTGGATGTGCCAACATGAAACATTGGTTGTGGTGCTGACTAAAACTAACTGAATAAAACAGCACGATGCATTACTGGCACATGTATATCACCGTCTGCCCTTAGTATGTCCCCGTGGCTCTGTCTTAATCTGGGTATCCTTTGTTCAGGACTAAGAACTACAGCTTGTAGCTTGCCGTGGGATTGTCTTTGTAGGAGCACCATGGCCCACAAAGGCTCTGTGGAGAGAGTACAAGCTGCGGGAGAGGTCTGTACTTCTATGCACAGTCAGTGAAGGCATTAGGGACACACTGTCCCCTGTTTAATTTTTTTTTTTTTTTAAACAGCAAGGGAAGGTTGGGGACCTTGGGTAACAACAAACAGCTGCAGACATGTGGGCGGGGGAGGAACAGCTGAGGAGAGAAGACAGCATGCAGCAAGGAGAGCAGAGGGCATGCAGAGGCACTTGTATGCAGTGCTTGATAGGAAATGGAAAAAAAAGTACCTTCAGAGTGGTAGCCAGAGGAAGGACACTGGTCAGTAGCCAGTGACCGGATACTGTACTTCGTCCAAGCTCCACGCCGCGGCATTGTCAGCAAAATAGTGCGGGAAGTGAAAGCAGACAACATGCTGGCCAATCAGAAGCATGTAAATAAGAGCAGCGTTGGAATCAACCAATGGTAAGTTCAAGTTCGTAAGGGACGGGTTCTAAGCCCCTTTTAAGATTTTTTTTCAAATAGAATAGACTTCACAAGAGTGGTGCAGGCGAAACCTAAAAAGGGGAAACTGAGAATCAAATCTACCTTTGGTTTTTGAATCATCAGTGGGCGCTATTTTATATTCTTCAATGGCCATTTATACATTTTATTTGCCTGAAAGGGTGGAATTAAACACTTTCTAAAGAGGGTGAAGAACATTGATATTGGGAAAATCGCTTAACATAGTATTTTGGCTGTGCTGTGTTACATTAAAGTTTCTTTAAAGTGTAAAACTAGAACCAATCATACAAACAATAGAAATGTGTTAAGTGCTTGACATTAACCTCTTCACTGCTTGACCTTTCGTCCTATGTGAGGGAGGCACTGAAAAAACTTATCACCTTGCCCAATGTTTTATAATACTAAAGACACCTCCCACTATGCTTATGGTGGGAGGCTTGCTTTCGTCCTTCTTCCCTCCTCACGCTGCCCAAGGGATGTGGAAACTTCTGTATTAAGGTTAGTAATACTAAAATGTGATTCAGACAGAATTTTGCAAAATGTCTTCTTTCTTGCATACTAGCTTCCATTTAGAAATCAAAATGGTACTAACAAATGTTCTACTACTCGGTTTTCCCACACATATCCCAATAAAATCAGTGCCCAGGTTGCATGGCTGGGCCAACCCCGGTGATGCTAATCACCTGAAATGCGACATCACATTTAACCCAGAAAAATCAATGCTTCTTTTAAAATGTGCCCTACAACATGGATTTATGTAATGACTGGGCAGGCTACGTGATTATTCTGCACCTCTTTTAACCAACACTCATTGGATATTTATGTTATTCTTCATGTGTATCCTCAAACTTCTACACCCTTGATGCTCGCATGACATGCATATAACTCAAGAAATACTGGCCAACTTGTGACATACAAATAAAAACAAATATTATACACGGATAGATTCCTTCTTGTGGATCTTTATGGTCCGTCCACAAAATGTATTCAAAAGACAATACAAAACAATCACGTAATTTACACTTTTACCCAAAATGGAGACTTAAATACTCAGACAAATAACATTACTTTACATTACATACATTGACTTTTATCATGTAATACTTTTGTCATCAACAAACATAAGTGTCCAATATATATAAGTGTTTTTTGTATCAACAAGCTGAGAAAAGTGTCCAACAAAAAATGGATTTATATCACTGGGGTTGTATTATTTTCCTCCAAGTATTTGGTCTACCATATCCCATGGGGCCTATGTGGCCAGGACACGTTATTTTTCAGTTATGCAGGAGTTTGGGAAGTATAAATGTTTTCATTTTTAATCCTGTGGCTGTTTTTGGCTTTATGCAGATTTGTCTGCCCTCAGGCCACACTTAAGTACTCCGACGTGTTTTGGGCTTTTCAGTGGGCCTATTGGTTTAGTGAAGGTCCTTCCTTAGGGCTGCCTTTTTTGTTGTTGTTAAGGACACTGCATGTGAAACAGAAAGCAAGGTGGGGTAATGCCATATTTTTAAAAGTAAGGTGGTAACATCATCATGTAGGTTGCCATTGGGGTCCTAAACCGTGTCTCTATTTCTTAGGGTTCAACCAGTATTATCCTGGGGTGATTCTAGCATGGATGGGACTGTGTAAGTTGCTTCAACATCTGAATACATTTTGTATACGGACCATAAAGATCTACAAAAAAGAGTATATAAATATCCAATCAGTGTTGGCTAAAAGAGGCGCAGAATAATCATGTAGCCTGCACAATCATTACATATGTCCATGGCGTAGGGGGTGGTATTTTGTATACTGTCAATCTACTGATCCTGCCCCACTACTGCCTGATGTACACTCTTTTAAAATGTGGGCGGGTGCTAAATGTGTGCTCTAGCTCAGCTGAAACCTACCAAACCCAGACATTTTTTAAAATTAGACACTTGGGGGAGTCCTCATTGCTGCGACTCCTGTGGATCCTATGAAGTTTCCATATCCAGAAATCCTTCCAAACCTCAAACTCTGGCTAAAAACATGCAATGTTCTCATATTTCTGTGAGAGAAAGTTACATAATCTGCAGGGATTTCCAAATATCCTACGAACCAACATTCCCACAAATCCCCCAATAAAAAAGGTACACCACTTGTGTGAAACCCTTACAGACATGTAGGAAATGTGTTTTTACCCAACTTTTGAGGTTTGCAAGGGCTTCTGGGGAAGGAAAAATTGTGAGATCAATGCAAGGCACACCACCCTGAATGCCCCCCCAGTTCCACATAGCGCAGCTACTGCTATTTCCGATGTCTCCATGTTAAGTTTTGGGGACTTTTGTGTTGGGGACACTATGCCAAGCCAGTAGCTTTTATATCACAGTAAGTGTAGGAATGCTGAGTGGTAGAAATTTTGGGGATCCCTGTTGATTCCAGAAGTTAAAGTCACAGAAATGTGAGACAAATTAGAAAAGTTACGCAAAGTTGATTGTCTGCAGGTCACTGTGAGTAATACAACGCTGTGGGATCCACGAAAGGCATAGCTCCATTTATGTCTGGTTTTCAGACATGTCTGGGCTTGGAAGGCTTCCCGGTTGGTGGCAGACCCAGAGCTTGAATAGTGGGCCATTCAGCATGGCAAGTGGGATGAAACTGGGATTTACCCCATTCTTCTAGCTCAGATGTAGAAATAATGGACCCAGAAAAGTTAACATTTTCTATTGTGTACGAAATGGATAGAGTCGCTTTAGTGCCCATGAGAGCAAGGACTGTTGAAGTTTAAGTTGTGGGGTGGACCTGTTATCAAAATGGGCCATACCCCACCTGTTTATTTTATAAATAATATTCCTCACCTTCAGTGAGCTTTCTGTCCTTCCTTGTGTAGCAGATTAGGGAAACCCCCCTCTCTGCCACCCAGGTAGGGCAGAAAGGCTGGGGCAAGTGCACCCTTTTGTTTCGCCCAAACGTAAAATCCTTAGTATCTGGTGGGCTTTCTAACCCCCTTTCCCAGGGGGCAGATTATGGTCAAACACTCAATTGGGTAAACCACTACTAGCCCCCGCCGGGGGTGAGGGATTGCAGAAAGAAGCTATTTGGGTTGGGGTATGACGCAATGCCGGGGTGGGCCACCACCATTGTTTTGTTTTGCCTGGGTGTCATTTTGAAATTCCTGGTGTCTAGCTGTTGGGTCTATTGCCCCCCTCTTAGGACAAATTGATAGCAAACCCCGTATCTGCCCGCCGCCTCCCCCTGGAGCCAGAGAGACTTTATTGCTTTATTTGGGGTGGTGATACAGCCCATTGTCAAGGTTGGATGCCCTAACCCATTTGTTTTTCCCAAATTTAAAATCCTTGGTGTCTACTGCACTTGCTACCCCCTGGGTGGCAGATTACAGCTAACTCCCTCTCCCAAAAATGGGACAAATGTATCTGTCCTTGGGGAGTTAGGGGGTAGAAAGACTTTATTGCCCCTAATAGGGTGGGGATATAGCTCCATGCCAGAGATGACTGGCCCATCTTTTTTTTTATTTTAGCACTGTTTCAAAATCCTAGGTGTCTAGTAGCCTTTCAGCCCTGCCGGGGACATATTGGGGCAAATCTCCTATTTGTCTCTTGGAGGGGGTTGTAGAGCAGAAAGCATGTGTTGCCGCTTTTCTGATGGGAGTATAACTGAATACCTAGATGGAACGTCCCACCGTTTTTTCCCACTGTAAAGGGCCTGGTGTCTAGAGGGCATTCTACCACAGTGGGGACTGATGGGGGCGAATCCCCAAATCTGCTGTGCTGGGGGGCTAAAAGACTATATTGTCCCCTTTGGGGTGGATGCTTTGGGTCCTGTACTTTTCCTTTATAAATTAAGTACTGGTCATGATACTTAGGAAGTAAGCAGATTCACATTAGCATCAGTTGCATATCAGTCTGCCTGAATAGGCCACAGATGGCAAGGCTGTCCTCTATCTCTTTCACTGAACCCTGTCACCCCGTAAGTATCCAAGACAGGGACCCTCAGTAATCAGAGTGTGAAAAGCCTTTACACAGCGTGGTTGCACTTTCAAAGCGGATATGTAAAGGATATAGCAAAGGCATGGAATAGGAGATGGAAGGGGAGGACTGACAAATATACAACACTCATTACTGCAACATCTTCACTAACCCAGAACATAACAACGGGTGCACCAGGAGCAGTGGACATCAAGACCATGCCCGCCACAGCAAATCTTCAGGCCATCTGCATCCTCCAGGCCATCCACAACACCATTAGTGCCCTGGAGAGCCAGATCGGGGGTGTGGAGGACTCTTATCTGACAGGACTTGAGAAACGTGGGTGACCAGATGATGGAGACAGAAAGGTGGATATCAATGGTTGGGGATACAGTGTAGTCCTTCAGTCAGAGGTTCCCTCCCTGCTTGAGGATGCTGAATGCTGGGAGACACAGATAGAATCTGATAATATCAGATCAGGCAATATTTACTTTATGAGGATACCAGAAGGAAAGGAGAACCTCCACCCACAACAATTCCTTCTCACTAGCCTTTGTTCTAGGGTCACTGTTGAGGAACTGTCGATATACTTATTTAAGGGGCTCATCACATGTTGACACAAAAGTCTACCCCGGGTGCCCCTCCTAGATCCCTGATCGCCAAGATACTGAACTATATGGACTGTGATGTTATTCTCCACACAGCACGCCTCAAAACAGAATCGCAGGTTGCCTCCTATAAGATCATGGTCTTTTCAGACTACCTTGCAAGTCCAGCAGACAAAGTCATTCGTCATGATCAAGCAGCAGCTCAGAGTGAATCAGTTGGCTTACGTGTTATTGTACTTATCTGGGCTGAAGGTGATCTTGAAGGACAATTCATACTTTTTTGTCACAGCAGAATGTGCCTGAGACTGAGTGGAGTAGTGGAGGGTAAAGGAGCAATGGCACTGGCTACGATGCCTCCTTCCTGAATGACGGAAGATACCTGGGTCAGATGGAACATCAAAGACAACTAGTGGGCCACTGGCAATTGGAGAATAGACTGCTGGGGAGGCCCAACATCATCCAAAGGCAGCGAGGGAAGTCAAGCCACAGAGACTTGAATTGTGGAGGTAGGTACAACCTGTGCTGATCCAGATGGATTGTGATAGTCATGCCTGTCTGCTTCATAAAGCCTTTGTTAACTTTGTCACTCTGCTTTTCTTGCCATCTTTATGGGGGTAGCGTACCAGAACTGGAGGGCTTGGGCCTCATCCTATTTCATACAGACTTCAGGGATGGTTGGAGTATGGAGTCTATTTCCTCCACCAGTGTTATTAATGCCTCCGAGTGATATGTACCAACTGAGTGTCTGTGTACCATGACTACGGGATGCAAGCTGTACATTCTGTAGAGTACAATCTGGCGTTATCCACACCGAAAGCTCGCTATTAGGATAGACACTTCTCACAGACTAGTGGAGAATTTTCATGGGTAACATACTTCAGGGTTAAAAGACGTGTGGGTTGAGTAGGGGCTGGGGTGGGGTGGGGTTTTATTCAGTTGGTTTGAATCCTAGGTTTAGCACAGCAAACAGTACAAGCATCCGACAATGCAGTCTGGTACCACTTCAAGGCCACCCTGACACAGACTAAGGACCCAGAGGAGTACAGGATAATATGAAATGTGAATGGGCAAAAATGTCAAAGGGGGGTTATGCTCTAGTTTTTTAAACGTTACTCTTCTGAGTACTGCGGGAACTGCTCCTGTTCGGCACAAACTGTAGCTTCCTAGGCCACAATGGATGCTCATAATTTTTCCACTTTGGGATAGACTAGTGGTTCCCTCAGATCACTCTCTAATAGAACTGCCTTTGTACCAGTCAGAGCGAAATGTAGGCCTGCCAGTGGGTTCTGTAACCTAAATGCATGGTGGCCTTTGGAAAATTAAGTTTTAACATTCACTTGTGATGAGACTGCAGTGTTTTTCCGACTCCACCAGAGCTCAGTGTCTTCGGCTGTCATTCTATGGGAGACATTCAAAACCGTAATAGCAGAGAAGGCAATGGTTTTACTTAATGGAAGAGAAAGGGACATGGAGTGGGAAGTCACATTATTAGAAATGACAATCCGTACCCTAGAACAAACCCTCATGACTGCATATGATGATGTAATGCAGTGTAATTGGAAGCGCTCAAATGTCACTGGCGGGGTGAAGAAAATGAGTTACTTACCTGTAACTGCAGTTCTTCAGTACTGGTATCTTTCATAGATTCACATGCTTGAATAACTCCCTGTCTTCGAAGTGGGAGTCCCACTGTACAATCGAATAGCAGTAAAAAATGTACATATGTCAATGTTAAAGTACATTCAGTTTTACATCTCATTCACATCATTAGAAAAGACCCACAGACCATCAAATCAGGCGACAGCACCCTTTAGACCCCTCATCAGAGACTCCAGTCTCTCAGATTTTCTAGCCCAAGTGAGATATATGCCGAAAAGACATAAGGAGAGCCTCTATAGGGAGGACAGTGGGTTGAATGTGAATCTGTGAGACACCAAAACTGGAGAACTGCAGTTAAATAACTCATTTTCTTCTCCAGTATTGGGTCTTTCATAGATTAACATACTTGAACCAGAAAATCAGAATAGCAAGCAGATATTATAGTTACATACTTTGTAATATAAGTACCCGTTGAGAATGGGGGGAGGGGTAACGAAAAAGTTACTTACCTTCGGTAACGCCTTATCTGGTAGAAACACATTCTAGTCTCAGATTCCTTACCCTAGAATTTCCCCCAGGCGTCAGTCTGGATCCATCGATTTTTCTCGAGCAATACCCCTGCGTGCGGTTAGGTGAAGTCAGTCGGCTCTGCGTTCGTTGTCATGCGCGGCGGATATGTCGTCACTGGACCTACCGCACTGCCGCACTGACGTCAGCTTCTTTTCACGACTTTCCATGCTAGAAGCCATGAAGAACACTGACCACTGGTGCGTCAAAAACTAGGGCTTGGAAAGGGAAGTACCTCTCCTACAAATCAGTTCGCAGAGTGGGGAGGATGTTGGAGGGATGCGTGGCTGCCAAGATTACATCACAGACTTCGGGTGGAAGGTCAAAAGCTGTCAACTGTCACCGCTCAATCTCCATGCATGATGGTGGAGATTGGACAGGTTCGGGTTAGAACCGTTCCCTGCTGCTGCGACAGAAGATCCTCCTGAAGGCGCAGTCTGATTGGAGGCCAAGTTCAAAAGCTCTGGATAACATACACTCTGTGTCCAGTCCGGAGCCACCAAGATTACTTGGGCCCAGTCATTCTTGAGAACTCTGGACAGAAGTGGTATAGGAGGAAAGGCGGAAAGGAGGCCGGAATTCCACTTGAGACGAAAAGCGTCTCTGAGCGAGTTCCACCTTGGAAACTCCAACACGCAAAACAGCTGACATTGCGCGTTCTCTGCAGAGACAAACAGATCTAACCAAGCCTCTCCCCACTGCTGAAAGAGACCTTGTGCCACCTCCGGATGGAGACACCATTCGTGATCGGCTATGCATTGATGGCTGAGTTCGTCTGCTCTGGCGTTCAGAAAGCCTGCCAGATGTTGAACCACCAGGGTGATGTCTTGATGTGCCAGCCAATCCAGAGGCGCAGTGCCTCCTGACAAAGGGTCCAGGACCCTACTCTGCCCTGTTTGTTGCAGTACCACATGGAGGCAGTGTTGTCTGTGAACACTTGCACTACTTTCCCTTTGAGAGAGGGAAGAAATGCTTTCAACGCAAGCCTGATCGCCCAGAGCTCCAGAAGACTGATATGGAACCCGGACTCCGTCAGAGACCAGAGGCCTCTGATCTACGCCTCTCCCATGTGGCCGCCCCATCCCAGAAGTGACACGTCCGTCAGTATGGATAGATCTGGTTGGGGAAGGGAGAGGGATCTGCAGTTGACCCAATGCCAATACAAAAGTCACCACTAAAGGTATTTCGCAGCCAGTCCTCTCCGAGATGTGGACCATGTCGGAGAGATTTCCCTGATGCTCCGCCCACTGGAACTTCAAGTCCCACTGCAGAGCCTGCATATGCCATCTGGCATGTGTCATTAGCAGGTTGCAGGAGGCCATGAGGCCCAGCAGCCTCAGAGTCAGTCTCACCGAAACCCAAGATAGAGGCTGAAAGATTGGAATCATAGCCTGAATATCCTGGACTCACTTTTCAGGAGGATAAGCCCAAAACTGCACTGTATCCTGAACAGCTCCGATGAAAGGGAGCGACTGAGAGGGAGTCAGGTGTGACTTCGGCACATTTAGAGTGAACCCCAGCATGTGCAGGGGGTTCGCCGTAGTCTGAAGGTGGGAGATGACTTTCTGGGGTGAGGCCGCCTTCAACAGCCAGTCGTGGAGGTAGGGGAAGACTGAAACCCCCAACCTGCGCAGATGAGCTGCAACCACCGCCATCACTTTCGTGAACACCAGAGGGGCACTGGTAAGGCTGAAGGGGGGCATGGTAAATTAAAAGTGCTCGTGACCTACCACGAATTGTGGGTAACGTCTGTGGGCAGGCAGGAAACAAGCGTCCTGCAAGTCCAACACTACCGTCCAGTCTCCTGGGTCCAAGGCAGACAGGACCTGAGCCAGGGTGGGCATTTTGAATTTCGCCTTTGTGAGGAAGAGATTGAGGGCCCGAAGGTCTAGGATAGGACGTAAGTCCTTGTCTTTTTTGGGCACCATTAAGTAGCAGGAATAACAACCACAACCTACTTCTGGAGGAGGGACCCTCTCTATGGCTCCCTTGGCCAAGAGAGTCATGACCTCCTGGCGGAGAAGTGCCAAATGATCCCCCGGTATACGGCTGAGTGATGGAGGAATGGCTGGTGGGGCAGATTCAAAGGGGAGGGAGTAGCCCCTTCAAACGATCTGCAAAACCCACCTGTCCGTAGCGATGAATTCCCAGTGGGGCAGGTGATGGAGAATCCTGCCGCCAACTGGACCAGAATGAGGGGACAGACTAGGAGGGTTTGGAGGCTTCAGCAGATGCAGGGGTGGACTGGGCAGACCTCTTATTTCCTGTAACATGGCCACGTGGGATTCCACGTCCCCGGCCACACAGTGACTGAGCAGCATGGGTGGCACGGTATCTGGGAAAGGGATGCAACAGGGAACCCCTGCCGTGGCCACAAAAGGGGCAAAAGGCGGACTTTTGGGGACGAGGGGCAGTGGAAAGGCAAAGGGACCGAGCCGTAGTCCGGGAGTTCTTGAACCTCTCCAGCACCGATTCTGCCTCGTCTCCAAAGAGACGGAAGCCATCAAAGGGCATGTCCTTAACAGTCTCCTGGACATTCCCTGAGAAACCAGATGTACGTAAGCAGACGTGGCGCCTCAAGGCCACTGTCATCGCAACCGATCTACCCAGAGAGTCGGTTGTGTCCAGCCCACATCGGCTAGTGAAATTGCTGCGTGTCGCCTATCGGTGACAGCTTGGGGGAAGATAGCGTGGGCCTCCTCCGGTATCTGCGGCAGAACGTGCACCACTGTATCCCACAGAGAGTGAGTATAATGGCCCAAAAGGCATGCAGTGTTCACTGACCGCAGCGCGAGATTGGAGGAAGAAAGCATCTTCGCCCCAAATAGTTCCAGCCTTTTTGTTTCCCAATCAGGGGGTGCGGAAGGGAATGCGCCTAAGGAAGAGGATGCCTGGATAACAAGACTCTCAGGCGTGGGGTCTTGGGACAGGAATTTAGGGTCGTTCGGGGCAGGCCAATGGTGGTGTGCGATTGTCCTGTTCACAGGAGTCCCTGTGTTGGGTCTGAACCAAGTACTCAAAAGGACATCAGTGAGGACTCCTCTGAATGGAAGAAGGCTCAGATGTGAAAGCCCCTGGTTGAAGCACCTCTGTCAGGAGATTAGACCTGACAAGTAGGCAGCTCAAGGCCAAGGGCCTCAGCCGCCCTACTGAAAACCATGTAATAAGTTGCTCCCTCTGCCGTAGCCACGGTAGGAGGAGACAGTATGCCAGCATCTATTGAGGTATCCAGATCATTGACCCCTCCCAACTCCTGTGCCCAGTCCAAGTTAGGATCACCCTGTTATTCATACGGGTCCAGGGACCTCTCCAATTCTTCCCCAAATTTGAACCCATAAGAATAAGGGTCGAAATCTGACCTGGGGTGAATAGGCCTAATCAAAGAAGGAGGTGGCGTCGGCCCGACTCAGAGTCGTCGGGCACCACCAAAGTCTGGCGCGTCGACAATCGAACCAGCGCCGGGGAAGGTCTCGATAGTATGACTGGCATCGGTGTGGATCCGGACGAGACGTCAGTGGCCGGAGCCGCTGGTGCGGCCCCCCAGCCGAACCCTTTGGGCCCGAAGGCGCCACAGCAGGGGTCAGACTGCCCAAAAATGAGGCGCATGACCTCATAAAATTATTTCAATTGGGCAGGGGTCACCCGGCTCCCGGAAACTCAGGGAAGCGCGAGTCAGACCCAAAAGCAGGATCTGAAGACGGAGGTCTCAAGGGTCGATGCTTCTCCCGTGTCGCATCAGCCGAGCGACGGGGTCAAGTCAAGGGATGATGGGATTTCTTTGACTTCTTTTTCTTCTTACCTTGACTCGAATACTTCGAAGAAGACGAGTGGTGGTGGCTTCGTAACCAGTCTCAAGACTTTCCTCTCAAGCAAGACGGAGACCTATGTGGAGTCGAGCGCTGGGCCTCCCTTAAGGCTTTCGGGTGCATGGCCCGGCACTCGGAGCACGACTTCGGGTCGTGGTCGCGCTCCAGGCACCACAAACAGACCCGATGTGGGTCCGTCACCGACATCATGCCGTGACAGTCCTTGCACGGTTGAAGCCGGTCTTTGGGGACATCGCAGGACCCACCAAAAACTCATCAAAGAGTTGAAATCGGTCAAAAATTGTCCAAGGGTAGCTCTCTCCGGATCAGTGAGTGGCGCGGAAAGAAAAGAACTGATGTCACTGCGCAGAGGCGGTGTCTGTACTACTTTCGATGTCATCACGCCGGCTACGATGCCAACGACGCCCGCGGAGTCGACCTACGCCACCTACCAACGCGCAAGGGTATCGCTTGAAGAAAAAAATCTCTGGATCCAGTCTAACACCTGGGGGAAAATTCTAAGGTAAGGAATCTGAACTAGAAGTCTCTATCAGATTGTCCAGGCAGTAGTGTTTGGTGAACGTGAGCAGGGGTGCCCACAGTGCTACATGACAGATGTCAAGGACTGGAACTGCTAACGCAGTGATGCAGCTGTTGCTCTGGTACAGTGAGCACACAAACCTTCCGGGGGTTGCTTTTTAGCCAATGTGTAGCACGTTTTAATTCAGAGAACAACCTATCTAGAGATGGTTCTCTTCTGCACTGCCCAACCTTTCTTCGCACCACATACCCAAGAGTTGATTATCCACCTGGAACTCTTTGGTATGATCGAGGTAAAACAACAACACTCTTTTTGGTCCAGATGGTGCAGTCTCTCCACTTCCTTAGCGGGATGTGGGTGTGTGTAAAAAGTAGGCAAGGTGATGGAATGGCCTACATGAAAGGGCGTGATCAACCTCAGGGACAACTGCCTTCTGATCCATGTAATGCCCCTAAATCTTGTAGGCCTTCCCTGAACCCAGCTCACCAGATTCCTGGCGACCTCACAAGAAGAAGAAGAAGAAGAAGAAGAAGAAGGTTTGGCTGAAACCCCGAGCAGAGAAGAAGAAAGACGACAACTGATTTGGCCCCAGTCCTACCAGCCTGTCTCCTGCTTCAAAGAACCTGCAAAAGAACAGCGACACATCCAGCGGAACCAGTGACTTCTGCCAAGCTCCAGAGGACTGCCCTGCACCCAAAAGGACCAAGAACTCCTGTAGACAGTGGCCCTGTCCAAGAAGAAAACAACGAGTAAGGACTCCAACCTCACTCCAAAAGCGTGAGTCCTAACCACACTGCACCCGACGCCCACGGCTCGTGTCCAGGTGGCCCAACTAGGTAGAGAGGATCGCCAGGCGGTTGAGAGCAAGCACCCACCCTCAGTTGACCTCTCCAACCCTCCAGGAAGATGCCTGCAGAGGGAATCCCGAGGACCCCACTGACCGCAAAGCTCCAGATGAAGATATCCGATGCCTAAAGACACATTGCACCCGCAGCCCCCAAACCTTGGAGAGCCAGACCTTCGGTGCAGCAACGTTCAACAGGCGGCCCTCCTTCCTGTCTAGCCTGTGGTTTGCCCGAGACGACTCCCTGGACCTCACCTGCAGCTTCTGAGTGACCCCTGGGGTCTCCACATAGACCAGCATTAGAGCCCAACGTCCTGTTTGCACCCTGCATCAGGCCGCCCCTGTGCTGCTGAGGGTGTGTGTTTGGTGCCTACTTGTGGCCCCCCCAGTGCTCGTCTAATCCCCCCTGGTCTGCCCTCCAAGTAGTGGGTACTTACCTGCAGGCAGGCCTGATTCCGAATACCCCATGTCTCCATAGGAGCCCACATTAGGTTTGCTCATCTTTGACCTCTGCACCCGGCCGGCTCAGTGTTGCTGGTGGTAGGTGTTTGGGGTTAATTTGAACCCATACCGGTGGACTTCCTAAAACCCGGAGACTAGAACTGTAAGTCGAATACTTACCTGTAAAACGATTTAACTTTTCTTCCCCCGAGGAACTGTTTCTGAAAATTGCAGTGTCCATTTTAAAACAGATTATTGCCAATATTTCAAAAACTTTATGACTTATTGAATTAAAAAAAGTACTGTTGATACATGTGTGAAATACAAATCTATTGAAGTACTTAGCTGCAACCTGAATCTTGTGGTTCTAAAAATGAATTAAGAAAATATATTTTTGCTATATAAAAACCATTGGTCTGGTGTTAAGTCATTGAGTGTGTGCTTCTTCTGTCTGTGTGTGTACAACAAATGCTTTGCACTACCCTCTGATAAGCCTAACTGCTCGACCACACTATCACAAATGAGAGCATTAGTATTACCTACTTTAGCCTCTGTTAAGCCTCTGGGGAACCCCTGGACTCCGTGCACACTATATCTCATTTTGATATAGAATATACAGAGCCAGCTTCCTACAGTGCCCAAAGCAGAGCTCAGCTGGGCCAAAGAAAGTATAAACAAGAAGACCTTGGATCAAAGGGCAGAGAGGGGGGGTCAACAGACTTGCTTGTGCACCAAGCTACAAAGTTATGCCAATAACAGGCGTATACCGCTTTGATGGAGGGACGCCTGGCTGTCAAGATTACATTACAGATTTTGGGTGGAAGGTCAGACGCTATCAACTGTTGCCGCTCAAGCTCCAGGCAAGAAGGTGGAGAACCCTCCCCTGATGCTGTGACAGAAAAACCTCCCAAAGGGGTAGGTTGATCGTAGGATCGATGGCCATGCTCAATAGCAGGGGATACCAGACTCTTTGTGCCCAGTCCAGAGCCACAAGGATTACTTTGGCCAGGTCGTTCCTGATCTTCTTGAGAACTCTGGGAAGAAGTGGTGTGGGCAGAAAGGTGTACAGAAGGCCTGAGCTCCAAACGAGATGAAAAGTGTCGCCGAGCGAATGCTGCCTTGGAAACTCCAATGTACAAAACTGCTGACATTGCGCATTCTCTGCAGAGGTGAAAAGATCTAACCAAGGCTCTCCCCACTGCAGAAAGAGGCCTTGTGCCACCTTTGGATGGAGATGCCATTCAGGATCGACCAGGCATTGTTGGCTGAGTGTGTCCACTCTGGCGTTCAGAGAGCCCGCCAAGTGTTGAACCACCAGGGAAAAGCTATGATGTTCCATCCATGTCCAGAGACGCAGAGCCTACTGACAAACGGTCCACAACCCCAACCCACCCTGCCTTTAGCACTATCACATAGGGATGGTGTTGTCTGTGAACAACTGCACTACTTTTCCCTTGAGAGAGAGAGGTAATGCTTTCAATGCCAGTCTAATCGCCCTGAGCTCCAAAAGACTGATGTGAAGCCCAGGCTCCGTCGGAGACCAGAGTCCTCTGATCTCCGCCTCTCCAAGTGGCATCACATCCCAGGGGTAACACATCTGTCACTCCTGTCAGATCTGGTAGGGGAAGGGAGAGGGATCTACCTTTGACCCAATCATGGTTCAAGAGCCACCACTGCAGATCTTGCGGAGTTCCCTCCGAGATCTGGACCATGATGCTTAGCCCAATGGAACTTCAGATCCCACTGCAGAGCCAGCATATGCCACCTGGCATGTGTCACCAGCAGAAGCAGGAGACCATGAGACCCAACAGTCCCAGTCATTCTCACCGAAATCCAGGATAAAATCTGAAACATCGGTACCGTAGACTGAATATCCTTGACTCACCGTTCGGGAGGATAAGCCAGAAACTGCACCATGTCCAGAACAGCTTTGATGAAAGGAAGCATCTGAGAGGGAGTTAGGTGTGGCTTTGGCACATTTTTAGTGAACCTCACCAAATGCTGGAGGTCGGCTGTAGCCTGGAGATGGGAAACGACAGCCTGGGGCGAGCCTGCCTTCAACAGCCAGTCGTCGAGTTAGGGGGCAACTGAAACCCCTGACCTATGCAGATGAGCTCCGACCACTGCTATCAACTTGGTGAGCAAACCGAGGGGTGCTGGTAAGGCCAAAGGGACACACGGTAAACTGAAAATGCTTGTGGCCTACCGGGAACTGCAAGTAATGTCTGTGGGCAAGCAAGTTATGAATATGGAAATAGGTGCCCTGCAAATCCAACGTTACCATCCAGTCTCCTGGGTCCAGGACCCTCAGTCAGCGTAAGCATTTTGAACTTCTACTTGAGGAAGAGATTTAGGTACTGAAGGTTTGGGATAAGGTAGAGGTCCTTGTCCTTTTTGGGCACCAGAAAGCAACGTGAATAACAACTACGACTACTTCTAGTACAGGATCCTTCCCCATAGCTCTCTTGGCCAAGAGAGCCACAGAGCAGTGGCAGGTGACCCTTCGTCATACGATTGTAGGATGATGGCATGAATGGAGGCGCAGTCTCGAAGGGAAGGGAGTAGCCCCTTCAGACTATTTGCAAAACCCACCTACCTGACGTGATGGACTGCCAGTGGGGCAGGTGAAGGCGAAACCTGCCTCGAACTGGTCCCTGGTGGGGAAGCATCAGACTAGGAATGTTGGAGGCAGCTGCAGAGGGGGAGGCGGTGGGCTAGCTAGACCGCTGGCTCCCTCATCCATGAGGATGGTGGATCCCATGTTCCCGGCCACACAGAGGCTGGGCAGCATCCATGCCAGATAAGCTGGAAGAGAACGGACGTGGTTGGGCACCCCTTCCCTAGCCACAAAAGGGGCGAAAAGCAGACTGAGGAGGCGAGGGGCAGCAGAGAGGCCCAAGGACCTGCCCATAGCCTGGTGCTCCTTAAAGCGATCTAGCACCAAGTCCCCTTTGTCTCCAAAGAGACAGGTGTCATCAATGGGTATGTCCATAAGGGTGGATTGAACATCCCCCGAAAAGTCAGACGTCCTCAACTAGGCATGGCGCCTCAAGGCTACCACTGATGCAACAGATCTGCATAGTGAGAGGGTTGTGTCCAGCCCACACTGTATTGTGAATTTTGCTGCATCTCTCCCATCAGCAACAGCTTGGGAGAGAATGACCTGGGACTCCTCCGGGACCTGTGGCAGCACTTGTGCAACCATGTCCCATAAAGTATGGGTGTAACAGCCAAAAAAAGGCATGCTGTGTTCATGAACCGCAATACCAGACTGGAAGAAGAAAACATCTTCTTCCAAAGTTGATCTACTCTCTTGAATTCCCTAACTGGGGATCTGGAAGGAAATGTGCCCAGGGACGTGGATGCTTGGATAATCAAGCTCACAGGAGTTGGATCTTGCCTCAGGAAAACTGGGTAATGTGGAGTAGGTCCATTGTGGTGTGTGATTGTCCTGTTCACAGGAGCCCCTGTTCTTGGTTTGGACCAGGTCCCTATCAAGTCCTCAGTGAGGGCTTCATTAAAGGGCAAAAGGGTTTCAGAAGTGGAAGGCCCAGGCTGTAGCACCTCTGTCAGGAGGTTAGTCCTGACTGCCACTGAAGGCAGCTTTAGGCCCAAGATGTCTGCTGCTCTTCGCACCATCAGTGAGTAGGACGCTCCCTCCTCCATAGCCATGGTAGGGGGAGAAACCATGCCATTGTCAGGGGAAGTGTCCTCACCCAGGTCCATCCGCCAGTCCATGGGATTTTCTAGCTGGTGTTTTCTGAAGGGTCCAGCAACTCCTCCCAATCCTCACTGTACCCCAACCCAGGAGAATAAGGGTCAGGATCCAACCTAGGGAGCAAGGTCCTTGTCATAATCAGCATTGCACGACGCCGGTCTGGCTCTGGCATTGTCGGCAATGAGGATGGGGTCAAGGCCACCCAGGGGCATCAGGAGCCTTGACATCGGAACCAGCATCAGGGAAGGTTGAGGTTGTACAAGCGACGCCCGTTCGGATCCAGGGACAGATCCCTGGGTGCACCCAAGAGCTAAGGCCGAAGCTGCTGGCACGGAACTGGAGAGGGCCCCTGCGAGCATCACTGGGCCCAAAGGCACTACAGTGGAGCCAGACTGCCCAAATATGAGGTGCATGGCCTGATGAAAGTCTCAGAGTTGAACAGGGGTCGCTCTGGCTCCCAGAAACTCAGGGAGGCACGGAGTTGCCCTAGATGCAGGCTCTGAGGATGAAGGCCTGGAACAATGATGCTCTTTTTCCCCTCATTTCATCGACCGAAGGAGGGAGTGAAGTGAAAGAAAACCTATTCTTTTTCTACTTCTTTTTGTCCCTTGACTTACCTGACTATCCCGAGGACTTGGAGTTGGACGATGAAGAATGGGCGCTCCGTGACTGTTCTTGGGACCTTCCTCTCGACCGAGATCGGCAGCGACATGCAGCCGAGTGCCGGGCTGCAATGAGCTTTATGTACTGTTCCCTCAAAGATCTCAGATTCATGACCATGCACTCAGAGCCTGACATCAGGTTGTGGTCGCGCTCCAGGCACCACAAGCACCTGAGGTGCGGATCCGTCAAGGACATTGCCCAATGACAGGATCCACAGAGCTTGAATCGAGTCTTAAGTGAGGACTTCTCAATATACCAGAAGTGCAAACACTCAAAAATCTTCAACAAAAAGTTGAAAAATACAGGTGAAAAAGTGACTGAGGGGTAGCTCTTCTTTGGATCTGCCTTATTGAAACAGATGGCATAAAACTGCCTGTCCAATGGCTGCATCACTGTGCTGTGCCGATTCCAGGCAATAGTGCTGTGTGGGCGCTCTTTTAAGTGGCAGCAGAACATATTTTCCCCAGCGGAACACCAGCAAACAGGGCTGCCAAAGTGGAAACTGCCCTTGTTGAATGCGCCCTTGCTTTCGTTGTGAGTGGCTTGCCAGCTTTGAGTGGCAAAACCGGATGGTGGCAGAAACCAACCTTCTGATAGTTGCTATTGTGACTGGGGCACCCTGTCGAGTTTGTCCGTAAGTGACCAACAGTTGGATCAAGTTCTTCAAATCTGTTTAGGAAAATAGAGGTAGAACTTTAGACAACTTTTAACCAGTGCTTAATTTGTGAATAAAAACGTGCTGGTGCCCAAAGCTCTCCTCTGAAACTCGCGGCTGCTGCAACTGAATGTGAGAACACGGAATACTAAGGCATCGTAATCCTGAAGCCATCTTGGGCCTCTTTAATTCATTTAAAGCCACTCCATGCCCATTCAGCTCACTCTTGCCACTTCTACGTTCTCCCTTAGTGGCGCTTTTTCATTTTTATCTTTCTCTGTCTTTCCCATATGTGTCTTTTGCTCACAGCAAATGCTTGAGGCAGAAGAATAAGCGCCGGCCCTCAAAATTAAGTGCCAGTGCTCAGCACTGGAAACAACAAGCACAAATTAAGCACTGCTTTTAACATCAAGTGTGCGCCGAGACATTTTTGTTGATGTCAGATTTGGCAAAAAAGTTTGTAGTGTGATCAGTTCATGGAGATGAAACTGCGATATAACCTTGGGAATTTATCTTGTATTAGTCCTAAGAATCCCATAATCATCAGTGAAATGTAAAAAGGATTCCAGCGTTATGAAAGCCTGTATCTCACTCACCCTTCTAGCTGAAGTGAGGTCTGCTCTGTGAATGGCTTTAAAAGGAGCTTTGATAAGTTGAGAGAGAAAAGCATTTAGGTGTCATTGCGGGGGAGGAGCTTGTACAGGAGGGAAAATGCTGAACAATCCCTTCATGAATTTTTTGATGATTCACGTGAAACAGAAAGAGAGAGATAGAGTGCAAGGAAAGTCTGTAGGAAAGTACCCTCTTTTTGGCATGGTTGCCCCTACTTTTTTGCCTGATAACAGTGTGTTTTGACGGTGTTCACTGGGATCCTGCTAACGAGGACCCCAGTGACTGTGCTCTCTCCCTCTAAATTTGATTGTTCCTGACTAAGTACTTCCCACAATTGGCATACTGGTGCCCCCACGTAAGTCCCTAGTATATGGAACCCAAGCACCCAGGGCATTGGGGCACAAGGGGTTATCTATGCGTTCAGCATGTATTGTGCCACCCGTGGGAGCCCATGCAAAATGTGTCTGCAGGGCTGCCATTGCAGCCTGCATGAATAGGTGCATGCACCCTTTCACTACAGGTTACTGCACCAGGTCACTGTAAGTCACCCCCATGGCAGGCCTGCCCAGACGGCAGGGTGCAAGCACCTGTGTGCATAAGCAGAGGTGCCCCTATGAACTCCAGCTCCAATTTCCTGGACTTCACAAGTGGGGGAAGCCATTTTACCCGCATACTAGACTCGCATACTAGACACATTATGTAGCGGCAAGCTACATAACGGTAACTCCAAATCTGGGCATGTTTGGTTCCAAACATGTAGGAATCACACCCCAATACAGTATTTGTGATATGATTCCAGGCACTGTGGGGGCTCCTTAGAGGACCCCCACCTTTGCTCCTACCAGTTTGCAGGGTTTTCCCAGGCAGCCTGCTCTGCTGCCATCCTACAGACAGGTTTCTGCCCTCCTGCAGCTGCTTGAACAGCGCAAGCCCAGGAAGTGTAGGAAAGTACCATCTTTCTAGGCATGTTACCCGCAATTTCTACCTGTTTGTCAGTATGTTTTGCCTGCTTCACTGGGATCCTGCTGGTCAGGACCCCTGGGCTCATAGTTTGTGGCCTAATGTGTGTGTTGTCAGTAGTACTTAGCTGTGTCACTGAAGTTCTGCTAACCAGAACTTCAGTGCTTGTGCTCTCTCTGCTTCCAAATTAGTCACTATAGTTTAGTGACTTAATTTACCAGTTCCAATGGGCACACTGGACCCCCCCCCTTATAAGTCCCTAGTATATGGTACCTATGTACCCAGGGCATTGGGGTTCCAGGAGATCCTTATGGGCTGCAGCATTTATTTTTCCACCCATAAGGAGCTCAGACAAACCCTTTCACAGGACTGCCACTGCAGCCTGCGTGAAATAGTGCACACACTATTTCACAGCCATTTTCACTGCACTTAAGTAACTTATAAGTCACCTATATGTCTAACTTTCATTTACTGTAGGCTAGGTGCAAAGTTACTAAGTGTGAGGGCACCCTTGCACTAGCAAAGGTGCCCCCACGCTCCCCAGGGCCAATGCCCCGGACTTCCTGAGTGCGGGGATAGCATTACAAGCGTGCACTACATATAGGTCAATACCTATATGTAGCTTCACAATGGTAACTCAGAATATGGCCATGTAAGGTGTCTAAGATCATGGAATTGTCCGCCCATTCCAAATATGGTATGGGGGGCAATCCCATGCATCCTGGGGGCTCCAGCATGGACCCCCAGTACTGCCAAACCAGCTCTCTGAGGCTTGCACTGCAGCTACAGCTGCTGCCACCTCACAGACAGGGTTCTGCCCTCCTGGGGTCTGAGCAGCACAGTCCCAGGAAGGCAGAACGAAGCATTTCCTTTGGGAGGAGGGTATTACACCCTTTCCCTTTGGAAATAGGTGTTACAGGCTTGGGAGGGTAGCCTCCCAGGGCCTCTGGAAATGCTTTGAAGGGCACAGATGGAGCCCTACTTGCATAAACCAGTCTACACCAGTTCAGGGACCCCTAGTCCCTGCTCTGGCACGAAACTGAACAAAGGAAAGGGAAGTGACCACACCCTTGTCCATCACTACCCCAGGGGTGGTGCCAAGAACTCCTCCAGTGTGTCCCTGGCGTCACTTCCCCGCTCCAGCAGGCAAACTCTAAGATGTCCACTGGTTCTCTGGGACTCCTCTCCTGGCGACAAGTGTGCTCCCTGGAACACAGGGGGTGGACCCATTCAACACAGACTGTCCTACGGTCCAGCTGTCCAAATTTAGCAGAGGTAAGAGCTTGCCTTCCCCGTTTGCAACAGTACCTCTGTGCACCACGTCATCTCCACCTCCTTAGGCCTCTGTGCACTATTTGCAAGAATCCTTTGTGCGCATTCTGGACCAGGTCCCCAGCACTCTATCCTGCGATGCTCAACTCACTGAGTTGTTCTTTGGCGGCTTGGAGCCGTCTTTTGTAGTGCTGCAGCAACTGCAATTTGCACCTTCTTTGCCCTCGTGTCCTGGGACCTCAGTGGGTGCTGCCTGGTCATCTGTGGGTTCTCTCCAGTGTTGGGACCCCCTCTGTCTCCTCAGTCCAAGTTGAGACCCCCAGGTCCCTCCTGGGTCCAGGTAGTGCCGTTTTGACACAAACCGCGACATTGCTTGAACCAAGGCTTGTTGGACGAATTGAGTGCTGCAACTCGCCTGCATCCAACATCCCAACGTGGGACATCCTTTCCATCATGCAGGAACCCGCAGCCATCTTCTTTGGTGCTCTTCTGCAGACTTCTTCCAACCGGAGAATCCTCTTTTGCACCATCTTCTAGGTTGGCAGGGATTCCTGTCCTTCCTGGAACATTCTGCGACTTCTGGACTTGGTCTCCTTTCTTCACCAGTCTTAAGGTCCAGGAATCCACCATTTGTTGCTTGCAGTCTTGCTTGGTTCTTGCAATAACTCTAATCACGACTTGTGGTGTGTCCTAAGGAAACTTGCAGTACTTTACTCCTACTTTCCTGGGCTCTGGGGTGGGGTATTTTATGCACCTTTGGTGTTTTCTTACACTCACAGCGATCCTCTACACACTACACTTGCCTCAAGGGGGAATTTGTGATTCGCATTCCACTTTCTTAGGATATGGTTTGTGTTGCCCCTAGGCCTATTTCTTCCTATTGCATTCTATGGTATTTTCTACAGTTTGCACTATTCTGTGACTATTTACTTACCTGATTTTGGTCTCTACTGTATATATTATGTATACTACTTACCTACTATATATTTTTGGCCTTGTGTCACTAAAATAAAGTACCTTTATTTTTGGTAACACTGAGTATTGTCTTTTATTGTGTAGAAGTACTGTGTAGCTATAGTGGTATTGCATGAGCTTTGAATGTCTCCTAGTACAGCCTAAGCTGCTCAGCGACAGCTACCTCTAGACAGCCTAAGCTGCTAGAACACTGACTACATTTCACTAATAAGGCATAACTGGACCTGGTATAAGGTGTAAGTACCTAGGGTACCTACTAAAACCCAGGCCAGCCTCCTACTGGAAGGCAGAACAAAAGATTTCCTCTGGGAGTGGGAGGCAACATTCTCTCCCTATGTAAATAGGTGTTACATGGCTTGGGAGGGGTAGCCTCCCCAAGACTCCGGTATGCTTTGAAAGGCACATTTGGTGCCCTCCTTGCATAAACCAGTTTGCACCAGTCCAGGCACCCCCAGTCACTGCTCTCGCGCGAAACTGGACAATGGAAACGGGAGTGATCATTTATTGTGAATCCTGTGCCTGCTGCCTGTGAGTTGCCTTTGGGGGCTGCATCCTCGACTTCTGACTCTCCTCACTGCTGAGGGTCGCCTTGGAGTTTCCTCCCTGGGTTGAGTCACCCTGGACCTTCCTTGTCCCCAGCAGCTCTGCAACTCTTCATCTGCGACTCTTGCATTTGGCAAGGCTTGTTGGTGTTTTTCCACACCACTGACTGACTGCAACTCTTCCTCAGACATGGGAACATCGACTGCATCACTCCTGGAACTCTTCCCCTGCTCCTGTGTTGCATACCCGACTCCTTGTCTTCACCGTCGACCTGGTCCTGCATCCCCAGAAGATTCAGTAGTAGCTCCTCCCCCAACCGAACTCAAACTGGACTTGGTCCCCTTCATTTGCAGATCCTCTTCTGTCAGGATCCACCTTTGGTTTCTTCCAATCTTGCTTGGGTCTTGCACAGTCCTTTCATAAAGTTTATCTGTGGGTTTGGGAAAAAAACAGGTAATTACCTCTTCTCTCCTGGTCGCTGGGGGGGCACCCTGGTACTTACATTTTGGGGTTCCTAGTTCCTTCAGCTCCCCTCTACAGATTCCAGTTCCTTGGGTGGGGGACTGATTTTGCATTCCACTTACTTAGTATATGGTTCGGCCTCCCCCCAGGGTCTCCATTAACTTCTGTTATTCACTGTTTCCTATTGTTTTCTATGCCAGTTCCTGACTTGTAATGTGTATGTAATAGTGTGTTTACTCACCTGCTATTAGAGTATTACCTACACAGTATTTGTGTTACCATAATAAAGTACCTTTATTTTTGTAACACTGTGTTATTCTTTCATGTGTGTAAGTGCTGTATGACTATAGTGGTATTGCATAAGCTTTGATGTCTCCTAGATAAGTATTGGCTGCTCATCCACAGATACCTCTAGAGAGCCCTGGCTTCCTGTAGGAAGTTGGCTCTGTATATACTATCTCAAAGTAAGAGATAGTGTGCACAGAGTCCAAGGGTTCCCCTGAGAGGTAAGATAGTGGCAAAGTTAGATAATTCTAATGCTCTATTTTGTGGTAGTGTGGTCGAGCAGTAAGCTTATCAGAGAGCAGTGCTAAACATTTGTTGTACACACACAGGCAATCAATGAGGAACACACACTCAAAGACTTACTCCAGGCCAATAGTTTTTATATACAAAAATAATCTTTTCTTAATTTATTTTTAGAACCACAAGTTCAAGATTTGAAGTAAATATATAAAATGCAAGGTACTCCACACAGGTAAGTTAGGAACTTTGAGTTAGAGCAATAACATATACAGTTTTTGTTAAAATGGCAATAAGCTATTTCAAAAGTAGACAAAAATCAACAGTTCCTGGGGGAGGTAAGTATTGGTTAGATTGTGAGGTAAGTAAGACACTTACAAGTTTCAGTTCCTGGGCATAGGCAGCCCACCATTGGGGGTTCAAGGCAACCCCAAAGTTACCGCACCAGCAGCTCAGGACCAATCAGGTGCAGAGGTCAAAGAGGTGTCCAAAACATATAGGCGCCTATGGAGAATAGGGGTGCTCTGGTTCCAGTCTGCCAGCAGGTAAGTACCCGCGTCCTCAGGGGCAGACCAGGGGGGTTTTGTAGAGCACTGGGGGTACACAAGTAGGCACACAAAACACACCCTCAGCGGCACAGGGGCAGCCGGGTGCAGTGTGCACAGCAGGCGTCAGGTTTTGTATTAGTTTCAATGGAGGGACCCGGGGGTCACTCTAGCGGTGCAGGCAGGGCACAGGGGGCTTCTCGGGCCAGCAACCACCTGGGCTAGGCAGAGGGTCGCCTGGGGGTCACTCCTGCACTGAAGTTCGCTTCCTTCTGGTCCTGGGGGCTGCGGGTGCAGTGCTTGGTCCAGGCGTCGGTCCCTTGTTACAGGCAGTCGCAGTCAGGGGGCGCCTCTGGATTCTCTCTGCAGGCCTCGCTGTGGGAGTCAAGGGGGTCGTCTCGGGCTACTCATGGTGTCGCAGTCACTGGGGAGTCCTCCCTGTGGTGTTGGTTCTCTGGATCTCGAGCCGGGGGCGTCGGGTGCAGAGTGTGAAGTCACACGCTTCCGGCGGGAAGAGTGAGGTCTTTGAAGTTGTAGACAAGTTGCAAGTTTGTTGCTGGTTGTTGAGCAGAGCCACTGCTCACAGGAGTTTCTTGGTCCAGGGGTTCAGGGCAGTCCTCTGAGGCTTCAGAGGTCGCTGGTCCCTGTTGGATGCGTCGCTGGTTGCAGATTTTCGAGTCAGGAGACAGGCCGGTAGGGCTGGGGCCAAAGCAGTTGTCGTCTTCCGTCGTGTCTGCAGGCTTGTAGGTCAGCAGTACTTCTTTTTAGTTCAGGTTGCAGGAATCTGACTTCCTCAGTTCTGGGGTGCCCCTAAATGCTACATTTAGGGGTGTGTGTAGGTCTGGGAGGGCAGTAGCCAATGGCTACTGTCCTGGAGGGTGGCTACACCTCTTTGTGCTTCCTCCCTGTGAGGAGGGGGGCACATCCCTAATCCTGTTGGGGGAATCCTCCAAAACTAAGATGGAGGATTTCTGAAGGCAGGAGTCACCTCAGCTCAGGGCACCTTCGGGGCTATCCTGATGGGGGCAGTGGTCAGGGGGGCGGGCATCTCCACTAGCTGGGATGCCCTGCGGCACTGTAACAAAAGGGGTGAGCCTTTGAGGCTCACCGCCAGGTGTTACAGTTCCTGCAGGGGAGGTGAGAAGCACCTCCACCCATGCAGGCTTTGATCCTGGCCACAGAGTGACAAAGGCACTCTCCCCATGTGGCCAGAAACATGTCTGGTTGTGGCACACTGGCAGAAACTGGTCAGCCTAACACTAGAAGTCGGATTGGTATTCAGGGGGCATCTCTAAGATGCCCTCTGGGTGCAGTTTACAATAAATTCCACACTGGCATCAGTGTGTATTTATTATGCTGAGGGGTTTGATACCAAACTTCCCAGAATTCAGTGTAGCCATTATGGAACTGTGGAGTTCGTGTTTGACAAACTCCCAGACCATATACTCTTATGGCAACCCTGCACTTACAATGTCTAAGGTTAGGGGCATAGTGCTCATGCACATATGCCCTCACCTGTGGTATAGTGCACCCTGCCATAGGGCTGTAAGGCCTGCTAGAGGGATGACTTACCTATGCCACAGGCAGTGTGAGGTTGGCATGGCACTCTGAGGGGAGTGCCATGTCGACAGTCATTTTCTCCCCCCCATCACACACAAGCTGTGAGGCAGTGTGTATGTGCTGAGTGAGGGGTCCCCAGGGTGCCATAAAACATGCTGCAGCCCTTAGAGACCTTCCCTGGCCACAGGGCCCTTGATACCAGGGGTACCATTTACAAGGGACCTATCTGTGCGCCAGGGCTGTGCCAATTGTGGGAACAAAGGTATAGTTTAGGGAAAGAAGACTGGTGCTGGGGCCAGGTTGGCAGGGTCCCAGCACACTTTCAATCATAACTGGCATCAGCAAAAGGCAAGAAGTCAGGGGGTAACTATGCCAAGGAAGGCATTTCCTTACACACCACCCTCCCCCCCACCAAACGAAAGAGGATGAGACTAAACTTTCCCAAGAGAGTCTTTATTTTCTAAGTGGAAGAACCTGGAAAGGCCATCAGCATTGGCATGGGCAGTCCCAGGTCTGTGCTCCACTACAAAGTACATTCCCTGAAGGGATGAGGACCACCTCAACAGTTTAGGGTTTTCTCCTTTCATTCGCATCAGCCATCTGAGAGGTCTGTGGTCAGTTTGAACTGTGAAATGGACCAAAAAGGTATGGTTTCAACTTCTTCAGGGACCAAACCACAGCAACGGCCTCCCACCTCAATGGCACTCCAAACGCTGCTCCCTGGGGAGTAACCTCCTGCTAATAAAAGCACCAAGCTGGTCAAGGCCATCATCTTTTGTTTGGGACAGGACTGCTCCTAGCCCACGCTCAGAGGCATCAGTCTGCACTATGAACTGCTTAGAATAATTTGGAGCTTTCAAAACTGGTGCTGTGCACATAGCTTGCTTCAGGGTGTCAAAGGCCTTTTGAAAGTCCACAGTCCAGTTCACTTTCTTGGAGGTCAGTTCTGAAGGTGTGTCACTATTGATCCATATCCCTTCAGAAACCTCCTATAGTACCCAGTCAAGCCAATGAATGCCCCGACTTGAGTCTGGGTTTTTGGAGCTACCCAGTCCAGAATAGTCTGGATGTTGGGTTGGAGTGGCTCAACTTGGCCTCCACCTACAAGGTGTCCCAAGTAAAACACAGTACCCTGCCCTATCTGACATTTAGGTGCCTTGATAGAGAGGCCTGCTGCTTGCAGGGTCTGCAAAACCTTCTTCAGGTGGACCAGTGATCCTGCCAATTGGAGCTGAAGACATCAATATTATCAAGATAAGCTGCACTAAAGGACTCCAAGCCAGCAGGGACTTGTATCACCAACCTTTGGAAGATGGCAGGGGCATTCTTTAAGCCAAAGGGCGTCACAGTGAACTGATAGTGCCCGTCAGGTGTACAGAATGCTGTTTTCTCTTTTGCTCCAGGAGCCATTTTGATTTGTCAGTACCCTACTGTCAAGTCAAAGGTACTTAAGTATTTGGCTGCACCTAATTTTCAATGAGCTCATCTGCCCTTGGGATGGGGTGAGCATCTGTCTTGGTAACAGAGTTGAGCCCTCTGTAGTCCACACAAAACCTCATCTCTTTCTTGCCATCCTTGGTGTGAGGTTTGGAGACCAAGACCACTGGGCTAGCCCAGGGACTGTCAGAGTGCTCAATCACTTCCAACTCCAGCATCTTGTGGGCTTCCACTTTGATGCTTTCTTTGACTTGGTCAGACTGTCTGAATATTTTATTCTTGACAGGCATACTGTCTCATGTGTCCACATCATAAGTACACAGGTGTGTCTGACCAGGGGTCAAGGAAAAGAGCTCAGCAAACTGCTGGAGGACTTGCCTGCAGTCAGCCTGCTGTTGGCCAGAGAGGGTGTCTGAATAGATCACTCCATCTACTGAGCCATCAGTAGGGTCAGTGGAGAGGAGATCAGGGAGAGGTTCACTCTCTGCTTCCTGGTTCTCATCTGTAACCATTAACATGTTTACATCTGCCCTGTCATAATAGAGCTTAAGGCAATTAACATGATCACCCTCTTGGGGGTCCTGCAAGTGCCTAGGTTCACCAGGTAGGTGACCTGACTCTTTTTCTCCAGTACTGGGTAAGGGCCACTCCATTTGTCCTGAAGTGCCCTGGGAGCCACAGGCTCTAGAATCCAGACTTTCTGACCTGGCTGAAACTCAACCATAGCAGCCTTTTGGTCATACCACAACATCTGGAGTTTTTGGCTGGCCTCAAGGTTTTTGCCTGCCTTTTCCATGTACTCTGCCATCCTTGAACATAGGCCTAGTACATAGTCCAGCACATCTTGTTTAGGCTCATGGAGAGGTCTCTCCCAGCCTTCTTTTACAAGTGCCAGTGGTCCCCTAACAGGATGTCCAAACAGAAGCTCAAAGGAGGAAAACCTGACTCCCTTCTGTGCACCTCTCTGTAGGCAAAAAGCAGGCATGGCAAGAGGACATCCCATCTCCTTTTGAGTTTTTAAGGGAGCCCCATGATCATGCCCTTCAATGCATCGTTAAATCTCTCCACAACACCATTGGTTTGTGGATGGTATGGTGTGGTGAATTTGTAAGTCACCCCACACTCATTCCACATGTGTTTTAGGTAAGGTGACATGAAGTTGGTACCTCTGTCAGACACCACCTCCTTAGGAAATCCCACTCTGGTAAAATTACCAATGAGTGCTTTAGGTAATGCAGGAGCAGTAGTGGACCTAAGGGGAATGGCTTCAGGGTACCTGGTAGCATGATCCACTACTACCAGAATATATAGGTTCCCTGATGCTGTGGGAGGTTCAAGAGGACCCACTATGTCCACTCCCACTCTCTCAAAGGGGACCCCCACCACTGGAAGTGGAATGAGGGGGGCCTTTGGATGTCCACCCGTCTTACCACTGGCTTGACAGGTGACACGGGAGGTGCAAAACTCCTTTACCTTCTGGGACATATTGGGCCAATAGAAATGGCTGACTAATCTCTCCCAAGTCTTGGTTTGTCCCAAATGCCCAGCAAGGGGAATGTCATGGGCTAAGGTCAGAATGAACTCCCTAAACTCCTGAGGCTCTAGCACTCTCATAGTGGCACCAGGTTTGGGATCTCTTGCCTCAGTGTAAAGGAGCCCATCTTCCCAATAGACCCTGTGAATTCCAATGACAGTTAATTTTTCTTGCTCACCTGCTTGCTGTCTTAGGCCTTCAAGAGAGGGACAAGTGTCTTGCCCCTTACACAGCTGTTCCCTTGAGGGTCCCCCTGGGCCCAAGAGCTCAACCTGGTAAGGCTCCAACTCCATGGACTCAGTTCCCTCAGGGCATATAAAACATCTTCCTCGGAAGAGAGGTCCTGTTTCTTTTGCTGTGTTGAAGCTGGTTCCCCAGTCTTCTTTCCTTTTCTCTTGGAAGGTTGGGCCATTATTCCAGACTCCAACACTTCTTTTTCACCCTGAGCCCTGCTCTGTGCCCTTGTCTTGACACACACCAGTTCAGGGATACCCAGCATGGCTGCATGGGTCTTGCCCTCTACCTCAGCCCATGCTGACTACTCCAGATCATTCCCTAGCAGACATTCTACTGGAATTGCAGAAGAGACTACCACCTTTTTCAGGCCAGTGACCCCTCCCCATACTAAAGTTACCATTGCCATGGGATGGACTTTAGTTTGATTGTCAGAATTAGTGACTGGATATGTCTGTCTAGCCCGGTACTGTCCTGGGGAAACCAGTTTGACTGTCACCATAGTGACACTGGCACCTGTATCCGTCAGGACTTCTACTTTAGTCCCATTGATTAGGAACTGCTGCCTGTATTTTTGCATGTTAGGCGGCCAGGCAGCACGTGTGGCTAAATACACCCCACCCTCAGAGACTAGTGTAGCTTCAGTGTGGACCCTGATTTGCTCTGGGCACACTGTTGATCCCACCTGGAGAATGGCTATTCCAGTACTAATTAGAGTAGTATTTGTTGTGGGACTTTTCTTTGGACAGGCCTTGTCTCCGGTTTGGTGTCCATGCTGACTACAGTTTCGATACCAGGCCTTCTTGGGATCCAAGTTTTTAACCTTATACCCATTTGTGGACTGTGAAGAGGCTCTGGGCCCACCCTCCTGAGCAGGTTTTTGGGGCCCTGTAGAAGACTCTTTACTTTTGCCCTTGGATGTCTCACCACTCTTCCCCTGGGGAGGCTTTGTGACCCCTTTCTTTTGGTCACCCCCTGTGGAAGTCTTGGTCACCCTTGTCTTGACCCAATGGTCTGCCTTCTTTCCCAGTTCTCGGGGAGACGTTGGATCTAGGTCTACCAGATGCTGATGCAGTTTGCCATTGAAACAATTACTTAAAAAATGTTCTTTCATAAACAAGTTATACAGCCTATCATAATCACTTACACCACTGCCAGTTATCCAACCATCTAGTGTTTTGACTGAGAAGTCAACAAAATCAACCCAGGTCTGGCTTGAGGATTTTTGAGCCCCCCTGAACCTAATTCTGTACTCCTCAGTTGAGAATCCAAAGCCCTCTATCATGGTAGGCTTCATGAGGTCATAGGATTCTGCATCTTTACCAGAGAGTGTGAAGAGTCTATCCCTACACTTTCAAGGGAACATATTCCAAAGGAGAGCTCCCCAGTGAGATCTGCTTACTTTCTGGTTCACATGCCCTCTAAATAGCTGTGAACCAATTGGTGATGTCATCACCATCTTTATATTTTGTTACAATCCCTTTGGGGATTTTTAGGATGTCAGTATTCTCTCTGACCCTAGTTATATTCCTGCTACCATTGATGGGAGTTAAACCCATCTCTTGTCTTTCCCTTTCTATGGCTAGGAGCTTGTTCTCCAAAGCCAATCTTTTGGCAATTGTGGCTAACAGGAGGTCTTCTTCATTGAGGCTGCCCTCAATGCTTCCAGAGTTACTGGTCTCCCCTGTGGAAGAACCAGGCTCTCTGACTATGATTTGTGGAGTCAGAGTTTGAGGAACCCTGTTCTCCCTGGTTAGGACAGGAGAGGGTAATTCATCCTCTTGTTCACTAACTTCCCCATCTGAAGGAGTATCCTCAGAGGGGTGGTCCCTTGTGAACTCTGCCAAAAGCTCCCGGAGCTTTACTTTGGTAGGGTTGGACTCAGTTTTTATATTTTTTTATCTTACAGAGAGACCTTAACTTTGACATCCGTAGATGTAGGTAAAGGGTGAGGTTGAGTTCCATCACCATCTCATCTGTATTAGACATTATGACTCTAAAAGTTGAGATTACTTTTTAAGAATCTAAAAACCACTTCTAGGACTTAAATCCAAACTTTTACAAACTTTTTTATCTCTAAAAGACATGCTAACAGGGACTTACACAAGACCCTAGCAGCACTTTTAAAAATGTAGAAAAATAGTTAAAATTGCAAAAATCAATTTCTAATTACAATTTTTGGAACTTAGTCGTGTGATTAGGTATTGGCTGAGTAGTCCAGCAAATGCAAAGTCTTAGACCCCACCGCTGATCCACCAATGTAGGAAGTTGGCTCTGTATATACTATCTCAAAGTGAGAGATAGTGTGCACAGAGTCCAAGGGTTCCCCTTAGGGGTTGATGGCAATAAGCTATTTTAAAAGTAGACACAGTGCAAAAATCAACAGTTCCTTAGGAGGTAAGTTTGGTTAGGTTTCTCAGGTAAGTAAAGCACTTACACAGTCAGTCTCTTGGGCACAGGCAGCCCATCGTTGGGGGTTCAAGGCAACCCCAAAGCCACAGCACCAGCAACACAGGGCCGGTCAGGTGCAGAGGTCAAAGGAGGGCCCAAAACACATAGCCGCCTATGAAGAACAGGGGTGCTCTGGTTCTAGTCTGCTCCCTCGGGGAGCAGACCAGAGGGGTTTTGTAGAGCACTGGGGGGGACACACACAAATCCACAAAACACACCCTCAGCGGCACGGAAGTGGCACAGGGGTGGCCGGGTGCAGTAGGCAAAGTAGGTGTCGGGTTTGCTATTGAAAGCAATGGAGGGACCCGGGGGTCTCTTAGGAGATACAGGCAGGACACAGGGGGGCTTCTTGGGCCAGCCACTGATTGGGCTAGGAAGAGGGCCGCCTGCTGGTTACTCCTGCAATGGAAGGTGGTTTCTCTTGGTTCTGGGGGCTGTGGGTGCAGTGCTTGGTCCAGGCCTCGGGTTCCTTGTTACCAGGCAGTCGCGGTCAGGGAGAGCCTCTGGATCCTCTCTGCAGGCGTTCCTGTGTGGGGTGCAGGGGGGTCGACTCAGGGTGCCCACGTCGTCGTAGTCGCCTGGGAGTCCTCTCAGCAGTGTTTGTTCTCTGGAACTCGAGCCGGGGGCATTGGGTACAGAGTGTGAAGTCTCACGCTTCCGGCGGGAAGAGAGAGTTCTTTGGAAGTTGCTTTAAAGTTGCAAAGTTGTTGCAGTTTTTGTACAGTGCCGCTGTTCTCTGGAGTTTCTTAGTCCTTTAGGTTCAGCGCAGTCCTCTGAGTTCTCAGAGGTCGCTGGTCCCCATCGGATGCGTCGCTGTGCAGGTTTTTTGAGTCTGGAGATAGGCCGGTAGGGCTGGGGCCAAGTCAGTTGGTGTCTCTGTCATCTCTGCGGGGCTTTCAGGTCAGCAGTCCTTCTTCTTTCTTCAGTTTGCAGGAATCTGATTTCCTGGATTCAGGGTCGCCCCTAAATAGTAAATGTAGGGGTGTGTTTAGGTCTGGGGGGCAGTAGCCAATGGCTACTGTCCTTGAGGGTGGCTACACCCTCTTTGTGCCTCCTCCCTAAGGGGAGGTGGGCACATCCCTATCCCTATTGGGGGAATCCTCCAAACTCAAGATGGAGGATTTCTAAAGGCAGGGGTCACCTCAGCTCAGGGCACCTTAGAGGCTGTCCTGACTGGCAGGTGACTCCTCCTTGTTTTCCTCATTATCTCCTCCAGCCTTGCCGCCAAAAGTGGGGGCAGTGGCCAGAGGGGCGGGCATCTCCACTAGCTGGGATGCCCTGCGGTGCTTAAGGCATTAGCCTTTGAGGCTCACCGCCAGGTGTTACAGTTCCTGTAGGGGAGGTGAGAAGCATCTCCACCCAGTACAGACTTTGTTCCTGGCCACAGAGAGACAAAGGCACTCACCCCATGTAGCCAGAAACGCGTCTGGTTGTGGAAGGCTGGCAGAAACTGGTCAGCCTAGAACTAGGAGTCTGACTGGTATTCAGGGGACAGCTCTAAGATGCCCTCTGGGTGTATTTTACAATAAATCCCACACTGGCATCAGTGTGCATTTATTGTGCTGAGAAGTTTGATACCAAACTTCCAAGATTTCAGTGTAGCCATTATAGAACCGAGGAGTTCGTAACTGACAGACTTCCAGACCATATACTCTTTATGGCTACCCTGCACTTACAATGTCTATGGTTTTTCTTAGACACTGTAGAGACATAGTGCTCATGCACTCATGCCCTCACCTGTGATATAGTGCACCCTGCCTTAGGGCTGTAAGGCCTGCTGGAGGGGTGACTTACCTATGCCACAGGCAGTGAGAGGTGGGCATGGCACTCTGAGGGGAGTACCATGTCGACTTAGTCATTTTCTCCCCACCAGCACACGCAAGCTGTGAGGCAGTGTGCATGTGCTGAGTGAGGAGTCCCCAGGGTGGCATAAGACATGCTGCAGCCCTTAGAGACCTTCCCTGGCCACAGGGCCCTTGGTACCAGGGATACCATTTACAAGGGACTTATCTGTGTGCCAGGGCTGTGCCAATTGTGGGAACAAAGGTACAGTTTACGGAAGGAACACTGGTGCTGGGGCCTGGTTAGCAGGGCCCCAGCACGCTTTCAATAATAACTGGCATCGGCAAAAGGTCGGGGGTAACCATGCCAAGCAAGGCATTTCCTTACAACCATCCTCACCCATTTATACTCATCTAGTCAGATTTGTCAAGGTAACTGATCAGCAGGTTATCAGGTGAATAGTACAGGACACTGCCTACTCTTAAGAATATGACTGTGACCCGTCTTTTGGTGTTTGAAGCATTTGTCTTGCGCTGGTCTCCATAAGTGACGGAATCTTAATGCACTGCTACTTTCTTTATCAAATGTCTAATTCTCTTCCCTACATTAATCCAAGTAATATTTGCTGTAGCATTCACAGACAGGCAGGTTTGATGCATATCTCTGCTACATCCAACTGCAGCACAGTTCTACAGTGAGTTCGTGTTTCCCAGGAATTATCCAGTATACCCCTCAGCCGAGCTTTTATATGCTATGTTTTTCTTATTTAGAGAACTCCGCCCTTCCGAAAGACTCGCTGATGGTGTCACAAATGACATAGGACCGTTTTGAAACTAGGCAATCGGTAAATTTATTAGAAATTAATATCGGAGGATAAGTCAGTCACACCAAGACAAAGTTTGTCACGTATCAGAATTTATGGCATGTGCTCTCCTGTAGCTTAGTAAAATTGTACACCTGGAACACAGATCCCAAGTTGCCAGTGGGTTTCTGAAGCTGATAAAACAAGATTTAGTCATCTTCTATTCGTGCTGGAATACATACATTAAACAGTCACCGCATAGAGGAACACGTATTTAAACTACATATTTTGCAAGAGAGAGAAAGTAGAATAATCTTGAGATATGATCACAGCCGCCACGCAGCACCATCATGGGCCGCTTCGCAGCTGTGACCACCACATTTCGCTACCAAGTGGCGCCAATGCAATATAAGAAACCTTAACACGGCTCTGGCTTTTTAAGCTACCACTACTTTGCATGCTGGAACTTGTAGCCTTTACAACAAGCGGGAAACATAACTACAAGTCCCAGACTGTAAGTGGTGCACGGTATCACATGTAACATACGGAAGCTACAAAGATGAAGTTAGTAGCCTAATAAAACTATACTACACAAAAGAGAAAGAAAACGAGGGCATATGGTGAAGCATTTCAATAGCAGACAAGTGAACTTTAAACAAGGAATACTAAAAGAACCCTATTACAAAGATATGTACATAAATCCACTTAACATGCTACAATTATGAAGACCTGGGGTCTTAGTGCGCGGAGAAACAAGGATTGTACGCTACTCCGTTTTTTAGCCCCCCCAACAAAAACACTCTGATATTCTAGAAAAGGATGCAAACACTTGTGTCGGCCCATTATGTAATGGATCTTACAGAAGATAAACGTGCACCTGTGCGCTCTCCAGGGGGCATGCCCCCATTTGCATAGGGGTGTAGCCCCACGCAAATTAGGGCACCTCTTTGCATCATGTTACAGATACAGGTGCAGAGGCAGTCAAGAGGCTAACTGACTGTGCCACTCAGAGTTGGACACATTCTGTGTTCCCTTTAAAGTGCCACTTGACAGAAGGCACAGGGGTCCCATGAACCACACTGGTCATCAGTATCAGTGATTGACTAAGTGCAGCAGGAGCCGCAACATACAAAGTGCCCCAGGGGTGCTATGGCATGTGTGCCCGCTTTGCGTGCCCCCAGGGCACTTGGGGCCATATGTACGAACACTTTTTCCCATAGACATAGAATGGGTAAAAACCTTTGCTACATCTGGCCCTAGGTATTACAGAAAGGGCCGCAGACACTTGTGCGGCCCTTTCTGTAATACAGAGAGCACTGGTGCAAATATAGCACCAGCGCTATCACTAGAGGGTGTTGTAGGAGGCTGGACTGGCTTGTAGTGAGTACCAAGGGGTACTTGCACCTTGCACCAGGCCCAGTTATCCCTTATTAGTGTATAGGGTGTCTAGCAGCTTAGGCTGATAGATAATGGTAGCTTAGCAGAGCAGCTTAGGCTGAACTGGGAGACGTGTGAAGCTACTACAGTACCACCTAGTGTCATATGCACAATATCATAAGAAAACACAATACACAGTTATACTAAAAATAAAGGTACTTTATTTTTTTGACAATATGCCAAAGTATCTTAGAGTGTACCCTCAGTGAGAGGATAGGAAATATACACAAGATATATATACACAATACCAAAAATATGCAGTATACTCTTAGAAAACAGTGCAAACAATATATAGTTACAATAGGATGCAATGGGGAAACATAGGGATAGGGGCAACACAAACCATATACTCCAAAAGTGGAATGTGAACCACGAATGGACCCCAAACCTATGTGACATTGTAGAGGGTCGCTGGGACTATTAGAAAATAGTGAGAGTTAGAAAAATAACCCTCCCCAAGACCCTGAAAAGTGAGTGCAAAGTGCACTAAAGTTCCCCTAAGGACAAATAAGTCGTGTTAGAGGAATAATGCAGGAAAGACACAAACCGACAATGCAACAACGATGGATTTCCAATCTAGGGTACCTGTGAAACAAGGGGACCAAGTCCAAAAGTCACAAGCAAGTCGGAGATGGGCAGATGCCCAGGAAATGCCAGCTGTGGGTGCAAAGGAGCTTCTACTGGACAGAAGAAGCTGAGGTTTCTGCAGGAACGAAAAGGGCTAGAGACTTCCCCTTTGGTGGACGGATCCCTCTCGCCGTGGAGAGTCGTGCAGAAGTGTTTTCCCGCCGAAAGAACGCCAACAAGCCTTGCTAGCTGCAAATCGTGCGGTTAGCGTTTTTGGACGCTGCTGTGGCCCAGGAGGGACCAGGAGGTCGCAAATTGGACCAGGAGGTAGAGGGGACGTCGAGCAAGACAAAGAGCCCTCTTAGCAGCAGGTAGCACCCGGAGAAATGCCAGAAACAGGCACTACGAGGATGCGTGAAACGGTGCTCACCTGAAGTCGCACAAAGATGTCCCACGTCGCCGGAGAACAACTTAGGAGGTCGTGCAATGCAGGTTAGAGTGCCGTGGACCCAGGCTGGACTGTGCACAAAGGATTTCCGCCGGAAGTGCACGGAGGCCGGAGTTGCTGCAAAAGTCGCGGTTCCCAGCAATGCAGTCTAGCGAGGTGAGGCAAGGACTTACCTCCACCAAACTTGGACTGAAGAGTCACTGGACTGTGGGAGTCACTTGGACAGAGTTGCTGGATTCGAGGGACCTCGCTCGTCGTGCTGAGAGGAGACCCAAGGGACCGGTAATGCAGCTTTTTGGTGCCTGCGGTTGCAGGGGGAAGATTCCGTCGACCCACGGGAGATTTCTTCGGAGCTTCTAGTGCAGAGAGGAGGCAGACTACCCCCACAGCATGCACCACCAGGAAAACAGTCGAGAAGGCGGCAGGATCAGCGTTACAGTGTTGCAGTAGTCGTCTTAGCTACTTTGTTGCAGTTTTGCAGGCTTCCAGCGCGGTCAGCAGTCGATTCCTTGGCAGAAGGTGAAGAGAGAGATGCAGAGGAACTCGGATGAGCTCTTGCATTCATTATCTAAAGTTTCCCCAGAGACAGAGACCCTAAATAGCCAGAAAAGAGGGTTTGGCTACCTAGGAGAGAGGATAGGCTAGCAACACCTGAAGGAGCCTATCAGAAGGAGTCTCTGACGTCACCTGGTTGCACTGGCCACTCAGAGCAGTCCAGTGTGCCAGCAGCACCTCTGTTTCCAAGATGGCAGAGGTCTGGAGCACACTGGAGGAGCTCTGGACACCTCCCAGGGGAGGTGCAGGTCAGGGGAGTGGTCACTCCCCTTTCCTTTGTCCAGTTTCGCGCCAGAGCAGGGCTAAGGGGTCCCTGAACCGGTGTAGACTGGCTTATGCAGAATTGGGCACATCTGTGCCCAAGAAAGCATTTCCAGAGGCTGGGGGAGGCTACTCCTCCCCTGCCTTCACACCATTTTCCAAAGGGAGAGGGTGTAACACCCTCTCTCAGAGGAAGTCCTTTGTTCTGCCATCCTGGGACAAGCCTGGCTTGACCCCAGGGGGGCAGAAACCTGTCTGAGGGATTGGCAGCAGCAGCAGCTGCAGTGAAACCCCAGGAAAGGCAGTTTGGCAGTACCAGGGTCTGTGCTACAGACCACTGGGATCATGGGATTGTGCCAACTATGCCAGGATGGCATAGAGGGGGCAATTCCATGATCATAGACATGTTACATGGCCATATTCGGAGTTACCATTGTGAAGCTACATATAGGTAGTGACCTATATGTAGTGCACGCGTGTAATGGTGTCCCCGCACTCACAAAGTCCGGGGAATTGGCCCTGAACAATGTGGGGGCACCTTGGCTAGTGCCAGGGTGCCCTCACACTAAGTAACTTTGCACCTAACCTTTACCAGGTAAAGGTTAGACATATAGGTGACTTATAAGTTACTTAAGTGCAGTGTAAAATGGCTGTGAAATAACGTGGACGTTATTTCACTCAGGCTGCAATGGCAGGCCTGTGTAAGAATTGTCAGAGCTCCCTATGGGTGGCAAAAGAAATGCTGCAGCCCATAGGGATCTCACGGAACCCCAATACCCTGGGTACCTCAGTACCATATACTAGGGAATTATAAGGGTGTTCCAGTAAGCCAATGTAAATTGGTAAAATTGGTCACTAGCCTGTTAGTGACAATTTGAAAGAAATGAGAGAGCATAACCACTGAGGTTCTGGTTAGCAGAGCCTCAGTGAGACAGTTAGGCACCACACAGGGAACACATACATATAGGCCACAAACTTATGAGCACTGGGGTCCTGACTAGCAGGGTCCCAGTGACACATAACAAACATACTGAAAACATAGGGTTTTCACTATGAGCACTGGGCCCTGGCTAGCAGGATCCCAGTGAGACAGTGAAAACACCCTGACATACACTCACAAACAGGCCAAAAGTGGGGGTAACAAGGCTAGAAAGAGGCTACTTTCTCACAGGTGTTCCCTCATTTGCATGGGGCGTGGCCCATGAAAACGAGGGACTCCCTTTGCCTCTGCGCCAGCTCCATATTATAGACACGGGCGCAGAGGCATAGAAGCTGTCAGGAAGCGCACTACAGTATGCCAACTAAAAGGTGGCCCACTGTCAGTCCATCCCCTGATGACAATCCTCTGGAGGGGAAAAAGGGAGTCCTATGGACCACCCAGCCATCCCCTAAGCAGGTGGGTGCAGTCACTCACTGCACCGCCTGCAAGGGAATCTTCAATCCCCCTTAAAATTGCAGGCGGGTTGCCGCCTGCAGGGTGAAACACTGAGCAGCTGCTTCAAATCCACTCAGTTTTTCACTAGAATGCGCTGCCTTCAGGACAATGCAAGTTCGCAGCTGCCCTAGGGGCAGTGCAGTCAGTGTAATAGGGCATACTTTCTCTGTTTGCTCCCAGTACACCTGTTTTAAGGTGCACCACGGCGTAAACAGAGAAAGTGTGCCCTATGTGTAATAGGTACAACAAAGCACATATTCATGTGAAAATCATTTGAAGACAATTAGTTTGTAGCAGGGAAAAATCTTGCTATTTGACTAAATCAATCAGTATATTTTAACATAAAGACAGTCAATTTGTTGGCCTAATCATTGTGGTTTGGTCCACTCTCAACCAGTACAAAGGCATATATAAAAATTTTGTTAAAAATAAAAAACACATTCAGGACATAAGAAGTTCCTAGTGTGGTTACAATATAACAAAGTAGTCAAAAGAAACATACAGAAAATTGCACCCCAAGTGAAAAGAGACACCACATTAACAACACAGCGAAAAGTAGTAGCTAATAATCTGAAAATCTCTGGTGTGTCTCATAATGACAGCCTCTTGTTACAATCCACGTGTGAAAGCGATTGTTTAACTTGGTTCATAGGGGATGAGGTCTGTCTCATTTAGTTGTCGATGACGTTTGGACCCCATTAAAGGATACCGGGGGGCTCATCAGGGCACACAATGACCTGGGGAACTGATGAGGAAGTATAATTAGTATATAAATAGACCATGTGTTATGGAACTAAAAGGAAGCTGAGCAAAAACAGAATACCTACTGGTTGCTGTATATAACTGACTTATTTCAGGGACCACATCGTGACTAAGAGTAACGGTATTTAAAAAAAATGTAGCTACAGTCAGGATTCATAGAAGTTATAATATAATGCATTACATATTAGTAGGGGAACCTTTTCCCCACTATTGTATGACTCACGAAATGATAGCAGAATAACCAGCTGCAGAGGTGCTCAATTCACCTATAATAGCCAAATGGGGCAACTGTAAGTCGAATTGCAGGATAAAAAGGAAAAGGGGAGAGAAATAAGGTTTACCATAATGTAGTAGTTCTCCTTTGACTAGGTGGGGGCTAATCCTTCAAAGAGGAATGCTAAAACGTGTAACTCTCCCGATCAGAGATGGGAGGAAGGGGCAACAATCATTCCTATTTGTAGCCCGAGTTTGAATACGGGAGGAACGCGCTCACCCGGTGGCAGAATAAATAAAAACAGCTGCGAGGGCAAGCTGTTCGCGGGTGATAAAGTGCGCTCATCTTTGAAAATTAGTACGGAGTAAGGTCCATAGACGAGATCAAGGCCCCATGCCATGCATGACCTTGAATATAAGACAATGTTACAAAATACCACACATATAAAAATAAATTGAAGGATCAACAATAAAAACAAATAAACAGGCAGTCTTATGGAGATTCGAACCTTAGTCAGTCATAATGCAAAATACAGATTAAGTAGACGAAACAACGAGGCTATAGCAGGCAACTTCGTGGAACGAAGGGAATTGGAATGATAAAGCTGTGATCAAGGATATCCAAAGGAGTAGGGTGGTGGTTCTTTGACGCAGAAGTTGACAAACATGAGAATATGAAAATAAAACAGATGTAAATCAAAGAATACATGATAACTGGGTATGGGACCCTAGCTGGGCATTGCATTGGCTTGGCAACTTTATTCTTGGAGCTAACCAAGGCCAGAGAGATGCACTTGCCCAAAGCAAGTTTAGGCTGTCGGTGCGCGAGATTTTGCACCGGGAACAAATACAAGCTTTTTAGTCTAACAAATAGTAAAGTAAATAAATATAAGGGCTATACAAGGCCGCCGCATGGAGTGAACGCTTGGTCTTAGCCAAATGCGCAGGCTTCTTAAGGTACAAGTCAGGATTAAATGTAAGGATATAAAGGGCAGTCTCATGGAATGAAGGTTATTCTAAACAAAATGGTCGCTCATAGATACACGGTAATGGACACGTAGTTTGGCACTGCACCCGAGTGGCAGCATATTTCTTGGAGCAACACTTATCAAGCCTTACTGCAGAAGGATAGGGATGCGAAGTATTCATAGTAAGCCTTATACTAAGGAGGGGGACTAGGGTGAAGAGGGCTATGTATAATAAGGCCCTAGGTGTTCTTGAGAAACTGCCTGGCCAGCGAAGTCAAAGCAGCACGGGAAGCTTGACAGGACCTGACGGGTAGGAACCTGTTGAGAAGTGGACAGGTGAAAGGAGGCCCATTAGCGGGACAGCATACTGGATATGTCACATGCAAAGTAGTGTCCTGACGTTCCAACATGAGGCAAAAGGAAGGATGGCTGGGAGGAGGGAGGGTTGGTAGAGGACAATTCTAACCAGAGTGCATTGCAATTCAAATGGCTGCAAAAGCATAGGGAGTAGAAGGGTGCAAGACTACTTATAAAAATGTAACCTTCCACAAAATGCTACGGGTTTAAAGGAAATGCCACTCAACCAAAGGCATCTATGAACAAGCATTGGCAAAGTCAATAGGTCTGGCATTGGCCAACAGCCTTTTGCAATTCTTGGTTTATTTTGTCATGATTTTTCTAAAACCTTATTGTTCAAGAAGCTACCAGGCCCTCGTCAAAAAAAAAAAAACACATTGGCTAAAGGTAAAAGGGTTTATTGCTCTAAAACAAACCTGACATTACCACAGAACTGCCTCACAATGAAGGCAACTTGTGTGTGGATATCCTCATTGTGAAAGGGCAGCACACCACAAGTCACAGTGAAGAAAGCCAGTCACTGAAATGGGCTTACACATTGCCCTCTGATGCATGCTGGAATGGGTAGAAGAAAAATATAAATCAAGTAACCACAGTGTAAGTGATGAAGTCTGCCTAAAAACCCCTGAAAGTATTTTATACACATAATTATTGTAAAAACAGGCATAAGCCTCTTGCCTTTGAGAAAGAAGGAAGTAAAGAGGGAAAACAGAAAGGGAGGAAGGAAATAAGCAGGGCAAGAAAGAAAAAGAGAGAAAAAGAAAGAAGGCAAGAAGGAAGGAAGGAGAAAAAGGAAGAACAAAGAAAAGAAGGACAAGAAAGGAAAAGTAAGGAAGGATGAAGGAAATAAAGAACGCAAGAAAGAAAGAAAAAAGAAAGCTAGAATGAATTAAAGAGTGAAAGAAAGAAAAGAAAAAAGAGAAAATGAGGAACCAAGACCAGAAGGAAAGTAAGAAAGAATGAATGAAAGAAAGCGAAAGAAGGCAAAAAAGGAAAAAAGACAAAAGAAAGGAGGGAAAGAAAGGAGAGAAAGGAGGAAAAAAGAAAGCAAGATGGAAAGGAGGAGGGAAAGAAAGAAAGAATGTTACCACAGGCTAATGGATGAAATGTGGCTGAAAACCCTTACAAGTAAGTTTATTACACATCATTTTAATAAAATCAGGTCTTGGGTAACACCGACCTAAAAAGCCAATTGATCTGGCATTGGCTGCCAGCCCCTTGTCTTTGAGATAGAAGGCAAGGAAGAAATAAATAAGAAAAGAAAGAAAGAGGGAAAGAAAGAATGCAAGAAAGAAAGAAGGGAAGAAAAAAGTAAGGGAGGAAGAAAATGAGAGAGGAAGGAATGAAGGAAGGAAAGAAAAAAAGGAAAGAAGGAAAGAGGAAAAAGAGAAGAAGAAAAACACGAAAGAAGAATGAAGGAAATAAAGAAAAAAGACAAAAGAAAAAGGCAAGAAAGATGGAAAGAAAAAGGCAAGAAAGATGGAAAGAAAAGGCAATAAGGAAATGCCAAAAGAAATAAAGAGGGGAAGGGGAAATAAAAGAAGGAAGGAAAGAGGAGGGAAAGTAAAAGGAGGGAAAAAGGAAAACCAGTAAGAAGGAAGGAAAAAGAAAAAGAAAGAAAGGGCAAACAAGAAAAAAGACAAGGAGGAAAGAAGTAAAGATAAAAGAAAGAAGGAAAGAAAAGGAGAAGGTAAAAGTAAAAAAGGTAAGCAAGAAAGAAAAAGACTGTTAGGGTTGAAAGATTAATAGAGCACACTGATTTGTCTGTATTCAGAGTTCATGTGAGCTGATGTTAAATAGCAGCAGACAGATAAACAAAGGCCACTGAAAAGGAATTCACAACAGCTTTAGCAGGACAGGGGATCTGATAAAGCTGGAACATGTCCTGTGCTCACATCAAAAGCATCTTGCTATCACATCTAGTTCTAAAGACAAAGACAATACTAAAGTAATTATAAACTGACACTGAAGGAAACTACCTTGTGTGCGAATGTGCTCCATGTGAAAAGGCAAAATGCAGTCACTCAAAGTGAAGTTAACCAGTGGCTTAAGTAGGCTGACCCACTGCCCCATGCTATATCCTTAAAGTAAGTATATTATCTGATTGTGTTTTAGTAAAATCAAAAGGTCTTGGCTAACACCAGACCTGAAGACACCTGACAGCAAATGGCTGAAAGAGGCAGAGTTAAAGCTAGCTTACACACACACACATATATATATATATATATATATATATATATATATATATACATATACACCCCGCCCCCCTTACTAGCAGTCATAGTTAGAACCTAGTTTCCATAGGAACAGCGTTTTTTGTTGTGCCAATAACTTTGGCGCCGCTTGACAAATCTTCACAAAATTTTCAAAACTAATACGACAGTCAGTTCAGCTGCTGTTTTGAAAGTTTCGGGGTGATCAGTCAAGCAGGGACCGAGAAAAAAAAGGGGGGCCAAAAAGCGTTTTCCCCATGCATTTTCCCATATGGATTTTGAACACAACTATAGCCCAAACTGTCAGATAGAATTACCCAACATTTGGTCCAGAAAGCATGCTTTTTGTGATTTGGTGTACATTTGTTCAGTAATTTTAGGATATTAAAGAAAAAAATATATAGATATCTAGGGACACGGAGTATCTGCGGATCCAACTGATCCTGTGATGATATCTGATTGGCTGCCAACACTTCAACCAGGAAGTGTTTGTAGCCATTTTGGGACTCGACTTCAGCCGAGCTCCAAAAGAAAAAACGAAAAAAAGAGAAGGGGCCAGGGGTAGTGATATCCTGTGCCCCTAGCCTTGATGTAGGGGGTCCCCCAGGGACCAGATGAGGGCTAAAAAGCATGTTTTTGTATTTAATCTAGGAAAAACGTGTGGCTGAATCAGTGGATTTTTCATTATTTAAAAAAAAAAAAAAACTGTCTGAAGAAGAAGCTCAAGGTACAATCACATTGACAAAGTTACAGACACACAAGGTCATTGGAAACATTTCCTTGACATTTTTTATTCAGCTGTAGTGTAGGAGATGCACTTTACATATACCCAAGGAGGTAACACCTACTTATTAGCCAGTAGTATCCCAGTTGGGGAGACATTTTGCAGAAAACGCTGGCCATCAGGTGGTGTAGGTCGATTCTGCGTCCGTCTTAGAGGTAGTGGTCACCGCAATGATGTTGCAGTCGTATATAGGCGGTACCAGGGCATGCTGGCGTCAGTTCTTTTCTTTCCGTGCCAGCCTACCCGCAGATTCAGAGAAGAGCTACCCTGAGTGGCTTTTTGACTGTCTTTTCAACTTTTTGTCGATGTTTTTTGACCTACTGTAGGAGGCTGGCCCGGCTTGTAGTGGGTACCAAAGGTACTTACACCCTTGTGCCAGGTCCAGTTATCCCTTATTAGTAGAATAGAGGTGTTTCTAGCAGCTTGGGCTGATAGAAGGTAGCTATGGCAAAGCGGCTTAGGCTGAACTAGGAGACATGCAAAGCTCCTACTATACCACTTGTGTCATATGCACAATATCATAAAAAAACACAATACACAGAGTTATTAAAAATAAAGGTACTTTATTTTTATGACAATATGCCACAATTATGTCAGTGAGTACCCTCAGTAAGAAGGTAAGTAATATACACAAGTTATATGTACACAAACCCAAAACAGGTAAGTAAGAGTCTGAAAAGTAATGTAAACAGTGTAGAATTACAATAGGTTGCAATAGGTGAACATAGGTCTAGGGGCAACACAAACCATATACTCCAAAAGTGGAATGCGAATCACGAATGGACCCCAGACCTATGGGAGCTTGTAGAGGGTCGCTGAGACTGTAAGAAAACAGTCAGGGTGTCCAAGATACCCCACCCCAAGACCCTGAAAAGTAGGAGTAAAGAACACCTACTACCCTAAAAGGACACAATAGTCGTGATAGGGGGATTCTGCAGGAACAACAAACACCAGCAGTACACTGAAAACGGATTCCTGGACCTGAGGACCTGCAAAGCAAGGGGACCAAGTCCAATAGTCGCTACAGTGTCCAGGGGGGGCAGGAGCCCAGGAAACCCCGGATAAAGGTGCAAGGAAGCTGCCTCCGGGTTGGAAGATGCTTGGAATTCTGCAAGAACGAAGAGGACTAGGAACTTCTCCTTTGGATGGAAGATGTCCCACGTCACAATGAAGGTTGCAGAAGTGTTCCCATGCAGAAATCCCACAAACAAGCCTTGCTAGCTGCAAGGGTTGCAGTAGAGGTTTTTGGGTGCTGCTGGGGACCAGGAAGGAGCAGGATGTCGCCCCTTGGAGGAGGAGACAGAGGGGGCACTCAGCAACTCAGAGAGCCCCCACAGAAGCAGTCAGCACCCGCAGAAGTACCCGAACAGGCACTTAGAAGATTTGCGAACCGGAGTCCACGCAGAGTTACAAAGGAGGGTCCCACGACGTCGGAGGCCAACTCAGAGGGTTGAGCACTGCAGGACGGAGTGCTGGGGACCCAGGCTAGGCTGTGCACGAAGGAAATCTTGGAAGAGTGCACAGGAGCCGGAGCAGCTGCAAATCACGCAGTACACAGGTTTGCAGTCTAGCGTGGGGAGGCAAGGACTTACCTCCACCAAACTTGGACTGAAGGATCACTGGAATGTGGGAGTCACTTGGATAGAGTTCATGTGTTCCAGGGACCACGCTCGTTAGGATGAGAGGGGACCCAGAGGACCGGTGATGCAGTCTTTCGGTGCCTGCGTTAGCAGGGGGAAGATTCCGTCGACCCACAGGAGATTTCTTCTTGGCTTCTGGTGCAGGGTGAAGGCAGGTGACCCCCAGAGCATGCACAACCAGGAAACAGTCGAGAAAGCCGGCAGGATGAGGCGCTATAATGTTGCTGGTAGTCCTCTTGCTACTTTGTTGCGGTTTTGGAGGCGTCCTGGAGCAGTCAGTGGTCGATCCTTGGTAGAAGTCGAAGAGGGAGATGCAGAGGAACTCTGGTGAGCTCTTGCATTCGTTATCTGAAGAATTCCCCAGAGGAGAGACCCTAAATAGCCAGAAAAGGAGGTTTGGCTACCAAGAAAGGAGGATTGGCTACCAAGAAAGGTAAGAGCCTATCGGAGGGGGTCTCTGACGTCACCTGCTGGCACTGGCCACTCAGAGCAGTCCAGTGTGCCCCCAACACCTCTGTTTCCAAGATGGCAGAGGTCTGGGCCACACTGGAAGAGCTCTGAGCACCTCCTCTGGGAGGTACTGGTCAGGGGAGTAGTCACTCCCCTTTCTCCAGTTTCGCGCCAGAGCAGGGCTGGGGGATCCCTTAACCGGTATAGACTGGCTTATGCAGAGATGGGCACCATCTGTGCCCATCAAAGCATTTCCAGAGGCTGGGGGAGACTACTCCTCCCCAGCCCATCACACCTATTTCCAAAGGGAGAGGGTGTAACACCCTCTCTCAGAGGAAATCCTTTGTTCTGCCTTCCTGGGCCAGGGCTGCCTGGACCCCAGGAGGGAAGATTCCTGTCTGAGGGGTTGGCAGCAGCAGCAGCTGCAGTGGAAACCCTGGAAAGGCAGTTTGGCAGTACCCAGGTTCTGTGCTAGAGACCCAGGGGGTCATGGAATTGTCTCCCCAACACCAGAATGGTATTGGGGTGACAATTCCATGATCTTAGACATGTTACATGGCCATGTTCGGAGTTACCATTGTGATGCTATACATAGGTAGTGACCTATGTATAGTGCACGCGTGTAATGGTGTCCCCGCACTCACAAAGTCTGGGGAATTTGCCCTGAACGATGTGGGGGCACCTTGGCTAGTGCCAGGGTGCCCACACACTAAGTAACTTGGCACCCAACCTTCACTAAGTGAAGGTTAGACATATACGTGGCTAACAAGTTACTTATGTGCAGTGAAAAATGGCTGTGAAATAACGTGGACGTTATTTCACTAAGGCTGCAGTGGCAGGCCTGTGTAAGAATTGTCTGAGCTCCCTATGGGTGGCAAAAGAAATGCTGCAGCCCATAGTGATCTCCTGGAACCCCAATACCCTGGGTACCTCAGTAGCATATACAATGGAATTATATGGGTGTACCAGTGTGCCGATGAGAATTGGTAAATTCACTAGCCTGCAGTGACAAATTTAGAAAGCAGAGAGAGCATAAACACTGAGGTTCTGGTTAGCAGACCCTCAGTGATACAGTTAGGCACAACACAGGGAACACATACAGGACACATACTATGAGCACTGGGGTCCTGCCTGGCAGGATCCCAGTGGCGCAAGGGCTAAAACAACATACATACAGTAAAATATGGGGGTAACATGCCAGGCAAGATGGTACTTTCCTACACCTACTTAGTGAGACAAAGGGGGTTATTCCAACTTTGGAGGAAGTGGTAATCCGTCCCAAAAACGACAGTAAAGTGATGGATATACCACCAGCCGTATAACAAGTCCATTATATCCTATGGAACTCGTAATACGGCTGGTGGTAAATCCGTCACATTTGGGACGGATTACCACCTCCTCCAAAGTTGGAATAACCCCCAAAATGTCTTCCGAAAGACCAGATTCGTGCTCCAAGTGGTGGGCCATGAACCAGAAGGCTTTGAAGGAGCAGTCCCTAAAACTCATGGCGGCCCGATGTTCTGCTCTGCGTCGCTCCCGGTCTGGTTCGAGACGAAGGTCACGAGACTGCTTTCAGAGCCATCACCACGCTATTTCTAGTCTCTACCGTTAGTCTCAGTCAGATTTTGTGTGCATGGCCAAGGCAAAGCAAGTTGTTTTCTCTGCATTTCCACCTTGAGAAGTTACCTGTAATCTATGATGGTAGTGTTTGCTTCCTTGCCTTTTTCAAGCATGATATCTCATGTAGTGACTGTGACGAGTGGGTTTTTGCTGAGATTCAACCCTGCCACGCAAGGGAAAGGGATGTGCGCGACACAGGGATGGGTGGTTATAGGGGGTTGGCCGCAGGGCCTGGTCTCAGGTCAGGCTCTGCGGTCAACCTCCGTCACTCACGGCCAAAGGCTGTGAGTGGTGTGGAATTGGGTGGTTATTAAAATTACTTTATGTTAAAAAAAAAAACATAGAAATTCACTGAAAAAAAACAAAGGTTACAGGGACGGTATAGTTAGGTTCACATTTTAAACATGAAACAAACATAGAAATTCAGCAGTTACAGTTAGAGTTATTGCGTACATAAGCTAATAAAGCCCAACTGGGCAAATTTGCATTTTGAGATGCCATGAAAAATATATATTACCCTGTGGCGGTCACCACTAGGTTGTTATATTTCAGACCTAGTTGCTATAGAAAAAGCAGTTTTTTGCTTGCCTATATCTTTGGAGCTGCTTGACGAATCTTCACAAAATTTCCCCCAAAAAATTACAGTCTTTTAGCTGCTGTCTGGAAAGTTTAGGGGTGATCCGTCAAACGGGGGCTGAGATCAAGTGAAATTTAGAGCTTTTCCAATGTTAATTCCCATAGGAAAAACTGAACAGAGATTGTGCAAAAACCACTGGAAGAAATTACACCAAATTTGTGAGAAAGGTAGCTCTTTGTCCAGAAAGAGCCCTTTTTGTTAATTTGTGTAAATCTGTTCAGTAGATTTAGAGAAATTAAAGGCAATTTAAATTTATATATATGTAGGGAAGCAAAGGATTTGCGACTCCTCCCCATCTCGTGCTGAGAACTGATTGGCTGACACTTCAACAATGAAGTGCTGGTAGCCATGGTGGAACTCAGCTTCAGCAGAGTCCCAGAAAAAAAAAAAAATACAAAAGGGGTCAGGGTATCAACACACTGACCCCTTAGCTCTGGTGCCGAGGTCCCAAAGGGTCCCCCCAGGGCTAAAAAGCAGTTTTTAAAAGTTGTTATTTCAAATTCACAACAGGATCGCAAATCCACGGTAGAAATAAAAAATAAATAAATGTGGGATCCCATGCTTGTTTTTAAATAAGCTCCCAGGTGGAGCAGGTCCCGGGGGCACTCTTTTCTTTTTAATAGGGGGGCCTTCTGCCCAACCCCACAGCCGCGGGGACCACCACCTCCCCGGGGTGAATAATGAAATATGAACGGGGGCTGCACGGCCCCTCAAGCCTCGTCGACCACCAACCACCAACCACCAACCCCCAGGGTAAAAATGCTTTTGATATGTGGGGACCACCACCACCCGGGGCTATCATGAACTATGAACGGGGGCCGTGTGCCCCATCCCTGTGTCCCAGGGACCACCATCCCCCGGGACAAAAATGCTTTTAATATGTGGGGAAGGACCAATGGCCTCCCCATAGCACCGGGGACCACTGCCTCCCCGGGGCGTATAATTAAATATGAGCAGGGGCTGCACCCCCCACTCCATGGGAAACACCACCCCCGGGCGAAAATGCTTTTAATATGTGGGGATGCCTGATGGCCCCCCCCTGCCCTGGGGCCCACCAACCCTGGGGCAAAAATGCTTTTAATATGTGAGGGAGGCCTGATGGCCCCCCACAGCCCCGGGGACCACCACCTCCCCGGGGCTATAATGAGTTATGAGCCAGGGGGCCACGTGGCCCTGGCCATGTACTGCTAATTACCCCCTATATTACAGCACTTGTGACATCCTTTATAACATCACTGATATCAGTGTAACATTTGTTGTCAAATTATGCATAAAAAAATGTGCATGGCAGGGGCACGATTTATAGTTACCTTAGGGCATGAGTGATACTTACTTCAAATAACTATAACTGCTGAATTTCTAAGGTTTTGTGTGAGTAAAGACAGAACCTAACTATAACATACCTGTAACCTTTGTTTTTTTAAAGTGAATTTCGATGTTTTTTAAAATTCTATTTCCTAACTATAACGTCCCAGCAACCTTTGTTTTTTTCAGTGAATTTCTATTTTTTCTTTTACCTAAAGACATTTTAATTACTATATGTTAATCCAACCTGTGCCCTTCACGGTGAGGCCGTTGGCCCAACTCCCTAACCAGGAGGGAGAAGGAGGTGTAGGGGGGGGGGGAGAGAGAGAGAGAGAGAGAGAAAGGGAGAGAGAGAGAAGGGGAGAGAGAGAGAGAGAAGGGGAGAGAGAGAGAGAGAGAGAGAGAGAGAGAGAGAGAGAGAGAGAGAGAGATTTAGAGTTTGATTAATGATATACTTAGAATGAGATATTTCTGGACAAATTGAAAAGAAAAATGTTTTTGTAAATTAAAAAGAGTGAGATCACCTTTCAGTATGTAACTTAAATATTTATAGTTGAAAAGAAACTAAAGCAGGAAATTACCACAGAGGTGACTCCTTACTGTGCAGCGTCCAGACTTAGCTATGACATTCAACCCACAGATTTTGAGGGGAAAAAGTCTTCAATGTGCCATCACTAAGAACGTTTCACAGTGAAAGCACTAGAAAGTAAACAGACACACTGTCAAGCGACAGAACCTTCAGACTACTGAGTGACTGCACAAGACCTTGCCCATTAGGCCTGAAGTGACTCTGTTCTGCTCTGCACCCAAACTTAACTATAAAAATCTTACCAAACATCTTGCTAGTCTGATTCTTTGCAGTCATAGTATGGGGAGACCATTGCAATAACAATCTCTCTCTCTCTTCCATCCCTTTATGGGATGGAAGAGGGAGAGTGACAGGGCCGCATGGGGAGCCTGAAGGCCCCGGCAGTCCTAGCTGGCTCACAACATCCTGCGGGAACGAGCATTGCTCCCTGCTTGTGGGAGCAATGATTTCATCTGTTTCCCTGCACGGAAACATGCGTGCAGGGAAACAGATGAAAAGTTAACTTTTTGCAAGTGAGAGCTGTTTGACACTGGTGACATTTCCTTGTGCTCGATTACATGGCTGTAGTATAGAATACATAATGGCCATTTACCCAAGGAGGCAGAAAGAACTTCACTTGGGTAGATATTTCATGCAAAGCTGTGGACTTCTTGTTGAATAAAAGGGCAGGTGAGGTTCCTTTGTAGTAGAGTCTCATACAGTTACTGACACACTCACACGCCCACTCACAGGTGCACTCATGCACCCACTTACAGACCCACTCAGACACTCATGCACCCACTCAGAGAACCACTTACACACACACACCCACTCACAGACTCACTCATCCACAGATCCACTCAGACTCTCACAGACCCACAAAGACACTCACTGGCACACCCAGAGAAACCTCTTAAACCTTCTGTCACATCCAGACAGGCACACTCACACTACTCTCACACCCACTCACACCCACAAACATCGTCTCACACCTATTCTCACACCCAGAGAGAAAGGCCCTACGACTAACTCCGGCCACACACGGCAAAAGGCCTTGCGCAGCACTGGGTTGGGTGGTTACAGGGACTGGCTGCAGGCCAGGCCCTGCGGCCAATCCCTGTGTCACGCAGCTGAAGGCCATGTACAGCGGTGTTTGGATTAACGTGTAGTATTGAAAATTACTTTACGTAAAAAAAAAAATCATTGATATTCACTGAAAGAAAAAAAAACATTTACAGGGGCGTTTAAGTTACGAAATAGAGGGGCGTGGGTTCGGGCGTCAAGATGGCGGTCACACTCTAAGAGTGGTCCGGACCCCTCCGTCATCCGGCCATTGAAGCTCCTGCCATCCTGCACTAAAAATTGCCCCCCAATAATTCCTGCCTGATCCCTAGCCGGCCGGGAAGTCAGCAGCCAGGCTGGTGCCATGTGGAGGTGGCAGTGAGCCTGTAAACGACCTGAGTCGGATCAAAGGCCTGAAGATGGCAGCTGAGACCGCCCCCGGGCTCCCAGCCGTGGTGCTGTCCGACTGGAGGAGGTGTGGCGGCCCGGCGGAGCGGAGAGGGAGTTCGGGGGGGGGGGGGGTGTTTCGGGGGAACCCGGGTGGTCCATAACCCGAGCAGCGTGTGAGCCGGCGGCCTTGGTCCTGGTGTGCAGAGGAGCAGCGGAGGCGGACCGAGGGGACAGAAGTGGCGGCCCCAGGCCAGAGAGGCAAGATCTGCGCCCCCCGGGGGGCGGGGTGGAGGCGGCCGGGCCGGGCCTGCCACGAGTGGCCACAGCGAGCGGTGGCTGGCTGGCCCTGCACAGGGTGCGCTGGAGGCCCCTGGTGATGGCGGTCGGGCCGGCCCGGGCAGCCGATACTTAGGAAGAGACCGGGCCCCGCGACGATAGAATGCAGGTGAGCCATGAGTGGTCCTGGGCCACCCTTACAAACTGAAGGGACCGTGGCTGACCCGCCGAGAGGAGGCGGGTGAGGTGGTGCTCTGTCTGGTGGCCCCCCGGTATGGGGGTGCGGCTGGGAACACCAGAGGAGCCGCGGAGAAACAGAGACACAGAGGTAGAGAGCGGGACCTGTGGCCCTGGGCCTACTACCTGAGGGGTCGCGGCAAGGACTGCGGTGGCTGAGTTCATGGAGGAGTTAAGTTGTGATGTTTCAACAGGGTTCCTTTATCGATTCATTAATCTATCTCTTTGTTTGCGACGGTCATCCCTAGGCCCAATGACAGGCACACGACACCCAACTACATTACTGTATCCCACGCATGGCTCCCGTTAACACAGGTCCTCTCATGGAATGTGAATGGACTCCTAGACAAGATCAAGAGGTCCGCGGTGTTTAACAGCTTCGCAGCATGCCCCTTCAGTGGTTTTATTACAAGAGACCCATTTGCTTGGCACCAAATGCCCTGTGCTCACACGAGGAGGATACGACAAAGTCTACCTTTCGGTATTCTCTAGGGGCACCAGGGGGGTGGCCATTCTGCTACACCGTTCACTGCCCATGGTGGTAACTGCCACTCAGTCCGATCCACAGGGACATTTCGTTGTGGTGACCGGCACACTCCACTCAAAGAGATCAAAGATGCGATTGCAAAGCTATCACCGGGTAAGACAACTGGTCCGGATGGATCCCCAGCAGAATTATATGGTAAATGTGGAGACATCTTGGGCGCCCACATGCTGACTATGTACGAGGAGGCGGAAAAAACAGGCCGTTTTTCCCTTGGGGGTCGACCAGGCCACCATTGTGGTGATTCCCAAGACTCAACACCCATCACGCCACTGCTCAGCATACTGTCCCATCTTACTCTTAAATACTGAGATTAAAGTATTATCCACGATCCTTGCAACCAGGTTGAGGGTGGTGCTTCCCTCGCTGGTTCACTCTGACCAATTCGGATTTATGCCCACAAGAAGTACAAGACACTGTATCAGGTGTCTACAAGTAGCCCTAGCCCACTGCGACGCCCTAGCTCCATCCCCCTTGGCTCTTCTCCTGCTGGACTTCAAGAAGGCCTTCGACACTGTCCATTGGACCTACCTGGACCAAGTCCTGCTGAGCAATGGATTTGGAACTAAATTCCGTGGCCTGTTGAAGCTCCTCTACTACAATCCGACTGGATGGGGAGATTTTGGATCCGTTCCCCATCTGTCGGGGCACCCACCAAGGATGCCCATTGTCCCGCTGCTCTTTGCACTTGCGATAGAGCCTTTAGCGAAACTATTGAGAGAAGACCCTCTAATTGAGGGTTGGTCATGACCCGTGGGACCGGAGGACCGCATGGCAATATATGCGGATGACGTACTTGTATACTTGGCCAATCCCGCCAGCAGCGGTCCTCGTATCCTACAACTCCTGGGTCTATTCTCCGAGGCCTCTGGTTTGATTCTGAACCCCAGCAAATCCTTACTAGTCCCCCTGCATTCTTCTAGAGAGTGCGCTGAGTAGCAGCAAAGCATCCCTATTAGACGTAATAGTTTTAAATATCTGGGCATGCAGGTGGCCTTGTTGCCGGAGCTGGCATGGGAGCTCAACATCTCACTGCTCTCCCAGCGAATCAAGGACAACCTTCAACGTTGGTAGGCCCTACCTCTCAATCTGCTTGGCAGAATAGCACTCTATAAAATGATGATCCTCCCTAGGCTCCTTTACCTACTGCAGAACTTTCCGCACCCAATTCCCCAGAAATGGTTCAAAGAAATTGATACGGTAGCACGTCAGTTCTTGTGGTGCGGCACCCGTCCTAAGCTGGCCCTTGACTCCTGCCAAAGAGACGTCTACGACGGAGGACTGCGAATGTCCAATATTTTCTATTATTATCTTGCAATGCACCTACTCGTAATAAATGACTGGATGAGGGGGGGCTGGACGGATCCAGCATACCAACTGGAGCTTCAGACGATGGGTTACCTCAGGGTACTTGAGGCACTATATGGTCGTCCAATCCCCCGAGCAACCCCTGAAGTGACTTAGGTGGTTCTGTTGGGCTGGCGCGAGGCCCAGAGGGTGTCGGGTTGGTAGGGCCGTCTTACCCAGCAGACCCCATTATGGCATGGGAGATGGTTGGCAGAGGTTTCAGCACTGGAAGGATTTCAGAGATGGGACAGCATAGGAATCTCCACTCTTGGAGACATCTGGGGGTAATCAAACATTCGATCCTTTGAAGAGACTCTTCTCACTTAATGAGACTCAGTTCCACATGTACCTGCAGCTCTGTCATGCATTACAGGTGTACGTATGGGCTGGAGAGGCCATCCCTGAGTATAGTCCCATGGAGGCGAAGGTGCTGATGGGGAACCTGGGCAGGGGTGGGGTCTCACGGATCTACCGCTCTCTGATCACCAACACCGCTCGGCCGCTAGACAAGCTTAGTCAAAGGTGGAAGGAATGGGTGGGCCCCATAGAGGAGGAGGATTAGAGGGAGGCGCTAATGGCCCCTCTGATCTTAACCATGACCACCCGCTTTCGGGTGTTACAGACCTTCTACCTACACACAACATACCTCAAATGCCCCTTAATTTACATAGAGGGGGCCTCTGGCCCCGGGCTGACTGTCCTCGATGTTCAGGCCCAGATGCTGATTTTTACCCACATGGTGTGGTCCTGCCCGACCATAGCGGCCTACTGGAGGGCGGTGGCCGGGGAGGTCTCTGGGGTTCTGCAAGGGGAGGTGGAGGTGGCTCTGTTGCAGCTTCTGCTGGGGGTCATGGGGGGGGTAGGATCGAGAAGAGACGATCGAACCTTCCTGGGTGTAGCATGTTTGGTGACCAAAAGAGACATAGGCGGTCATTCTGACCCTGACCCTTTGAAAACCGCCAGGGCAGAGTGCCGCGGAAGCACCGCCAACAGGCTGGCGGTGCTTCATGGGCAATTCTGACCACGGCGGTAAAGCCGCGGTCAGAAAAGGGCAACCGGCGTTTTCCCGCCGGTTTACCCCTGCCCCAAAGAATCCTCCATGGCGGCGCTGCTCGCAGCACCGCCATGGGGATTCCGACCCCCTTCCCGCCATCCTGGTCCTGGCGGTAAAAACCGCCAGGAACAGGATGGCGGGAACGGGTGTCGTGGGGCCCCTGGGGGCCCCTGCACTGCCCATGCCACAGGCATGGGCAGTGCAGGGGCCCCCTAACAGGGCCCCATAATGATTTTCAGTGTCTGCCTAGCAGACACTGAAAATCGCGACGGGTGCCACTGCACCCGTCGCACACCAGCAACTCCGCCGGCTCCATTCGGACCCGGCTTCATCGTTGCTGGGGCTTTCCCACTGGGCGGGCGGCCTTTTGGCGGTCGGCCCGCCCGCCCAGCGGGAAAGTCAGAATGACCGCCGCGGTCATTTGACCGCGGTGCGGTCTTCTGGCAGTCTCCGCCCCCCGGGGTCGGAATGACCCCCCATAATGTCTGACTGGAAGGTAGGGACAGCACGGGCGCTGGCCAGGTGGCGGCGAGGAGTAGACTGGTGTGCTCAACACGAAAAACTAGTATATGAAGCCAGGGGATGCCCAAACAAATACAACAAAGTGTGGGGGAAATGAGAGGCCACGTGGCGTACTTAATCTGCTCATGGGCTGGACGGTCCGTCGTAGGGAGCCCGTTCCCAGCGGCAATTCGTGGGGGGTTTTCTTCTCCTTCCTTTTCTCTTTTTTTTTCTATTTTTAGAAAATGTCTGTGCATCTGTACATCCGAAGTAAAGTTCTCTGTGGTAGCTTTTTCGGGGAGTGGGAGGTGACTGTCTCTTGGTATCATTGGTACCATGTTGTGTGTATTTTATTTTTATTGTTTTTGCAAAAACCAATAAAGTTCTTTATCAAAAAAAAAGTTACGAAATAGAAGAAAAAAACATAGAAATTAACTTTAAAAAAACAAAGGTTACAGGGACGTTATAGTTAAGTTTGCAATTTACTCACACAAAACCAGAGAAATTCTGCAATTAGAGTTATTTCAAGTAACTATAACTATCGGCCTAGGGTAACTATAACTCGTGCCCTCGCCATGCACTGCTAATTACCTCTGATATTACAGCACTCATGACAACTTGAAAAAATATATATATCAATGAAGCATTAGAAGTCCAATTATGTAAGAAAAAAATATGCATGGGGGGGCGCGAGTTATTGTTACCGTAGGCTGCAAGTTATAGTTACTTGAAATAACCCTAACTATAACTGCTGAATCTCTCTGGTTCTGTGTAAGTAAGTTCAGAACCTAACTATAACGTCCCTGTAACCTTTGAATTTTTAAGTGAATATATATATATATATGGAATGGTTTCTTACCTGTAACTCCAGTTCTCTCGTAGGGGTATTTCCATGATAGTCATAAGCACTGAAAAGTTCTGCACGCCTGCGGGGATCCCGGAGCACTGATCTGTAGTGTATTCTTAAGTGTAGATGTTAGCCTTTCTTGAAAAAGGCCTGTTAAGCACTTAAGAATATCAATGTGCAGCCTAGGTGAAAAGCTACACAGGCCAAATTGTTTATTCTTGAGGTTGGAAAGAAAGGAAGCTGTAGTACAGATACACCTTCAAACACATATTTATTCTAGAAATGTAGTAAAAAAAAAAAAAAAAAAAAAAACATATTCTCAAACTTTATTTACACCTCCAAATGAGAATGAAAACAATGCAGGGCAGTGTAGCCCATAGGCTGCCATTATACAGGATGTAAATAGAGCTGTGCCTTTACGAAAGGAAAGTCTTCCTGTATCCCATCATGCACAGCAAAACGCAGTTGCCTCAGTTCTTTTTTGTAGGCTTGTAACATGACATGAAGAAACATGAACATTCTTTGTATAACAACATCGTTATCATTATTGCAGATATCCTTATGTCAACTCCACCGGGGAGGAGGGAGGGTTGCTTATGACTTCCATGGAAATACCCCTACGAGAGAACTGTAGTTACAGGTAAGAAACCATTCCTTCTCTCGTAGGGGATTTCCATGTATAGTCATAAGCACTGAATAGATTAGCAAGCCCATCCCCATAACCGCGGTGGAGTAGACAGAGCAATACTGAAATCATAAATTATGCAAATAAATTCTTGAGAGAGGCCTGTCCGACCTGCGCATCTGTCCTAGCATCTGAATCAAGGCAGTAATGCTTAGTAAAGGTATGGACAGATTTCCAGGTAGCCGCTTTGCATATTTCTGTCAAAGGAATATTTCTCATCAAGGTAGCAGTCGCTGCCTTCCCTCTAGTGGAATGGGCTTTTGGCCTGCCATCGAGAGATTTATTTTCTAACTGATAACAGAATATGATACATGAGACAATTCACCTGGATAAGGATTGTTTGGAAGTGGCTAAACCTGTTCTAACTGGGCCATAGTTAATAAACAGCTGCTGTGATTTGCGCAAGCATTTAGTTCTATCCAAGTAAAATTTTAAAACCCTCTTTCCGTCGAGAGAATGTAGGGTTCTCTCAGCAGGGGTAGACGGATTTTGGAAGAAAGTTGGTAATGAAATGATTTGGTTCACATGAAAGTCTGAAACGACTTTAGGTAAAAAAAAATTGATGTGTCCTCATTACTACTTTTGAAGAATGAAAAACCGTATAAGGTTCTTGAGCGCAAAGGGCCTGGATCTCACTGACCCTACGAGCTGAAGTGATTGCGACCAGAAACGCAGTTTTCCATGTAAGATGTTGGAGTGATGTTTTATGTATTGGTTCAAAAGGATGTAGCATCAGACGTGAAAGGACAATATTCAGCTCCCATGGAGGAGATGGCCTTCTAATGGGAGGAAAGACCTTTTTCAAACCTTCCAAGAAGTCTTTTATGATTGGAATCCTAAAGAAAGAGGATTGGGAAGGGCTCTTTCTATATGCTGTTAGAGCCGCCAGGTGTACTTTTATTGATGACAATTGTAATCCAGACTTCGCCAAACTTAACAAGTATGGGAGAATAGCTTCCTCTCCGCATGATATTGGGTCGACGTTATTGTCCAAGCACCACATGCAGAACCTTTTCCATTTGCAGGCATGAGCTGTTCTTGTGGAGGGGCGCTTTGCCTCCCTTAAAATCTCCATGCAGTCCTGAGGTAGGTTCAGGTGACCATATTGTACTAACTCAGGAGCCATGCTGCCAAATTCAACGATGAGAGGTTGGGATGAGTTATCTGGCCTCGGAACTTCGTGAGAAGGTCTGGGCGACAAGGTAGCCTGATGTGTGGTTTGAGTGACCGGTGAAGGAGGTCTGGAAACCACCACTGGCGTGGCCATTCTGGGGCAATGAGAATCATCTTGGCGTGAGCATTGGACAGCTTCAGGAGGACTGCCGGTATCAGGGGAAGCGGTGGAAAGGTGTAAAGAAATGCTCCTGACCAGTTTATCCACAGGGCATTCCCCAACGTTCCTGGATGGTAGTATCTGGAGGTGAAGTTTTGGCATTTTTTGTTTTCTGGGGTTGCGAATAGGTCTATAGAGGGGGTACCCCACATGGCAAAAATGGAACAGATGTCGTCGTCGTGCAAAACCCATTCGTGGTTTTCGTCCATTGCTCGACTGAGGGCATCCGCTTGAACATTCTGTATGCCCAGAAGGTGAGTTGCCACTAGCGAGAGGTTCCTGGCTAGAAGCCAGTGCCAGATTGTTTGAGCCTCCGTCGACAGAGCCTTGGATCTGGTGCCTCCTTGTTTGTTTAAATAATACATGGTGGCCATGTTGTCTGTCTGGAGAAGCAGAGTGTTCATTTTCAGTGAGGGGAGGAAGGCCTTGAGCGCAAGATGGACTGCACAAAGCTCTAAAAGGTTGATGTGATACAGTCGCTCTCTCTGTGACCACGTGCCTTGTATTCGAAGGTGATCCATATGCGCTCCCCATCCGAGCAGCGATGCGTCCGTGACAATGGTTTGGGTTTGCGGCTGCTGTTGGAATGGAATCCCCTCCAGAAGATTGTTCGGCGAACACCACCACTTGAGGGATTGTATGGCGTGGGGAGAAAGAAGGACACTGTTCTCCCAATCGTCCACTAGTTGACACCATTGATCCTCCAGACATTCCTGTAAGGGTCTCATATGGAGGCGAGCATTGGGAATGAGGTAGGGGTTTTTCGTTGCGTGGCGAGGCAAGATGGCGGCCGCGAGCTGCTAGCGGCCGAAAGCTCTCCTCCTCCCTGGCTCCTGTCCGGCGTTTTTGTTTCCCCCGCAGGGAGGATTATGCGGCCGGCTTCAGACGGGGGCATTCCCGCTTATATTCGCGGTAACTACCCGCTAAGCGGTATTACGCGTGGAATCGGCGGATTTAATAGGAGCTCCTTGGGTGACCTCGGCAATTCTGGCCATAACGGCCGCGGTTTCCGCGGCTTCCTCGTCTGGACATTTGCTATTTTCTTAGCCCCTCGCGGCAAACAGCGGCGGATGGCCCCGAAAGTTGCACGCGGCAGCCGGCTAAAACCAGGGTCACAGGAACGACGACCTCTGGATCCCCAGCCCCTTGTTCTTGGGGGGATTTCCAGGAATAGCAGCGTTGGAAACGCCGGCAGTGGTGAGAATGTGCCTGAGGGCAGGCAGCCAGCTCCAGGGAGTTCCGCGGCTCTGGGGCAGACGTACAGGGCGAAGAATGGCGCAAAACAGATTGGAGAAGAGGAGGAAGCGGTGACTATACCCCGGATGTTTAAAATTCTTCATAATTCAGCCCCTATTGGGGGCAGCATTACTATAAAGGACTCCGATACTGGGCCTATACGAGATGGAGCAGATTTGACTGGGGATGGTGACAGCACTGATCCAGGACGTCTGGCTTCCTCAGATAGTGGAGGGTTGCTTCAGGTGAAAATCGATGTTGGTAGCCATCTCCTGGATACACACCAAACTGTAAGTTGTACTGCTGGGGGACTTTCACAGGCTTCTGTTTCTTGTGTAGGGGGTAATGGGCTTGCAGCAGCATTTGAAGAGGAAATTGACCAGCCGTTATATGCCCCCGGGTCTCAAAGCAATGTAGGGCTGGCGCAAGAAGTGGTGACAGGGGCAGGGTATTGCGAGCAAGTAGCAGCAGCAGCATACTCATTGCCAAACACCGACCCGCCAACTCTGGCTTGTACTCTGGAGGTGATCCGGGATTATCGGCAGGGTAGAGAGGACTCATTGGTTCAGGGTGAAGTTGGGGAGAATTTTTTTTCCCTGTCGGATCAATCTCAAGATTCGGGCGAGGACAGCACCAGCTCCTCCATAGACTCAGAGACATGTGATAGCTCTACAGCACCTCTAACCCCTATTTCTGTGCGGAGGGGCACCGCAGTTAAAGGCCAATCAAAACAGACTGAGGTTTCTAGACTAGACAAAGCTGGTGAGTCTAGTGAGAAGAGGGGGAAAAAAAAAGAAGGCGTCTAGGACGAGAGCTATGTCCTGGGGCTATACAGAAACACAACAACTACTGCATAGTATGGGTGATCTTTCAGTGGCTCCAGCTCAGACAGAGGTTAATGTTGTGAATACAGAGACTGCGCCCCCTTCCCCTTCTCTGCATCTTATTTATCAGACCATCACGTCACAGCATAAGCAAACGCAGAGGGACAGTAAGAAAGCCAGGGTGGCCACGAAGCAGCTACAAGTGGCAATCAGTAAGGTGGCGAAGACATGCTCTAAAAATTGGGGAGCGGATTGCTGCTATTGAGTGTCGGGCGGATGTACTGGAGTCAGATTTGGGTGCAGTGACAAAACAAGCCGCTATGCATGAGACTCAGCTCTCTTATATTCAGTGGAAAGTAGAGGACTTTGAAAACCGGCAACGTCGTAACAACTTGCGCTTAATTGGGATACAAGAAGGTGTAGAAGGGCAGGATTCAAGAGCCTTTATAATTAGATTGCTTAAAGCAGCTTTCCCGGAGCAGACTGGATGGGAATGGGAGAAAGAGATACAGAGAGCCCATCGGTTTCCACTACATCTGAGGAATCAACAATTAGCAGGAGCAAGTGGAACGGCCCAACAACAGCCTAGGGCCTTTATAGTTTATTTTGGCAACTATTTGTTGCGCCAAATAGTTTTTGAGAAAGCCCGCCCTGATGCAAGGATTAGTTGTGAGGGCTGTACATTCTTCTCCCGCCCTGACTTTTGTCATGCTACGGTAGAGAGACGATGGCGCTTGAGACAACTGATCAGCCCCTTTCAGGAGAAGGGTGCGGAAGCCTATCTACTGTGCCCGGCTCGACTTAAGACTATATATAAAGGGACGATACGGGTGTTTGCATCCGAGATCAAAGCCAAGGAGTACCTGCAGTCTTTGACTTAACTGTTTATATATGGCTAAAAACAAAAAAAGGGGGTAGGGTTTATTATAAAAAATAAAAAAAAAAGAGAAGGAAAAATGAAAAGGGGCGGGTGATAGAGACGGGTAGCCTGGGGGAGGGAAGAAAAGGAGGAGGGTTGTTCTTGTTGAAATGGTTGGTTTATGGGGGTTTAGTCTTTAGGGGAAACAACTTTTTTCTTGTTAGTAAATTTGCTTAATTTAGGAGTGGCCGCAGGAGCCTTTCAAGGGGGGGGGGGGGGGGGGTTGCTTGTCCATCTTACAGACTACAGTCTGGAAGCCTCATTTGGTTGGGTGGGTGGGAGGTAGGGTTTCCTTTTGTGGGTGGGGTGGTGATGGGTGGGGTGGGTTGGGGTTGGGCAGGTTTTGCATGGGAGATGCACAGAAACATGTATTTGAAGGCACAGGAGATTATTAGGTGTATGATGAAACAAGTTGTAAGTTTGGATGTATTTGTTAGAGCTTTCAATGGGGGACCGTAATGTTTTACGGGTGGCCACCTTAAATATATGTGGGCTAAACGATTCCAAGAAAAGACGTCTTGCCACTCATGAGCTCAAAACATTAAGGGCAGATATAATTTGTTTGCAAGAGACGCAAGTTACCCCGGCTAAGAAGTATTTTTTGGATTTTCCTGGTTTCCAATTAGTCGCGTACACTACTCAGAAAACTAACACTAGAGGGGTTGCAGTACTTACACAGCGAGATCTTCTTAAGGTAGTTAAGAAGAGGGTTGATAACATGGGCCGATGGGTTATAATAGAGTGTGTTATGGGACAGTTGAATTTTACTGTGTGTTCTATTTATGGCTGTAATTTTGATGATCCAGCTGGTATTAATATGTTAAATACTGAACTTGTGCTCTGGGCCTTACCGCTTATTATATGTGGGGACTTTAATATACATACTGAGACTAATATCCCCTTACAGAATCAGGGTTCATACTTGGGACGAAAACCTAAGTTGTTTCGCGCCTTACAAATGTTGGTGCAGACTCATGGTCTTGTGGATGCATGGCAGTATTGTATGCCTATGGATCCTGGTTACACTTTCTTTTCATATCCCCACCGAAAGTCTGTCCGGTTAGACTATTTTTTTTTGTCTCCATCGCTATGCGAAGGACTTTTGGTGGAAAAATTCCCTAGGGTCATATCTGACCATAATCCTTTGGTAGTACAATTTTCGGACTTGTGTAAGGAACGACATTTGAAGCCCTGGTCTTTTGACCGGGGCTTGTTGCTTGACTCAGCTTATGTGTCACGGATGAAAGTATGGTTAACTGAGTTTTTGGGTTTTAACAGGGGTACGGTTCCACCGGGGATGTTATGGGATGCTTTAAAGGCTGCTATCCGCGGGGAAACTCTGAGTTACGCCCTTAGGCGGGAGAAACAACGGCATCTAGCTATCTCTGCGGCACAGACTGAATTGGCTTCTCTGGAGAGTCAGATAGTGGGGCTTGCAAGGAATAATGCTCCAATACAAGACACTTTGGATAAGATGGCGGTCATGAAGGCCAAGATCATTCAGCTGTATCTAGACCAAGACATTATTAAAGCCCAGATTCGCACACAGGAATGTTATGAGTTTAGTGAGAGGGTGGGCAAGGTGCTTGCATATAAGACTAGACAAAAGGCGGCTCGGAGTGTCATCTTGGCAATTAAAGATAGGTTGGGGCAGATTGTGTATGGAGATACGTCAGTACTACAGGTGTTTAAAGAATATTATTCCGTATTGTACCAGCAGGAAAGCCTCTTCTCGGATGATAGAGACGAAAGGATTGCTCAGTATCTGAGTGATATGTCGTGCCCAAAGTTATCGCAAGATGAGGGCTGTCAGTTGACTGCCCCCATTGAGTTGGATGAGATTATCTCGGCTCTAAATGCTATATCTAATGGGAAAGCTACTGGCCCTGATATGATCCCAATAGAATTCTTTAAAACTTTTTTTGAGGAATTGAAGGAGGATATTAGGGCACTCTTTACGTCAGTACAGGCTGGAGAGCGGACGCCGGGCTCATGGCTGGAGGCTAATATTGTTTTATTTTTTAAAAAAGAGAAGAACCCACTTTTACCAGGCTCCTACCGACCTATCTCATTGAAAAACGCAGATGCTAAATGGTATGCCAAAATCCTTGCGGTTAGGCTTAGTCGAGTCATTGGTGGGCTTGTCTCCCCTTGGCAACATGGGTTTATTCCTGGGCGGGGAACCGCCGATCATGTCAGGCGTGTTATTACCATGTTAGATGCATCTCAGGTTATGGCGGCCCCTATGGCACTAATATTATTAGATGCCGAAAAGGCTTTTGATCGGGTGAACTGGAGATATTTATGGACAGTGCTCAGTAAAGTTAATATAGGGGCTGGTTTTATCAAGGCAATACAAGGTTTATATCAGAAGCCCCTTGCTCGAATTTAACTAGCCGGGGCAATTTCAGAACCCTTCTATATTACAAGAGGAACTAGGCAGGGCTGTCCCTGCTCCCCTTTATTGTTTGCACTCTATATAGACCCCTTGATTAGGAAGTTAATGCAAAATACATTGATCTCGCCTATGGTAATGGTGGAGGGCAGGTTTAAAATGTTGGCATATGCTGATGACATAGCCGTTACTACTCCTGAACCAGGGAAGGCGATCGAACAAATAGAGAAACTAGCTGCGGAGTTTGGCGAGATCTCAGGCTATGCATTAAATAGGAGTAAATGCCAAATATTGGGCAATGAGTGGGCCATTATTGAAGACAACAGGAGGGCCAATCAAGTGACTTATCTAGGTGTCAGATTGTCGGCCAATTTGGACCAGATAGTGGAGAGTAATCTTGCCCCTGTCTTAGCTAAAACCAGGAAAGAGCTGCATCATATGAACAATTTGCATTTAACGATTATTGGTTGATGCAATCTTATTAAAATTATTTTTTTACCTAGGGTCTTATATTTCTTCCGCACTATCCCGCTGTAAATTAACAAAGAATGGTTTAAGCATATGGAGAGTTTAGCGAGTAGTTTTATTTGGTCTTTTAAAAAAGTACAGCGGGCATATACGTATTTAGTGCTACCCAGAGAGGGGGTGGGGGGGTGGGAAGCCCCTCATTTTCTTTTTTATTACTGGGTATCTGCACTGCAATATATCCAACCATGAATTAACCGACAGGCTGATGATAGAGATTTTGGTGAAATTTGCCCTCCTATATATATGATTTGGGGAAGTTATGCCAATGCAGCTTTTCTGAGAACAGTGGAGCCTAGCTATTTAAAAAAAGTTAAGTTCAAGACCGTCTGGGCTGCATTTAAGGTGTGGACCAATGTTAAAAAAAAAATTGGAATCGGCCGGATTAATTTTTACACCCCAATTTTGAATTCGTCTGTGCTTCCTGATATTTTTAAGGATGAATACTGTGCCAGGTGGGCACAGCTTGGTGTTCGGTGTATTGGTGATTTCTATGGGCATACCCACCTTAAATCTTTTGAAGAACTGACAAGTGAATTTTCATTGAACACTAAGGATTTTTTTAAATACTTGCAAATCAGAAATTTTTGGGGGGCAAACTTTAGATCAGCATCTGGGCAGGTGGGGGATAGAATCCCAGTTATGGAGGTTCTTCATAACTCCACTAGATGGCGGGTTTGCTTGCTTTATCCGCGCTTCTTGAACTTAATGCCAGATGACTTGAGTAAACAGGCGGAGAGGTGGGCTCGGAATATTGGAGCTTCTGAAGTGTCAGTACGTACCTCTTTAGATATGGCACAGCGTTTTATATTATCCGCTGGGCCACAATCCCAACATTATAAGACTATTTTCCATCTTTACTATACCCCCGCTAAGTTATTTAACTGGGGCAGCTCAAGGGGGGTGGTGTGTCCCAGATGCAAGAGTGTATCGGCCGACCTGGTACATATGTTTTTTAATTGCAGTAGGCTACATGAATTTTTTACTGATATGGCTAACTTTTTAAATAGGCTAACCCATCAGGAGGTGGAAATTACGCCACAACTAGTATTGCTGGGAATTGATGGAGTGGTGCACATAGAATATTCGCAGAGGTTCCTGTTTCTAGCCATGTCTGTGGCCCGCTGCTGTATTGCATCTGACTGTCTGGAGTCAACTCCACCAACTTTTAACCATTGGCTGGCTCGGATGTGCTCAATGTTTTATCTAGAGATGGGTTCTTATGCGTGCAAGGGCCGCGGGCGTAGACGGATGGGTGAAGCTATCTGGGCCCCGTTTGCACAGTGGCTAGGTAATAATTAAATCATGTTCGTAGGGGATCTATTTATTTAATCATGTTCAATTTTGGCACTTTATTTGTATTCTGAAGGTCTTGAATAGGTTATTTCATATGCCCCCTTTCAGTGGTCTTGATGTCTGCTGTAGATCGATGAAATGAATTTATGTCATGATGTGTATTTATCTAATGTATTTATTGTATTTATTCAGCCTTCTTTTTGCTTTGGTATTTGTACACTGTGCATCTTCAATAAAATAATTAAAAAAAGTTTAAAAAAAAAATGGAATGAGGTAGATGCAAGACGCCATCGAGCCCAGGAGATAGGATATCGCTCTTGCAGTGGTCTGAGGCATTTTCTCAAGCTGCTGGCACTTTTGGAGGATTGATAATCGTCGTTCCTCCGAAGGAAACACCTTTCCTTGAGTGGTATCTATGATGGCACCTAAGTAATGCAGCCTCTGAACAGGTGTTGCTGTGGATTTGGAGAGGTTGACCTGAAGGCCCATACTCTGGAGAAGCTGGTGAGTCCAGTTGAAATGCTGTTGAGCCTCTAGATACGTGGAAGCTTTTATGAGGCAATCGTCTAGATAGGGGTAGACGAATATCTGATGTTTCCTTAAATGGGCTGCCACCACCGCCATGCATTTGGAAAACGTTCTCGGTGCTGGCTTGAGGCCGAAAGGTAGTACCGTAAATTGGTAATGACTTTTTCCGACGAGTAATCTTAGAAACTTTCGATGCTTCTCGATCACCGTAATGTGAAAGTAGGCGTCGCGGAGATCGATTGCGCAGAGCCAGTCGCCCTGACGAAGTTGTGGGTAGATTTGGTGTAAGGATAGCATCCTGAATTTCTCTCTGCGAATCCATTTGTTTGCTACCCTTAGATCTAGAATGGGACGAAACTCGTGTTTGTCTTTCTTTGGTACCAAAAAATACCTTGAGTAGATTCCCTTTCCGTACTGGTTGATCGGGACAGGTTCTATCGCTCTCTTTTGTAATAGGGTTTGTTACTTCTAATTGGAAAGCGTCGAGGTGGTGACTCACTGGTTTGGGTGGAATAGACGGCGGAGGGCTGATGAACCTGAGAGAGTAGCCATTCCGCACAATATTCAACACCCAGGCGTCTGATGTGATGCGTTGCCACTCGTCCTGATGATTTGAGATACTTCCCCCTCCCGGAGTGGGTAACAGAGGAGGGGGAAGCGAGGATTCAGGGCTTAGACGCTGGTGCCTGACGAGCTGTCTGGGTCTGCGGTGTAGAGCGACCCCTTGTTGGCTTTCGTTGGGTCGGGAAGGTTCTCTGATGCTGCTGCTGCTGGGATCTTGAAGACATCCACTGTGGTGTTTGATATCTCTGAGTAAATAGTCTACGGTGGTAGGGACGGAATGTTTTCCATTGCTCTCTTGGTCTCTCGATGCCCACTGCTTTCAGAGTGTCTAGTTCCGTTTTCATTCTCGACATCTCATCGTCAGCATGAGAACCAAACAAAGTGGAACCTGTTGCGCCTCTGGTTTAAGTGACGTCAGGCGTAGCCAGGCATGTCTTCTTAAAGATACTCCATGGGCATAATTATGGGCGTGTAACAGCGAGGAGTCGGCAGCGGCGCTGATCACTTGATTGGAGACAATGGCACCTTCACTAACGATCTCCAGAAAATCCTCTTTTTTCTCTTTAGGGAGATGTTCCGCAAATTGCAGCACAGAGTCCCCCAGGGCACGATCATACCTGCCTAACAGTGCAGTAGCACTAGCTGCTTTCATCGTGATGGCTGAGGTAGAGCATACTTTGCGGCCTGCGGCATCAATCTTTCTACTCTCCTTGTCCGGTGGTGAAGAGAAAGACGGAGATGTAGAATGCAACCTTTTAGCAGCCACTATAACCACTGAGTCAGGCACCGGATCCGACCTCAAAAACAAAGGGTCCTGCTCCGGAGGACGATATTTCTTTATAAGCCTGGAAGGCACAGTTTTAGCTGTGGACGGTGTTAAAAATATGTCCATTGCCGGTTCAAGTAGCCCTGGGACCAGCGGTAGTAATGGTCTTGAAGATGAACGCTGGTGTAATGTCTCGAAAATAACAGAGGTTGTTGGAGCGGGTACTGCCAGTGGGATGTTTAATTTGGTAGCACCGCGAACTAGGACCTCTTGGAAGGTGTTCACGTCGTCTATGGGAGAAACTCTCGGTGACATGGAGTCAGATAAAGTCGGAGAGTAATCCCTTGTGGACGAGGAGGAATATCTATGGTGGGAACAAGGAGATCTTTGGACAGAGTCACGTCGACGATGATGTTGAGAGGAAGAAGATCCTCTCGAAGAGTGTAAGGAGGATCTTGTGGACTCTGCTGGAGTCACTGGAGCGGAATCTGAAGGAGGTGCCGGCGGAGGAGCTGTAGGTGCCAGAGGTGTCTGTGGTAAAGGTGACGGCTGAGGAAATGGCTGAGGTGAAGGTGGCAAAAGAATAAGAGAAGCCGAGGATTCTGAGGTGGTATAAACCCTCCTTGGCCTCTTTGAGTGCCTCCTCGACGTGGACACACTTCTCGATGTCGAAGTACGATGACGACAAGTACCTCTCGGCGTTCACTCCTCTCGTCGTTGAGAGCCCCTCGACGGTGATCTCCCTCGACGTCGATGGGATGACGGCGATCGTCTTCGACGACGAGTACTGTCCACCGACGACGATGGCGACCTGGACCAAGATTTTCTCGACGGCGAGTGTCTACGCCGTCTCGACGGTGATACGGCTGTCGACGTCGAGCGATGTCTCTTCCTCGCCGGTGAGCCGGACCTCGACGGCGAGCATGTTGGCGCTGTTCCTGGTCTTGACGTCGATGCTCTCAACGCCGTTGGAGACCTATGACGTTTGTGAGCAGGTCTGGCAGCTGCTCCAGAGGACACAGTGAGGGCCCTGGTAGAAGACTGACCTTCTCCTCGCTCTGTGGCAGATTGCCCTCTCCTACTCCTGTCCTCTCTTGCCTGAAGGCAAATTTTCTCCCTATCGCGAAGAGTTCTTCTGGAGAAAGTTTTGCAAACGTCACAGGCATCAGGTTTGTGACTTGATGGTAGGCAAATAATACAGACTTGATGTGGGTCTGTTTTGGCCTTTTTCCTGCCACAGCTAGGGCACTTGTCAAAAAGAGAAGGCATGCTGAAGACAGAAAAACTTTACATTTCTGTCAGAATTTGACAGGAAAAGCTAGAAAATGTTCACTCTAGAAGAAAAACGTAGAGTGAAATTGAAATCTAAAGGATTTTAGTTGAATTTTTGTCAAAAAAAGCTTTGTAAGGTAGAGCTCAATGCTTCAGGGTCCGGTCAGAAGGAGCCGGAAAAAAGAACTGAGGCAACTTCCTTTTGCTGTGCATGATGGGATACAGGAAGACTTTCCTTTCTTAAAGGCTCAGCTCTATTTACATCCTGCATAATGGCAGCCTATGGGCTACACTGCCCTGCATTGTTTTCTTTCTCATTTGGAGGTGTAAATAAAGTTTGAGAATATGTTTTTTTTTTTTTTTTTAAACTACATTTCTAGAATAAATATGTGTTTGAAGGTGTATCTGTACTACAGCTTCCTTTCTTTCCAACCTCAAGAATAAACAATTTGGCCTGTGTAGCTTTTCACCTAGGCTGCCCATTGATATTCTTAAGTGCTTAACAGGCCTTTTTCAAGAAAGGCTAACATCTACACTTAAGAATACACTACAGATCAGTGCTCCGGGATCCCCGCAGGCGCGCGGAACTATTCAGTGCTTATGACTATACATGGAAATCCCCTATGAGTAAAATAAATATATATATATATATATATATATATATATATAAAAATACACACACACACACACACACACACACACAAACAAGACCACTGTAGGTCAAAGTGTGTCATGAGCCATTTCTGGAATAAACATATTGTCAATCACCACAGCCTGAGGGCGCATCTTCCATCCTTGGGACTTGCTTTGTTTATGTATTGGCAGCTCCGCCAAGCTAGCGTGCCATCCCAGCATCTTTTCATAGTGAGTGTGTAGTGGAGTACATTCAGAAGCTCAGCGTCCTCTCTAGCCATCTAGTTTTGGGCTTGATTGTTTGCAAGTTGGTTTTCTTAGAAAAAGTCTTTCGAGTGCTCTCCTTAAGTGGGCAACCAGCACTGACAGGCACTTTGTAAAGACACTTGGGACAGTGATGATGCCAAAGGGTAGTACCTTGAATTGATAATGTTGGCCACTTATCACAAAATGCACATAGCACCAGTGGGTGAGATGGATGGGAATGAGAAAATAGGCATAGTTCAGGACTAACGCCACAATGAAGTCGCCTTGCAGAAAAATAGAGGTATCAATCAATCCATCAATCAAGGATTTATAGAGCACACTAATCACCCGTTAAGGTCTCAAGGCGCTGGGGGGAGCACTTCCTTGATGGTGTCCTTTTGGGGAAACGCTTGGACCTCTTCTTGTAAGAGAGAGAGGTGATCGTTGCTGAGATGGTGTTTGAGGTGCGGGGTGGGTTTGAGTGGCGTTGAAAAGTTCTAGGCAGTAGCTGTGCTGAATTATGCCTAGCGCCCACTGGCCTGATGTGATTTCCTGCCAATGGGGGAGGAAACCTTGCGGCTTCCCCCAACAGGTGTTGTGTTAATAGTGGTGTAGGACAGAGAGTCACTGTTTGGTAGCTGAGGTCCCTTTTTTACAACCTTCCTTGCCTCGTTGTTGCTATATGTCCCTATGGAGTATCCCCTTGGAGACTTCTGGTGGTAGGTCTGGTACTGTCTCTGATTTGAAGAAAGGGTGTTTGTGGAGGTGTTTTTACTGCCTGCCTTGTTCTGCTGCCTCAGAAAGGAGTACCATGTGATAGATGTCTGTAGAGCTCCCCCATAGCCTTGGCTGTCTGTGTATTTTTTTGGAGTTTCTCCAGCATTTGATCAACCTGGGGACTGAAGAGGTATTCACAATCTAAGAAACATGAAGCCAGACATTGGGTCTTATAAGGATGCAAGTATTGATAACACAGGCCTCAGTGTCAGCCTCTGCATGTGGGGAATGGCAGATGGTGGTATTTGAATCTGTTTACCATTTTGCCACCAATTACTCCCCTCTGCCTGAATATCTCAACAAGATGCTTGAGGAGGTATTGCATCTCATCGAAGTGTGTGCTTTTGTACTGGGAGAACAACCAGACAGTGTTGGCAATCCTCCAGTGGGTAGCTGCTTGCTCTCCTTATCTGGGTGAGGAGCATCTTCAGAGGCCTGGGCACTGGCATGCTTGTGGGCAGTATGCAACGCTAGGGAATGAGGTGGAAGCTGCCCACGGATGTAGGGAGAGTCATTAGGAGAGGGTATGAATTTCTTGTCGACCCCTGGGGTGACTACTCTAGCTTTACCATGCTCTTTAAATGTGTCCGTGGTGGTGTTTGGCATCCCTTTAAGCATCAAGAGGAATTTGACTGTATGCCGTGCTATGGACTGCGTCTCCATCGGGAAGGCATGGTTTTCCAGGAGGATATGCACACCCACTTTATAGTATGTAGCTGCCCTCAGGATGACCATGTGGTAGGCGGTAGTATTGTTGCGGGGGTGGCTTATCTGAATACAGATTAGGATCTGTGTTTCCCCACGGTCATTCAGTGTGTTGCATTGATCTGTGGAGTGCGTAGATCTACCTTCCCGAAATGAAGAATAAGGTGATCCTTCTGAAGAGTGGGGAAGAGAGGAGGTTTGTGGAGATTAAGAAAGACGAGGGGGATGCGGGCAGGGAGAAGAGGCGGAGCAACAGAGGTGTTTAGGAGGATGTTGGAGCGGCTGGTGTCCCTGTCCTTATGCTTTTCAAGATCAGGGCGTGGTGGATGCTTGAAAAAATGTCCTTTTCAAAAGCGAGCCTCTTACATGGCAAAGTCTCCGTCAGCTTCGGTGGAGGCTTCAATGTGATTTTGCCTGTTTGACGGTGTATGAACAGGTGTTTCTGTTGAGCATCCAACTCTTTCTGTGGGGTTGGATAATGGTTAGCTCAGAGTCATTGAAGCCAACCAATGAGGTTGTTTTCAGCACCAGATGGGCTTTAGGAATCTGGCAGCAGTTTTGATGTTGAAGACTGTTTCAAGGTAGATGGAGGTCTTAGCACTGAAGAAGGTTGTGATGCCAGCGCCAAAGGCCAATTTGGCTTTGGGGGCCTGTGCAGAATCTTCAGGCTTGAAGGACAAGGTGCTTTGGTGCCTTAAGGTGGGAGCATTGTTTCCTCTGAAGTATTTGGTCAAAGATGACCATGGCCCAAAGGTAGTGGTGGCCAGGCTAACTGTCTTTTAGGCAATGGGCTAGGTATATGACCTTTATGGTGGTGGTGCTCGGTCTCGGCCCAGGGCTGTTGGACTGGATCAAGCAGAGCTTCAGGAGGCACAGTACTCACTGTCGATATCTTCACATGTCTGCGAGGCACCTGTGTCCTACTACTGATCCTCTTCACACATGAAAGAGAAGGCTCCCTCTGAACTCAAAGATGAGTGGATAAGCTGTCTGTGTCTTCTTCTTCCTCTGCCTCTACCCAATCTCCCCAAAGATATCAGTGTTCGCATCCAACTTCTGCATCTGCATTCTGTTATTGGTTCACCTCACCTCATGTTGGTACCAACACGTCTTTTTGGGCCAAAGGTGAGGCAGGCCGTGCATGTGCTACAGTCATGGTCAGGGAGAGGCAGAGATTGCAGACCTCATGAAGCGTGATACATGTAAATTTGGACTGGCACCGCGAACAGTTCTGAGAGAGTGCACTTTCCATTAATGGTGTCGTATTCCTGTCAACAAAACTCATTTGGTGACGGGGCACAATCCCCAGAGGGCCTACGAGTGGGGTGTTTAAGAAAGTAGGTGTCTGCTACACTGCTTAGCAAAGAAAACAGAACCATTGTCATTTGGAAAGTTTTCTAGTCTTACCGGGGTTGAAGAGCAACACAGTGGGCCTGAAGGAAAACACTATGAGAGCCAAATGCAGAACCCCCTCAGTACACATCAGAACCCGATGGCACCAAAACTAAAATCTAACATGGAGTCAGTGTCAATGCACATTGCCAGCTATGGGTGAAGTCACTATACTCCGTGACTTGGAAGACTTATCAGAAGAAAACCAACTTTCAAACTTCTGAGCCAAACACTACACAGCAGGAGAAATGCCTGAAGTTTTGATCAGGAACCAAAAACATTTAACATGTGGCACTTTTCCATCATGAAACCACATGAAAAATGAAAGATACTCTTTCTTCCTTGAATAGCTTAGACTACTCAGCTGAGGTGTAACACTTTGCTTCAACAACTATTTGAAAATGCCAATATTTAAAGAGAATACACATCATCACAGTCATTTTACATTGTTCATTGAAATTTCTATTAACTTGTGAGCTAAACACCTTACTCCTTTTGACCAGGTCATGGTTTTATCAATTTCTGTAGCCGTGTTCAATGAAATGCCTGACTGTCTGCATCTAAGTTCAATGACTGATGCTCTGAAGTGAGGCAGACTGGCCTCTGGAAGAGGAACTACCTCTGTGCCTCAATAACACTAAGAGCATACATCTCACTAAGGGGGGGGGGGACTTCAGCAGGTTGGCCTCCCACAAGAGCTAGAGAGAACCTACCCTGCCCACTTCTAAATGTATTTGAACATATTTTCAGGACTAGGGGACTGATCCCCCCACCCCGAAACATTTTTCTTCACTGATCATCTATATATTTTTTAACCTTAATTCTTATGAACCTTCTAAACAGAATTACACCAAATTACATTTTTTTTGAGCTTTCTAATACATTTGGTGTAATTCCGTGCAGACATTTTTTCTGTATCTTCTGTCTAATGTTTACCTATGGAAAATGTGTGGAGAAAATACGTTTTTTGCCCTCCTCTCTTCCTTTTTTCTCAGCCTCCTCTTGACTAATCACTCTGAAACATTCCAGGAAGGAGTTGGGGTGGATGAACAACATTTTTTGGGAAAGTTTTCTGAAGGTTTGACAAATGGGGCCAAATGAAGACAAAAAAAGCTTTTTCTATGACTCTGATTCACGTACAACTAAACAGAATGTGAAGAGAGACAGGTATATACACACACTCCAAATGTGCCCTGAAACCCATGCATGGGCAGGGCTATTCAATAATTACCGATTTAAAAAATGATTCTCTGAAGGAGAATGGGGGAATAATGCAAGAAGATCACTGGTCCCATACTGCTGTTACATCTGTGCCATCCTATGGGCCTTGCACACTTGGAAAAAGATAGCACATCTCTAGGTTCTGCACATGCTGACAGGTGAGGCCCCATATTGTGAGAGCCACACCATGTCAGCATATCTGCCGTTGTGATGACCTAGAGAGATGTTCTGCAACCTTGGCAGTGGCCGAAGACTCCAAACAATCTGGCTTCCTAATTTCCCCAGACACAACATGCAATTATCTTCTTAGGGAATTCCAAATATGCCATGACCACTGAATGCAGGAGATCACTCCTTATCAAAGTGGACCCCAAGTTGCAGGACTTTGCTACTTCTGAAGCGGGGCCTAATGAACAAAGTGGGGTTGTTCGGAGGCCCCTTCATTAAAGAGTTGGGGAAGTTCGTCTCCACATTGCCCCAAAGGTTTTTCCTGGGGCTAGTTGTGATAGAGGGCGCTTGGCTGGTTGTACCTTTAAAAAAGCCCCTTCTAGAAGACAAGGTTCTTGATGCGGACAGTGGGAACACCACTCAAGGTCTGGAGCCTTTTAACCCTCCAGAGGACTTTGTCAGCGAGGAGGCAGAGGGGAATCTCGAGGACTTTCACATGGAAATGATTCCAGTAAGTGTTCTCCATTCTTCCCATCTAAAAGTACAAGTCACTTACCTTCGGTAACGAAATATCTGGTAGAGACATATTCTAGTTGGAGATTCCTTACCTTAGAATTTTCCCCCAGGCATCAGACTGGATCCGAAGATTTTTTCTTCGAGCAATTCCCTTGCGTGTCGGTAGGTGGCGTTGGTCGACTCCGCAGGCGTCGTGGTCGCCGTGATGACCTCGCGCAGTGACCTCAGTTTCTTTTAACGACTTTCCACGCCAGAGCGCAGAGCCGATAAGAACACTGATATTGGTGCGCCAGAGCTAAGGACCTGAAACGGGGGAATCCCTGTCCCTAGAAATCAGTTCGCAAGCGGGGAGGATGGGTGGGCAGTAAGAGATCTGAAACTAGAATAAGTCTCTACCAGATATTTTGTTACCGAAGGTAAGTAACTTGTACATCTGATAGAGACTTCTAGTTGCAGATTCCTTACCTTAGAATAGATACCAAGCAATGCCATCCTCGGTGGTGGGCTGCGAACTAAGATCATACTAGAAAGTCCTGCAGGACCGAACAACCAAAGTAGCCTTCCCGACGGACCTGACTGTCCAGGCTGTAATGCTTAGCAAACGTGTGCAGAGAAGCCCACGTAGCTGCCTGACAGATATCCAGGACAGGAACTCTGCATGCTAATGAGGTGGATGCAGCAGTGGCCCTGGTAGAATGAGCCCGCAAGCCGTCAGGAGGTTGCTTTTTCGCCAAAGGGTAGCACATTTTGATGCAAAGAAGCACCCATCGAGAGATGGTACTTTTCTGCACCGCCTTCCCTTTCTTCGCACCCACATAGCCAACAAAGAGTTGATCGTCCACCCGGAAGTCTTTAGTACGATTGAGATAGAACGCCAATGCTTTTTTTGGGTCCAGACGGTGGAGTCTCTCCTCCTTATAGGAAGGATGTGGAGGTGCGTAGAAGGTCGGCAAAGTGATGGACTGGCCTACATGAAACGGTGTAACCACCTTAGGAAGGAAGGAAGGAAGCTCTAGTGCGCAACACCACTTTGTCGGGGTGTACGGACAAGTACGGAGGCTTTGAAGAAAGGGCCTGAAGCTCACTCACCCTGCGAGCAGAGGTGATGCGATAAGAAAGACAGTTTTGAATGTGAGGAGCCGTAAGGGACAATTATGCATAGGCTCAAAGGGAGAACACATCAAGAAAGTAAGCACAAGATTAAGATCCCACTGAGGCACAATGAAGGGAGTGGGAGGAAATAAGTGGGTGAGCCCCTTTAAGAACCTCCTCACAAGAGGAGATTTAAAAAGTGAGGGCTGAACAGGAAGCCTAAGAAAGGCAGAAATGGCAGACAGATACCCCTTAAGGGTGCCCAATGCACAGCCCTGCGGGCTAAAGAAAGAATGAATAGAAGAACCTCTGAAAGAGGGGCAGACAGGAGGTCAACAGATTTGTTGGTGCACCATGCCACAAATTTATTCCAATGACAGGCGTATACAGTTTTAGTCGAGGGACGCCTGGCTGCCAAGATAGCATTGCAGACTTCGGGTGGAAGGGTAAATGCCATCAACTGTTGCCGCTCAATCTCCACGCATGAAGGCGGAGGTTGGACAGGTTCGGGTGGAGGACCGTCCCCTGCTGCTGCGACAGAAGATCTGCCCGAAGAGGCAGTCTGAGTGGAGGATCGATGGACATGCTCAGGAGCTCTGGATACCACACTCTTCCAGCCCAGTCCGGAGCCACCAAGATAATTTGGGCCCGGTCGCTCTTGATCTTCTTGAGAACTCTGGGCAGAAGAGGGATAGACGGGAAGGCATAAAGGAGGCCAGAGTTCCACTTGAGACGAAAAGCGTCTCCGAGCGAGTGCTGCCTTGGAAACTCCAACGCGCAAAATAGCTGACATTGCGCGTTCTCTGCAGAGGCGAACAGATCTAACCAAGGCTCTCCCCACTTGAGAAAGAGACCTTGCACCACCTCCGGATGGAGACGCCATTCGTGATCGACAGTGCATCGGCGGCTAAGTTTGTCTGCTCTGGCGTTGAGAGAACCCGCCAGATGTTGAACCATCAGGGTAACGCCCTGATGTTCCAGCCATGTCCAGAGGCGTAGTGCCTCCTGACATTGGGTCCAGACCCTACCCCGCCTTGTTTGTTGGAGTACCACATGGCGGTAGTGTTGTCTGTGAACACCTGCACCACTTTCCCTTTGAGAGAGGGAAGGAATGCTTTCAACGCAAGTCTGATCGCTCGGAGCTCCAGCATGTTTATGTGGAGTCCCGACTCCGCCGGAGAGCAGAGGACTCTGATCTCCGCCTCTCCCATGTGGCCGCCCCAACCCAGAAGCGACGCATCTGTCACTATGGAGAGATCTGGTTGGGGAAGGGAGAGGGATCTGCCATTGACCCAATTGGGATTCGAAAGCCACCACTGCCGGTCTTTCGCAGTCCCCTCTGAGATCTAGACCATGTCGGAGAGATTCCCCTGATGCTGCGCCCACTGGAACTTCAAGTCCCACTGCAGAGCCAGCATATGCCACCTGGCATGTGTTACTAGCAGGATGCAGGAGGCCAAGAGGCCCATCAGCCTCAGAGTCTGTCTCACTGAAACCCAAGACCAAGGCTGAAAGATCGGAATCATAGCCTGAATGTCTTGGACTCGCTTTTGGGGAGGATAAGCCCAAAACCACACTGTGTCCAGAACTGCCCGATGAAAGGGAGCGTCTGAGAGGGAGTCAGGTGTGACTTCGGCAAGTTGATAGTGAACCCCAGCTGGTGTAGGAGGTTCGCCGTAGTCTGGAAGTGTGAGACCACTGTCTGGGGCGAAGGTGCCTTCAACAGCCAATCGTCTAGGTAGGGGAAGACTGAGACCCCTAACCTGCACAGATGAGCTGCAACCACCACCATCACTTTCGGGAACACCCAAGGGGCACCGGTAAGGCTGAAAGGGAGCACAGTAAACTAAAAGTGCTCGTGACCTACCACGAATCATAGGTAACGTCTGTGGGCAGCAGGATGGGGATATGGAAATAAGCATCCTGCAAATCCAACGCTACCATCCAGTCTTCCGGGTCTAAGGCAGACAGAACCTGAGCCAGGGTGAGCATTTTGAACTTCTCCTTCTTGAGGAAGTAGTTTAGGTCCCGAAGATCTAGGACAGGGCGCAAGCCTTTGTCCTTCTTTGGTATCAGAAAGTAGTGGGAATAACAACCACAACCTACTTCTGGCACAGGGACCCTTTCTATAGCTCCCTTGGCCAAAAGAGCCGCAACTTCCTGGCAGAGAAGCACCAAATGCTCCTCCGAAAGGGGATGGAAAGATGGTGGCACGTGTGGTGGTGCGGATTCGAAACGGAGGGAGTAGCCGTTCCAAATTATTTGCAAAACCCACCCGTCCGTGGTGATATGTGCCCAGTGGGGCAGGTGATGGCGGATTCTGCCACCTACTGGGTGGCAGTGAGGGGACGGACTAGGAAGGTTTGGAGGCTGCTGCGGGGGCAGGGTTGGACTGGACATACCTCTGATTCCCTGTCCCATGACCACGTGGGATTCCGCGCCCCCGGCCACGCATAGGCTGTCCAGCGTGCATGGCCTGGTGGCTGGGTTGAGGACACGACAGGGCACCCCTTCCGTGGCCACGAAAGGGATGAAAAGCAGTCTGTGGGGGGCGTGTGGCGGAAGAAAGGCCAAGGGACCAAGTCGTAGCCCTGGACTCCTTGAACCTCTCCAAGGCCGAGTCCGATTTGTCTCCGAAGAGGTGGGTGCCATCAAAGGGCATGCGCATGAGTGACTGTTGGACTTCCCCCGAGAAACCAGAAGTACGTAACCAAGCATGGTGCCATAAGGCCACTGTCGTAGCAACCGATCTGCTCAGAGAGTCGGTTTTATCCAACCCACAACGGATTGTGAACTTCGCCGCGTCTCTCCCATCTTTGACTGCTTGGGAGACGATAGCACAGGCCTCCTCCGGTAACTGAGGCAGGACTTGCGCAACCCTATTCCACAGGGAGTGGAAATAACGGCCCAAAAGGCATGTGGTGTTCACGGACCGCAGCACGAGGCTGGAGGAAGAAAATAACTTCTTATCAAATTGTTCCAGCCTTTTGGATTCCCTTTCCGGGGGTGCAGAAGGGAACGCGCCAGAAGAAGAGGACGCCTGGATAACAAGACTCTCAGGAGTAGGATGTTGGGACAGGAACTTCGGGTCGTTCGTCGCAGGCCGATGGCGGTGAGCGATCGTCCTGTTCACAGGAGCCCCTGTGTTGGGTTTGGACCATGTACCCAAAAGGACGTCAGTGAGGGCTTCATTAAATGGGAGAAGGGGTTCAGAAGTAGAAGCCCCAGGCTGAAGCACCTCCGTCAGGAGGTTAGACCTGACTTCAACAGTAGGTAGCTCAAGGCCAAGGACCTCAGCCGCCCTACTAACCACCATACCATAGGTAGCTCCCTCCGGTGTAGCCACGGTAGGAGGAGACAGCATGCCAGAGTCAGGAGAAGTATCAAGACCACTGGCTTCGCCCAAGTCCTGTGCCCAGTCCATAGTAGGGTCTTCCTGGTATTCATAAGGCTCCAGAGACCCCTCCAATTCCTCCCCGTATTTGTACCCATAGGAAAATGGGTCAGAATCAGACCTCGGGCGAATGGGGCCCACCGAAGCCGATGGCGGTCGACGCTGATCCGACTCCGAGTCGTCTGGAATGAGAATTGGGTCAACGTGGATAGTGGGCACTACCGACGTCGGGAGCATCGCTAAACGACCCGGCGCCGGGGAAGGACTCGACTGTGCAACCGGCGTCGGTGTGGATCCGCGCACGGATCCAGAGGCGACCTCGGTGGCTGGGGCCGAAGCTGCTGGCGTGGAACCCGAAGGCCCCTCAGCCAAGCCCCTTGGGGTTGAAGGCGCCGTATCGGGGTCGGCACACCCAAAGATGAGGCACACGGCCTCATAGAACTCCTTGAGTTGGGCGGCGTTCGCTCCGGGAAACTCGGGGAAGTGGGGAGTCGACCCAGGCGTAGGCTCCGAGGACGGAGGCCTAGTTCGTGGATGCTCGTCCCGCGTCGCGTCGACCGAGCGACGGGGTGAAGTCGGAGAGCGATGGGACTTCTTCGCCTTCTTCTTCTTCTTACCTTGACCCGAAGATTTTGAAGAAGATGAGTGGTGGTGGGTCCGCGACCGATCTCGAGACCTTCCTCTCGAGCGAGATCGGGATCTACGCGGAGTCGAGTGCCGGGCCGCTATCAGCTTTAGGCACCGCTCCCTCAAAGCCTTCGGATGCATCGCCCAGCACTCAGAGCACGACTTCGGGTCGTGGTCGCACTCGAGGCACCACAGGCAGACACAATGAGGGTCCGTCACCGACATCATGCAGTGGCAGTCCTCGCACGGCTTGAACCCGGTCTTCGGGGACATCCTCGGCGCACCTAAGGTTGCACCAAAAAATATCGACAAAACAGTTGAATTCGGCCAAAAAATAGACGAGGGTAGCTCTCTCTCGGATCAGCGCGTGGCGCGGAAAGAAAAGAACTGACATCACTGCGCGAGGGCGGCATCTATGTACTACTCCCGACGTCATCACGGCGACCACGACGTCTGCGGAGTCGACCGTAGCCACCTACCAACGTGCAAGGGTATTGCTTGAAGAAAAAATCTACGGATCCAGTCTGACGCCTGGGGAAAAATTCTAAGTTAAGGAATCTGCAACTAGAAGTCTCTATCACATGTGGGAGGGTAAGTGGCTCAATTTGCAAACAACTGGAAACATCACACATCAGACACCTGGGTCCTCCAGATGATATGTGGCTTCCATATAGAATTTAACAGGACTACTGTACAAAGACAGCCCTCTTGACCCCTCTTCTTTTCGGAACAAGATTCTCGCCTGATAGGTCAGGAAGTGCGAGAATTGCTAAACAAAAGTGCTACATCCCTTTCCACTTCACACCTCAAGGGCTTGGTAAGCAACCTCTTCCTAGTGGATAAAAGGGGGGTGCAACGTCCGGTTATCAACCTGCGAGAATTCAACAAGTGGCTGATTTACCAACCACTTCAAAATGAAAGGAATTCCCCTCTTGACAGACATTCTATGATCTTTAGGCTGGATGGGCCGCTCGGACTTGAAGGATGTTCCTCTGACAGAAGATGCAAAAGAAGAGATGAGTTGTTGGCTCACACACATGGAAGCTTGGAACCTGAGAGCAATCATCCGCTCCCACCAAGATATGGTTACAGAATCAGATGCCAGCAGAAGTTGCTAGGGTACTTGTTGCGGTGAGTTATCCACAAGAGGAAAATGGTCTGATGAAAAAAACAATTACATATAAACTGTCTCAAACTTTTAGCAGGATTCTTTGCATTGTGCTGCTAGACCAAAGAAAGAGAAGAGTGCTGCAAGTTTTTGAAGATGGACAATGTCTCAGCCATGCGGTATCTCAATAACTTTGGCGAACACGATTAAAAGCCCTATTTGATCTGGCTAAGAACTTCTGGCATTTTTGCCTGGATGGCAACATCACAGTGATTGCAGAACACCTTCCCTGCAAGGCCAACAAAGTCCCATACTGGAACTCCAGACACCTTTAAGACATGAGCCTGTGGAAATCAAATCTGACAATCTTCAAAGATATAGAAAGAAGATGGGGTACCTACTCGGCAAACCTGTTTGCATCAATACTGGATCACCAACCGGAGAGGTTCTTCAGCTGCAGACCAGACCCACAAGCTTTGGCAACAACATTTTTCTTGCATTTTCCCTTTGCTCAATGATCACAAGACTCTCAGCCCAGGTAAGGAGACAGTTTGCGGAATTAATGGTGATAACACTGAATGGAGGTTGCAAGTCTGGTGTTCATTTCTGATGGAAATTTCTTGGGATTCTCCAATCCTTCTTCCCTTAGTTCCATATCTCCTACTTGATCCCCAAGGGAACCCACATGACATAATATTAAGAGGACAACTATATCTCATAGCATGGAGGATTACAGGGAATGATGGAAAGTCCTGACTCTTCCACAAGAAGCTCAATGCCTCTCATGGAAAGCATGGGTAGATGGAACAATTAAGAGCTATCGGTCCACCTGAAGAATATTATTGGACTGCTTGTGTTCCCACTGATAGTTGGTTATTTGCTTTCCTTTCCATTGGTTCTAAGGGAAAGGTAGTTTATGTGGATGTTTGAAAAGGCAGCTGTAAAAATAAAGCGGAAAAAGAAAGCATAATTGTAGGAAGTTGGCTCTGTATGTACTATTTCAAAGTAAGAAATAGTGTGCACACACTCCAAGGGTTCCCCTTAGAGGTAAGATAGTGGCAAAAGCAGATAATTCTAATGCTCTATTTTGTGGTAGTGTGGTCGAGCAGTAATCTTATCAGAGGGTAGTGTTAAGCATCTGTTGTACACACACAGGCAATAAATGAGAACACACACTCAAAGACTTACTCCAGGCCAATAGGTTTTTATATAGAAAAATATATTTTCTTAGTTTATTTTAAGAACCACAGGTTCAAGATTTACAGGTAATACTTTAAATGAAAGGTATTTCACTTAGGTACTCTAGGAACTTTGAATAATCACAATATCATGTACAGTCTTGGCAAAAATGGCAATAAGCTATTTTAAAAGTGGACACTGCAAAAATCAACAGTTCCTGGGGGAGGTAAGTAGAGGTTAATTTCACAGGTAAGTAAAACACTTACAGGGTTCAAAGTTGGGTCCAAGGTAGCCCACCGTTGGGGGTTTAAGGCAACCCCAAAGTTACCACACCAGCAGCTCAGGGCCGGTCAGGTGCAGAGGTCAAAAAGGTGCCCAAAACACATAGGCTTCAATGGAGAACAGGGGTGCCCCGGTTCCAGTCTGCCAGCAGGTAAGTACCCGTGTCCTCGGGGGCAGACCCGAGGGGTTTTGTAGGGCACCGGGGGGGACACAAGCAGGCCCAGAAAGTACACCCTCAGCGGCACAGGGGCGGCCGGGTGCAGAGTGCAAACAGGTGTCTGGTTTTGTATAGGAAGTAATGGGGAGACCCAGGGGTCACTTCAATGATGCAGGCAGGCACAGGGGGGGCTCCTCGGGGTAGCCACCACCTGGGCTAGGCAGAGGGTCGCTCCTGCACTGGAGTTCGGTTCCTTTAGGTCCTGGGGGCTGCGGGTGCAGTGTTGGTTCCAGGCGTCGGGTCCCTTGTTACAGGCAGTTGCGGTCAGGGGGAGCCTCTGGATTTCCTCTGCAGGCGTCGCTGTGGGGGCTCAGGAGGGTCGACTCTGGCTACTCACGGGCTCGCAGTCTCCGGGGAGTCCTCCCTGTAGTGTTGGTTTTCCGCAGGTCGAGCCGGGGGCGTCGGGTGCAGAGTGGAAAGTCTCACGCTTCCGGCGGGAAACGTGAAGTCTTCAAAGTCGTTTCTTTGTTGCAAGAAAGTTGCAGATTGTTGAACAGGGCCACTGTTCCCTGGAGGTTCTTGGTCCTTGGTTGCAGGGCAGTCCTCTGAGGCTTCAGAGGTCGCTGGTCCCTGTTGGATGCATCGCTGTTGCAGTTTTCTTCGAAGTTGGGAGACAGGCCAGTAGGGCTGTGGTCAAAGCAGTTGTTGTCTCCGTCTTCACTGCAGGGCTCAGGTCAGCAGTCCTTCTTCTGGTTAAGGTTGAAGGAATCTAGTTTCCTAGGTTCTGGGGAGCCCCTAAATACTGAATTCAGGGGTGTGTTTAGGTCTGGGAGGGCAGTAGCCAATGACTACTGTCCTTGACGGTGGCTACACCCTCTTTGTGCCTCCTCCCTGTGGGAGGGTGGCACATCCCTAATCCTATTGGGGGAATCCTCCATCCACAAGATGGAGGATTTCTAAAAGTAAGGGTCACCTCAGCTCAGGACACCTTAGGGGCTGTCCGGACTGGGGCGCGACTCCTCCTTGTTTTTCTAATGATCTCCTCCAGCCTTGCTGCCAAAAGTGGGGGCAGTGGCCGGAGGGGCGGGCATCTCCACTAGCTGGGATGCCCTGTGGCGCTGTAACAAAAGGGGTGAGCCTTTGAGGCTCACCGCCAGGTGTTACAGTTCCTGCAGGCGGATGTGAGAAGCACCTCCACCAAGTACAGGCTTTGTTCCTGGCCACAGAGTGACAAAGGCACTCTCCCCATGTGGCCAGCAACTGTCTGGTGTGTGGCAGGCTGGCAGAAACTAGTCAGCCTACACTGGAAGTCGGGTAGGTTTTCAGGGGGCATCTCTAAGATGCCCTCTGGGTGTATTTTACAATAAATTGCACACTGGCATCAGTGTGCATTTATTGTGCTGAGAAGTTTGATACCAAACTTCCCAGTTTTCAGTGTAGCCATTATGGTACTGCGGAGTTTGTGTTTGACAAACTCCCAGACCAAATACTCTTTATGGCTACCCTGCACTTACAATGTCTAAGGTTTTGCTTAGACACTGTAGGGGCATAGTGCTCATGCACCTATGCACTCACCTGTGGTATAGTGCACCCTGCCTTAGGGCTGTAAGGCCTGCTAGAGGGGTGACTTACCTATGCCACAGGCAGTGTGAGGTTGGCATGGCACTCTGAGGGGAGTGCCATGTCGACTTAGTCATTTTCTCCCCACCAGCACACACAAGCTGTGAAGCAGTGTGCATGTGCTGAGTGAGGGGTCCCTAGGGTGGCATAAGACATGCTGCAGCCCTTAGAGACCTTCCCTGGCACCAGGGCCCTTGGTACCAGTTACAAGGGACTTACCTGAGTGCCAGGGTTGTGCCAATTGTGGAGACAAAAGTACAGTTTAGGGAAAGAACACTGGTGCTGGGGCCTGGTTAGCAAGGTCCCAGCACACTTTCAAGTCATAACTTAGCATCAGCAAAGGCAAAATGTCAGGGGGTAACCATGCCAAGGAGGCATTTCCTTACAATAATCCTCACCTCCGAGTCCTTAATAGAAATTAAAGATTCTGTTACAAAAGCCAGCAAATTATATGTAAATGAAACAGAACATTAACAAAAGAAGGGTTGATACACTTTATATTTTTCTGTAAATTTTATATTTTGTATTTTAAAATGTTTTAATCCCCACTGTTAAATTCAGATAACTTTATTAGAACAGTGGAATGTTGGGAGCTCAATTGGAGACAATGGAGTGCTCTGGGCTTTTACTGGCCGGTAAAAGCCTTGAGCATCAACATTCAATGTTCCTTGTTCACAGCAACAGCTGTGATAAAAAAAAGCCTCACAGGACCCAAGGAGGGGATTTAAATCACTTCGGGCTCCGTCAAGACTTTGTTTTATTTATTAGAACATTCTGCCCTCTATTGGCAGAATGTTCTAATAGCTTTATAGCCCTTTGTAGCTGGGTTATACCGGCAATTAATGTCCCACTACCCTTGTTAAAGGCTCGGAAGTGGGCCTTTAATGGCTGGTATAGCCCTCTACAGCGGGCCCTAAGGCTATATTAGATGCTTAACTGCTTTGCAGTTTTTACCATTCTTTACTGATGATAAAGTATGTTGGCCTGTCTGCTCCTTTTTAAAAACATTGTTTGTTGTCAGTACTGTATTAATTGATAATTATGTTCGATGCATTTTAAGAGATTTTCATGTTTTTAAATTTTACACTTTTATGATTATCTGAGTTATAACCACATAAAATTTTACGATAATGATACACTAAATGCTGGTGAGATGTCCAACTGCACAGCATGGGCGGATTGGATGAGGTTTTTTATGAAAGGCAGCATCCCACCGCAATCTCCGAAGTAAAGTACTCGAATCAGCCTCTTAAAAAAAAAAATGTGCTACCTCTTCCTTAAAAGAGCCGTGCTTCCTTCAAATGTGGGCAGGGAATCGGATGAAAATATTGCAACCACCCGGAGGGAGCAACATTAGTATCTGATCCCCCCAGGCCAGGTTCCAAGGGTTTAGGGGTGAGTATCCTCCCACCCCTGAGCTTTAATTGGGTCCGGGCCCCCACCCCCAGAGCCAAATTCCAATAAAAAGGGGATGGGGCCACACGCCTCCAAATCCTCAACCCTTAAAAGGCCCCAGGGGACCCCATCCCCTCGGGGATGTCTAAATTATTGGTGGATCACCATTATGGGGGCCGTAGGGTGAGCCCTAGGGCCCTGCGGCCCCAGTTGCCTCCCCACATACTGCAGGAGCCGACACTGCTCCCACCCAGAGGGAGCAGCTGTTTTCTGCTTGTTCCTTCTGGGTAGGAGCAATATGTGTTCTGTTTCCCTGCCCACAGGGAAACAGAATGGAAGTATGCTACCAGTCAGCAGGAGCAAGGTTAACCAGTCCCCCCCCTTGCTGGGAGCAGACTTCCATACTTGATCCCGTCTGGCGGGAGGTTAAAAAAAATTCCCCCTAGGTAAGAGCAAATATATGTTTTGCAGCCTGCGATAGTCGTAACAAGGAACCTACTTTGCCCCAGGGTGGGCTCCCCAGAGGACAGTAAGTGAGCCGGCCCTGGGGGATATGGTCCCCAGGGCCTATAAAGGCTCTGGGAGGCAGGATGTGCGCATTAAGTACAGGAATAAAACCAAAACTCCTGTTTCTTAAAAATAGGGCATTCGGATGATTTTCGTTTTCAGTGTACAGAAAACAACCAGAATAAATACTTAGTTGTTACAGGAACATTCCCTATACAGTTTTCTACAACACTACTATGCAACATTGACCTATCTGCCACTGAACTCTACGCCACTCTCCTCTGCAATACTGCACTCTACGACACTGCCCTCTGCAGAACTCCACTCAGTGCCACTGCACTCTATGCACTATACTCTGCACCGCTGCATTCTACATCACTGTATTCTACACCACTGCACTCTATGCCACTCTACTCTGTACCAATGCACTCTACGCAACTGCACTCTACTGTACACCACTGTAATCTATGCCACTGCATTCTACAGCACTGAATTCTATGCTGCTGCGCTCTATGCCACTATATTCTGCAACACTGTCCGCTAATACACTCTACACCACTCCAAGCCTCTCCATTGCACTCCACTGTAACCCACTCTATGCCACTGCATTCTATTAGCCACTTCACTGTACGCTGCTCTATTTTGCGCCACTCTACACCAATCCACTGTACGAAAATCTGAGCTGCAACTATGTACCCATGTCACTGAACTACTGAACTCTACGCCATCCTACTCTGAACTACTGCATTCTTTGCCAATGCACTATATGCCACTCTACTCTACATCAGTCCACCCTAAGCCACTGCACTCTGCAGCACGCCACTGCACTGTATTTCACTGCGCTCCACAGCACTATACTCTACTCTGCCCTCATCTATGCCACTCTATCCTGCACCACTCTACGCAACTGCACTCTGCACCAATGCACTCCGTGCCACTGTACTGTGTGGGGTTCCCTACTCATGCGCCCCTCCCCACAAATGTTTCTATAAAAAGAGCTGGGGTCCCCTGGGCTTACAAAGGCTCAGGGAGAGGTGCAGAGCAGCCCAAAATGGGCTTGTGGAGGGGAAACGGGCCCTATTCATGTCCTCTCTCCCTTCTTTTGCTTTTAAATGGCAACCAGCATTTTCTTTTGACACCATTCCGTGTGAATCCAGCAGGACTGCAGCAAAAATTGCTTCTTTTTTTTGGGCCCCAAGGGAGTCCTTCTGCCCCACCCTTAACAAAAAGGTCATACATCAGACACTGTGCACTCAGACTGCCGGTGCTAGTGGAAGGAGGTAGAACAATCCTTCTCAAATTTTAAATCCTAAAGAATAAACCACTGCACTTAATTTCTCCAAAAGAATAACAGTATTTAATCCACACCAACAAACACCAATGCATTTCAACTCCGAAGAGTTGTGTTCACAGCCGTGAACATCTTCAAACTGTTGCCTCCTTCCTCCTATTTTTTCTGAACAGTTTGTGTTTGCTTTAGGACTTGGGCACTGTACCACTGCTAACCAGTGCTAAAGTTCATATGCTCTCTGTCTAAATTGTATTGCTGATTGGTTTATCCATGATTGGCATCTTTGATTTACTGGTAAGTCCCTAGTAAACCAGAGGTGCCTAGCACCTGTAAATCAAGAGATACTAGTGGACCTGCAGCACTGATTGTGCCACCGATATGAGTAGCCCTGTAAACATGTCTCAGACCTGCCACTGCAGTTTGAAGTGTTTCTATCGAGTAAGACTATTTTTAATTTAAAAATTCAGAATTCTGCTTGGACAGAGTGCAAACTGACTGCCAATCAGAGACCCCATTTCTAACAGGTAGTGAAAGAAGTCTATGCAAAATGTGAGGGGAAATTTGCTTTTGGAAAGGAGACCATTCCACAGAATGGGGAGGAAGGGGTGTGAGGAATCTGTGGTTAGATACAGTATTCACCAGAAAGAGCATTACCATAAGTAAGTATCTTTCTCATCTCATATTTACCACAGATTATCCACCTGTAGAATAGATATCAAAGAAGAAACTCCCAAAGTGGTATGTCTATGTGATGGGTCTATGTGGTGGGTCTATGGAATGGCCAGATCAAAAAGTCCTGCAGGACCGAGGAAGCAAAATGCCCTTCCGTTGGGCCTGATTGTCAAAGCAGTAATGCTTCATGAATGTGTGCACTGTATCCCACTTTGTGGCCTAACAGATATCCAGAACAGGCACTCCATATGTTAGCACAGCGATAGCAGCCTTGGCCCTTGTTTAATGGGCCCTCATTACTTCAGGAGGCTGCTTCTTGGCCAATGTGTAGCAACTCTTAATGCAGATGACCAGTCACCTTGACATAGCCCTTTTCTGCACTACCTTGCCTTTTTTGCCCCAGAGATTCCAGCAAAAGCTGATCATCCACACAATGGTCTTTGATATGATTATGGTAAAAGCTCAAAAATTTCTTGGGGTCCAGCCTATAGATTCTTTCCTCACTTAAGGGGCGAGGCAAAGCAAAAAGCGTTGGGAAAGTGACCGCCCTGGTCCTCAACACCATTTTATCTGGGGAAAAAACAAAAGTGGTGTAAGGTTTGGAGCTCACTCATAAGGCAGGCAGAAGTTACAAGGACCAGGAAAACAGACTTCAGAACCAGGGGATGCAGAGGACAACTGAACACTGGTTTGAAAGGAGTGCAAATAAGAAAAGGGAAAACCAAATTGAGGCCGGGGTGCATACCCTGCCCTACTGATGCGATAGGAGATCCTCCCTGAAACGGTAGCCTGACCAGAGGACAGATGCTCCAGGTCAGACATTCCAGATATCACAATCTCTTTGCCCAATACAGAGCCACTAGAATGACTTGGGCCCTGTCATTCCTGATCTTCTTCAGAACTCTGGTCAGGAAGGCAACAGCTGAAAGGCGTACAGGAGACCCATGCTTCATTCCATCTGCAATGCGTCTCCGAGAGAGAAAGCTTTCTTAGAAACTCCAGGGCACAAAGGATTGGGCACTGCATGTTCTCAAAGGTAGTGAAAAGATCTAGCCAGGATTGCCCACCCTGCTGTAAGATTCCCTGTGCCACCTTGGGATGTAATTGCAGTGAGTAATCTGCCAGGTGCTGACAGCTGAGATTGTCTGCCCTGGCGGTAAGGATCACACCAGCTCGTTCACGAATAGGGAACTGTCCTGGCACTTAAGCCAACTCCAGAGGTGAAGAGCTTACTGGCACCATAGCCAGCACACCACACCATCCTGCATGGCAGGAAAAGTTTCAGCACCAAGCAAGTTGCCCGCAACTCCAACAGGTTGATGTGGAATCAGGGGTCCACCAGACACCTAAGTACTCTGATCATCTCTCCCAAAAGACCTCCTCAACCCAGCTGCGAGGCATTTGCCACCACGTCAGCTCTGGGTGGGGCAGAGAGAGCTGTCTGCCACCGGGCTAACTGTGGTCGAGCAAACTCCACTGCTGGTCTTTTGCAGCCTCTTCCAACACCTGGGTGCAGTATAACAACACTTATCCCTGGTGCTGGGTGCACTAAGATTTGAGTTTAAATTGCAGAGCTCATATGTGCCACCTGGCATGGTTGACAAGCAGGATGCAGGTGTCCAAGAAGTCTCAGGTCCACAGTCACTGAGACTCAGCACTGAGGCTGAAACATCAAGATGAGTCATGAAGGAGGGAAGGCCCAGAACATATCTAGAATCGCCCGATGAAAGGGAGTCCATGCAAAGGAGTCAGGTGTGAATTTGGCATGTTGATTGTAAGCCCAAAAGAAGTTAGGAGGATCACCGTCACTTGGAATTGGTCTACAACTGACTGTGGCAATCCCTCCTACAACATCCAGTCACCAAGGTAGGGGAAAACTGGAACCCTCAACCTGTGAAGCTGTGCAATCACTGACATTACTTTCATGACCACCCAAGGGGCACTGGTGAGTCCAAAGTAGGGCAGAGCAAAATGAAAATGCTCCTGGCCTACCTGGAAATAGAAATAGCATATGTGGTACTGACAGACAGACATAAATGTAAGAGTGCTGCAGGTACAAAGCCACTTTCCAGTCGCCTTGATCCACGGCAGACAGAATCTAAGTTAAAGTGATCATCTTGAGTTTGTCCTTCCTCAAAAATGTGTTCAGAGGGCTGAGATCTAAAATAGGATGAAGGCCACGGTCCTTTGGCACAAGGCAATAGCAGGAGTACCAGACAGTCCCTATTTTAGGGGCCGAAACCCTCTTCATGGCTTCTTTGGCCACAAGAGCTTACACTTCTTGAAGCAAGGTGGACAGGTGCTTCTTTGCAACAAGCTCTGATGAGGGGAGACGATGTAGCAGGTCAAAAAGTAATGGCAGAGCAGAGCCCTGTTGGATGATCTAAAGGACCTACATGTTGGATGTTATACTTTGCCACCGTTGTAGGAAATGTTTGATTCTGTCTTCCCACACCATGGTCATGAGCCACTAAGGATAAATAAAAGTGGCTTAGAGGCTGATGCTGCAGGGGCTGGGGGAACTGGGAAGATTGCTGTCCCTGTTGGCTGTAGCTTTTCTGCTAGATCCTCACCATGACCCCAGAAGGACAGAGCAGCCTTTTCTGAATGGGGTGGATCTTGGTGCTACCACTACATCAAACGTCTGGAGTAGACTCGAAAGAGGCAAAGTTGATGAGGGTGCGGTTTTGCAGAGTAAAATGGTCTAGGGAAAAAGCCATGGTCAAGCTTTCCTCAAAGCGATCCAGCGCTAAATCAGGCTTCTGGCCACACAGGCAAGATCCATCAAATGGCATATTCATCAAAGGGTATACAAAACATGATGGGTGGAATACCCGAATTAATCTCAGCCACTGGTAATTATTCAGCACCACATCCCAATCCATTGTTATTTTGTACACCATGCAACTTATTTTGGACCCAGCAATATGCAATCAGTCTGGACCCTGCTTCCACGTCCTCCCTTTGGAGAGAGTATATCCAGAAAGCAGAATGTCAAGACTGACCAGCACTACAGCCACATAAACCAGCGTTGTCCTTTTTGAGCTGCCCCTCATGACACAGCAGTTACAAAGGCATGTGAACAATACCCACCATTGTGAACCCTGGATTAATAAAACACTTCACACTTTCCTTTCCAGAGCTGGGGTGAGGAAGGTCTAATAAAATTCCTCTTGAGAAAGTCAGACTTACTTAACAGCTCTCAATCAATGAATATAACGAGTGCCTAAAGTTACATGCAACTTGACTGGAGTTCACCATTTGCCACTGACAAGGCTTTCCCACTTTGCTATGAAGCATTAATTGTACTTTTACATTTTTTAACAAAATGGCAACAACAAAATGCAACATTATCAGTCCAGACACTTGTAATCTATCTGTTTGCTCCAAATGGTCATCCTTACCGACTCGGTAGGCAGAGTGGAGATGGTGCAGTCCCTGAGGGCTCACAGGCTGGCTATGCTGCTCATCTTCAGATGGGAAGCTCCCTGTGACTATGGTAGCAGGCTGGGTGGATAAAGGTGTCAAGGTAGCACCTTGAATTGCTGGGAATGTCGTTCCTGCATGAACACTCCCTACTGAAAAGAAAACAAAGACAACACAAACATTCATTCATAATCAAACGAATTCAGCTCTTCATCAAACGCAAACGTCAATATATGGTAGAACTCCGATTAAAACTGTCCCAGAAGGCACAGGTTTAATTAATATGCCCATTCACACCCTAGATACTACCCATCCAGCAACAATGACCAATGAAAACAAAGAATGGGATATAACAAGGTCATCCTCAAGAAATATTCCGGAGACAAACATACGTGGAACTCAAAGTACTATAAGTTGCCTTCGAAATTTCGAAGAGCCAAAATATAACCTCTGTTTTTGAGCACATAAATGATAATTTAACTCAAGACTTATTAGGAAAAACACATGCATTCTGTGATATACCATACAGTGGGCGTTTAATGCATAAAGAAAAAAGTAGCATTTTTGATCCTTGAAACTATCCATCATTTTGCATTCATCGAAAAAGATATTGCATTTGAATCGGATTCATTTGCATTAAATATCTGAAGTGCAAGTCTGCTCATAATGTGTTAATTGCAGAGTCTTGAATATAATTTCTAAATATTTTAAATGGCATGTAACAAAGCTCACCACTTTCAATATCCAAGAGTGCTGAAAGAAGATGATGCAAAAGACATTGTTTACGGTACCACTTTCTCTTTGCTCGGAAATGTTGTGCTGCCTAAACCTTGAATGAGCTTGCTTCTAACTGACCCTCTGGGCGGAGGTGTGCATAATAGAAAAACAACTTTTTACAGTCACGGGTTTTAAGTCGTTTGTGACTAAGGATTTAAAGGGATTGCCAGTTAGCACAGATAAAACTGAATCAAAATGCCTGTCTGGACAGAGCACCTAAGCCAGAGGAAAACAATTAGGTGAATAATGAAAAGTATGTCTTGGTAGCATTCTGCAGGAAAATAAAACTAAGTTTCTGTAGGCACCAATGACAGCTGAACAGAAAACTATCAGAAGCAACTTGGATTCCTGACCTAACCTGGTCGGAAACAGAAATCTCATCCTCCTCATACCAGAAAAAATATGTTCTTCTCTACGTCTAGCAGGAAAATATCAGGGTCTTGCTTTTATAACCGGCCCCAGCAAGTTTGTTCTTAACTACGTGTACCAAGTCCAGGCTAACCTTACACACAGAGTTACCAGATCATTCCAAGAATGCCCAACAACATGTGTCCAGTCCTGAGCTTTCCTTCAACAAATCATTAGCTATAAGGGTACTGGCCCAATTGATTTGATTGCGGCAAACCTTGAACACCACTGGCAGAAGGCACATATTTGTTAAATGAAAGCCCTGAAGGAATGGTTTCCTACCTGTAATCCTAGTTTTCTATCAAGGGAACCTCCACTGAAATTATGAGCACTGAACAGTCCTGGCCACGTTATGGGGATCCCAGAGCAGTTCGTTCAAAGTCACAGTCACATCTACCTCACTGTACTTCGGAAAGGCCAGGAAGCATTTGTGATAAACATATTACATTTTTGCAGCCTTAAATAAACAATTTATATTGCCAATGTTTATTGAATTACCTTAAAATTTAGACGGAAAAAAGGGTCATACCTTGTAAATTCACTTAAGAAAAAAAATCCTTCACAAAAGCTTTTTACTTCTTTTTAAAGTAAGTTAAGAAATAATGCATAGTAATGTTGCCTTTATAGGCTGCAGGACTGAAACAAGATAAAAATGGACACTGTGCCTTTAATGGCCTTCTGACCTCCAGTGTCCCTTCATGCCCTTTAAGTGGCAGTTTACACAGTTCTTTTTGACAGGCAAATTAGTAGAACTGTCACTGTATCATTCTCTTCTGTTGGGGAGAAGAGAGGATTGCTTATGATTTTATGGGAGATTCCTCTGAGGGAGAATTAGGATTACAGGTAAGATACCATTCCTTTTCACTCAGGGGTTCTCCCATCAAAATCACTGAAAAGATTTGCAAGCTTCTCCCTCAAAAACTCCACGAAAGATGAGGAAAAAAAGGAGAGAAGTAAAATTAGGCCAACAAGATGCTTGCCCCACTTGAGCATCAGCCTTAGTGTCCTAATCAAGACAACAGTGTCCCATAAAGGTGTGAGCTGATACCCAAGTTGCAGCCTTGCAAATCTCAGCAACTGCGATGCCCCTCTGCAAAGCAGAAGTAACTCATTTCCCTCTGTTGGCGTAGGCCCTAGGTTTACCAGACAGGGCTTTGGTTGCTTTTTGTTAACAAGGTATTATGCAGTAGACAATCCATCGAGATAAGGATTGTTTGGAAGTGGCATATCCTGTCCATAGAGGACCATAGCTGACAAAGAGTTGTTTTGATTTTACGTAAAGATTTTGTCCTATATAGATAAACCTTCAAAACACTTCTATCATTTTGAATGTGGAGCAATCTCTCTGCAGGAGAAGAGGGTTTCTGAAAGTAGTTAAAGTAATAGTCTGATTGACATGGAATGCTGAGGCTAACTTAGGGAGAAAGTTAGGATGGGTCCCCATCACTATGCAATTGCTTTGGAATACTGTGTAAGGACCTTCCTCTTGAACGAGACTGGGAGCGATGAGGAGTTGAGTGGTGGGCCGCCATGAGCTTCAGGGACTGCTTCCTCAAAGCCTTCGGGTTCATGGCCTGACACTCAGAGCAAAACTTCGGGTCGTGGTTGCTCTCCAGATACCAAAGGCAGACGAGATGCAGATCCGTCACTGACATAATTCAGAGACAGGAGTAGCAGGATTTAAAACCAGTCTTCCGAGACATACCTCGACGCATCCAAAACTCGTCTAAAAGTATTCAACAAAAGTGTCACAGCTAGTCAAAAAAGGACTAGGGGTAGCTCTTCTCCGAATCTGTGCATAGGCAGGCATGGAAAGAAAAGAACTGATTTCAGCGCACCGCCTATATGTCATCATGGCGACCATAACACCAATGACGCCCGGGGAGTCGACCGATGCCACCTGACTGTGCAGGGGTACTGCTTGAAGAAAAATCTCTGGATCCAGTCTGACGCCTGGGGGAAATTCTAAGGTAAGAAATCTTCAACTAGAAGTCTCTAACAGATTCACTGGTTAAGGAGGAGGGGCAGGCGAAGTATGAGAAAAGCGCTGAGAAGGTGGAGTAGAGTCCACTGGAACTCAAGGTGGTGTTGGCCAATCTGGAATGGTCACTGGTTAGGTGGGCCTGGATGGTGAATAGGCTCTACAGTACTCAGAAAGACTCTGAAGAAAGCCTGCACGCTCTCACCCATGAAAGCCACTCTACTGTCTCAGTCAAGACAGTTGTATGATGTATCAACACTGAAGTTCTCAATGTTGCATGGTGTCTCAACGTCGAAGTCCCCCTTGACGTCGACAGTGTTCTTCTCCTCAATGTCATGAGTGTTATCAACATAAATTTGACTCTTGACAGTGAGCAAATAGGTGTAGCACCTCTTCTCAACCAAGTCCTTGATGTCAAACAGGAGAGATGTCTTTCTCTAGATGCTCTCCTTTTGGTTAACCCTCTGTGAGAGTCCTCAGAGGGTGACTTTAGAGGCACTGGTAGAGGGAGTAGTCTCTCCTCGCCCTACAGAAGTCTCACCAGTAAAGGAATATTGTTGTCTGTGGCACTCCACTTGGTCATCGAGGCAAATCTTTTCTCTCACCCTCAAAGCGCACCGAGAAAGGGTCTTGCATTGGCGACATGGCATTTGGGGTCATGAGAGTCAGGCAAACATAAGATACAGATTCTGTGCGGATCTGTTTTTGCCATTTTTCTGCCGCAGTCTGAGCAGTTCGCACAAAGGGAAGGGATTTTGTGAAAAATTTGACACATTTCTTGTCAGGAAATTATCTAAACATAGTCTATCCCCGCAAGGACGTCGAGTGAATCAGCTTAACAAAACCTAAGATTGAAGTTTTTCTGGGGAAAAAAAACTTTAAAAAGGCAGAGATCTGTTCCAGGATCCGGTCATCAGGAGCGGAAACAAAACCTGAATAAACTGCATATTTGAGTAAGGGCATGATTGGGCACTGGAGGTCAGAAGACCCTTAAAGACGCAGTATCCCTTTTTACATTGTTTCAGTGCTGCAGCCTATACAGGCTACATTGCTACAATTTATTCCTTAGCTTACTTTAAAAATAAGTGAAACACATTTGTAAAGGATGTTTTGCTTAAGTGATTTTAAAGGCTATAACCCTTTTTTCCTTCTATATTTTAAAGTAATTCAATAAACATTGGCAATATGGCCTGTTTTATAAGGCTGCCAAAATGTAATATGTCTGTCTCATATGTTTCCTAGCCTTTCTGAAATAAGGTGAAGTAGATGTGAATTTGACTTTGAAATAACTGCTCTTGGATCCCCTTATGAGGGTGCTAATGATTATCGATGTGGATCCCCTGGAACTGGATATATGGTGTTGACGTATAAAGAATTATCTGATGGCACTATTGAAGTACAACTTACTTACCTTCAGTAACAAAATATCTGGTAGAGACATATTCTAGTTGCAGATTCCTTACCTTAGAACTTCTCTCAGGCGTCAGACTATATCCGGAGATTTTTCTTCGAGCAATACCCTTGTGCATCGGTAGGTGGCGTCGGTCGACTCCGCGGGCATTGTTGGCGTCGTAGTTGCAGTGATGACGTTGGGAGTAGTACATACATGCCACCTCAGCACAGTGACGTCAGTTTCTTTTAACGACTTTCCATGCCAAAACGCATAGCCGCTAAGAACACTGAAATTGGCGCGCCAGAGCTAAGGACCTGAAGGGGAATCCCTGTCCCTAGAAATCAGTTTGCAAGAGGGGAGGATGGGTGGTCGCTAGGGAGTCTGCAACTAGAATATGTCTCTACCAGATATTTCGTTACCAAAGGTAAGTAACTTGTACATCTCATAGAGACTTCTAGTTGCAGATTCCTTACCTTAGAATAGATACCCAAGCAATGCCATCCTCGGAGGGGGGCTGCGAACCAAGATCATACTAAAAAGTCCTGCAGGACCGAACGAGCAAAGTAGCCCTCCCGACGGACCTGACTGTCCAGGGAGTAGTTTTTAGCAAACGTGTGCAGAGACGCCCACATAGCTGCCTGGCAGATATCCAGGACAGGAACTCCGGGTGCTACTGCAGTGAAAGCAGTAGTCGCTCTGGTGGACTAAGCACGCAAGCCCTCAGGGGGTTGCTTCTTGGCCAAAGCGTAGCACATCTTGATGCAAAGAAGTACCCATCGAGAGATGGTACGTTTTTGCACTGCCTTCCCTTTCTTCGCACCCACAAACCTGACAAAGAGTTGATTGTCCACCCGGAAATCTTTAGTACATTTAAGATAGAATGCCAACGCTCTTTTTGGGTCCAGACGGTGGAGTCTCTCCTCCACATGGGAAGGATGTGGAGGTGCATAGACAGTAGGCAGGGTGATGGACTAGCTAACATGAAAAGGCTTAACCACCTTGGGAAGGAAGGAACCATTAGTGCACAACACCACTTTGTCAGGGTGCACAGACAAGAATGGAGGTTTGGACGAAACGGCCTGAAGCTCACTCACCCTGCGAGGGTAATTCCCTGATGTTCCAGCCATGTCCAGGGCAGTAGTGCGACCTGACAAAGGGTCCAGGACCCTACTCAGCCCTGTTTGTTGCAGTACCACACGGCAGTAGTATTGTCCATGAACAACTGCACTACCTTCCTTTTGAGAGAGGGAAGAAATGCCTTCAACGCAAGCCTGATCGCCCGGAGATCCAGAAGATTGACATGGAGCCCAGACTCCGCCGGAGACCAGAGGCCTCTGATCTCCGCCTCTCCCATGGGGCCACCCCAACCCAAGAGCGACGCATCTGTCACTATAGATATATCTGGTTGGAGAAAGGAGAGGGATCAGCCATGGACCCAATGTGGATTTGAAAGCCACCACTGCAGGTCTTTCGCAGTCCCCTCAGAGATCTGGACCATGACGGAGAGATTCTCCTGATGCTGCGCCCACTGGAACCTCAAGTCCCACTGCAGAGCCCGCATATGCCATCTGGCATGTGTCACTATTAGGATTCAGGAGGCCATGAGGCCCAGCAGCCTCAAAGTCAGTCTCACAGAAACCCAAGGCAGAGGCTGAAAAATCAGGATCATAGCCTGAATATCTTGGACTCTCTTTTCGGGAGGATAAGCCCGAAACGGCACTGAGTCCAGAACAGCTCAGATGAAAGGGAGCATCTGAGAGGGAGTCAGGTTTGACTTTGGCATGTTTATAGTGAACCCCAGCATGTGCAGGAGGCTCACCGTAGTCTGAAGGTGGGAGCTGACTTTCTGGTGCGAGTCTGCCTTCAACAGCCAGTCGTCAAGATAGGGGAAGACTGAGACCCTTAACCTGCACAGATGAGCTGCAACCACCACCATCACTTTCGTGAACACCTGAGGGGCGCTGGTAAGGCCGAAGTGGAGCACAGTAAACTGATAGTGCTCGTGATCTACCATGAATTGTAGGTAACGTCTATGGGCAGGCAGGATGGGGATGTGGATATAAGCATCCTGCAAGTCCAACGCTACCATCCAGTCTCCTGGGTCTAAGGCAGACAGAGCCAGGGTGAGCATTTTGAATTTCTCCTTCTTGAGGAAGTAGTTAAGGTCCCAAAGGTCTGGGATAGGACGTAGGCCCTTGTCCTTTTTCAGTACCAGAAAGTAGCAGGAATAACAGCCACAACCTATTTCTGGCACAGGGACCTTCTCTATAGCTCCCTTGTCCAGGAGAGCCGCGACTTCCTGGCGGAGAACTGCCAAATGATCCTCCGGGAGTTGGCTGAGTGATGGAGGCATGGCCGGTGGGGCAGATTCGAAAGGGAGGGAGTAGCTCTTTCGAATGATCTACAAAACCCACCTTTCCGTAGCGATGGATTCCCAGTGGGGCTGGTGATGGCGAATCCTGCCGCCACCTGGATGGAAGTGAGGGGACAGACTAGTAGGGTTTGGAGGTTGCAGCGGGGGCAGAGGTGGACTGGGCAGAACTCTGGTTCCCTGTCCCACGTCCACGCAGGATTCCACGTCCCCGGCCACGCAGCGGCTGAACAGCATGGGTGGCACGGTGGGGGACGCAACAGGGAGCCCTTTCCGTGGCCTCCAAAGGGGCAAAAAGTGGACTGCGGGGGCGAGAGGCAGCGGAAAGACCAAGGGACCGAGCCTTAGCCCATCAAAGGGCATGTCCATGAGAGACTGTTGGACATCCCCCGAAAAACCAGAAGTAGGCAACCAGGCCACCGTCGTAGCAACTGATCTGCCCAGAGAGTCCAACCCACATTGGATCGTGAACTTCGCCGCATCTCTCCCATCATTGACAGCTTGGGAGACAGTAGCACGGGCCTCCTCCGGTATCTGTGGCAGAACTTGCACAACCGTATCCCACAAAGAGTGGTTATAGCGGCCTAAAAGGCATGCGATGTTCACAGACTGCAGCGCGAGACTGGAGGAAGAAAACAACTTCTTCCCAAATTGTTCCAGCCTTTTTGATTCCCTATCCTGGGGTGCAGAAGGGAATGTGCCGAAGGAAGAGGAAGCCTGGATGACAAAACTCTCAGGCGTGAGGTGTTGGGACAGGAATTTACGGTCGTTCAGGGCGGACCGATGGCGGCGTGCAATAGTCCTATTCACAGGAGCCCCTGTGTTGGGTTTGGACCAAGTACCCAAAAGGACATTGGTGAGGGCTTCATTGAAAGGTAAAAGGGGCTCAGATGTGGAAGTCCCTAGGTGAACCTCTGTCAGGAAGTTGGACCTGACCTCTACAGTAGGTAGTTAAAGGCCACGGACCTCAGCCGCCCTATGACCACTATAGCATAAGTCACTCCCTCCCCCGTAGCCACGGTAGGAGGAGACAGCATGCCAGCGTCTGGAGAAGTGTCCAGTCCACTGGCCTCGCCCAATTCCTGTGCCCAGTCCAAAGATGGGTCATCCTGGTATTCAAAAGGGTCCAGGGACCCCTCCAATCCTTCCCCAAATTCGTACCTTTAGGAAAAAAGGTTCAAATCCGACCTGGGGTGAGTAGACCCCATCGAAGTGGCGTCCGACACCGCTTCTGATCCGAGGCGTCGGGGATAAGGATCGGGTCGACATCGACAGTGGGCACTACCGATGTCAGGAGCGTCGACAATCGACCGGGTGCCGGGGAAGGTCTCAGTGGTGTGGCTGGCGCCGGCGTGGATCCGCAAGCAGATCCGGAGGGGAACTCGGGGCCAGAGCCGAAGCCGCCTAACCCGAAGGCCCCTCAACTGAACCCTTTGGGCCCAAAGGCGCCGTATCAGGTCGGTCCACCCAAAAATGAGGCGCATGGCCTCATAGAACTCATTAGGTTGGTCGGGGGTCACTCCGGCTCCCAGAAACTCGGGGAAGCGTGGAGCCGTCCCAGAAGCGGACCCGCATTGCGTCAGCCGAGCGACAGGGGGAAGTCGAACTGTGATGAGACCACTTCGACTTCTACTTTTTCTTACCTGTACCCGAAGATTTGGTGGAAGACGAGTGGTGGTGGCTCTACGAACGGTCTCAAGACCTTCCTCTCGAGCGAGACCGGGGCCTACGCGGAGTCGAGCACCAGGCCACCATGAGCTTGACAGAACGCTCCCTCAAGGCCTTCGGTGCATGGCCCGGCACTCAGAGCATGACTCTGGGTCGTGGTCATGCTCCATACACCACAAACAAACCCGATGCAGATCTGTCACCAACATCATGCTGTAACAGTCCTCACACGGATTGAACCAGGTCTTCGGGGACATCCTCGATGCACCAAAAACTCAACAAAACGGTTGAAATCGGTCAAAAAGAGACCAGGGTTGCTCTCTCTGGATCAGCGCATGGCACAGAAACAAAAGAACTGACGTCACTGCGCTGAGGCAGCAACTACTCCTGACGTTATCACAATGACTACAATGCCCGCGGAGTCAACCAACGCCATCTACTGACGCGCAAGGATATTGCTCGAAGAAAACTCTCCGGATTCAGTCTGATGTCTGGGGGAAATTCTAAGGTAAGGAATCTGCAACTAGAAGTCTCTATCAGATATACTCATTCACCAAAACCTTCTACAGAGCACAATCTGTAGCAGAAGATGCTGTCATAGCACGCTTGTAGGAAGTTGGCTCTGTATATACTACCTAAAATTGAGAGATAGTGTGCACAGAGTCCAAGGGTTCACCTTAGAGGTTGATAGTGGCAAAATTAGATAATACTAATGATTTATTTTGTGGTAGTGTGGTCGAGCAGTAGGCTCATCAGAGGGTAGTGTTAAGCATTTGTTGTACACACACAGGCAATAAATGTGGAACACACACTCAAAGACTCAACTCCAGGCCAATAGTTCTTATATAGAAAAATATATTTTCTTAATTTATTTTAGAACCACAAGATTCAAGATTTGAGGTAAGTACATGAAATGCAAGGTACTTCACAGTACGGGTAAGTATGGAACTTTGATTCAAAGCAGTAGTACACACACAGTTTAGGTTAAAATGGCAATAAGCTATTTTAAAAGTGAACACACTGCAAAAATCAACAGTTCCAGGAGGAGGTAAGTTTTGTTAGGTTTTGCAGGTAAGTTAAGCACTTACACAGTCAGTCTCCTGGGTATAGGCAGCCCACCGTTGGGGGTTCAAGGCAACCCCAAAGTCACCGCACCAGCAGCACAGGGCCGGTCAGGTGCAGAGGTCACAGGAGGGCCCAAAACACATAGGTGCCTATGAAGAACAGGGGTGCTCCGGTTCCAGTCCTCGGGGAGCAGACCAGGGGGGTTTTGTAGAGCACTGGGGGAACACAAACAGGCACACAAAACAGACCCTCAGTGGCACAGGGGCGGCCGGGTGCAGTGTGCAAAGTAGGCATCTGGTTTGCTATCGGAAGCAATGGAGGGACCCGGGGGTCACTTAGGCGATGCATGCAGGGCACAGGGGGGCTTCTTGGGCCAGCCACCGACTGGGCTAGGAAGAGGGCCGCCTGCTGGTCACTACTGCACTGGTGGGTGGTTCCTCTTGGTCCTGGCATCTGCGGGTGCAGTGCTTGGTCCAGGCGTCGGGTTCCCTGTTACCAGGCAGTTGCGGTCAAGGGGAGCCTCTGGATCCTCTCTGCAGGCATGGCTGAGGGGGTGAAGATGGGTCGACTCAGGTTACTCACATCGTCGCAGTCGCCTGGGAGTACTCTCTGCAGTGTTAGTTCTCTGGAGCTCGAGCCGGGGGCATCGGGTGAAGAGTGAGAAGTCTCACGCTTCCGGCGGGAAGAGAGTTCTTGCAAAAAAGTTGCAGTTTGTGAACAGTGCCGCTGTTCTCAGGAGCTTCTTGGTCTTTCGGGTTCAGGGCAGTCCTCTGAGTCCTCAGAGGTTGCTGGTCCCTGTCGGATGCGTCGCTGTGCAGGTTCTTTGAGTCTGGAAAAAGGTCGGTAGGGCTGGGGCCAAGTCAGTTGTCGTCTCCATCGTCTCTGCAGGGCCTTCCGGTCAGCAGTCCTTTTTCTTTGTGTAGGTTGCAGGAATCTGATTTCCTGTGTTTGGGGCTGCCTCTAAATACTAAATTTAGGGGTGTGTTTAGGTCTGGGGGGCAGTAGCCAATGGCTACTGTCCTGGAGGGTGTCTACACCCTCTTTGTGCCTCCTCCCTGAGGGGAGGGGGCACATCCCCATTCCTATTGGGGGAATCCTCCAAATTCAAGATGGAGGATTTCTAAAGGCAGGGGTCACCTCAGCTCAGGACACCTTGGTGGGTCATGCCTTGCAGCCAAACGAGGGGGCAGTGGCCGGAGGGGCGGGCATGTCCACTAGCTGGGATGCCTTGGGGTTCCGTAACAAAAGGCATGAGCCTTTGAGGCTCACTGTCAGGTGTTACAGTTCCTGCAGGGGGAGGTGAGAAGCACATCCACCCAGTACAGACTTTGCTCCTGGCCACAAAGTGACAAAGGCACTCACCCCATGTAGCCAGAAACTCGTCTGGTTATGGCAGGCTGTCAGAAACTGGTCAGCCTAGCACTAGGAGTCGGACTGGTATTCAGAGTGTATCGCTAAGATGCCCTATGGGTGTATTCTACAATAAATCCCACATTGGCATCAGTGTGCATTTACTGTGCTGAGAAGTTTGATACCAAACTTCCCAGATTTCAGTGTGGCCATTATGGAACTGTGGAGTTCGTGTTTGACAAACTCCCAGACCATATACTCTTTAGGGCTACCCTGCACTTACAATGTCTAAGGTTTTGCTTAGACACTGTAGGGACATAGTGCTCATGCACATATGCCCTCACCTGTGGTATAGTGCACCATGTCTTAGGGCTGTAAGGCCTGCTAGAGGGGTGACTTACCTATGCCACAGGCAGTGAGAGGTGGGCATGGCACTCTGAGGGGAGTGCCATGTCAACTTAGTCATTTTCTCCCCACCAGCACACACAAGCTGTGAGGCAGTGTGCATGTGCTGTGTGAGGGGTCCCCAGGTTGGCATAAGACATGCTGCAGCCCTTAGAGACCTTCCCTGACAACGGGGCCCTTGGCACCAGGGGTACCATTTACAAGGGACTTATCTGTGTGCCAGGGCTGTGCCAATTGTGGGAACAAAGGTACAGTTTAGGGAAAGAACACTGGTGGTGGTGCCTGGTTAGCAGGGTCCCAGCACACTTTCAATCATAACTGGCATCAACAAAAGGCAAAAAGTCAGGGGGTAACCATGCCAAGGAAGGCATTTCCTTACAACGCTTGAAAGCATACACACATACTTTAGCTCAGACAATTCCATTGTGCTGTTGAGCAAAGGGATTTAGACTCAAGGAAGCCAATTTAGAAAGCTTTATATGTATAAACTAGAACAGCAAGGTAGCTGGTAGCTGAAGCAAAAGACACAGAGATGTCCTCAAATCTCTAAATCCCATGCCCCCAAAAGTGCACAGCACAATAAGATGGACACACTGAATAAATATGGTTGGAGGAGAGATGACCCAAATCGAGATATGTTTTGGGGCAGTTCCTGTCGCAGGCGCTAGGCCTACCCACGCAAGTGAGGTACCATTTTTATCAGGAGACTTGGGGGAACACAGAACAGCAAAACAAGCGTTATTGCCTCTTGTCTTTCTCTAAAAAAAATTCCTTTCAAACGTAAGACAGTGTGTAAAAAAGACGTCTATTTGAGAAATGCCCTGTAATTCACATGCTTGTATGGGCACCCCGGAGTTCAGAGATGTGCAAATAACCACTGCTTCTCAATATCTTTTCTTGTGGCCATTTTCGAAATACAAAGGTTTTCTTGATACCTATGTGTCACTTTTTATATTTCAGCAAATAAATTGCTGAATACCCAGTATAGAATGGAAACCCATTGCAAGGTGCAGCTCATTTATTGGCTCTGACTACCTAGGGTTCTTGATGAACCTACAAGCCCTATATATCCCCGCAACCAGTAAAGTCCAGCTGATGTAACGGTATATTGCTTTAAAAATTCTGACATCGCAGGAAAAAGTTACAGAGTAAAAGTGGAGAAAAATTGCTGTTTTTTTACCTCAGTTTCAATATTCTTTTATTTCAGCAGTTATTTTCTGTAGGAAACACTTGTAGGACCTACACAAATGACCCCTTGCTGAATTCAAAACGTTGTCTACTTTTCAGAAACGTTTAGCTTTCTGTGATCCATTGGTTTCTCACCCATTTCTGTCACTAACTGGAAGGAGGCTGAAAGCACAAAAAATAGTAAAAATGAGGTCTGTCCCAGTAAAATGTCAAAATTGTGTTGAAAAATTGGGTTTTCTAATTCAAATCGGCCTGGTTCTGAAAGCTAGGAAGATGGTGATTTTACCACCGCAAACCCTTTGTTGATGCCATGTTCAGAGAAAAACCACGAGCCTTCTTCTGCAGCCCTTCTTTCCCATTTTTTTTTTTTAGAAAAAACGAAATTTTTGCTGTATTTTAGCTAATTTCTTGGTCTCCTTCAGGGGAGCCCACAAAGTCTGAGTACCTCTAGAATCCCTAGGATGTTGGAAAAAAAGGATGCAAATTTGGCGTAGGTAGCTTATGTGAACAAAAAGTTATGAACTGCCCCAAATAGCAAAGAAAAGCTCGGCACAGGAGGGGAAAAGGCCTGGCAGCGAAGGGGTTAACACCAGTTTCTGTGGAAGAATCTGGAGACCGTGGGACAACAGGTTGCATTGTTCTTTGCGATCCAAGTGCTTTATAATACCTCACAGGTGCAAAACAAGACCGGGATTGAAGCTGCCCTCTATCAAAGGATTTTATAGGCAGTGCCACGTTCCTCAGTTTGTACACTAACAACATATCAGCATATCTACAGACATATGCTATACACGTTCCATAGTGAATGCATGCAGCTACTCCTTACATATGATGCAGTAACCATTGTGGGAAAGTAAAAGCCATGTCTTGAATCATTTAAGGGGCTTGAAACCTGCTGCATTCCCCAAGTCCTTCATATTAACTATGAAAATGGGTAGTGTATGTGAGAGGGAGGTCAAGGTTCCAAATGTGCACCCCAAAACGTTGTGGCCAGAATCAAGGGATGGTGTGCAATTTGATTATCTGGGTAACTGCCTTCCATCTAATAGGTGCTGGAAACTGCAAGTGGACAAGTGTAAACAACAATGGTGTAGGCAGTCAGAGGGTGTGTACAATGTAGTCTGAGCTGAGTAATTACAAATACCCTGCAAGTCTTTCAGGGCAAAGCAGCTTCAGTAGTTTTTTGTGGCAGAACTGAGGGGTTAGTTTGGGAGAGGGCACTTACTATCCTGGGTAAACGACATTTCAGAATCCCTTGTTGGGATGGACAACACAATCGCTGTGCTTACCCTAAAAAAATTGGCAATAACAGCTGTGGAACATCAGGCCACTGACAATTTAGCCTAGACTATGGGAATCCAGAGAATTTACAGGAAAGCTTTTGTGACATTTTCAAGAAACACAGTGAAGTTTGGCTTTGCAAAAATAATGTAAATTGCTTGAAAAGGTTTGCGCAAGGTTTGAAAAATATGGGCTTTTACGACTAGCTAGTATAAAATACAGTGCATAGTAGCGCAACATGGCTGTGGATCCCAACAGAGAAGAGTCCAGATAGATGGCTAGTGGTCAAGTATAAGTTGGGCAAGTTTCCTGAGAGAGCAGTGAACAGATGAATAAAGAAATACTTAGAAGGGTGCTTCTCTATGGCTGGGATGGGAAGTGATGGAAGCTGTGGTGGTGGATCTTCTTGTTCTGACCCCTTACAGGAAGACTAGAGGAGTATGATTTAGACCAACCCTCAAAGAAAATGGATTTCAACTTGTAAGGGATGAAAACATCCAGCTAAGAGTATGGGATTTCGCATGTGTCCAGTTTACGAAGCAGGAATGGCAACAAAGGGTTTGAGCCCCCAGAAAAAGATGTACTTCAGATTGGTCGTTGTCCTGGTTTTGCAACAGTATCCAATCACTTTCATCTACCATCTTGATTATAAGAGAGGGGGTTGTTTTGAGAGTGTGTAGGCCTTTTCTTTCTGAAAAGAAATACGATATGCAGTGAAGGTTTGATTGTGATGTACCCTATAGATATCTATGAGAACAAATTTCTCTAATTTTTGTAACTCTGGTGGGATCTAGTTAATTGGGGGTGAAAAAGATGAGGGGGGCCGAGGCAGTAATTTCTGATTTACAGTTAGATGGATGAGCAGTCTGATTTTGTGAAAAAATAATATTGGGGAGGCTCCTCTAGACGATATTTGTGGCATGTCTGTTGGTCTACCGGTGTGTTAGTGAAGTACCTCTGCCTTCTCCCTATCCTTCATCTCGGTCCATGTGTTTGGTGAGCTGCTAGGAATGGAAGAATTACTAATGCCTTCACCAGAGTCTGGGCTATTGCTGGAGTCCTGTGTGTTTCTGAAAATGTTACAAACGTTTTGTGTCGTACATATCCCAGGGTGACTTTGATTAGTATTTGACTAATTCCTGCTGGTGTAGAAAACGTCTGTCAATCATGGATGTTTTCTATACTTTATAGTTTTATACACATTTCTTTATTACTTTTCTTCTGTTGGGCTATTCAGTTAAATGTGTTGATTATTTTTTCAATCAGTGTCACTTTTGCATCTGTAATGAGATCTGAATCCTTAACATGCCTCTCAAGATCTGCAATTTTCTCCAAGAGTTTCTTGGAGTGTTCTAAAGCAGTAGTGATACCCAAGACCATCCAATGCCTAGAGCACGAGATCCTTTCCCCGGGCCCGTAGTGATTTCAGGGTTTCCCTTTTGCTTACGTACCTACTATGTTAAAGCGTTTGATTACAAGGGAGTATTTCCATTTGCTACTCAGCGAGTCATTCTCCGCCCCTCACACTCATTTCCCAAGCTACCTTTTTTGACACACTGAGTATGTCAGATTTTACACCAACCTACTCAGAAGACTACACACATGAAACCTTGAACATCTTTAAGGGTCCTTCTCTGTTCACTGATAGCACAGATACGCCCACCATGCCTACACAAACCTACGACAACAATTGAGAAAATGTTGAAAAAATTATACTCAACTTCAGTTCATGAATTAAAATGATGACTGAATACCTCATATACTATGTGGTCAAAATATACCTAGAATCTTCAATGATGTTAAATAAAAAAAAGGGATTTAGCCATTTAGGTACCACATGCTCTAAAGCACTGGATGGCCTTGGGCATCAACACTTAGAAGACTTCAAGAAACTCTTGGAAGAAACTGCAGATCAAGGCAAATTAAGGATTCAGCTATCTTTCCCAAAGATTAAGCATTAGGAAACCCATGAACCAGACACAAACATTCTCCAAGTTGATGGTATCAAGGCCATCCAAGAGTTCCTGACCCAGGCCACACCAACTTCTCACCCCATTCACAATTTCATAGATGAATCTAGTGCTCACAAATAGAAAATCTTTTTATTTGAGCAATATTTCTTTCTACAAATCAAGGGCACATTGACAGGAGTGTTTTTGCTCTCAATTTTGCCATTCTCTTCATGGATAATCTTCAGTCAGGGATACCTTTATCAGTTTCTAAACCTTTTCGTGACCACATTTTACTGTAGAAACACTACATTGACAACATGTTTTTGAAACAACAGGGTTTACACTTGCTCCTCATGAACTTACATAATTTGCTTAATCAAAACACTACCAAAGATATGAACTATCCTTTTTTGATCTGACTGCTAAGGTTGACAATGGCAGATTATACACTACATTCTTCTGCAAACCCACTAAGAGGAATCCCTTCTCAACTATTTTAGCCATTATCCAAGATCCTGTTAGGAATTCACTGACCCATAGTCAATTATTAGGACAAGAGGGAACTGCAAATTAAAAAACAATGTGTTTAAAGCAGCTCAGGCAGTGTTAGAGAAACAGGTCACAAAAGATTATACAAAATGCCTGGTGAGACAATCCATGAAAGTAGCCTGGTATTACCCTAGGGAGACTCTTCATGTACTCAACTAAAAAGAAAAACCAAACAAGCTAGTGTGCACAACAACTTTTTTCTGTGTTGAACTTGATCACAGATTTGATTGGAAAGGACAGGAGCATAATTAAAGCTGGGGATTTTACACTTGAAAGCTCTCAGTTTGCATTTAAGAAAGGTAAAAATCTTAAATACCAACTGGTCTGTGCTGTAACTGAAATAACTCTCCCCAGACCACTTCTGCCATGTGGCGTTTCCCACCTCAGTTGGAACATTATAAGAGCAGACAGTGAAGTGTCTGCTCTCTCTCCAGTAAATTGCGAGAATTTACCTACAGTAATACCAGAATCAGTCTTAAGAATTTTCCCAATTGTAACACCAACAATGCGGTACATGCCATTTACTGTCCGTACAAACTTGTGTATATCAGGGATATAACACAAAAAATTAAAATCAGAATCTGTCAACGCAGGGGCAGACTTAGTTGTAAGGTACTCACTGCTCCATTAGTAGAAGATGTTGTTCAACACAGTCGTTCTGAAGACAATCTACGCTGACAAGTGATCTTCAGCAAAATGACTTCAAGTAGAGTGGGCAACATTACATAGTTACACAATAAGGAAGAATTAAATTGGATCTTGAGCTTGGATATTATGAACTCTGGGATCATTAGAATGGAAGACTGAATGACACTGCTGTAATTTTGTCTGTGATATTAAGACTGGTTGCACATATATTCTTGCACAAATTGTACTTCCTTTTGGGTCACATGTATGAATAAAGCACTTTTGCATGAATATGGATGTTTTTAATACTATACATACTATACATTGACATTTCTATTAGACCATATTCATATGATGGACCTTTCTGTATGGGCAATCTTAAACCATCAGAGGCTCCAATTTGAATTTTCAGTTTTTTCTTTACTATGGCCATCTCTTCTCTTCCTCAATATGGCCACCACCTTCTTTGTAATTCATCTCTTTCTGTGTCCTGGGGTACATGTTTTGCACTACTCCATTTACAGTGTGCACATACTTAGGCAATTTGCAAATAATATTGTGAGCATTTGGGTGTACTATATGTTATGGCTGGGAGGACTTATCATGCAATACCCTCTTGGGTCCAGTCATATATATTTACTTAACATAAAGCTCAACCCTGGGTAGCTGTGGCTGCAAGCAGTAAGGCTTAGCAAAGGAACAATGTGTAAAGCATTTAAGAGCACCAAACAACAGAATAATAAAGTCACATGACAAGAAAGAAATAAGACACCAATTTAGAAAAGCTGTTTAGATTTGTATACATTTTTAGAGACGGTAAGCATCAAAATCACTGCAGGGTTCCAGAGATGCAGATTTTAGAAGTAATAAATAGCTTTTGTATCAAACTGCAAACAAGCATTGGCCAACAAAAAGTTTGGAAAACTTTTGAAAAGTTTCTAAAAGATAGTTCAACGAATCTGGCCAGAGTTGGACGACCAAGTCCGGCCAGAAAGGATACTTTGAACAGTTACCTGGCCACCAGAGTGTTTTTAAGGCAAGATCCAAAGTTTACAGGATAACTGCCATAGACATCAATGGAATGATCTTGATGCTGAGGGATGCAGGCAAAAAGATGCCCAAATGATGCTCCGGTTGTGGTGCAGTTGACGGGGGTACCTTTGTGGTGATTCTTAGGTCCACGGGGGAAGTGGGGTAAACTTGGACACAGAGGTTGGTGTCCCTCGAAGTCCTCTACGTTGCAGTAGCCAGCCAGCCGATGCTTGGCTCCTGGTCAGTCTGCTCTGCGGATGGAGCAGAATCCGTTGGTGAGGCTAGTGTCCCTTGGGTATGATGAATCCAGTCCTGGATAGCACTCCCAGGATCAGCAGACATGGGTGCAGGTTTTGGCTATCTCGAAATTGCCCTCTTGGGTGCCCGGCGACTGGTAGTGGCAAAACATCTGTGGTAGCTACCAACTTTGCGACTAGGGCAACTTAAGCTCTTGTGTCCCTGTAGCTGGTTCCAGGAGATCAGCCGACTGATCCTTTAAGTCACTGCTGTTGTTAGATCTCGGGAAACAACTTTTCCCCGTGCCAGAAGCAGTAGGCACAATCCACTCTTTGCTAGCCTAAAGTGCAGCAGGTGTGGTCCTTCCAAACATGCAGCCTCTGTTTGTGAGGGTCCAAGGGCAGCTAAGCAGCCTTCTTTGGTCCTATCCCAGATTCCAGCATGATCTGAGTGTGAGGGTGCCAGGGGTGTCATATTTATCTCAGGAAAGAGCCCTGGGGGGACCACGCAGTCACTAGCAAATGGGCTACTGGGTCCCCTCCTACCTAGTGTTGAAGTTCCTGTGATGTGGGTGTCTGGTTATCCCAGATTGCCACATTCTTGCCCCTTTCAAGATGGCATTTCCCGTCCTCAGTCATCAGCAGCTTGGTTGCCCACCCTGTAGGTGTGGCTACCTGAGTGCTACACGTTCACAGAAAAAAATGGTTTGGGGTGAGTTTCACCTCTCTGGGCCTTTCTCCATGCTGTTTACAGGAACAAAAGGCATCCCGCTCAGGGGTGTTGGGACGGGCAACTCATCTAAGGAGGCTTCCACTTTGAGGCTCGCCTCTGGGCTAACACCTCCCACTGAGTGGCCATACTGGCAGAGTAGGTGACGCCTCACTGTTGCAGCACTGTCTTTGTTGCTGAGCCTGGGTGTCATTCACATGCCTCCCCAGGTGATCAGAAAGCTGTTCGTGTGTGTGTGCCTTTGTCAGGCTACTGGTCGAGCAGAGCATAGAGTGGCAACTTTCTAAAAGTTGCCTAACTTTAATAGTGACATTACATTCGAACTGGCCATCAGGTTGCCACAATTAATGTCATACTTTACATGACCTAGTTTGGTAGTCCCAGTCAAAAGTTAGCTGGGTTGGGATACCACCAAACCAAGTGTTAGCCAATTGGGCTACCAACTTTACCCACAGAAAAATTACAATCTGGAAGTGTTGCTGCTAAGACATATAGGTAACCATATGTCTTATTTAACACAATACATCTCCTGGCCCTAGGAATCCATAGGCCCTCCTTAGGGAAGACTTATAAATAATGTTAAGGAACCAGGTGCTTTTCCATTGGTTTAGATGGCAAAGTTAAACTAGCAGTGAAAACACTGACTTTCCAATCTGCAGTGACAGGCTGGGACCCATATTGTACCTTGCCACATGAAGGGTGGCACAAACAGTGCTGCAGCTCTGAGCGGACACTGTCTTAAATGCCCTGAGTATCATATACTAGGGATTATAAGTAAGTCAGGCCTTGCCAATTGTATGTATCCAATTCAACATATATTTTTCATAGGTTAAAACACTGGCACTGAGGTCTGGTTAGCAGGTCTCAGTGCACTCTCAGAGACGAAAAACCAGCTGCATTAGCCCAAAAATGTGTGGGTGAACATGCAAAAAAATATAGGCATTTCCTTACAAATATGTTATTACTTTTCCCACTAAGGTACAATAATGCCTGCAATTAGTCACCCTTTTTGGTCATGAGCCACTCAGTACTAGTTGAGGCCCCTTTCTCTAATATGGTCGACCTCTCTGTCATCCTCATTATGGCTGCCTTTCCATGACATGGCCACAGCTACCACTGTGCTCTTTCTTTGCTGCCCTATTACATTCTTACCTATCATGGATTGGACGACCCGCACAGCCATCGTGCTTCAAAAATACACCTGTATTGAAATGATTAACCTTCAGTAACCAGATCAGTATCCTCACGAAATACCCTGCGATGGGCGGTGATGCACATTTCTTAATAAAAGGTACTCCTCATTTGGAATTTTCATATTAATCTCAAAAGCCCTAGGTTCTCTAGCTCAATTGGATGCACACCTTTTTTCAGCTTAACTTAGGCTCCACCAGCTCCTCCACCATGGAGGGCACAATATACGATATTCCACAAGGATTATCACTCAGCCCTACCCTGTTCAATTGGCCTACACAACTCCCCTTGCCAGAATCATCCATGTCCACAGAATCAACATAACATCCTATGCTGATACACCAAGTTCATACTCTCCCTCTAGGACAAGGCAAACACACTAGACCAGTTTCTCTGCCTGTGTGACCAAATTCACCAGATGGATGAAAACCAACTGTCTCAAGCTCAACATAGGCAAGATGGAAGTAGTAATCTTTGGCAACGATACCTCACTCGGGGACTCCAGCTAGTGACCTACCGAACTTGGAACCATACCCCTCTTAGCAATCTATATATTGAACCTGGCAATAGTATACGACAGCCGACTTACCATGACAGGCCAAGTGAATGCAATCTCCATCTCCTGCTACCACACACACAAGAAGATAATCAAATGGCTACTCATTAACACTCGCAGAACCATCATACAAGCCTCATTACCAGCAAGCTTGACTACGCCAACACACTTTATGCCCGAATCAATGCTCAACTGATCAGAAGATTCCAGTCCATACAAGAGTCAGCGGCCAAGCTCACCCTCAGGTTCCCACCAATCACTCACACCAGCCTGCACCTCAAAGAGCTTCACTGGCTCCCAATTCACAAACAAGCACTCTTTAAACTCCTCACACACACACCTATAAAGCCATTCACAATATTAGCCGCAAATACCTCAACAACCGCCTTAACTTCCACAAACCAGAGCCACCTCCTCAGTGCTTAGGTTCTGCAAGAATCTGAAGACCTGGCTCTTCACCTTCACCGTGGCCCTGGCTTAAGCCAGACCGTTCCCGCTTCAGAGCCAGTATACCCTCCCTGGTGAGCTGTGTGCTATACAAATACACATAACATACCATGACAGATTAATTATAAGGGCTTGTAGTATTCCAATTGCACAGGCAGAAGTAATCACCACCAACTGTGCTGTATTTAGAGTAATAAGTCAAACCAAGTGGCTAGAAAGGAGATTCCATTTGAAAGTCAGAATAAAGATCATATTCCACTGAAGAAATATAAATGGACAGAGGAAACAATTAAAGCAAAGATGTGCCTCTAGTGACAATATCAACAGGGAAGGTTGGTTGAGGAGATGCAGGCAGAGCTGTAACGGAGCCCTTAAATGTAACCTCTACCAATCTGTTCTTGTTTTATGCAAGGGACAATGCTTCAGGATTTTGGACAGGCAAGATGTAAAAGGATACCACCTTCAGAATCTAACCATTGTACACTTTCTTCCAGCCATCTTCTAGACCACAAAGATGAAGCCTGTAACCCCATCAGAAAGGCAAAACGATTCTAACTTTCTGTTGCAACACCAGGACATTAATCATGATTCTGCGAAAGCAGATCCGCTCTATGCTGTATGGGAAGAGGTGGCCAAAAGATCATAAGTGCAAAAGCTCTTCCCACTATCCTTTGGAAGCATTGAATAGTTAGAGTATTGTTAAGGAGGTGGATCCTCCGGAGTTACTGAAAGGACAAAGTAAGAAATGTATAGAGGAATATCAATTATCACAAAACAAAATAAAATGATGGACAGAGTGTTGAAACTTTTCAAATCAGTCTTGACCCTGAACCCCTGAAACCGATCCCAAGATGCTTGTTTCCGGCCCAGTGAGGACCTGACCTGGCAGTTCGGGCTGGACTGTTCCCATGAGGAACAGGTTCAAGACTGATTTGCATATGGCTGGGCCCAAACTGGGGTGGCATGGTGAGCAAAAGAATGATGGATTAAACCCAGATCTGTGACTGGGGGTGAGTGTTTGCATTGTTCAGCACTCCGTCCATCACCTTTTGTGTTGCTAGAATATCAATTATCCTCAGAAGACATTTGAAGGTTTAACTGATGCAAACAGCAACAATGGATGTAACAATTCAAGCATCACTTATAATAATTTACATGAAGTAGAATCCACTATCATTGCATACAGGACTAATGAGAATAAAATATTCATATATTCAATAAAATAAAGGTCACAAATATCATAGAAACAAGGATGCTACAAAAGAAGTGAAAAGTGATATGGCGCAATGAACAAGTGCAAACAATGTTCAAAAAGGTGAAGTAAACAGAAAAAAGCCCATATCACTTTTCACTTCTTTTGTACTACTCCATTCCAGAACAAAAACTTAAGCTGACCCTGGTTCTGGTTGATGCCTATGATGCAGAGAAGAAGGGGTACACTGTGTTACTCCCAGGGTAGCTTTGTAAAGACTGCCCAAGCTATAGGCAATGATGACGTTTCAATCCCATAAGGAATAGGTTTGTCAGGGCCAATGTCAGCGTGGATGGCTTGCCTTATCAGAAATAATTCAAAGGAAAATACAGCCAACAAACTGAGCAAATTACCAGTTCCCTATGGGGGTATTTGGTGCCAAAAATCCAAAGAAAACAGAGGACTCACTAAAACATACAAATATATCTGCAGGAGCATGCAGTATACTCCAAGGGTTCACATTCGTATAAAGGACATGTCTCTTGGCAAAAGTCATCAGACAGAATCTACACTACCTATGAAAAGGTGATCATCAATACAGCATGAATTGTAATACCTAGAGGTGCCTTAAAGCACTTGGAAGGATACAGGAGTACTTATCAGAAAAACTCAAGAGTAATGAATGGGACAAAGCCCAGATAAGTGAAGACGATCAGTCAAAGTAACAACTGGCAATGTAATATAGAATGTGCTTTCCTCTACAATGACATTGCTAATACATCACAGAGGGCTGTAATTAGGGAGGGATCTACTATGCAGGTCAACAACGGGCTCAGGGAGGCAGTGTAATAGTCACTGTCCTCTAAATAAAAGTGTTGGCATACAGTTCTCCAAAATTAGGTTGCTTAGTGAGAAGTGAGCCTATTTATATATGCCATGCAAAAGGTGTCACGGAGGGTACTGTCTAAATTCGGTCAAGTGATGTTAACAATGGGGCATTGGATGTTCCTGTCTGGAACCATAGAAAAATTAAAGCAAATGAAACTAATAAGTTAAAAACTCTTTTAAATGTAAGTGTAATAATCAGAGAATTAACATAGTATATAAGAAAGTAATCAGACATTGCGCTGAAACAGCAAAGGAAAGCGATAAAAGGAAAGTTCATGGACAGACCTAAAGAACGAGCTGGATTAAATACCACAAAACTGAGATGAATGGAAGACTTTCAAGTATAGCTCAAGATAAAGGAGGCACATCTGCAAAAAGCCACAACAATAGAAGAACAAGTTATTTACCTTTGGTAACACTCTTTCTAGGGAATACTCTAATTACAGATTCATCACCTGTAGAATAGCCACAAGTGCAAGGCCAGATCCCGAGATAGCAATACCCCACTGCACTAACCATAAAAATCCAACTACCTCTGCAGCCCTAAAACCTTAGTTGCCCTTTACTACCCCATTCCTTTACCCATCCCAGAACCCTAAACACTTCCCTATTGCCATTTACTACTCCTTACCCTTCCTTGAACCCTGAAACTATTTTCTACTCTGTAACCTCACCTTAAAACCCCTTATTACTCTATACCCTTACCTATTCCTGAGCTCTTACAATCCCATAATTTTGAACATCCCTGAACGCAAATAACCCCTTAATATTCCTTAACCATCCCTGAACCCTAAAAACCCTCACTATCCCCTAACCGTACCCACCCCTGAAACCTAAAAACCCTTACAACCCCCATACTCTTATCCATATCTGACACCCGGAATCACATACATTCCTTACTTTTATTAAATTCCCTTAAAACACACCAACCTGCATGATAAAGTCCCATGTTGTAAAGTGTCAGAAAATGGCATGTGTAGTACTTACGTGCATGGTAACTGCTGTGTTGTAAAAGTAACAGGTGGTAACCCCCGCATTGTAAAGATAGTATACCATCAGGAATCCACTCCACAGAATAGGAAGGTGGGAGGGCAGTGAGGAATCTGCAGTTAGATGGTTCACCAGAGAGTGTTGGTGAAGGTAAGTAACTTGTTTTTCTGATGGATACTTCTAACCACAGATTTCTCACCTTTAAAAGATTTACCACAGCAGTTCCTCCCAAAGGTGGAAGGCCTGAAGAATGGACTCCAACCAGAAAGTTGTGACCCGACTGTCAATCACTTAGTAGCCTTGCAGATGTCCAGAGTCAGCAGCCCCATGCCAATGCTTTTGTAATTGCCTTGGCCCTGGAGGAATGAGCTCTCAGGCCCTAAGGGGGTTGTTTCCTGGCAAGGGTGTAGAAGATTTCGATGCAAAAGACTATACATTTTGGCAGGGCCTTTTTTGCACTACTATACCTTTCTTTGCTACAGAGAATGCCAAAAATAACTGCTCAACCACACAATGGACTTTCATGAGGTCAAAGCAGAAACTAAGGCCCTCATTCTGACCTTGGCGGGCGGCGGAGGCCGCCCGCCAAAGTCCCGCCGTCAGGTTACCGTTCCGCGGTCGAAAGACCGCGGCGGTAATTCTGACATTCCCGCTGGGCTGGCGGGCGGCCGCCTTCAGGCCGCCCGCCAGCCCAGCGGGAAAGAGGCTTCCACGATGAAGCCGGCTCGGAATCGAGCCGGCGGAGTGGAAGCTGTGAGACGGGTGCAGTTGCACCCGTCGCGTATTTCACTGTCTGCCAAGCAGACAGTGAAATACTTGTAGGGGCCCTCTTACGGGGGCCCCTGCAATGCCCATGCCAGTGGCATGGGCACTGCAGGGGCCCCCAGGGGCCCCGCGACCCCCCCTACCGCCATCCGGTTCCCGGCGGTCGGACCGCCGGGATCTGGATGGCGGTAGGGGGGGTCGGAATCCCCTCGGCGGCGCAGCAAGCTGCGCCGCCTTGGAGGATTCAATGGGGCGGCGGTACACTGGCGGGAGACCGCCAGTGTTGCCGGTCCGACCGCGGCTTTACCGCCGCGGTCGGAATCCCCATTGGAGCACCGCCGGCCTGTCGGCGGTGCTCCCGCGGTCCTCCGCCCTGGCGGTCTTTGACCGCCAGGGTCAGAATGACCGCCTAAGTCCTTTGAAGGTCCCATCTATCAATTGAATTCTCTCCACCTCCTTAGAAGAGCAAGGTAGTGCAGAAAACGTGATAGAGTGATACACTGGCCAACCTGAAAAGAAGTCGCTAACTTTGGGTAGGAAAGGCTCCAGCACTAATTTGTACGGGCAGGTTGTAGTATAGAGTGGTTGCACTGATACCCCCTACTGTTACTCATGTGGCACGCAGAGGTAAAGACAATGAGGAAAACTAGTATGAGCATCAGTAGTTACAGTGAGCAGTTGTGAATCGTCTCAAAAGGTGTGCAAATAAGAAACGTCAAAAGTAAGTTGAAGTCCCGTTATGGCCTGACAAACAGCTTAGAGGGAAACAGGTGAGTCATAAAACACTTCACAACAGCTGATTTATGTAACAATGGCTGATCACACAAACACTAGAAGCTGAAGGGGCCAACAGATAATCCTCAACTGTGCTCACTGCAAGGCCTTGCTAGGTCAACAATAAAGAACAAGTTACTTACCTTCGGTAACGAAGTATCTGGTAGAGACTCTATCTAGCTGCAGATTCCTTACCTTAGAATTCCCTGGCGTCAGCTTCGAATCCAGAGTTTTTTGTGAGCAGTACCCTGCGCGCACGCCGTCGGACGGCGTCGTTCGGATCCGCGTGCGTCGACCAGCTCCGCGTGTGCCGTCAGCGTCGTTGGAGTCGTCTATGACGTCACGGTTGTCTATATAGACGCCGTCTCGGTGTGCGTACGTCAGTTCTTTTCCACAACTTCACGTGCCAGAAGCACAGAGTCAAGGAAGAACCGATTAATACACTTTTAACCTCTTTGACTGTTTGGAGAAAAACACTTTCATGCCTGTAAGAAAGGCAAAAAGTTGCCAAAATGAAACATATATATATATATACACATATGTACATGAGAAAAAAATTCCCCAGAGCGGGGAGGCTTGGGCGGGTGTAAGGAATCTGCAGCTAGATAGAGTCTCTACCAGATACTTCGTTACCGAAGGTAAGTAACTTGTTCATCTCATAGAGACTTCTAGCTGCAGATTCCTTACCTTAGAATAGATACCCAAGCTATAACCCATGGCGGAGGGTCTGAAGGAGATTTTTTTTTTTTTTTTTTTTTATACAAGGAAGTCCTGCAAGACAGAACAGTCAAAATGCCCCTCTTTCCTCATCTGGCTATCCAGGCAGTAGTGCTTCGCAAACGTGTGTAAAGAAGCCCACGTTGCGGCCTGACATATATCCACCACCAGTACGCCACGTGCCAACGCAGTGGTAGCAGCTTTCCCCCTAGTGGAATGAGCTCTCAAGCCCTCAGGAGGCTGCTTCTTCGCCAAAGCGTAGCATATTTTAATACAGAGAATGACCCAGCGCGAAATGGATTGCTTCTGTACTGCCCGACCCTTCTTTGCACCAACATACCCCACAAAGAGTTGGTCGTCCACCCGGAACTCTTTAGTGCGGTCAAGGTAGAACGATAAAGCTCTTTTTGGGTCCAGTCGATGAAGACGCTCCTCTTCCTTAGAGGGATGCGGTGGTGCAAAGAAGGTGGGCAGGGTGATATTTTGACCCAGATGGAAAGGGGTCACCACCTTGGGGAGAAAAGAGGCACGAGTTCTTAACACCACCTTGTCAGGATATATCATGAGATAAGGAGGTTTAGAAGATAAAGCCTGCAGCTCACTCACTCTCCTGGCAGATGTAATTGCCACCAAAAAGGATGTCTTAATAGTGAGCAGCCGGAGAGGACAGCTATGCAAGGGCTCGAAAGGAGCACACGTAAGGAAGGTAAGAACCAAATTGAGATCCCACTGGGGCATAACGAAAGGCACAGGCGGGAACAGATGTACAAGCCCTTTCAAAAACCTCTGTACTATAGGTGATTTAAACAGAGATGGTTGATCAGGCAACTGAAGAAAAGCCGATAAGGCTGCAAGATAGCCCTTACGATTCCCCAAGGAGGAACCCTGCTGGACGAGAGACAAAATAAACAAAAGGATGTTAGACAGAGAAGAAGAAAGAGGATCAATAGACCTCTCTTAACAATAAGAAACAAAACGTTTCCAACGGCAGGCGTAGATCGACTTAGTAGAGGGACGCCTGGCTGCCAGAATGACATCACAGACCTCGGGAGGGAGGTCATAAACCATCAACTGTCGCCGCTCAATCTCCAAGCATGAAGGCGCAGAGTTGACAGGTTCGGGTGGAGAACCTTCCCCTGCTGCTGCGACAGTAGATCCTCCCGAAGAGGCAGCCTGATTGGAGGACCGATGCTCATTTTGAGAAGCTCTGGATACCAAACTCTCCGTGCCCAATCCGGAGCCACAAGGATTACTTGGGCCCGGTCGTTCTTGATTTTCTTGAGAACTCTGGGCAGAAGTGGTATAGGCGGAAAGGCGTACAGGAGGCCTGAACTCCACTCGCGACGAAAAGCGTTGCCTAGCGATAACCCCCTTGGAAACTCCAACGTGCAAAACTGCTGACATTGCGCGTTCTCTGCGGAGGAGAACAGATCTAACCAAGGCTCTCCCCACTGCTGAAAGAGTCCTTGCGCCATCTCCGGATGGAGACACCATTCGTGATCCTCTAAGCATTTTCGGCTGAGTTCGTCTGCTCTGGCGTTCAGAGAACCTGCCAGGTGTTGAACCCCCAGGGTCATGCCCTGCTGTTCCAGCCATGTCCAGATGCGTAAAGCCTCTTGACAAAGGGTCCACGACCCCACAACGCCCTGCTTGTTGCAGTACCACATTGCCGTAGTGTTGTCCGTGAACACCTGCACCACCTTCCCTTTCACAACAGGAAGAAATGCTTTTAATGCTAGCTGGATCGCCCAAAGCTCCAACAAGTTGATGTGGAGGCCGGATTCCGCCGGAGACCAGTGACCTCTGATCTCCACCTCCCCCAGATGGCCGCCCCATCCCAGAAGTGACGCATCTGTCACTACCGTTAGATCTGGTTGGGGAAGGGAGAGGGGTCTGCCCTTGACCCGCTCGCAGTTCACTAGCCACCACTGCAGATCTTCCGCAGTCCTCTCCGAGATCTGAACTACGTCAGTAAGATTTTTCCTGATGCTGTGCCCATTGGAACTTCAGGTCCCACTGCAGAGCCCTCATGCGCCATCTGGCATGCTTGACCAACAGGATGCAGGAAGCCATGAGTCCCAGCAGCCTCAGAGTCTGTCTCACCGAGATCCAGGATAGAGACCAAGACATCGGAATCATAACCTGAATATCCTGAACCCGCTGATCGGGAGGATAAGCCCGATACTGCACTGTGTCCAGAACAGCTCCGTTGAAAGAGAGCTTCTGAGAGGGAGTCAGGTGTGACTTTGGCACATTTATAGTGAACCCCAGCGAATGCAGGAGATCCGCCGTCGTCTGGAGGTGGGTGACGAGAGCCTGGGACGTAGGAGCCTTCAACAGCCAATCGTCCAGGTAGGGGAAGACTGAAATCCCTGACCTGCGAAAATGAGCTGCCACCACCGCCATCACCTTTGTGAACACCCGAGGGGCACTGGTGAGACCGAAAGGAAGCACGGTAAACTGAAAGTGCTCGTGGCCCATCTTGAACCGCAGGTAACGTCTGTAGCTTGGCAGGATAGGAATATGGAAATACGCATCCTGCAAATCCAACGCTGCCATCCAGTCTCCTTGGTCTAGGGCAGACAAAACCTGAGCAAGAGTGAGCATCTTAAATTTCTCCTTCTTGAGGAAGAGATTGACGTCCCTTAAATCCAAAATACGGCAAAGGCCTTTTTTCTTTTTGGGAATCAGAAAGTAGCGGGAATAACAACCACTGTCTACTTCTGATATCGGGACTCTTTCTATGGCTCCCTTGGCCAGAAGAGCCGAAACTTCCTCGCGGAGCAAAGCTAAATGGTCCTCCATCAGCCATTCCTTTGTCGGAGGGATAGAAGGAGGGAAAGACTGGAAGAGAAGGGAGTAGCCCTTCCGTATGATCTGCAGGACCCACTTGTCCGTGGTGATGGAAAGTCAGTGAGGGAGATGAAAACAAATCCTCCCTCCAACTGGACAGAAGTGATCCCGCAGAACTACACTAGGAGGGCTTGGGCGCAGTGGAGGGGGGCTGTGTGGCGGTCAACCTCTGGCCAGACCCTCTGGGTCTGATGGTACCACGACCACGTCCTCTTCCGGGATGCTGTGAAGCCTGAGGACGGTGGCTAAATTGTGGCTGGCGTGGCACCACACCCCTCCCGATGCCTCGGAAGGGGCGAAAAACAGACTGCTGTTGTGCCGGCGTTGAAAGGCCCAAGGATCTGGCCGTGGCTCGAGAATCCTTGAACCTCTCAAGCGCGGAGTCTGCCTTTTCGCCAAAAAGGTGAGAGCCATGTGAGAAAGTAGCCTCTTTCTAGCCTTGTTACCCCCACTTTTGGCCTGTTTGTGAGTGTATGTCAGGATGTTTGTCACTGTTTTCACTGTCTCACTGGGATCCTGATGGCTAGGCCCCAGTGCTCATAGTGAAAACACTATGTTTTCAGTATGTTTGTTATGTGTCACTGGGACCCTGCTAGTCAGGACCCCAGTGCTCATAAGGTTGTGGCCTATATGTATGTGTCACTGGGACCCTGTCACACAGGGCTCCAGTGCTCATAGGTGTGCATGTATGTGTTCCCTGTGTGGTGCCTAACTGTCTCACTGAGGCTCTGCTAACCAGAACCTCAGTGGTTATGCTCTCTCATTACTTTTAAATTGTCACTAACAGGCTAGTGACCAATTTGACCAATTCACATTGGCTTACTGGAACACCCTTATAATTCCCTAGTATATGGTACTGAGGTACCCAGGGTATTGGGGTTCCAGGAGATCCCTATGGGCTGCAGCATTTCTTTTGCCACCCATAGGGAGCTCTGACAATTCTTACACAGGCCTGCCACTGCAGCCTGAGTGAAATAACGTCCACGTTATTTCACAGCCATTTTACACTGCACTTAAGTAACTTATACGTCACCTATATGTCTAACCTTTACCTGGTAAAGGTTAGGTGCAAAGTTACTTAGTGTGAGGGCACCCTGGCACTAGCCAAGGTGCCCCCACATTGTTCAGAGCCAATTTCCTGAACTTTGTGAGTGCGGGGACACCATTACACGCGTGCACTACATATAGGTCACTACCTATATGTAGCTGCACAAGGGTAACTCCGAATATGGCCATGTAACATGTCTATGATCATGGAATTGCCCCCTCTATGCCATCCTGGCATAGTTGGCACAATCCCATGATCCCAGTGGTCTGTAGCACAGACCCTGGTACTGCCAAACTGCCCTTCCTGGGGTTTCACTGCAGCTGCTGCCAACCCCTCAGACAGGCATCTGCCCTCCTGGGGTCCAGCCAGGCCTGGCCCAGGATGGCAGAACAAAGAACTTCCTCTGAGAGAGGGTGTGACACCCTCTCCCTTTGGAAAATGGTGTGAAGGCAGGGGAGGAGTAGCCTCCCCCAGCCTCTGGAAATGCTTTCTTGGGCACAGATGTGCCCAATTCTGCATAAGCCAGTCTACACCGGTTCAGGGACCCCTTAGCCCCTGCTCTGGCTCGAAACTGGACAAAGGAAAGGGGAGTGACCACTCCCCTGACCTGCACCTCCCCTGGGAGGTGTCCAGAGCTCCTCCAGTGTGCTCCAGACCTCTGCCATCTTGGAAACAGAGGTGCTGCTGGCACACTGGACTGCTCTGAGTGGCCAGTGCCACAAGGTGACGTCAGAGACTCCTGCTGATAGGCTCCTTCAGGTGTTAGTAGCCTATCCTCTCTCCTAAGTAGCCAAACCCTCTTTTCTGGCTATTTAGGGTCTCTGTCTCTGGGGAAACTTCAGATAACGAATGCATGAGCTCAGCCGAGTTCCTCTGCATCTCTCTCTTCACCTTCTGATAAGGAATCGACTGCTGACCGCGCTGGAAGCCTGCAAACCTGCAACATAGTAGCAAAGACGACTACTGCAACTCTGTAACGCTGATCCTGCCGCCTTCTCGACTGTTTTCCTGCTTGTGCATGCTGTGGGGGTAGTCTGCCTCCTCTCTGCACCAGAAGCTCCGAAGAAATCTCCCGTGGGTCGACGGAATCTTCCCCCTGCAACCGCAGGCACCAAAAAGCTGAATTACCGGTCCCTTGGGTCTCCTCTCAGCACGACGAGCGAGGTCCCTCGAATCCAGCGACTCTGTCCAAGTGACCCCCACAGTCCAGTGACTCTTCAGTCCAAGTTTGGTGGAGGTAAGTCCTTGCCTCACCTCGCTGGGCTGCATTGCTGGGAACCGCGACTTTGCAGCTACTCCGGCCCCTGTGCACTTCCGGCGGAAATCCTTTGTGCACAGCCAAGCCTGGGTCCACGGCACTCTAACCTGCATTGCACGACTTTCTAAGTTGGTCTCCGGCGACGTGGGACTCCTTTGTGCAACTTCGGCGAGCACCGTTTCACGCATCCTCGTAGTGCCTGTTTCTGGCACTTCTCCGGGTCCTACTTGCTTCAGAGAGGGCTCCTTGTCTTGCTCGACACCCCCTCTCTCTGCTGGTCCAATTTGCGACCTCCTGGTCCCTCCTGGGCCTCAGCAGCGTCCAAATACGCTAACCGCACGATTTGCAGCTAGCAAGGCTTGTTGGCGTTCTTTCGGCGGGAAAACACTTCTGCACGACTCTCCACGGCGAGAGGGATCCGTCCACCAAAGGGGAAGTCTCTAGCCCTTTTCGTTCCTGCAGAAACCTCAGCTTCTTCTGTCCAGTAGAAGCTTCTTTGCACCCGCAGCTGGCATTTCCTGGGCATTTGCCCATCTCCGACTTGCTTGTGACTTTTGGACTTGGTCCCCTTGTTCCACAGGTACCCTAGATTGGAAATCCACAGTTGTTGCATTGCTGGTTTGTGTCTTTCCTGCATTATTCCTCTAACACGACTACTTTGTCCTTAGGGGAACTTTAGTGCACTTTGCACTCACTTTTCAGGGTCTTGGGGAGGGTTATTTTTCTAACTCTCACTATTTTCTAATAGTCCCAGCGACCCTCTACAAGGTCACATAGGTTTGGGGTCCATTCGTGGTCCGCATTCCACTTTTGGAGTATATGGTTTGTGTTGCCCCTATCCCTATGTTTCCCCATTGCATCCTATTGTAACTATACATTGTTTGCACTGGTTTCTAAGACTATACTGCATATTTTTGCTATTGTGTATATATATCTTGTGTATATTTCCTATCCTCTCACTGAGGGTACACTCTAAGATACTTTGGCATATTGTCATAAAAATAAAGTACCTTTATTTTTAGTATAACTGTGTATTGTGTTTTCTTATGATATTGTGCATATGACACTAAGTGGTACTGTAGTAGCTTCACACGTCTCCTAGTTCAGCCTAAGCTGCTCTGCTAAGCTACCATTATCTATCAGCCTAAGCTGCTAGACACCCTATACACTAATAAGGGATAACTGTGCAAGGTGCAAGTACCCCTTGGTACTCACTACAAGCCAGTCCAGCCTCCTACATTGGTTGTGCAGTGGTGGGATAAGTGCTTGAGACTACTTACCACTCTTGTCATTGTACTTTTCATAAGAGAAAAATATACAAAACAAGGTCAGTGTATATACACATAGCCAAATAATTTTGCATTTCCTCTTTTCACTCTTTTCTAAGTGCTGAAAAGTACTTCTAACTTTCTAAAAAGTTCTAAAAAGTTTTAAAAGTTTTTTTTCGCTCTCTTTCTAAAAGCTCTGACAAACTTTTTATCTTTTACTATCACTTTAACTCTCTCTAAAAATGTCTGGCACAGGCCAAAATGTGGATCTGTCCAAACTTGCATATGACAACCTTAGCTGGAAAAGAGCAAGGAGTCTCTGTATAGAGAGAGGTTTGAGTGGAGGGAAGAATCCTTCCTTGGAACTGTTACTTAACATGCTTAGAGAACAGGATAAGGCCATAGGTGCCTCATCTGTTGAAAAAGTACCTAATAGTTCCCAATCTGATTCAGGGACTCCCCCAGGAAAAGATTCAGGAAAGAAACTTCCTAGCCTGCCCATTACTAGACAGTCTAGCATAGTTGGTAATGATGATGAGCCACACCATACAAATAGTGTTGTCTCACATCATAGCAAAAGCATTTATTCTCACCATACTGGTAGTGATGTTTCTGTTAACCAAGCTGTTAGGGTGGCTTCTGTAAGGGACAGGTCTCCTTCTGTTCATTCCCATCATAGCTCTGTTTCTAGGAATGTCCCTCCCACCAACCCTGATGACAGAATGTTAGAGAGGGAACTCAATAAGTTGAGAGTGGAACAAACCAAACTGAAGCTTAAAAAGCAACAGCTGGATTTGGATAGACAGTCTTTTGAATTAGAGAAGGAAAGACAGAAGTTGGGTTTAGATACCCATGGTGGCAGCAGCAGTATTCCCCATAGTCAGCCTGCAAAAGAGCATGATTCCAGGAATCTGCACAAGATAGTTCCCCCTTATAAGGAGGGGGGTGACATTAACAAGTGGTTTGCTGCACTTGAGAGGGCCTGTGTTGTACAGGATGTCCCTCAAAGGCAGTGGGCTGCTATCCTATGGCTATCATTTAGTGGAAAGGGTAGGGATAGACTCCTTACTGTGAAAGAAAGTGATGCCAATAATTTTACAGTTCTTAAGAATGCACTCCTGGATGGTTATGGCTTAACCACTGAACAGTACAGGATAAAGTTCAGAGAGACCAAAAAGGAGTCTTCACAAGACTAGGTTGATTTCATTGACCATTCAGTGAAGGCCTTGGAGGGGTGGTTACATGGCAGTAAAGTTACTGATTATGAAAGCCTGTATAACACAATCCTGAGAGAGCATATACTTAATAATTGTGTGTCTGATTTGTTGCACCAGTACCTGGTAGACTCTGATCTGACCTCTCCCCAAGAATTGGGAAAGAAGGCAGACAAATGGGTCAGAACAAGGGTGAACAGAAAAGTTCATACAGGGGGTGACAAAGATGGCAATAAGAAGAAAGATGGTGAAAAATCTCAAGATAAGCATGGGGATAAGGGTAAACCAAAGATCCCACTTCAAATCTTAAACACTCTTCAGAGGGTGGGGATAAAACTAATTCTTCCTCTTCTTCTCAACCTGCACACATTAAAAAGCCTTGGTGCTTTGTGTGTAAAAACAGAGGCCATAGGCCAGGGGATAAGTCCTGTCCAGGTAAACCCCCTGAGCCTACCACCACTAATACATCAAGCTCTAGTGCCCCTAGCAGTAGTGGTACTAGTGGTGGGACTGCTGGCAACAGTCAAGTTAAGGGTGTAGTTGGGTTCACTTTTGGGTCCATAGTAGAAACTGGGGTAGTCACTCCCAAGACAGTTTCTGTCACACCTAGTGGCATTGGCCTTGCCACACTGGCTGCTTGTCCCCTTACAATGGATAAGTACAGGCAGACAGTTTCAATAAATGGTGTTGAGGCCTTGGCCTACAGGGACACAGGTGCCAGTTTCACTTTGGTGACTGAAAACCTAGTGCACCCTGATCAACACATCATTGGACAACAGTATAAGATTATTGATGTCCATAACTCCACTAAGTTTCTTCCCTTAGCTATAATTCAGTTTAGTTGGGGTGGAGTTACTGGCCCTAAGCAGGTGGTGGTATCACCTAGCTTACCTGTAGACTGTCTCTTAGGTAATGACCTAGAGGCCTCAGGTTGGGCTGATGTAGAGTTTTATGCCCATGCAGCCATGCTGGGCATCCCTGAGGAATTGTTCCCTCTCATTTCTACTGAAATGAAAAAGCAAAGGGGAGAAGGCCTGAAAACTCAGGAACCCTCTCCATCAACAGGTAAAAAGGGTATCACAGTATCCCCTAACCACCCTACCATTCAGGATACCATTCCTGTGGTGGGAGAAACCTCTCCTGGGGTGGCACCTGTTCCAAGGGAATCATCAGTTGGCAAAACTGTACTCCCTGAGGTGGAAGTACCTCTCTGTGGGATAACTAACATTGGTGAGAAAAAGAGCACCATTTTAGTTAACATGGAGCATCCCTCCAACCCTCCCAGAGAAACTTTAGTGCAGAAACTCTGCACTGCCTCACAACACTTAGGACAGCATCCCTGCCCTAGTGTGGAGCTGATAGGACAGCATCCCTGCCCTGCTCCAACCCAAGAGAAACAGCATCCCTGTTCTCTCTTCCAGCCATATGGACAAAGTTTTTGCCCAGCTATGGCTTTTCTGAGACAGCATCCCTGTCTGGCATTTCCATCACTACAAATAGGTTCAGTGGACAATTCCCACTGCTCTAAACTAAAACTTACTGATAGAAACTCTGAAAATACATCTTCACATTGTTGCTTAGCTAAAAAACTTCAAACAGGGTGGTTTACATCCCCACAGGGAAGTAACCATATAGTGGATGATAAAGGGAGTAACCAGTCTATTGCAGAGCTACTCTCTACTTATCACCAATTAGACAATAAAGTCTCAACTGGCCAAGGTTAGCCTTATTGTCCTTCGTTTGGGGGGGGGTTGTGTGAGAAAGTAGCCTCTTTCTAGCCTTGTTACCCCCACTTTTGGCCTGTTTGTGAGTGTATGTCAGGATGTTTGTCACTGTTTTCACTGTCTCACTGGGATCCAGATGACTAGGCCCCAATGCTCATAGTGAAAACACTATGTTTTCAGTATGTTTGTTATGTGTCACTGGGACCCTGCTAGTCAGGACCCCAGTGCTCAGAAGGTTGTGGCCTATATGTATGTGTCACTGGGACCCTGTCACACAGGGCTCCAGTGCTCATAGGTGTGCATGTATGTGTTCCCTGTGTGGTGCCTAACTGTCTCACTGAGGCTCTGCTAACCAGAACCTCAGTGGTTATGCTCTCTCATTACTTTTAAATTGTCACTAACAGGCTAGTGACCAATTTTACCAATTCACATTGGCTTACTGGAACACCCTTATAATTCCCTAGTATATGGTACTGAGGTACCCAGGGTATTGGGGTTCCAGGAGATCCCTATGGGCTGCAGCATTTCTTTTGCCACCCATAGGGAGCTCTGACAATTCTTACACAGGCCTGCCACTGAAGCCTGAGTGAAATAACGTCCACGTTATTTCACAGCCATTTTACACTGCACTTAAGTAACTTATAAGTCACCTATATGTCTAACCTTTACCTGGTAAAGGTTAGGTGCAAAGTTACTTAGTGTGAGGGCACCCTGGCACTAGCCAAGGTGCCCCCACATTGTTCAGAGCCAATTCCCTGAACTTTGTGAGTGCGGGGACACCATTACACACGTACACTACATATAGGTCACTACCTATATGTAGCTGCACAAGGGTAACTCCGAATATGGCCATGTAACATGTCTATGATCATGGAATTGCCCCCTATATGCCATCCTGGCATAGTTGGCACAATCCCATGATCCCAGTGGTCTGTAGCACAGACCCTGGTACTGCCAAACTGCCCTTCCTGGGGTTTCACTGCAGCTGCTGCCAACCCCTCAGACAGGCATCTGCCCTCCTGGGGTCCAGCCAGGCCTGGCCCAGGATGACAGAACAAAGAACTTCCTCTGACAGAGGGTGTGACACCCTCTCCCTTTGGAAAATGGTGTGAAGGCAGGGGAGGAGTAGCCTCCCCCAGCCTCTGGAAATGCTTTCTTGGGCACAGATGTGCCCAATTCTGCATAAGCCAGTCTACACCGGTTCAGGGACCCCTTAGCCCCTGCTCTGGCACGAAACTGGACAAAGGAAAGGGGAGTGACCACTCCCCTGACCTGCACCTCCCCTGGGAGGTGTCCAGAGCTCCTCCAGTGTGCTCCAGACCTCTGCCATCTTGGAAACAGAGGTGCTGCTGGCACACTGGACTGCTCTGAGTGGCCAGTGCCACCAGGTGACGTCAGAGACTCCTGCTGATAGGCTCCTTCAGGTGTTAGTAGCCTATCCTCTCTCCTAAGTAGCCAAACCCTCTTTTCTGGCTATTTAGGGTCTCTGTCTCTGGGGAAACTTCAGATAACGAATGCATGAGCTCAGCCGAGTTCCTCTGCATCTCTCTCTTCACCTTCTGATAAGGAATCGACTGCTGACCGCGCTGGAAGCCTGCAAACCTGCAACATAGTAGCAAAGACGACTACTGCAACTCTGTAACGCTGATCCTGCCGCCTTCTCGACTGTTTTCCTGCTTGTGCATGCTGTGGGGGTAGTCTGCCTCCTCTCTGCACCAGAAGCTCCGAAGAAATCTCCCGTGAGTCGACGGAATCTTCCCCCTGCAACCGCAGGCACCAAAAAGCTGCATTACCGGTCCCTTGGGTCTCCTCTCAGCACGACGAGCGAGGTCCCTCGAATCCAGCGACTCTGTCCAAGTGACCCCCACAGTCCAGTGACTCTTCAGTCCAAGTTTGGTGGAGGTAAGTCCTTGCCTCACCTCGCTGGGCTGCATTGCTGGGAACCGCGACTTTGCAGCTACTCCGGCCCCTGTGCACTTCCGTCGGAAATCCTTTGTGCACAGCCAAGCCTGGGTCCACGGCACTCTAACCTGCATTGCACGACTTTCTAAGTTGGTCTCCGGCGACGTGGGACTCCTTTGTGCAACTTCGGCGAGCACCGTTTCACGCATCCTCGTAGTGCCTGTTTCTGGCACTTCTCCGGGTGCTACTTGCTTCAGAGAGGGCTCCTTGTCTTGCTCGACGTCCCCTCTCTCTGCTGGTCCAATTTGCGACCTCCTGGTCCCTCCTGGGCCTCAGCAGCGTCCAAAAACGCTAACCGCACAATTTGCAGCTAGCAAGGCTTGTTGGCGTTCTTTCGGCGGGAAAACACTTCTGCACGACTCTCCACGGCGAGTGGGATCCGTCCACCAAAGGGGAAGTCTCTAGCCCTTTTCGTTCCTGCAGAAACCTCAGATTCTTCTGTCCAGTAGAAGCTTCTTTGCACCCGCAGCTGGCATTTCCTGGGCATTTGCCCATCTCCGACTTGCTTGTGACTTTTGGACTTGGTCCCCTTGTTCCACAGGTACCCTAGATTGGAAATCCACAGTTGTTGCATTGCTGGTTTGTGTCTTTCCTGCATTATTCCTCTAACACGACTACTTTGTCCTTAGGGGAACTTTAGTGCACTTTGCACTCACTTTTCGGGGTCTTGGGGAGGGTTATTTTTCTAACTCTCACTATTTTCTAATAGTCCCAGCGACCCTCTACAAGGTCACATAGGTTTGGGGTCCATTCGTGTTCCGCATTCCACTTTTGGAGTATATGGTTTGTGTTGCCCCTATCCCTATGTTTCCCCATTGCATCCTATTGTAACTATACATTGTTTGCACTGGTTTCTAAGACTATACTGCATATTTTTGCTATTGTGTATATATATCTTGTGTATATTTCCTATCCTCTCACTGAGGGTACACTCTGAGATACTTTGGCATATTGTCATAAAAATAAAGTACCTTTATTTTTAGTATAACTGTGTATTGTGTTTTCTTATGCTATTGTGCATATGACACTAAGTGGTACTGTAGTAGCTTCACACGTCTCCTAGTTCAGCCTAAGCTGCTCTGCTAAGCTACCATTATCTATCAGCCTAAGCTGCTAGACACCCTATACACTAATAAGGGATAACTGGGCCTGGTGCAAGGTGCAAGTACCCCTTGGTACTCACTACAAGCCAGTCCAGCCTCCTACAAGCCATCAAAGGGCATGTCCATCAAGCTGGACTAGACATCCCCTGAACAACCAGTGGAACGTAGCCAGGCGTGGCGACGAAGGGCCACTGACGATGAAATCGCTCTGCCCAGCGAGTCGGTCGCATCCAAGCCACACCAGATTGTAAACTTGGCTGCTTCTCTCCCATCCTTTACAGCCTGGGTGAGAGTGTCCCGCACGCCCTCCGGGACCTGGGGCAGCACTTGCGCCACTGTATCCCATAAAGTATGGGAATAACGGCCTAATAGGCAAGAGGTGTTTACAGACCTCAATGCCAGGCTGGAAGAAGAAAACATCTTCTTCCCAAGCTGATCCAGCCTCTTGGATTCCCTATCCGGGGGAGCGGAAGGGAAGGCACCACGTGAAGTAGAGGCTTGGACAACCAAGCTCTCAGGAGTGGGGTGTTGTGTTAGGAAACTAGGGTCGCTGGGAGCGGGTCTATGGCGGCGGCCGACCGTCCTATTCACAGGAGCCCCTGTGCTGGGTTTGGACCACGTACCCAGAAGGACGTCTGTAAGAGCCTCATTGAAGGGCAACAACGGTTTCGATGTTGACACCCCCGGCTGAAGCACTTCTGTCAGGATATTTGTCCTGACTGGCACCGTAGGCAAATCTAGGTCCAAGACCTCAGCTGCCCTACGTACCACCATAGCAAAAGAAGCCCCCTCCTCCGTAGCCACATTAGGAGGAGAGAGCATACCAGTATCTGGAGATGTGTCTAGTCCACTGGCCTCCCCTAGATCCACATACCAGTCCTGTTGCAGTCCTGATTCTAAAGGGTCCTCAGACCCCTCCCATTCCTCTCCTGCGTCTGGCTGTTCTAAATAATGCTCAGACAATGATCTGGGCCGAATCGGCTCCGTCGAAGTCGACGTCGTATGACGTCGCTCCGGCTCCAGATCATCCGAAATAAGGATGGGGCTGCCACCGGTGGGCGCCGGTGGCGGAATCGTCGACGTCGGACCCGGCGCCGAAGGAGGTCGACTGTGTGAAACCGGCGCCGGTCAAGATCCGTTATCAGATCCTGAGGTCCCCAACGGCGCTGAGGCCGAAGCCGCCGGCATCGAATCCGAAGGGGCCCCTGCTGAACCCGCGGGCCCGAAGACCCACCCGAGGGTACAAAACGAGACGCATGGCCTCGTAAAATTATTTAATTTGAGCGGGGGTCGATCCGGTCCCCAGAAAGGGGGGAAGACGCGGAGTCGACCCTGACGACGGCTCCGCAGAACCGCGCTCGGAACGTCGACGTTCCCTAGACGCCTCGCCGGTCGACGGGCGTGGCGAAGACGAAGTCCGCTTGGACTTCTTCTTCTTCTTGTGCCTCTTACCTTCCGATGACCTCGAGTGCAAGGAAGAGGACTTGGGGCTCCGGGAGCGGTGCCGCGACCTCCTCCTACTGCGGGACCGTGACCTCCGCGGAGTTGCACCGACCGAAGACGAAAGTCGGGCCGCAAGAAGCTTAAGGGATCTCTCCCTCAAGGCCTTCGGCGACATGGCCCGACAATCGGAGCACAAGGTGGAATCGTGGTCCTTGTCCAAGCACCAAAGACAAACTCTGTGCGGATCCGTCACCGACATGGTGCGATGACATGCACCACACGGCTTGAATCCTGTCTTTCTCGAAGACATGACTCCAAACAGTTAAAAAAAAAGCGTTGACAAACCGTCGATGCAGGGTAGCTCTTTCCAAAAACTGCGCTTAACTGGCACGAAAGGAAAAGAACTGACGTACGCGCGCCGAGACAGCGTCTATATAGACAACCGTGACGTGATAGACGACTCCAACGACGCTGACGACGCACGCGGAGCTGGTCGACGCACGCGGATCTGAACGACGCCGTCCGACGGTGCGCGCGCAGGGTACTGCTCACAAAAAACTCCGGATTCGAAGCTGACGCCAGGGAATTCCAAGGTAAGGAAGCTGCAGCTAGAAGTCTCTATCAGATACAAACAATATGACATTCAAAAGCTAAGTCTGCAGGGGGTCGGTATGACGAGTGCCACACCAGGCAATGCATTTCTCACAGAGCCCTGCATTGATGGACTTTGTAGAACGGTGTCAGGCTGCAAAGATGGCACTGACTAATGACTCCTGCAGATATAATACATTTGTTTGCAGCTGTTCAATCTCCACAAATGTAGTTGGAGGTTGTGGAGTCTCGGGTGGAGGGCCCTCTCATGCTGCTGGCACAAGAAGTGCCTCCGAATTAATAACCATATCAGAGGGCAAAATGCTCATGCTCAGGTACTCTGTGTATCATATGCTCGTATCCCAGTCCGGTTGATTACAATGACACGCCCGGTCAATCACTTTTTTTAGAACTCAAGTGGAGCTATAAATGCAGATTGGATATCCTGCCCATTGCAGTTGGACAGCATTTCCAAGTGATTTTTCTAGAGGAAACTCCAGCGTACTTGTAGAAACATTATCAGGGTGCATCTCCTCTACATTGCTGAACAGATCTAGTGAGGGCTTGCCACCACTGATTGAACATCCCTTGCCACTCCAGGATGGAGACACCACTTGTGATTTACCAACGGATGCCTGCTCAGCTCATCTGCCCTGGCATTGACATATTCTGGTAGACAGCTGGATAATCCAGCCACATGTAGTGGCTCCTGGCACAGGATCCACGGCCCTAGCAAGCCCTGCTTGTTGCAATACAGTACCTGACTCTACTTGATGGATGGCAGGAAAGCTTTTGTGGCCAGACGGATTGCCTAAAGCTCTAGAAAACTGATATGGAGCTGGCTCTCCAGTGGGGAACAAAGGCTTCTTGTCTCTATCCACCCGCCTCCCCCCACCCCCAGGTGACCCTTCTCTTCCCCTCAACCCCAACAAAGCAGTGAGTGCACCTGTTACAATCGTGCAGGCTGCATGGGTAAGTGGCACTGACCTGCCACTGATCATTTTGGTGCTTGTCAGCAACAACAGACAGTCCTGAGCTGTGTCCTGGAATATCTGCTTGGAGCTGGAGAAGCACCCTTAATGCTGAGTCCACTGAACCCTGAGGTTCTGCTGAAAGGCAAGCATTTGGCGTTCAGGACAAGGAAGATGAATGAGGCTGGGAATCCAAGAGGGCTCAGAGCCGTCCTCATTGAGAGGCAGGATTGAGCCAGAGACATCAAGCTCGTGTGCTTTTGATAGATAAATGTAGGCAAAAGATCGCATTCAACACAGTGGTTTTGAAGCAGTTCATTAGAAAGCAAGGCAGTCAAACCAAATTCAGTCTTACAGTCCTTGAAGTTACGTCCTGAATATAACTGAGTCTGTGCTCATAAACACCCAAGATAAGAAAATATTAGCTTGCAGCCCGGGATTGAACAATTACTCAGCAGGAGAGCTTTCGAGAACTAGGATGCCTCCCTATATGATCGTAATGCACTGGCCTAATATACAATAACTTTTCACACCAAAGTCAGGCAAATAAAGTGTGACATTATTTTGTCGGCGACGGTGCGTGACATCACATTAACTACTCTTGGGAGAAAATTCAAAAAGCCAGATGCATGGCAAAATTATCAATTGTCCAAGGTAGCAGGAACAGCTAGTTGCTTTACAGTTCTTGCAGAAGGCAAATTATGTGATTGGTGTGCCGGCCACTTCTGTCCTTGATTTTCTCTCTGACGTTTAACTTTTGCAGTGGATCTTCAGGTCAGAAAGTTTCATTATTGTATTTGTAATTTGAAAACACATTAAAAGAAATGTAAAAGAAACACACTTACAGTAATGCAGTTCCATATTTAGACTTCATTAGACATTACAGACCTTTGAATGGAAATCAAAAACATCCTCTCTGTTCTAGACGACAACATGATTGTGCTAATTTAGCTCATCAGCTAGTCATTAGATTAAGCTTGACAGCACACTTGTCACGAGATTTTTAGCGTTCACAGAAGAACTTTCAGACGAGCTAGTTTGAGATGTTTGTTTATCCGCTCACGCACCGACAACCTTGAGTACAGCATTTGGTAAGGCGGAAGTTAAGGCTTTAGCTAAAACAAAAAAAAAAAGTGTTTACTTGCAGTAAAATCTGTTTTCCTGGACAAGCCTTGAAAAAAGCTTCAGGCCTGCGCACCACTGAGCGGTGAAACATGTTGGCTGTTCAGCCTTAGGCCGTTTGCTCCTCCTTGGAAGTTTACAACATGATTAGGAGTATGGAAAACAATGAGTACTGAACACTATGAATTAAACATTTACAACACTACATCGATGTGGAATAAGTTTATGTAAACTGTATGAATCTGAAAAAAGAATCAAGTTATTATAACAACTGTTGAATTAGAGAAATTAAGGTTCAAACGTTAGTGATATCTGTATTGTTTGACCTGCCTTAGGACTGTAGTACTCCTGCCCTGCCGTAAATAAAAAAATAAAAAACTGAGCATGCATATTCGTCGCTTTAGTACTGCAGGACCAACTAAAGAATCTGATTTGCTAGCCGCAACATCAACACAAATGTGGTTCCCGCTATTACAGGGCATGGTGACTTAGGCTCCATGTCCTAAAATTAAAAATTAAACCATATGGGGGCATGGTAGGGGTACTCTGACCCGTGGGCTTTGTGAGTGTGTCCCAGAGGGACCCTTTCTGGGCAAATCAAAAGAAGATTTTTGTTTTGTGCAGTGGGTCCCAAGGACCTCCTGAGGGACCGAGAAGGGACCTGTGAGGCATCGCTGGATTCTTGCAGGACTAAGCATGGACCTCCTGTGTGGTCTCATGGGAGTACAGTGGTACAACAAACAAACATTTTTTTTTTTTTAAAAGAGAGATAATTATCCATGTGTGGGTTGCTTGACAGTGGGGGTTGGCCAGAAATGTGGTGTTGGCTGCCTGTCGGAGGTTGGGCACTCACTGGTGTTTGGACGTAGAGCCCAGGTGCAGGCCAGACCCTGCGGTCAACCCCCATGCTACCATGCTGTGCACCGCCAAAGGGGGTTTGAGCTCAGGTCCTAGCCAGAAGCTAGGCCCTGCGACCACACAGCACTTGGCTGAAGGCCTGTATGGAAAGGGGTTCCCCTTCCACTTGTGAGGGGGGGAAGGGTTGGCCAAGGCCTTGATGCAGGCCTGACCCTTCATCTAACCCTCTACAGCATACAGTCAAAACATATGCTCAGTGAGAGATTGGATGAATATGATTAATACTCAGCTGAAATTCATTGAAAAAAACAGATTAAAGAGACTTTATAGTTAGGTATCATAATAAAACCTTACTTTACATTAAAAAAATCTTAGAAATTCACTGAAAAAAAACAAAGGTTAAACTGATATTATAGTTAGGCCTTGTAATAATATAACAACTATCATTGTAAAACAAAGAACACACTGAAATTTACCAGTTACAGTTTACTGAGCTAACTATACCTTGCAACCCTGCCATGCACTGCATATGACCTCACATATTATATCACTAATGACATTAAATGACATCATCAATATCACTGAAGGCACTTGTAGAAAAGTCACTCTTTTTGGCATAGTTGCCCCACTTTTTGCCCGTTATCAGTATGCTTAGACTGTTTTCACTGCAATCCTGATAACCAGGACCCCAATGACGGTGCTCTTGCATCTAAATTTGGTTGCTTTGATACCCTTTACACCCCACAATGGGCATACTGGTGTACCTCTGTAAGTCCCTAGTATATGGTACTTAGGTACACATGGCATTGGGACACCAAGGGTCCCCCACGGACTGCAGCATGTATTATGCCACTCAACTGTGTTTGCAGGCCTAGCATTTGCAGCCTGCGTGAAAAGGTGCATGCACCCTTACACTGCTGGTCACTGCACCAGGCCGCTGTAAGTTCCCCCGATGATAGGCTCTTTCAGCCCAAAGGGCAGAGAGCAGGTCCCTCTGTGTGAGGGCACCTCTGCATCAGCAGAGGCACCCCTACAAACTCCAATTCCAATGCACTGGAATGCGAGGAAGCCATTTTACCCGTTTACTGAACAGAGGTCACTACTTCCATGTATTCAGGGGGCTCCTGAGAAAACCCACCAGTATCGCTCTTACCAATCTTCCAGGGTTTGCACGCAGCCCACGCTGCTGCAGCCCCTCAGACAGGTTTCTGCCCTCCTGGTGCTTGACCAACTGAAGCAGGGGAAGGCAGAACACAGGATTTCCTGTGGAAGAGGACAATTTAGCCTCCCCACGCCACCAGCTTGCTCTGAAGGGCACGTTTTGTGCCCTTCTTGCATAATCGGGTTTGCACAAGTCCAGGGACCCCCAGTCCCTGCCCTGGCTCGAAACTACACGTAGGAAAGGGGAGTGACCACTCCCCTGTCCATCACCACCCGAGGGGTAGTTCCCCGAGCTTCTCCAGGTGCCCACTTGAGTCTGCCATCTTGGAAACAAGATGTCCCTGGGAGCATTTGGTAGGTCAGGACAGGTAATTAACATCAGTGACCCCTTCTTATAGGTGGTCATCCTTCAGAATGACCAAGCTCCCTGTTAGGGTTATTTAGGGACTCTCTTGCAGGTGTTTTCCCAGATTCGGCGTGCAAGACACCACCAAGACTCCTCTGCATCAACCTCTTCTGTTCCTGGCTACCGGAACCGCTGCTGGACTTCACAGGTACCAAACAAGCCTGCCCGAGACAACCACACCTTGCAACATTGTTTCTCCGGCTCCTTCTAGCAACTTTTCCACAGCTCTGCATCCCCCGGGGTCTGCAAGAGTTCAGTTGCACCAAAGAAGTTCACTCTTGGAGTGAAGGAGTCACTCCTCTGTATCCATAGGCACCTAAGGCAACAACGCTCAGCTGATGGGATCTGCTCTTCGCTGGAACTGCGGGAATCCTCCAACACAGGTGGTGGTTCTGAGTGGTCCTCTTGGTCCTCTCTGCCTTCTGTCCAACTTGGGAGATGGTGAGCCCTTACCTCTCCTTGCAGGACAGAATCCCTGTGCACTGCAACTCTTGCAGCAACCAAGGCTTGTTGACTCCTGCTCCTAGGGATCTTCAGGCTCCAACTAGCCCCGGCCTCCAGCACTTCATCCTTGCAAGGGCAATCTCCTCCATCCTACTCCAGCAACGTGGCACTCCTCTCCAGGCGTGCTGACGGGGCCTTACTGAAAATTACTGTGCCTGCTGCAAGTGGGTTGCCTGTGGGGATTATAAGTGCTTCTGCTGGCTCTCCTGACTGCTGAGGGTCAGCCCGGACTCCCCTCCAAGGGTAGAATCCCCTGGACCTTGCTAGTTCTCTTCAACTCTGTAAATCCTCTTATGTCCAGATCTGCATTTGCCAAGGTTTGATGGTGGTCCTCCTGACCACTGACCCATTTTTACCCGGCGACCAGCGTGGGACAGCTTCTGTATGACTTTAGGGACTCCTCTGCAGTTCCTGGGCTCCATAGCTGACGGTCATTTTCACTGTCAACCCGGATCGTCTTCCACAGAAGGGTGGGTAGTGGCTCCTGCTCCACCTGGTCACTCCTGCGTGGTCTGGACTCTGTCTGCTTTTTTTGCATAGAAAAATTACACTATTATGACACTTCATACAGTTAATATCACCACTAATGACACACTTGCTATAAGTTAAAAATATACTGATCACTCTTCTGCAAAACAAAATTACTCCACCACCAATGCAGAATCTCTAAACTGCCTACTCATGAATGCTCAATCACTCGCTAAAATCAAGCACCATATCTACAACCTACTCACTGACACACAACCTGACTTACCCTTCATAACTGAATCATGGTTGGGATAGGACATGGTCCCAGTGTTGCATGAAGCCGTTCCTCCAAACCATCACACAGAACCATATAGGCAAAAGAGAAGGTGGACTAGCTGTTTTATTAAAAAAAAAACATCTAAGCAAAACAGACATCTCCATGCAACGTTGTGAGGCATTACCAGATGCAACCCTACACCAACTTCCTCCTGTAACTTCTTCCTCCTTTACAGACCACCACCTAGCAATTCAACATTTCTAGACACTGTTGCAAACCTTATAACATTGGCCTAGTCACACTAAACCTACATCAGATTGTACACAATCCACACACATCGCTGGAAGCATCCTAGATGTAATTTTTGCACACCCAAAACTAGTTACTGTACAAAGCATCACACCAGTCACATGGTCAGACCACCATTTGGTAACTTTCCAACATGAAACACCACAAATCAACACATCCAAGACCACCTTACATACATCTGCCTATTGACCATGGAACAAACTCAATTTTGAATACTTAGAAACACAACTAACAGCAAACACAGATCGATACACAACAAATTCTGTTTAAAAATCTTTGAGTGGCTACAGGAAGCTTTCGATATCCTAATAACACTCAGAAAAACAAAATAGGACAAAAGAAAACAACCACCTTGGAGAAATATAGAACTAAAAAAGATACAATAACAAATCAGAAGGCTACAACAAATATGGCTGAAAACAAACATTTAATACAAACTTTAGCTACGCAAACTTAATAGAATATACTCATCATTAATAAAAAAGCTAAAAAAGGTACTAATCAGGCAGAATTCAAAATGCTAAATCTACAAATAAATAATTAGATAAAATTCTCAGTGAATTTCGAAAACCTAAATGCATGGATGCAACTCATCGCATTACTCAAGATTTCACACACAAACTGGTAAATCATTACACAACCAAGACAAACACATTGGACTCCTACTTAAACAAAGGAAAACCACCTGCACCAACCTCTTTCCAAAAATCCCCTCCAAGAGTAAGCAAACCCAGCCTCTGCACTACTTCAAACAAATATCAGAAAGTGAATTTATGGATCTGGTCAAAGCAAGCAGGCCTTCCAGCTGCCCTTCTGACCCTTGTCCACCACACATCTTCAATAAAATTCTTTAATCTACCTCCTGTGCCATACCAGTAAGAAGAATCATCAATAATTCTTTAACTACAGGAATCTTTTCCAAAGACCTTAAAAAGGCATACATACGTCCATTATTAAAGAAAACAAACCTGGACAACATGACCTTAACAACTACAAACCAATTACAAATGGACCTTTCCTGGGAAAACTGATAGAAAGAGCATATTTCACCCAGATGTCACAGTTCATTGAAAACAACTCCATACTAACAAACTACCAAACTGGATTTGGCCCAGAAAGAAACACTGAGTCTGCTCTCATCACCATCTGAGATGATCCTAAAAACACAATAACCTGCAATGGCATTGCTGCACTACTTCTTGTGGACCTCTCAGCTGCCTTTGACACAGCTGACCATTACACCCTAACACAAAGACTCTACGAAGCTGGCATATAGGGGACTGGTCTCAACTGGATCACATCTTACCTTCAAAACAGAACTAATATCATTCATTCTCCCTCTTTCTTGTCCAAACACTACTTCACAAAAGCATGAGTCCCTCAAGGTTCCATCATCTCACCCATGCTTTTCAACATCTATATGATGCCATTACCAGCAATGATCAATGAATTCCAAATCAGATGCAACAACTATGCAGATGACACACAAATACTCTTTAAACTGGAATGCCCCAAAGACATTGTAAACTCACAAATCTTCAGTTACCTCAGAGTCAGTGATCAGTGGATGACATGAAGCCAACTCAAACTGAATGCTTCCAAAATGAAAATACTCACATGTGGCGACTGGAAGAATTATGACCCACTCTGCGCTTGGCATAACGATCTGGGACCACCTCCTAAAGCATCTAAGCAAGTAAGAAACCTTGGAATTACCAAGAACTCCAAGTTAACAATGAATGCTCAAGTTGACACATTACTCTTGTACTATCTAAACAGGATTATGCCAATGGCCTCTACCATGTATAATCTCTATCTACCATGAAAAAGCTACAACAGATTCAGAAGTCAGCTACCAGACTACTCCTACAAGTAAAGCCACAACCCACATCTCCCCCACTTTGAAGGTCCTACATTGGTTACTGGTTGCCAGAAGATCCACCTTCAAGCTGCCTTTGCAGCACCCACAAAGCAATACACAGAAAAGGACCACTTTTCATCAGGAATCAAATCACCAAATACAGTCAAAGAATCCTCCGCTCAAGATTGGCACCCCACCTCAAAACACCACAATATAAGAAAAAGACAATAGGTGGCACATCTTTCTCTGTTCAAGTGGTCAAACTATGGAATTCATTAACCCAAATATAAGATCCATGGACAACTATTTTATCTTCAGAAGACTACTCAAGAGTTGGCTCTTTCCCACATAACCACCATACTCAAACAGCAATGGAATGCATATACTGGTGTATGAGAAAAAAAAAAAATATATATATATATATATATATATATATATATATATACACACATATACTATATGTGTGATAATATATATCTATATGTGTATATATATGTGTGTGTGTGGGTATATATCATTCTACACTTGACATGTTCATAGGGCATTGCATAGCTTCTATACAAGTTGTTTGATTGGATGCTTATGAGTCTCTGTTTCTATTATATCTATCACAATGACCCACTCAGACCCTTTGCGAATCTCTAGCTGACTACTTCCACGAAAAGATCACAACCATTCACGCAACTTCCACCCCCAACCCAACAACATCGACCACATACTGACCCCACTGGAAAGCTCCCCCAGCCACCTGATCACAGATAAAATCCATCCTGGAAATAGCAGCCCTCATGAGCTCGACCCACTCCGGCTCACCCAACGACCAATGCCCCCACCACATCTTCAGCCTGGGATGAAAGGAAATCAGTCACGTCCTAACTCCCATCCTCAACATCTCCATCAGGACTGCCACCATCCCCAAAGCATGGAAGCAAGCAGATGTCAAGCTGCTCCTCAAGAAACCATTTGTGGACCCCAACAAACTCAATTATTATCTCCCCATTTCTCTACTCCCCTTCTCACCCAGAGTCCTGGAAAAAGCCATCATCAAACAGCTCTCTAAACACCTGGAAAGACACAACCTACTGGATACCTCCCAATGTGGCTTCCACTCCAAATACAGAACCTAGACCGCCCTTATTGCCGCAACAGACGACATCAGGTCCCTCCTCGGCAACAGAGAGAAGGCAACCTTGATCCTCCTCGGCCTCCTTGCTGCATTCAAAACCATCTCCCACTACACCCTCACTGCAAGACTTCACCACATCGGGATCCGAAGCAACGCCCTAAAAGGTATCCACGCCTTCATCACAGGACGCACACAGAGAGTCCGCCTCCAACCTTTTACCTCAGAACCAAAGAGTACCATATGCGGTGTCTCCAGGGGTCCTCTCTCATCCCCACCCACTTTAACACCTACGTGACGCCCCTAGCAGAGATTGTGCATTCCCATGGACTCAAAATCATCTCATACGCTGACGCTCAACTCATACTCTCCCTCTCCGAAGTCCACTCCCCCCCAGAGTCATCTTTAGCAATGCCATGACTCACAAAGCTGAATGGATGAAATCCAACTTCGTAAAACTGAACTCAGACAAGACTGAGGTTATCCTCTTCGGAAACAACTCCTCCCCCTGGGACGACTCCTAGTGGCCCTCCACGCTCGGCCAACCCTGACCTCAACTGACCAAACCCGCAATCTTGGCATCATCATGAACTGCAAACTTACCTTCAAGCGACACTTAAACGTCGTGGCCTGGCCAGCTTCCATAACCTCTATATGGTACCGAAGATTTTCAGTTGGATCCCCATCGAAACCAGAAAGACAGTAACCCAAGCCATCATCACCGGCAGACTAGACTACAGAAACATCCCTTACGTTGGACTTCCCACTCAACCCCTCCACTGTCTCCAGACCATCCAGAACACGGCCTCAAGACTCATCCTTTATCACCCCAGGCAGATCCACATCTCCCTCCACCTGAGGGAGCTACACTGGCTGCCCGTGCACAAGAGGTGCAAATTCAAGGTCCTCACCGTCTCATACAAAGCCCTCCATAACATTGGACCCAGTCTAATAAAAAATAGACCCTCCTTCCACCAGCCTGCCAGGGAGCTACGATCTACATCCCTCGACCAAGTCTCAAGAGTTTGACACACCTGCAGCCGAGGACGCTCCTTCTCACACCTCCCAGCCAAGATCTGAAACGACCTCCCCTTCCCAGCTGTACGCCACGCACACCCTCAGTGACTTCAGGAGAAAGCTCAAAACTTGCCTCTACGAGGAATAAGTACCAGCTTGCAGCGACATCCCCAGCGCATGGCTACCCCCGTGGTGATAAGCTGCACTTTATAAATCTATTGACAGGTATATATTATCTTAACTATTTATCTACAAACATTTCACAATTGAAATATTGAGGAAAGATAAAATAATGTTATAAAAGTACACAAATGAATTAACTTCAAATACTTCAACTCTTGAAAGACTGTGGTTATATGATACAACTTTAAATCTCAATATATTATATTCCTTACACATCTATACCCTTACTATGTATTCATGTATTTATATATGTACTACTTTAGTCCTACTGTACAAGAGGAAAAAATACTCCCTTGAAAGCTTTACTCTATCTCGCCATCAGCCTATACCTCTATCAATCTATCCTCTATCTCCAACCTCTGACTCATCCCGAACCCATTCTACTACTATTTCAAAATAACTCTCTTAGACTCTTCCCTGCTCTATCCCTCCTGGCTCACCCTAAACCTCAATTTACTACTATGACTTCCCAAACAACCCTTCTAAATTCTCCATCATTTATCTCTCCTTTGACTCATCCCAAACCCCATTTTACTACTATGATCTCCCTAATTCCATTCTACAGACTCTTCCATCCTCCATCTCTCCTTTACTGATCCCAAACCTCATCTTACTACTATGATCTCCCAATTAACACTTCTGGATTCTTCCCTCCTCTATCCCTCCACTATTCTATTTAATCCAAATAACAGACTCACATGTCCTTCGCTCAAATTAACTCATACCTCTCTATACTAATACTGTACTGTACTCTATAGTAACCTACCACTAATCCTTTTGGGTTCTGGAGTAGGGTGCCACTCGCTAAAAAAGTGCTTTGACGCCTCATCAGGGATAGTAAGCACAATATATATACAATTACAATAAAAAGCATATAAATTGAGGTGTTGTGTTGCTACCTATAAATTCACAAACAAAGGGAAAGTGGGGTCCACCCTAAATTGAGAATGCACAAATTCACCACTACATTTTGAACATTCAATTAAGCATCTCCATGTGGCTCAGATCTTTGTAGGGCCTTCCTCACTACCTATAATGTGTAAAGGCTGTAGAAAAATCTTTTGCACCATGGTATCTCAGCAATTACCATAGTTGGAAAAGGTTTTGGTGATGGTATCTCCCTCTGACAAAACCAGGGGATGGAAATTGTTGCACTCTTAGAAACATTGTTAGGCCTATTTTTGGAGGGGTTATATACTGTTGTGCCAGCAATAATTTTGTATGAATTTTTATGTCTAACAATTGCCTCATGGGATAGCCTAAGTTCTGGCGATAAGCCAGTGGTAAAGACTAGAGGCCTGATTGTTTTACTGTGTAAAGTTAAATCAGTGGTTATAGGACCAATCTATTTATTATGAAAGGTTATAGCAAAAGCAGTAGGCCTGAGAAACAAGTTACTTATTTTCGGTCACAAATTATCTGGTAGATGTAGGAGGCTGGACTGGCTTGTAGTGAGTACCAAGGGGTACTTACACCTTGCACCAGGCCCAGGTATCCCTTATTAGTGCAGAGGGGTGTCTAGCAGCTTAGACTGATAGAAAAGGTAGCTTAGCAGAGCAGCTTAGGCTGAACTAGGAGACGAGTGAAGCTCCTACATTACCACTAGTGTCATATGCACAATATCATAAGAAAACACAATACACAGATATACTAAAAATAAAGGTACTTTATTTTTATGACAATATGCCAAAAGTATCTCAGTGAGTACCCTCAGTATGAGGATAGCAAATATACACAAGATATATGTACACAATACCAAAATATGCAGTAATAGCAATAGAAAACAGTGCAAACAATGTATAGTCACAATAGAATGCAATGGGGGCACATAGGGATAGGGGCAACACAAACCATATACTCTAGAAGTGGAATGCGAACCACGAATGGACCCCAAACCTATGTGACCTTGTAGAGGGTCGCTGGGACTGTAAGAAAACAGTGAGGGTTAGAAAAATAGCCCACCCCAAGACCCTGAAAAGTGGGTGCAAAGTGCACCTAAGTTCCCCAAAGAGCACAGAAGTCGTGATAGGGGAATTCTGCAGGAAAGACCAACACCAGCAATGCAACAACGATGGATTTCCAGACAAGAGTACCTGTGGAACAAGGGGACCAAGTCCAAAGGTCACGATCAAGTCGGGAGTGGGCAGATGCCCAGGAAATGCCAGCTGTGGGTGCAAAGAAGCTGCCCCTGGATGGTAGAAGCTGAGGATTCTGCACGAACTACAAGGGCTAGAAACTTCCCCTTTGGAGGATGGATGTCCCACGTCGTGATGAGTCGTACAGAAGTGTTTTCCCGCAGAAAGACCGCAAACAAGCCTTGCTAGCTGGAAGGGTCGCGGTTAGGGTTTTTGGATGCTGCTGTGGCCCAGGAGGGACCAGGATGTCACCAATTGCGTGAGGGGACAGAGGGGGCGTCCAGCAAGACAAAGAGCCCACTCAGAAGCAAGCAGCACCCGCAGAAGTGCCGGAACAGGCACTACGAAGTGGAGTGAATCGGTGCTCACCCGAAGTTGCACAAGAGAGTCCCACGCCGCCGGAGGACAACTCAGGAGGTCGTGCAATGCAGGTTAGAGTGCCGGGGACGCAGGCTTGGCTGTGCACGAAGGAAATCCTCGGTGAGTGCACAGGAGCCGGAGTAGCTGCAAAACACGCGGTTCCCAGCAATGCAGTCTAGAGTGGGGAGGCAAAGACTTACCTCCACCAAACTTGGACTAAAGAGTCACTGGACTGTGGGAGTCACTTGGACAGAGTTGCTGAGTTCAAGGGACCTCGCTCGTCGTGCTGAGAGGGGACCCAGAGGACCGGTGATGCAGTCTTTTGTTGCCTGCGGTTGCAGGGGGAAGATTCCGTCGACCCACAGGAGATTTCTTCAGAGCTTCTAGTGCAGAGAGGAGGCAGACTACCCCCACAGCATGCACCACCAGGAAAACAGTCGAGAAGGCAGCAGGATCAGCGTTACAAGGTCGCAGTAGTCGTCTTTGCTACTTTGTTGCAGTTTTGCAGGCTTCCAGCGCGGTCAGCAGTCGATTCCTTGGCAGAAGGTGAAGAGAGAGATGCAGAGGAACTCTGATGAGCTCTTGCATTCGTTAGCTAAGGAATTCCCCAAAGCAGAGACCCTAAATAGCCAGAAAAGGAGGTTTGGCTACCTAGGAGAGAGGATAGGCTAGCAACACCTGAAGGAGCCTATCAGAAGGAGTCTCTGACGTCACCTGCTGGCACTGGCCACTCAGAGCAGTCCAGTGTGCCAGCAGCACCTCTGTTTCCAAGATGGCAGAGGTCTGGAGCACACTGGAGGAGCTCTGGGCACCTCCCAGGGGAGGTGCAGGTCAGGGGAGTGGTGACTTCCCTTTCCTTTGTCCAGTTTCGTGCCAGAGCAGGGCTGAGGGATCCCTGAACCGGTGTAGACTGGCTTATGCAGAGATGGGCACCATCTGTGCCCATCAAAGCATTTCCAGAGGCTGGGGGAGGCTACTCCTCCCCAGCCCTGACACCTTATTCCAAAGGGAGAGGGTGTAACACCCTCTCTCTGAGGAAGTCCTTTGTTCTGCCTTCCTGGGCCAAGCCTGGCTGGACCCCAGGAGGGCAGAAACCTGTCTGAGGGGTTGGCAGCAGCAGCAGCTGCAGTGAAACCCCGGGAAAGGCAGTTTAGCAGTACCCGGGTCTGTGCTAGAGACCCGGGGAATCATGGGATTGTCTCCCCAATACCAGGATGGCATTGGGGGGGCAATTCCATGATCTTAGACATGTTACATGGCCATATTCGGAGTTACCATTGTGAAGCTATACATAGGTAGTGACCTATGTATAGTGCACGCGTGTAATGGTGTCCCCGCACTCACAAAGTCAGGTGAATTGGCCCTGAACAATGTGGGGCCACCTTGGCTAGTGCCAGGGTGCCCACACACTAAGTAACTTAGCACCCAACCTTTACCAGGTAAAGGTTAGACATATAGGTGACTTATAAGTTACTTAAGTGCAGTGTAAAATGGCTGTGAAATAACGTGGACGTTATTTCACTCAGGCTGCAGTGGCAGGCCTGTGTAAGAATTGTCAGAGCTCCCTATGGGTGGCAAAAGAAATGCTGCAGCCCATAGGGATCTCCTGGAACCCCAATACCCTGGGTACCTCAGTACCATATATTAGGGGATTATAAGGGTGTTCCAGTATGCCAATGTAAATTGGTAAAATTGGTCACTAGCCTGTTAGTGACAATTTGGAAAGAAATGAGAGAGCATAACCACTGAGGTTCTGATTAGCAGAGCCTCAGTGAGACAGTTAGTCATAACCCAGGTAACACATACAGGGCACACTCATGAGCACTGGGGCCCTGGCTGGCAGGATCCCAGTGACACATACAACTAAAACAACATATATACAGTGAAATATGGGGGTAACATGCCAGGCAAGATGGTACTTTCCTACAGTAGAGACACATTCTATTTGCAGATTCCTTACCATAGAATTTTCTCCAGGTTTCAGACTGGAGATTTTTTTTCAAACAGTACCCCTGAGTGCTGCGAGGTGGCCTCGACCGTCTCAATGTGCGACATTGGTGTTGTGTTTGTCGTGAAGACGTCATGGTCCTCTATAGGCTCCACCCTGGCGCACTGATCTTAGTGTCTTTTCACGACTTTCCACACCAGTAGCACGGAGCCATAAAGAACACTGGTACTGGTGCACCACAACTAGGACTTTGAAAAGGGGGTCCCGGTCCCTAGAAATCAGTTTGCAAAGGGAGCAGGATGGGTGGGTCGGTAAGTAATCTGCAACTGGAATATGTCCCTACCAGATAATTGCTTACCAAAGGTAAGTAACTTGTGTAGGAAGCTGGCTCTGTGTATACTATACCAAAATGAGATATAGTGTTCACAGACTCCAGATAATACTAATGCTCTCTTTTGTGGTAGTGTGGTCGGGCAGTTAGGCTTGTCAGAGGGTAGTGCAAAGCATTTGTTGTACACACAGTCAAGAAATGAGGCACACACTCAATGACTAACTCCAGGCCAATTGTTTTTAAATAGCAAAAATATATATTGTTAGTTTATACCTAGAACCAGAAGGTCTTTGTTGTAGGTAAGTACAGTTGTCAATAGGAATGAAGCATATGTATCAAATGTACTTTGTTTAATTTTTGCAGAAAAAGCAGTTTACAAGTAAGTAACACTTTTCTATTCCAAACGTTGACACAAAGCAATTTTTCATATAGAGTCCTGGGGGGGTGTTAGCACAGTTAACAGGTAAGTACATAACTTACAATTCCAGTCTTCAGGGGTAGGATGTCCACAGATCAAAGTTTAGGCTTATCCCCAAAAGTGCACCACCAGCAACACAGTGCAAGCTTGTTGCAGAGGTCAAAGTTGGCGTCGGATTTACAATGGAATCTTATGAGGACTGGGGGTGCTCGGTAGAAAGCAGATTGCAAGTAAGTACCCACTGTTCCAGGACACTGGCTTGGGGGTTTAGGTTGGGGGGTTACAGGTTCACACTGAACACACACCCTCAGCAGCTCAGGGGTGGACGGGTGCAGGGTGCAAACACAGAGCTGGGCACCCTATGCGTTTCAAAAGGGGGACACCAGGGGTCACAAAAGATGGTGCAGGCTTGGTCCAGGGGGTTGGTTCCGGGAAACCAAAGGCTGGACAGGAAGGAGAGGCGCGAGCTGGACATTGCTGGACCGTCTGTCAGATTCCCCAAGGCCAGGGGGCTGCAGGAGTCTCCTTGGGCGTTGGGTATCTTCGTCAGATCCGGTCGCAGTCAGGGGGGTCCTCTGGATTTAGGCTGCAGGTGTCGTAATGGCCAGGAGGGGTCAACCCAGGATGGACTCGAGGTTAGAATCGCCTGGTGACTTTCTCTGTTCCGGTGGGCCACCTGGACTCGGGCCATGGGCATCGGGTGCAGAGTGGGTAGCGCTTGCGGATTCAGGGTGGTTCTGCAGTCCTGTTGGAGGGTTTCTTTTGGACAAGACCGCTGTCCTCAGGAGTTATTGGTCTTCTCCTGGGCAGCCAGTCCTCTAGGGGTTTGCAGAGGTCTCTGGTCTTGCAGGATGCGTTGCCTTCTTGGAGCAAGGGTCTTTGAAGCTGCGGACAGGCTGGTAGGGCAGAGTCAGCTGTCTGGAGTCTTCATTGCTGGGGTCGGCCTGGCAGTCCTTCATCTTTCTTCTTGAGGTCGCCAGGAATCTGGCGAGTAAAGGTCAGGGGTACCCATAAATACTAGATTTAGGGGTGTTACAGGGGTCAGAGGGCAGTAGCCAATGACTACTGTACCTGAGGGTGGCTACACCCTTCCTGTGCCCACTCCCTTTGGGAAGGGGAGAACGTTCCTAACCCTATTGGTCCCTATTCTCCAAGACAAGATGGAGGATTCTGCAAGGAGGGGGTCACTTCAGCTCTGGACACTTTAAGGGCGGTCCTAGCTGCAGTGGTCACTCCTCCTTGTTTTACCTATTTTTTCAGTCGGACCTGCCCCCAAAAGTGGGTCTTGGTCCGGGAGCAGGCATCTCCGCTAGCTGGAGTGCCCTGGGGCACTGTACCAGGAGATCAGAGCCTTCAGGCTCACCGCCAAGTGTTAGAGTTCCTGCAGGGGGGGGAAGTGTGAAGCACCTCCACCCAGAGAAGGCTTTGTTCCTGACCACAGAGAGCACAAAGGCTTTCCCCCTTGGGGTCAGAAACTCATCTGCTAGAGGCAGGTTGGCACAGACTAGTCAGCTTTACTCTAAAGGTTGGGTAAAATATTGGGGGCATCTCTAAGATGCCCTCTATGTGCATTGTACAATAAATGCAACACTGGCATCAGTGTAGGTTTTCTGTCCTGAGAAGTTTATTACCAAACTTCCCAGCCTTCAGTGAAGCCATCATGGAGCTGTGGAATGTATAATAACAAACTCCAAACCCATGTACTTAATATGTCCACACTGCACATACAATGTCTAAGAATGGACTTCGACACTGTAGGGGCACACTGCTCATGCAGCTATTCCCTCACCTATTGTGTAGTGCACCCACCCTTAGGGCTGTGAGGCCTGCTAGAAGGGTGATTTACCTATGCCATAGGCAGTGGTTTGTGGGCATGGCACCCTGGAACGGGTGCCATGTCGACTTTGCCTTTTTCTCCTCACCAGTACACACAATCCGCAAAATCAGTGTGTATGTGCTTAGTGAAGGGTCCCTTAGGGTGGCACAATACATGCTGCAGCCCTTAGGGTGACCTCCCTGGTCACAGAGCCCTTGGTACACTGGTACCTTTTACAAGGGACTTAGCTGTGTGCCAGCGGTGTGCTAAGTGTGGAAACAATGGCATAGTTTAGGGAAATGTGGACCACCTCAAACGTTTAGGGTTCTCACTTTTTACTTGCATTAGCCATCTGAGAAGGTCTGTGGTCAGTTTGAACAATGAAGTGAGTACCAAACAAGTATGCTCTCAACGTCTTCAGGGACAAAATCACAGCAAAGGCCTCCCTCTCAATGGCACTTCAACACTGTTAACTGGAGAGTAACCTTCTGCTAATAAAAGCAAGCGGGTTGGTCATGACCATCATCATTGGTCTGAGATAGGACTGCTCCTATCCCATAGTCAGGGGCATCTATCTGCACAATGAACTGTTTAGAGTAGTCTGGAGCTTGGAGAACTGGCGCTGAGCACATTGCCTCTTTCAGGGTCCCAAAGCCTTTTTGACAACTAACAGTCCAGTTTACTTTCTTGGGCATCTTCTTAGAGGTCAGTTCTGTAAGGGGGGTCACAATGGATCCATACCCCTCCACAAACCTCCTGTAATAACCAGTCAAGCTAAGGAATGCCCTGACTTGAGTCTGGGTTTTGGGAGCTTCCCAGTCCAGAATTGTCTGGATATTGGGTTGTAAAGGTTGCACTTGGCCTTCACCTATAAGGTGGCCCAACTATACAACAGTGCCCTGCCCTATCTGGCATTTGGATGCCTTGATAGTGAGGCCTGCAGATTGCAGAGCCTGCAAAACCTTCCCCAGGTGGACCTGGGGAACCTGCCAGGAGGAGCTAAAGACAGCAATATCATTTAGATATGCTGCACTGAAGAACTCCAAGCCCTTGATTCACTAACCTTTGGAAGATGAAAGGGGCTTTCTTTAAACCAACGGGCATAACAGTGAACTGATAATGCCCATCAATTGTAAAGAATGCAGTCTTTTCTTTTGCTCCTGGTGCCATGAAAATTTGCCAGTACCATGCAGTTAAGTCAAAGTTAGTGAGAAACTTTGTTGCCCCTATTTTAACTATCAGCTCATCAGCCCTTGGAATAGGGTAAGTATCTGTCTTGGTGACAGAATTGAGACCTCTGTAGTCCACACAGAACCTCATTTCTTTCTTTCCACCCTGGGGATGAGGTTGGGGACTAAGACCACCGGGCTAGCCCAGGGACTGTCAGAGGGTTCAATAACCCCTAACTCCAGCATCTTGTTGACTTCAACTTTGATGCTTTCCTTAACTTGGTCAGACTGCAGATAGAGCTTGGTTTTGAAAGGCAAGTTGTCTCCAGTGTCCACATCATGGGTACACCACAGTGTCTGTCCAGGGGACAAGAAGAAGAGCTCTGCATACTGCTGCAAGGCTTGCCTGCAGTCAGACTGCTGCTGGACAGTGAGGGTGTCTGAGTAGACAACTCCATCAACTTCTCCATCTTTATTGTTGTGAGAGAGGAGGTCTGGGAGTGGTTCACTCTCTGCTTCCTGTTTCTCATTAGTAACCATCAACATGGTTACATCAGCCCTGTCACAAAAAAAGCTTTAGGAGGTTCACATGGATCAGCCTTTTGGGTGTCCTGCTAATGCCCAGGTCTTCCACTTAGGTGAGCTCACTTGTCTTTTCTAGGATAGGGTAAGGGCCTCTCCGCTTGTCCTGAAGTGCCCTGAGAGCCATAGGCTCCAGAACCCATGCCTTCTGCCCTGGTATAAACTCCACCAGTGCAGCCTTTTGGTCATACTTCAGTTTTTGGCTGGCCTCACGGTTTTTGGATGTTTTTTCCATGTACTCTGCCATCCTAGAGCGGAGGCTAAGCATATAGTTCACCAAATCTTGCTTAGGCTTGTCAAGCGGTCTCTCCCAACCCTCCATCACAAGAGCAAGTGGTCCCCTAACAGGGTAGCCAAACAGTAGTTCCAAGGGGGTAAACCATACTACCTTCTGAAAAACCTCGGTGTAGGTGAAAAGCAAGCATGGCAAGAGGACATCCCATCTCCTTTTGACTTTTTCAAGGAGCTCCATGATCATGCCCTTCAATGCCTTGTTGAATTTTATAACAAGTCCATTGGTGTATGGATGGTATGGTGGGGTGTACTTGTACGTTACCCCACACTCATTCCACATGTGTTTCAGGTAAGCTGACATGAATTTGGCACATCTGTCAGAAACCACCTCCTTAGGAAACCTTACCCTGGTAAAGATACCAATGAGGTCTTTGGCTACTGCAGGAGTTGTAGTAGACCTAAGGGGAATTGCTTCAGGATACCTGGTAGCATGATCCACTACTACCAGTATATACTGGATTCCTGAGGCAGTGGGTGGTTCAAGTAGACCAACTATGTCCACACCTACCCTTTCACAGGAACCACAACCACTGGTGGTGGAATTAGGAGGGCCTTTGAGTGGCCACCTGCCTTATAACTGGCTTGGCAGGTGACACAGGAGCTGCAAACCCCCTTCACCTTTGGAGACATGTTGTACCAGTAGAAATGTCTGACACGCCTATTCCAAGTTTTAGTTTGGCTCAGGTGCCCAGCTAGGGGACTGTCATGTGCTAAAGTGAGGATGAATTCCATAAACTGCTGAGGCACTACCACTCTCCTGGCTGCACCAGATTTAGGGTCTCTGGCCCCAATATAAAGGACTCTCTCCTCCCAACAGACTCTGTGGGAGCTACACCTCCCTTCTATTCAGCTGCTTGCTGCCTCAGGGCTTTAAGAGTGGGACAGGTTATCTGCCCCTGGAATAGCTGGTTCTTAGAGGGCCCCCTTGGGCCCAAGAGCTCTATCTGGTAAGGGTCAAGTTTCATGGGCTCAGTGCCTCCAGAGGATGGGAAGACTTCTTCCTGAGAAGAAGAGTCTTGTGCTTTTTCCTGTACAGAAGCTGGTGACGCAGTCTTCCTGCCCTTTTTCCTGGAAGGTTGGGCCATTACTCCAGGCTCCAACACTTCTTTTTCACCCTGTGCTCAGCTCTGTGCTCTATTTCAGTGGTTCCCAAACTGTGGTCCAGGGACCCCTAGGGGTCCGTAAAGCCTCCTCAGGGGGTCCGCGACTGCCTTGAAGAAAAAGTCACTTACCTTCGGTAACACATTATCTGGTAGAGACTCTATCTAGCTGCAGATTCCTTACCTTTGAATTCTCTGGCGCCAGCTTTGAATCCGGAATATTTCAGCTGAGCAATGCCCTGCATGTGCCGCTGGGTGGTGTAGTTCGGATCCGTGTGCATTGTCCGGCTCCGCGTGGCTTCATCAGCGTCATTGGAGCAGTCTGTGATGTCACAGTCGCCTATAAAGGCACCACCCTGGCACGCTTATCCATAAAACTCTCACGGCAGAAGCGCAGAGTCATGGATAAAACCAAATTTTTTTCTGTTCAAAACTAGGGCCCTGAAAGGGATAAACCCTAATAGACATATCCGCAGAGTGGGGAGGCATGGGTGGGTGTAAGGAATCTGCAGCTGGATAGAATAGCTACCAGATAATGCGTTACCGAAGGTAAGTAACTTGTTCATCTGATAGAGATTTCTAACTGCAGATTCCATACCTTTGAATAGATATCCAAGCCGTAACCTCCTGGCGGTGGGCTGCAAATACTTTTCCTTACACTAAGAAGCCCTGTAGGACTGAACAGGCAAAGTGCCCATCTCTTCGTACTTGACTGCCAAGGCAGTAATGTTTTGCAAATGTGTGCAAAGATGCCCACGTAGCTGCCCAACACTTCTCCAGGACTGTTACGCCCCAAGTTAGCGCAGTGGTAGCAGCTTTGCCCCTAGCAGAATGAGCTCGCAAGCCCTCAGGAGGCTGCTTCTTGGCCAATGCGTAGCAGATCTTGATGCAGAAAACGACTGAGCGCTTCTGCACTGCCCGACCCTTCTTTGCTCCAACGTACCCCACAAAGAGTTGGTCATCCACGTAGAACTCTTTTGTGCAGTCAAGGTAGAACGACAACGCTCTTTTTCGGTCCAGTCAATGGAGACACTTCTCTTCCTTAGAGGGATGTGGAGGAGCAAAGAAGGTGGGCAGGGTAATGTTCTGACCCAGATGAAATGGGGTCACCACCTTGGGGAGAAAAGAGGCACGAGTTATGAGAACCACCTTGTCTGGATAGATAGTGAGATACAGTGGCTTTGATGACAAAGCTTGCATCTCACTCACCCTCCTGGCAGATATTATTGCCACTAAGAAGGCTGTCTTGATGGTGAGCAGCCAGAGGGGACAGTTGTGCAAAGACTCGAGGGGAGCACACATCAGAAATGTGAGGACCAGATTTAAGTCCCATTGGGGCATAACAAAGGGTGTAGAGGGAAAGATATTTAAACGCCCCTTGAGAAATCTATGTACAATAGGGGATTTAAACAGAGAAGGCTGACCAGGCAGCCGAAGAAATGCCAATAAGGCAGAAAGATGGTCCTTGAGAGTCCCCAAGGTAGAACCCTGCTTGGCAAGGGAAAGAATGAAGAGAAAAATATCAGAAAGAGAAGCAGAAAGAGGATCAATAGACCTTACCGTACAATAATATACAAAGTGTTTCCAACGGCAGGCGTATACCGTTTTAGTGGACGGACACCTGGCTGCCAAAATAACTTTACAGACTTTGAGAGGAAGGTCAAAAGCCATCAAATGTCTCCGCTCAATCATCATGCATGAAGGCGCAGAGTTGACAGGTTCGGGTGGAGAAATGTGACAGAAGATCCTCCTGAAGGGGCAGCCCGATCGGAGGATTGATACTCATTTTGAGGAGCGCAGGATACCAGAACCGCTGTGCCCAATCCGGAGTCACTAGAATGACTTGGGCCCAGTCATTCTTGATCTTCTTGAGAACTCTGGGCAGGAGTGGTATGGGTGGAAAAGCGTAGAGGAGACCTGAACTCCAATCCCGCAACGAAAAGCGTTGCAGAGTGATTGCTGCCTTGGAAATTCCAACACGCAATCCTGCAGACATTGTGCGTTCTCTGCGGAGGCAAACAGATCTAACTAAGGCTCTCCCCACTGCTGAAAGAGTCCTTGCCCTACCTCTGGATGGAGATAGCATTCGTTATCCGCTAGGCATCGACGGCTGAGTTTGTCTGCCCCGGCATTCAGAGAACCCACCAGGTGCTGAACTACCAGGGTTATGACCTGCTGTTCCAGCCATGTCCAGAGATGCAGAGCCTCTTGACAAAGGGTCCACGACCCCACACTGCCCTGCTTGTTGCAGTACCACATTGCTGTAGTGTTGTCTGTGAACAACTGCACTATCTTCCCCTTCACAAAAGGAAGAAATGCTTTCAATGCAAGTAGGATCACCCGGAGCTCTAACAAGTTGACATGGAGTCCGGATTCCGTCCGAAACTAGAGGCCTCTGATCTCCGCCCCTTTCAGATGGCCGTCCCATCCCAGAAGTGACGCATATCTCATTACTGTGAGATCTGGCTGGGGAAGGAAAAGGAGTCTGCCTCTGACCCAATTGCAGTTCACTAACCACCACTTCAGGTCTTTTGCAGGTCCCTCCGAGATCTGAACTGTGTCAGTAAGATTTCCCTGATGCTGCGTCCACTGGAACTTCAGATCCCAAAGCAGAGCCCTCATATGCCATCTCGCTTGTTTGACTAACAGGATGCAGGAAGCCAAGAGTCCCAACAGCCTCAAAGTCACACCGAAATCCAGGACAGAGGCCAAAACATCAGTATCCTAACCTGAATATCCTGGACTCGCTGCTCGGGAGGGTAAACCCAAAACTGCACTGTATCCAGAACCGCTCTGATGAAAGGGAGCTTTTGAGAGGGAGTCAGGTGTTACTTTGGCACAGCGAATGCAGGAGGTCCGCCGTAGTCTGAAGTTGGGTGACGAGAGACTGGGGAATAGGAGCCTTTCACAGCCAGTCGTCGAGGTAGGGGAATACTGAAATCCATAACCTGCGCAGATGAGCTGCTACCACCACCATCACTTTGGTGAACACCTGAGAGGCACTGGTGAGATCGAAAGGGAGCACTGTAAACTGAAAGTGCTCGTGGCCCACCTTGAACCACAAGTAACACCTGTGGGTGGGCAGGATGGGGATGTGAAAATATGCATCCTGCAAGTCCAAAACTACCATCCAGTCTCCTTGGTCTAGGGAAGACAAGACCTGAGCCAGAGTGAGCATTTTGAATGTCTCCTTTATGAGGAAGGGATTGACGTCCCTTAAATCCAAGAGTAGGGCGAAGACCCTTGTTCTTCTTTGGAATCAGAAAGTAGCGGGAATAACAACCACTGCCAACTTTTGACATCGGGACCCTTTCTATGGCACCCTTGGCAAGAGAGCCCTAACTTCCTCGTGGAGCAAGATTAAATGATCCTCCATCAGCCATCCTTTCAATGGAGGGGTAGAGGGAGGGAAAGACTGGAAGGGGAGAGAAGAGCACTTCTGTATGATCTGAAAGACCCATTTCTCCAATGTTATGGACCGCCAGTGAGTGAGATGAAATCAAATCCCCCCTCCAACTGGACAAACATGGTCTTGCAGAACCATACTAGGAGGGTTTGAAAGTTGCGGAAGAGGGGGGCTGGGTGGTGGCCGACCTCTGGCTACACCCTTTGGGTCTGAAGGTACCACAACCTCGTCCTCGCACTGAATGCTGTGAAGCTGGAGGATGGTGGCTGACCTGTGGTTGGCATGGTACCCCGTCCCGCCTGAAGCCTCGAAAGGGGCGATAGGCAGACTGCTGGCTAGCAGGCGCCAAGAGGGCCAAGGATCTGGCAGTGGCTCGAGAACCTTGAACCACTCAAGCGCCGAGACTGCCTTCTCTCCAAAAAGGCATGAACCATCGAAGGGCATGTCCATCAGATTTGCCTGGACATCCCCAGAAAAGCCAGTGGTATGCAGCCAGGCATGACGACGAAGAGACAGTGTAGAGGAAATTGCCCTGCCCGGCGAGTCGGTTGTGTCCAAACCACACCGAATGGTAAACTTGGCTGCATCTCTCCCATCCTTGACAGCTTGGGTGAGAGTGTCCCGTAAGCCCTAAAGGACCTGGGCCAGCATCTGTGGCACCGTACCACATAAAGTATGGGAAAAAAGACCCAATAGGTATGAGGTGTTTAGGGACCTCAATACCAGGCTGGTATTGAGGTTCCCAAGTTGGCCCAGCCTCTTGGATTACCCATCCGTGGGAGTGGAAGGGAAGGCACCGCAGGATTTGGAGGTTTCGACCACCAAGCTCTCCGAGATGGGGTATTGGGTGAGATAACTAGGGTTGGTAGGAGCTGGTCTATGGCGGGGGTCAATTGTCCTATTCCCAGGAGACCCTGTGCTGGGTTTGGACCACGTTCCCATCAGGACATCAGTAAGGGCTTAATTAAAGGGTAACATAGGCTCGGATGTACCAGCCCCCGGCTGAAGCACATCTGTCAGGATGTTAGTCCTGACAGGCACCCTAGGCAACTCCAGGTCCAAGACCTCAGCTGCTCTACGCTCCACCATGGTGTATGATGCTCCCTTCTCCGTAGCCACAGAAGGAGGTGAGAGCATACCAGCATCTGGAGAAGTATCAAGTCTGCTGGCTTCCCCTAGTTCCTCATACCAGTCCTGCTCCTCTAATCCATATTCCAAAGGGTCCTCAGACCCCTCCCATTCCTCACCTGTGCCTGGCTGATCAAAATAAGCCTCAGGCACTGATCTGGCCCGAGTCTGCGCCATCAAAGTAGGTCTTGGTGTCATGCGATGTCATTCCAGCACCAGATCATCTGGACTAAGGTTGGGGCTCCCATCACCAGTGGGCACCAGTGGTGGGAAGAGTGCCAACGTCGGGCCCGGCGCTGGAGGAGGCAGACTGTGTGGAACTGGCACCAGACCAGATCTGATTTCAGATCCTCGGGTCCCCAACGGTGCCGAAGCCGGCGGCATCGAGCCTGATGGGACCCCTGCTATTCCTGTGGAATCCGAAAAATGACCCAAGAGGGCAGCCCCCTCAAAAACGAGGTGCATGGCTTTGTAGAAGTCTTTAATATGAACGGGGGTCACTCTGGCTCCTGGAGAAAGGGGAAGACACGAAGTCTGCACTGGCAACGGCTCCGCTGAACTGGGCTCGGAACATCGACGTTCCCATGACACCTTTTTGGCTTTTTGGCAGTCGGGTGTGGAAAATTCGAAGTCCCCATGGAGTTCTTCTTCTTGTGCCTCTTCCCCAAGTGCCCAGAGGACCTCGAGTGGGAAGAAGAGGACTTGGGACTCCTGGAGCGGTCCTGCGACATCCTCTTTGAGCGGGACTGTGACCTCAGAGGAGTCGCGCCGACATAAGTCGACTACCGGGCCACCATGAGCTTAAGAGACCCCTCTCTCAAAGACTTCAGGGCCATGGCCTGGCAGCCGGAGCATGACTTCGAGTCATGGTCCCTGTCAAGGCACCAGAGACATACCTGGTGGGTGTCCGTCACCGACATGGTGGAATGACAGACGCCACACGGCTTGAACCCCGTCTTCCTGGATGACATCTCCTCGCACAACGAAAAAAGTCTTCGAAAAAAGGCTTGCCAAAAAAGGAAAAGGGTAGTTCTATCCCAGACCTGCGCTTAACCGGCGCAGAAGGATAGAACTGACATATGCACACCGGGGTGGTGCCTTTCTAGGCGACCGTGACGTCACAGTCGGCTGCAGCAATGCTGACGAAGCCATGCGGAGCCAGACGACGCACACGGATCTGAACTACGCCACCCGATGGCGATCGCAGGGTATTGCTCAGCAATAAGATTCTGGATTTTAAGCTGACATCAGGGAATTCAAAGGTAAGGAACCTACAGCTAGAAGTCTATCAGATAATTAAATAATAGTAATAGATTAGGTCCTCAGCTTTCAGTAATGACTCAGTTGTGGGTCCCCGAATTCCAATAATGATTCAGTGGGGGTCCTCAGGTTCCAGTAATGATAAAGTGGGGGTCGACAGAAAAAGAAAGGTTGGGTACCACTGATCTAGTCTTTACACACACCATCTCAGGGATTCCCAGCAAGGCTGCATGGCTTTTGAGTTCTCCCTTGTAGGAAGGTAGCCTCTTTCTAGCCTTGTTGCCCCCACTTTTGGCCTGTTTGTGAGTATATGTCAGGGTGTTTTCACTGTCTCACTGGGATCCTGCTAGCCAGGGCCCAGTGCTCATGGTGAATACCCTATGTTGTCAGTGTGTTTGTTATGTGTCACTGGGATCCTGCTAGCCAGGAACCCAGTGCTCATAAGTTTGTGGCCTATATGTGTTCCCTGTGTGGTGCCTAACTGTATCACTTAGGCTCTGCTAACCAGAACCTCAGTGTTTATGCTCTCTCTGCTTTCTAAAACTGTCACTGCAGGCTAGTGACTAATTTTACCAATTCTCATTGGCACACTGGTACACCCATATAATTCCCTTGTATATGGTACTTAGGTACCCAGGGTATTGGGGTTACAGGAGATCCCTATGGGCTGCAGCTTTTCTTTTACCACCCATAGTGAGCTCAGACAATTCTTACACAGGCCTGCCACTGCAACCTGAGTGAAATAACATCCACATTATTTCACAGCCATTTTCACTGCACGTAAGTAACTTATAAGTTACCTATATGTCTAACCCTCACTTGGTGAAGCCAAGGTGCCCCCACATTGTTCAGGGCAAATTCCCCGGACTTTGTGAGTGCGGGGATACCATTACACGTGTGCACTATACATAGGTCACTACCTATGTATAGCGTCACAATGGTAACTCCGGACATGGCCATGTAACATGTCTAAGAACATGGAATTGTCACCCCAATACCATTCTGGTATTGGGGGGACAATTCCACGATCCCCCGGGTCTCTAGCACAGAACCCGGGTACTGCCAAACTGCCTTTCCGGGGTTTCCACTGCAGCTGCTGCTAACCCCTCAGACAGGATTCTGCCCTCCTGGGGTCTGGGCAGCCCGAGCCCAGGAAGGCAGAACAAAGGATTTCCTCCGAGAGAGGATATTACACCCTCTCCCTTTGGAAATAGGTGTGAAGGGCTGGGGAGGAGTAGCCTCCCCCAGCTTCTGGAAATGCTTTGATGGGCACAGATGGTGCCCATCTCTGCATAAGCCAGTCTACACCGGTTCAGGGATCACCCAGCCCTGCTCTGGCGCGAAACTGGACAAAGGAAAGGGGAGTGACCACTCCCCTGACCAGTACCTCCCAGGGGAGGTGCCCAGAGCTCCTCCAGTGTGTCCCAGACCTCTGCCATCTTGGAAACAGAGGTGTTGGGGGCACACTGGACTGCTCTGAGTGGCCAGTGCCAGCAGGTGACGTCAGAGACCCCCTCTAATAGGCTCTTACCTTTCTTGGTAGCCAATCCTCCTTTCTTGGAAGCCAAACCTCCTTTTCAGGCTATTTAGGGTCTCTCCTCTGGGCTGTTCTTCAGATAACGAATGCAAGAGCTCACCAGAGTTCCTCTGCACTTCCCTCTTCGAATTCTACCAAGGATCGACCGCTGACTGCTCCAGGACGCCTGCAAAGCCGCAACAAAGTAGCAAGACGACTACCAGCAACATTGTAGCGCCTCATCCTGCCGGCTTTCTCGAATGTTTCCTGGTGGTGCATGCTCTGGGGGCTGTCTGCCTTCACCCTGCACTGGAAGCCAAGAAGAAATCTCCTGTGGGTCGATGGAATCTTTCCCCTGCTAACGCAGGCACCAAAAGACTGCATCACCGGTCCTCTGGGTCCCCTCTCATCCTGACGAGCGTGGTCCCTGGAACACAGGAGCTATCTCCAAGTGACCCTCACAGTCCAGTGATCCTTCAGTCCAAGTTTGGTGGAGGTAGGTCCTTGCCTCCCCAGGCTAGACTGCAAACCTGTGTACTGCATGATTTGCAGCTGCTCCAGCTTCTGTGCACTTCTCCAAGGATTGCTTTGTGCACAGCCTAGCCTGGGTCCCCAGCACTCCATTCTGCAGTGCTCAACCCTCTGAGTTGGCCTCCAGCGTCGTAGGACCCTCCTTTGTGACTCTGAGTCAGCTCCGGTTCACAAATCTTTCAAGTGCCTGTTCGGGTACTTCTGCGGGTGCTGCCTGCTTCTATGTGGGCTCTCTAAGTTGCTGAGCACCCCCTCTGTCTCCTCCTCCAAGGGGCCACATCCTGGTCCTTCCTGGTCCCCAGCAGCACCCAAAAACCTCTACTGCGACCCTTGCAGCTAGCAAGGCTTGTTTGCAGTACTTCTGCGTGGAAACACTTCTGCAACCTCCAGCACGCAGTGGGACATCTACAATCCAAAGGAGAAGTTCCTAGCTCTCTTCGTTGTTGCACAATCCTAGGCTTCTTCCATCAGGAGGCAGCCTTCTTGCACCTTCATCCAGGGTTTCCTGGGCTCCTGCCCCCCCTGGACAATATCGTGACTCTTGGACTTGGTCACCTTGCTTTGCAGGTCCTCAGGTCCAGGAATCCGTCTTCAGTGCTTTGCTGGTGTTTGTGGTTCTTGCAGAATCCCCCTATCACGACTATTGTGTCCTATTGGGGTAGTAAGGGTACTTTACTCCTACTTTTCAGGGTCTTGGGGTATCTTGGACACCCTGACTGTTTTCTTATAGTCCCAGCGACCCTCTAGAAGCTCCCATAGGTCTGAAGTTACTCTCGTCTCTGAGGGTTGGGTGGATGTAGCATCACTTGCTGTCTGGTCCCCTAATATGAACATATACAAACCACATCCCTTAATTAATGGGACTAAAGTATAAGCCCTGAGGGATACAGGTGCCAGTGTCACCATGGTGGCAGAAAAACTGGTTTCCCCAGGACAGTATCTGGCTGGACAAACTTATCTAGTTGCCAATGCTGACAGTGTAACTAAGGTCCATCCCATGGCTATGGTGACCTTAGAATGGGGAGACATTACTGGCCTGAAACAGGTGGTGGTCTCTTATGCAATCCCACTTGAATGTCTGCCAGGGAATGACCTGGAGTCCTCACCTTGGGCTGAGGGATGTAGGAGGCTGGCCTGGCTTATAGTGGGTACCTTGTGGTACTTACACCCTGTGCCAGGCCCAGTTATCCCTTATTAGTAGAATAGAGGTGTTTCTAGCAGCTAAGGCTGATAGAAGGTAGCTATGGCAAAGCAGCTTAGGCTGAACTAGGAGACATGCAAAGCTCCTACTATACCACTTGTTAGACCTGACAGCCTTAGGGTTGTCACCCCTAACTTTTTGCCTGCCTCCCTCCACTTTTTGGACACTGTTTTTGCTGGTTTATAGACTCTGCGCACTTTACCCCTGCTAACCAGGGCTAAAGTGCATATGCTCTCTCCCCTAAAACATGGTAACCTGGAATCATACCTGATTGGACTATTAATTTACTTATAAGTCCCTAGTAAGGTGCACTTTATGTGCATAGGGCTGGTAAATTAAATGCTACTAGTGGGCCAGCAGCACTGGTTGTGCCACCCACTTAAGTAGCCCCTTTTTCTTGTCTCAGGCCTGCCATTGCAAGGCCTGTGTGTGCACTTTCACTGCCAAATCGACTTGGCATTTAAAAGTTCTTGCCAAGCCTAGAACTCCTCTTTTTCTACATATAAGTCACCCTTAAGGTGTGCCCTAGGTAACCCCTAAGGCAGGGTGCTGTGTAGGTAAAAGGCAGGACATGTACCTGTGTAGTTATATGTCCTGGTAGTGTAAAACTCCTAAATTCGTTTTCACACTACTGTGAGGCCTGCTCCCTTCATAGGCTAACATTGGGGCTGCCCTCATACACTGTTGAAGTGGCAGCTGCTGATCTGAAAGGAGCAGGAAGGTCATATTTAGTATGGCCAGAATGGTAATACAAAGTCCTACTGACTGGTGAAGTCGGATTTAATATTACTATTCTAGAAATGCCACTTTTAGAAAGTGAGCATTTCTTTGCACTTAAATCCTTCTGTGCCTTACAATCCACGTCTGGCTGGGCTTGGTTGACAGCCCCTTGTGCATTCACTCAGACACACCCCAAAGACAGGGTACTCAGCTTCACTTGCATACATCTGCATTTTGAATGGGTCTTCCTGGGCTGGGAGGGTGGAGGGCCTGCCCTCACACAAAGGACTGCCACACCCCCTACTGGGATCCTGGCAGACAGGATTGAACTGAAAGGGGACCTGGTGCACTTCTTAGCCACTCTTTGAAGTCTCCCCCACTTCAAAGGCACATTTGGGTATAAAACAGGGCCTCTGCCCTACCTCATCAGACACTTGCTGGAGAAGAAACCTGAACCAGAAACTACATCCTGCCAAGAAGAACTGCCTGGCTGCTCAAAGGACTCACCTGTCTGCTTTCCACAAAGGACTGCTGCCTTGCTGTTGCCCTGCTGCCTTGCTGAACTCTTGTCTGGCTGTGAAAGTGCTCTCCAAGGGCTTGGATAGAGCTTGCCTCCTGTTCCTTGAAGTCTCAGGACCAAAAAGACTTCTCTCTTTTACTTGGACGCGCCGTGCGTGAAAATTTTTACGCACAGCTTGTTTCGCGGCGAGAAAAACGCCGCACTCCGACGCTGATCGACGCGACGCTCTTGGGACGATCGAAGATCCGACGCACGGCCTCGCATGGACAACGCCGCCCGACCTCTAGAGGAGAAATCGACGCGACGCCTGCCGTGAGATCGTAATTTCAACGCGCAGCCCCGCAGATCGAAGTCTAGCGGAGAAATCAACGCGACGCCCGCCATGAGATAGTAATTTCGACGCGCAGCCCCGCAGACCGACGCGCAGCCAGAGAACAAGCAGGAAAATCCACCCACAGACCCGGGACATCAGGTAATCCCCGCGATCCACAGAAAGAGACTGTCCGCGCGCCGGAAAACGACGCCCGACTTCCCCGCGTGGAAAATAACGACGCAAGTCCGTGTGTGCTGGGGAGAAATCGACGCACACACCCTTTTTCCACGCACCTCTTCTCTTGTGGCCCTCTGAGGAGATTTTTCCACTCCCAACCAGGTACTTGTGCTTGAAAGAGACTTTGTTTATATTCTAAAGACTTTAAGACACTTTATATCACTTTTCCGTGATATTTCTACAATTTTCCATTGCAACTTTATTCTTTTTGACCTACAATTATCCTGATAAATATTATATATTTTTCTAAACACTGTGTGGTGTATTTTTGTGGTGCTATATGGTGGTATTGTATGATTTATTGCACAAATACTTTACACATTGCCTTCTAAGTTAAGCCTGACTGCTCGTGCCAAGCTACCAGAGGGTGGGCACAGGATAATCTTGGATTGTGTGTGACTTACCCCGACTAGAGTGAGGGCTTTTGCTTGGACAGGGGGTAACCTGACTGCCAACCAAAAACCCCATTTCTAACACCACTTATATCATATAGCACAATATCACAAGAAAACACAATACTCAAAGTTACTAAAAATAAAGGTACTTTATTTTTATGACAATATGCCACAAGTATCTCAGTGAGTACCCTCACTTAGAAGGTAAGTAATATACACAAGTTATATGTACACAAACCCAAAACAGGTAAGTAATAGTAAGAAAAGTAATGCAAACAGTGTAGAATTACAATAGGATGCAATAGGTGAACATAGGTCTAGGGGCAACACAAACCATATAATCCAAAGGTGGAATGCGAATCACAAATGAACCTCAGGCCTATGGGAGGTTGTAGAGGGTTGCTGGGACTGTGAGAAAACAGTAAGGGTGTCCAAAATACCCCACCCCAAGACCCTGAAAAGTAGGAGTAAAGTTACCCTACTACCCCAGAAAGACAGTATAGTCGAGATAGGGGATTCTGCAAGAACCACAACTGCTACCAAAGCACTGAAGACGGGTTCCTGGACCTGAGGACCTGTAAAAGAAGGGGACCAAGTCCAAGAGTCACGCAAGTGTCCAGGAGCCCACTAAACCCAGGATGAAGGTGCAAAAGGGCTGCCTCCGGGTGGAAGAAGCCGAAGATTCTGCAACAACGGAAGGTGCCAGGAACTTCTCCTTTGGTCAGAAGATGTCCCACGGCGTGCTGGAGGAGGCAGGAGTGTTTCCATGAAGAACTACCGCAAACAAGCCTTGCTAGCTGAAAGAGTCGCGGTTGAGGATTTTGGGTGCTGCTGGGGCCCAGGAAGGACCAGGATGCCACCCCTTGGAGGAGGAGACAGTCGGGACGCTCAGCAATTCAGAGAGCCCCACAGAAGCAGGCAGCACCCGCAGAAGTATCAGAACAGGCACTTAGAAGACCTAAGGACAGCGGTCGACTCAGAGTCATAAAGGAGAGTCCCACGACGTCGGAGTCCAACTCAGCGAGTTGGGCAATGCAGGACGGAGTGCTGGGGACCCAGGCTAGGCTGTGCACAAAGGAGGACCTGGAAAAGTACACTGAAGCCGGAGTAGCTGCAGATCACGCAGTACACAGGTTTGCTATCTGGCGTGGGAAGGCAAGGACTTACCTCCAAGTTTTGGACAGAAGGGCCACTGGACTGTGGAGAAACTTGGACCCAGCTCCTGTGTTCCAGGGACCACGCTCGTCAGGATGAGAGGGGACCCAGAGGACCGGTGATGCAGAAGTTTGGTGCCTGCGTTAGCAGGGGGAAGATTCCGTCAACCCTCAGGAGATTTCTTCTTGGCTTCCAGTGCAGGGTGAAGGCAGACAGCCTTCAGAGCATGCACCACCAGGAAACAGTCGAGAAAACTGGCAGGATGAGGCGCTACAATGTTGCTGGTAGTTGTCTTGCTACTTTGTTGCGGTTTTGCAGGCGTCCTGGAGCAGTCAGCAATCGATCCTTGGCAGAAGTCGAAGAGGGAAGTGCAGAGGAACTCTGGAGAGCTCTTGCATTCGTTATCTGAGGAATAGCCCAGAGGAGAGACCCTAAATAGCCGAAAAAGGAGGTTTGGATACTGAGAAAGGAGGCTTGGCTACTAAGAGAGGTAAGCACCTATCAGGAGGTGTCTCTTACGTCACCTGCTGGCACTGGCCACTCAGAGCTATCCATTGTGCCCCAGCACCTCTGAATCCAAGATGGCAACGGTCTGGGACACACGGGAGGAGCTCTGGGTACCTCCCCTGGAAGGTGATGGTCAGGGGAGTGGTCACTACCCTTTCCTTTGTCTAGTTTCGCGCCAGAGCAGGGCTGGGGGATCCCTGAACCGTTGGAGACTGGCTTTTGCAGAGATCGGCACCATCTGTGCCCATCAAAGCATTTCAAGAGGCTGGGGGAGGCTACTCCTCCCTACCCCTTCACACCTATTTCCAAAGGGAGAGGGTGTAACACCCTCTCTCAGAGGACATCCTTTGTTCTGCCTTCCTGGGAACAGGCTGCCCAGGCCCCAGGGGAGCAGAAACCTGTCTGAGGGGTTGGCAGCAAAAGCAGCTGCTGCAGTGCAGATCCCGGAAACGCAGTTTGGCAGTACCCGGGTTCTGTGCTAGAGACCCGGGGATGCATGGAATTGTTCCCCTAATACCAGAATGGTATTGGGGTGACAATCCCATGATCCTAGACATGTTATATGGCCATGTTTGGAGTTACCATTGTGACGCTACATATAGGTAGTGACGTATATGTAGTGCACGCGTGTAATGGTGTCCCTGAACTCACAAAGTCCGGGGAATTTGCCCTGAACAATGTGGGAGCACCTTGGCTAGTGCCACGGTGCCCACACACTAAGTAACTTGGCACCTAACCTTCACCAAGTGAGGGTTAGACATATAGGGGACTTATAAGTTACTTATGTGCAGTGAAACATGGCTGTGAAATAACGTGGACGTTATTTCACTCAGGCTGCAGTGGCAGTCCTGTGTAAGAATTGTCTGAGCTCCCTATGGGTGGCAAAATAAATGCTGCAGCCCATAGGGATCTCCTGGAACCCCAATACCTTGGGTACCTAGGTACCATATACAAGGGAATTATAAGGGTGTTCCAGTGTGCCAATGAGAATTGGTAAAATTAGTCACTAGCCTGCAGTGACAATTTTAAAGCAAAGAGAGAGCATAAACACTGAGGTTTTGGTTAGCAGAGCCTCAGTGATACAGTTAGGCACCTCACAGGGAACACATACAGGGCATACATTATGAGCACTGGGGTCCTGCCTGGCAGGATCCCAGTGACACATAGGCAAAAACAAACATACATACAGTGAAAATGGGGGTAACATGCCGAGCAAGATGGTACTTTCCTATACTATGTCTAGCAGATATTGATGCAACTTGTCATTGAAGCAGTTACTTAAAAGATGTTCTTTCACAAACAAATATAAAACCCATCATAGTCATGCACTCCACTTCCAGTTAACCCACCATCTGCTGTTTTCACCGAGTAGTCTACAAAATCAACCCAGGATTGGCTCTAGGTTTTGTGAGCCCCCTTGACCCGAATTCTATACTCCTTTGCGGTGAATCCAAAGCCCTCAATCAGGGTAGCCTTCACATGGACATAGGATTCATCATCTGCACCAGTGAGTGTGAGGAGCCTATTCCTACACTTAGCAGTGAATAGTTCCTAAAGGAGAGCACCCCAGTGAGACTCTTTTCTCAAAGGCTGTGAACTACTTGGTGATGTCATCACATTCCTCATACTTGGGAACAATCCCTTTGGGGATTTTAGGGGTGCTCTCTGTCCCTAGTTATTAAGTTGCTGCCACCATTAATGGATGCTAAGCCCATTTCTGTTCTCTCCCTTTCTATAGCCAGGTGCTGTCTCTCCAGAGATAATCTATTGGCCATCCTTGCTAAAAAAAAAAAGAGGTCCTCTTCATTGAGGCTGCCCTCAAACTTCCCAGAGGAGCTGGACTCCTATGTGGGAGATCCATATCCTGTGAGTACTATCCTTTGAGTGAGGGGCATTTCGACTCTGTCCTCCCTAGTTAGGTCAGGAAGGGGGAGTTCACGTCCTGATCCCTAAATCCTTCCCCATCTGAGGGGGGTCTTCCTCCTCAGTAGGGTTTTCCTTTGTATGCTCTGCCAAGAGCTCCTGGAGCTGACAATTGGTAGGATGGGAACCAGTTTTAATTTTTCTTAAATCACAGAGGGACCTTAACTCCTTCATCTTAAGCTGAAGATAAGGGGTGAGGTCGAGTTCCATCACCATGTCCTCTGAGCTACTTATTTTGTTAATAAAGTTGGAATGGTAAAGGGGACTTAACCAAGGCCCTAGCAGAACTTTAAATTTTTTTTAAAAATTGTCAGTTCAAATTTTTTTGTAACTTAGTCGTCGGATCAGATATTAGCTGAATAGTCCAGCAAATGCAAAGTCTTAGACCCCACCGCTAATCCACCAATGTAGGAAGCTAGCTCTGTATATACTATACCAAAATGAGGCATTAGGTAGATAATACTAATGCTCTCTTTTGTGGTAGTGTGGTCGAGCAGTTAGGCTTATCAGAGGGGAGTGCAAAACATTTGTGGTACACACACAGTCAAGAAATGAGGCACACACTCAATGACTAACTCCAGACCAATTGTTTTCATATAGCAAAAATATATATTGTTACTTCATTTCTAGAATCATAAGGTCTTTATTGCAGGTAAGTACAGTTGTCAATAGGTATCAGGCATATGTATCAAATGTACTTTGGTTCTTGAAGAATAAGCAGTTTATAAGTAGTAGAGTCTGTGCGGGGGTGCAAGTAGTAGCACAGTTCATAGGTAAGTACACAACTTACGATTCCATTCTTTGGGGGTTAGAATGTCCACAGGTCAAAGTTTAGACTGACCACAAAAGTGCACCACAAGCAACACAGGGCTGGCTGGTTGCAGAAGTCAAAGTTAGCATCGGGTTTACAATGGAATCCTAAGGGGATTTGTAGAGGTTGCTGATCCTGCAGTATGCATCTCCTTCTTGGAGCAGGGGTCATTGAAGCTGCAGACAGGCCGGTTTGGATGGGGTCAAGTCAGCTGTCATCTGGAGGCTTCAATGCTGGGGTCAGCTTGGCAGTCCTTTTTCTTTCTTCTTGAGGTCGGCAGGAATTTGGAGAGTAAGGTTCAGGGGTGCCCCTAAATACTAGATTTTGGAGGCATTACAGGGGTCAGAGGGCAGCAGCCAATTGCTACACACTTCCGGTGCCCACTCCCTTTGGGGAGCGGGGCACATTCCTAACCCTTCTGGTCCCTATCTTCCAAGAAAATATGGAGGCTTCTGCAAGGAGGGGGGGTTACCAGCTCTGGACACCTTAGGGATGGTCCTAACTGCAGTGGTCACTCCTCCCGGTTTTACCTAATTTTTCTGCCTGACCTGCCACCAAAAGTGGGCTTGGTCTGGGGGGCAGGCATCTCCATTAGCCAGAGTGCCCTAGGGCACTGTAACTGGAGGTCTGAGCCTTTGAGGTACACCGCCAAATGTTACAGTTCCTTCAGGAGGGAGATGTGAAGCAGCTCCACCCAGAGTAGGCTTTGTTCCTGGCCCCAGAGAGCACAAAGGCTCTCACCCCATGGCCCCATGGGGTCAGAAACTTGTCTGTTAGTGGCAGGCTGGCACAGACTGGTCAGCCTTACAATAAAGGGTTGGGTAAAATACAAGGGCCATCTCTAAGATGCCCTCTGTATGCATTGAACAATAAATCCAACACTGGCATCAGTGTAGGTTTATTGTGCTGAGAAGTTTGATACCAAACTTCCCAGCCTTCAGTTAAGCTATCATTGAGCTGTGGAGTTCGTTATGACAAAGTCCCAGCCAATGTACTTAATATGGACACACTGCACTTACAATGTCTTAGAACTGGCTTATACACACTGTAGGGGCATACTGCTCACGCAGCTATGCTCTCACCTGTAGTGCACGCTGCCCTAGGGCTGTTAGGCCTGCTAGAGGGGTAACTTACCTATGCCATAGGGCATTGGTTTGTGGGCATGGCACCCAGGAAGGGGTGCCATGTCGACTTTCCCTTTTTCTCCTCACCAGCGCACACAATCTGCAATAGCAGTATGTATGTGCTTGGGGTGGGGTCCCTTAGGGTGGCACAATGCATGCTGCAGCCCTTAGGGACCCCACCCTGGTCACAGAGCTCTTGGTACTACTGGTACCTTTTACAAGGGACTTAGCTGTATGTCACGAGTGTGCCAGTTTAGGCAAAGAACCCTGGTGCTGGGGCCCGGTTAGCAGGATCCTAGCAGACACTCAGTTAAGTTAGCATCAATATCAGGCAAAAAAAGGGGGGGAACTGTAGGAAGTTGGCTCTGTATATACTATCTCAAAGTGAGAGATAGTGTGCACAGAGTCCAAGGGTTCCCCTTAGAAGTTGATAGTGGCAAAATTAGATAACACTAATGCTCAATTTGTGGTAGTGTGGTCGAGCAGTAGGCTTATCAGAGGGTAGTGTTAAGCATTTGTTGTAACCACACAGGCAATAAATGAGAAACACACACTCAAAGAATTAACTCCAGGCCAATAGGTTTTTTATAGAAAAATATATTTTCTTCATTTATTTTTAGAACCACAAGATTCAAATTTGAGGTAAGTGCATAAAATGCAAGGTACTTCACACAAGTATAGAACTTTGATTTAAAACAATAGTACACACAGTTTTGGTTAAAATGGCAAATAGCTATTTTTGAAGTGGACACAGTGCGAAAAACAACAGTTCCTGGTGGAGGTAAGTTTTGTTTAGTTTCTCATGTAAGTAAAACACTTTCACAGTCAGTCTCCTGGGCATAGGCAGCCCACCGTTAGGTGTTCAAGGCAAAACCAAAGCCACAGCACCAGCAACAAAGGGCCGGTCAGGTGCAGAGATCAAGGGAGGGCCCAAAACACATAGGCGCCTATGGAGAAAAGGGGTGCTCCAGTTCCGTCCTGCTAGCAGGTAACTACCTGCGTCCTCAGGCAGCAGACTAGGGGGGTTTTGTAGAGCACTGGGGGGGGACATACACAAGCACACCCTAAGAGGCACAGGGGCGGCCAGATGCAGTGTGCAAAGTAGGTGTTGGGTTTGCTGTAGAAATCAATGGAGGGACCCGGGGGTCACTCTGGTGATGCAGGCAGGGCACAGGGGGGTTTCTCGGGCCAGCCACCGACTGGGCTAGGATGAGGGCCGCCTGCTGGTCACTCCAACACTGGTAGGTGGTTCCTCTTGGTCCTGGGGGCTGCGGATGCAGTGCTTGGTCCAGGCGTCAGGTTCCTTTGTTACCAGGCAGTCGTGGTCAGGGGGAGCCTCTGGATCCTCTCTGCAGGCATTGCTGGTGGGGGTGCAGGGAGGTCGACTCAGGGTGTCCACGTTGTTGGAGTCGACTGGAGTCCTCTCTGCGGTGTTGGTTGTCTTGAACTCGAGCCGGGGCATAGGGTGCAGAGTGTGAAGACTCACGCTTCTGGCAGAAAGTGAGAGTCTCTTTAAAGTTGCGTCTTTGTAGCAATTTTGTTGCCGTTTCTGGACAGAGTCGCTGTCCTCGGGAGGTTCTTGGTCCTTCAGGTACAGGTCAGTCCTCTGAGTCCTCAGAGGTTGCTGGTCCTGCTGGATGCGTCGCTGTGCAGTTTCTTTGAGTCTGAAGACAGGCCGGTAGGGCTGGGGCCAAGTCAGTTGTCGTCTCCGTCATCTCTGCAGGGCTTTCAGGTCAGCAGTCCTTCTTCTTCCTTCAGATTGAAGGAATCTGATTTGTCTTTGAGAGTGGCTACACCCTCTTTGTGCCTCCTCTCTCTGGGGAGGGGGGCACATCCCTAATCCTGTTGGAGGAATCCTCCAAAACAAGATGGAGGATTTCCTAATGCAGGGGTCACCTCAGCTCAGGACACCTTAGGGGCTGTCCTGGCTGGAGGGTGACTCCTCCTTGTTTTTTCTCACTTGCTGCCAAAAGTGGGGTCTGTGTCGGGGGGGGGAGTGGGTGGGAGGACATCTCTACTAGCTGGAGGGCCCTAGGGCATTGTAACTCTGGGTGTTACATTTCCTGCAGGGGAAGGTGTGAAGCACCTCCACCCAGTGCAGGCTTTGTTTCTGGCCTGAGAGAGCACAAAGGCTCTCACCCCATTGTGTCAGAAACTCGTCTCAGTGGCAGGCTGGCAGAGACCAGTCAGTCCTGCACTGAAGGGTTGGGTAAAATACAGGAGGTATCTCTAAGATGCCCTCTGTGTGCATTTGTTAATAAATACAACACTGGTATCAGTGTGGGTTTATTATTCTGAGAAGTTTGATCCCAAACTTCCCAGTATTCAGTGTAGCCATTATGGAACTGTGGAGTTCATTTTTGACAAACTCCCAGACCATATACTTAATATGGCTACACTGTACACTGGACTTACAATGTCTAAGAATAGACTTAGACACTGTAGGGGTATATTGCTCATGTAGCTATGCCCTCACCTGTGGTATAGTGCCCCCTGCATTAGGGCTCTAAGGCCAGCTAGAGGGGTGACTTACCTATGCCACAGACAGTGTTTTGTGGGCATGGCATCCTGAGGGGGATGCCATGTCGACTTTGCCCTTTTCTCCCTACCAACACAAACAATCTGAAATGGCAGTGTGTATGTGTTAGGTGAGGGGTCCCTTAGGGTGGCACAACACATGCTGGAGCCCTTAGGGACCTTTCTCGTTCACAGGGCCCTTGGTAACACTGGTACCTTTTACAAGGGACTTATCTGTGTGCCAGGGGTGTGCCAATTGGGGAAACAATTGTACATTTTTAGTGAAAGAACACAGGTGCTGGGGCCTGGTTGGCAAGGTCCCAGCACACTTCTCAGTCAAGTCAGCATCAATATCAGGCAAAAAGTGTGTGTGTGTGGTGGTGGTGGGGGGGGGGGGGCTGGGGTGGGGGTAACTGCAACAGGAAGCCAATTTCCTACACAAGCCTCCCCCCGCCTGCCCCCCCCCCCAGCCTAGAGGCCAGGAGACTCAGCCAAAGCTGGGCAAATCTTCCTAGTCTGTCAGGCGAGGAAGAGTAGGGAAAACAGGCTGGTTTCTTTCAGGGCCTACTCTTCCTTACATCTTCCTGTTCAGGCCATTCCTTCTGGGGAACTGACCAACTTCCACAGTGATAGGACCCAGTCTAAACTGCTTCTTGTCTGTGTTTTAATGTCTTCACCCATTCTCTCTATTTTGGGGTTAGAGGTATCCACCTCTGCTAATCTTATCTTAGCCAGGTTCACCCATAGCTTATCCAAAGAGGTTACCCATAGCTGGAGTAACCCCACCACGATCAACAGGGTCAGGGGGCCTAACGTGCTATTTGGCATTGCGTCAGACCACCAGGCTAAGGACAGTGCAGCCATAAAGGCTAACATCCAGCAGAGGCCACTGACAGCTGTCAGTGCCCATAACCACACCTTTAGCTCTTCACCAACAAGGGACGGAGCTAACTTACAGGTTTCTTTGCGTTCAAGGTGCCTGTCTACTGTGGTAGAGTGGGGGGGTTACCACATCTTGTAGTGAACACCCTTCTTCCACTCTTTCTTCTGTTAGCTTAGGAGCCACCCACTCATGCTTAACTATTGCCTGACTAGCCAGGACTTCTTGTGGGTCAGGTTGCACTTTACCAGTGCCACTTTTGGAGTTCTCCCCTACTGGAGCAGAATCTCCTTGGCTTGCTGGAACCTTGGCTAAAGGTTGCCCACCCTTCCTACACTGTTTTCTTTTCTTTTTCTTCTGGGGCCTATTTGCAGTTACTGCAGCGGCAGCACCTCCAGAATCCTTGGGAGAGGACTGGCACTGGACCAGTTCCTCTCTTGGGCTCTGACTAACCTCTGGGTGGTAATTTCCAAGGAGACAATCAAGGGGGAGGTCTGTACTGACTATCATCCTTTTCCAGCTAAAAGTCCCACCCACTTGTAGGGGCACTAAAGCCACAAGCCTATCAGTGATCTTGTCTGGGAGTCATCCCCAATGGCTACACTGATCACTCCGGGTATTTTGCTAAGGGGTTTGTTTTTGGGACAAGATGTGTCCTTGGTGTGGTACTCTGTCTGCCTACAGTAGTGGCACCATGCCTCAGTGGCATGCCAGTCCTTACCTTGGTACCCACCTTTGTTTTGGGTTGTGTCTTGGGGCCCACCCACCTGGACAGGTTTTTGGGGGCCTACAGAGGACTCTCTTTATTTTTAGTGTCACCCACTTTCTCCTGGGGAGGCTTTGTAACACCTTTCTTCTGGTCACCCCCAGTGGAAGTTTTGGTTATCCTAGTCTTGACCCAGTGGTCTGCCTTCTTTCCTAATTCTTAGGGAGAAATTGGACCTAGGTCTACCAGATATTGATCCAACTTTTCATTTAGGCAGTTACTTAAAATGTGTTCTTTCATAAACAAATTATAAAGCCCATTATAGCCACGCACTTCATTTCCAGTTACCCAACCATCCAGTGTTTTCACTGAGTAGTCTACAAAATCAACCCAGGTCCGGCTCGAGGTTCTGTGAGCCCCCAAACCTAATCCTGTACTCCTCAGTTGAGAATCCAAATCTCTCAATCAGGGTATCCTTCATGAGGCCATAGGATTCTGCATCCTTACCAGAGAGTGTGAGGAGTCTATCCTCACACTTTCCAGTGAACATTTCCCAAAGGAGAGCTCCCCAGTGAGATCTGCTTACTTTTCTGGTTGCACAAGCTCTCTCAAAAGCTGTGAACCATTTGGTGATGTCATCACCTTCTTCATTTTTAGTTGCAATCCCTTAGGGGATTTTTAGGATGCCAGGATTCTCTCTGACCCTATTTAAGTTGCTGCCACCATTTATGGGACTTAGACCCATCTCTTTTCTTTCCCTTTCTATGGCTAGGAGGTGCTTCTCCAAAGCCAAACCTTTGGCCATCTTGGTAAAAAGGATTTCCTCTTCATTGAGGCTGTCCCCAATGCTCACAGAGGCACTGGACTCCCCTGTGGAAGAACCAGGCTCTTTGACTATGATTTTTGGAGTCAGTGTAGGAAAGTACCATCTTCCTTGGCATGTTACCCCCATTTTTACCTGTATGTCAGTATGTTTTTGCCTGTGTCACTGGGATCCTGCTGGTCAGGACCCCAGTGCTCATAGTTTATGGCCTAATGTGTGTGTCTGTATATTGCTTGACTGTGTCACTGAGGCTCTGCTAATCAGAACCTCAGTGCTTATGCTCCCTCTGCTTTTAAGTTTGTCACTATTGGCTAGTGACTTCATTTACCAATTTTAATTGGCACACTGGACCCCCCTTATAAGTCCCTAGTATATGGTACCTAGGCACCCAGGATATTGGGATTCCAGGAGATCCATATGGGCTGCAGCATTTCTTTTGCCACCCATAGGGAGCAAACCCTTACACGGTCCTGCCATTGCAACCTGCGTGAAATAACGCACTTGTTATTTCACAGCCATTTTCACTGCACTTAAGTAACTTATAAGTCACCTATATGTCTAACCCGAAGGTTAGGTGCAAAGTTACTAAGTGTGAGGGCCCCCTTGCACTAGCAAAGGTGCCCTCACATAGTTCAGGGCCATTTCCCGGAACTTTGTGAGTGCGGGGACACCATTACACGCGTGCACTACATATAGGTCAATACCTATATGTAGCTTCACAATGGTAACTCCGAATATGACCATGTAACATGTCTAAGATCATGGATTGTCTCCCCATTCCAAATCTGGTATTGGGGAGCCAATTCCATGCATCCTGGGGGCTCACCAAGGACCCCCAGTAATGCAAAACCAGCTCTCTGAGGCTTGCACTGCAGCTACAGCTGATGCCACCTCACAGACAGGGTTCTGCCCTCCTGGGGCTGAGCAGCTCAGTCCCATGAAGGCAGAACAAAGCATTTCCTCTGAGAGCAGGGTGTTACACCCTCTCCCTTTGGAAATAGGTGTTACAGGCTGGGGACGGGTAGCCTCCCTTAGCCTCTGGAAAAGCTTTGAAGGGCACAGATGGTGTCCTCCACATAAGCCAGTCTACACCAGTTCAGGGACCCCTTGTCCCCTGCTCTGGCACGAAACTGGACAAAGGAAAGGGGAGTGACCACTACCCTGTCCATCACCACCACAGGGGTGGTGCCCAGAGCTCCTCCAGTGTGTCCCAGACTTCAGCCATCTTGCTTTGCAAAGTGTGAGGGCACTCTGGAGGGCTCCGAGTGGCCAGTGCCAGCAGGTGACGTCAGAGACCCCTCCTGATGAGTCCTTACCTGATAAGGTAGCCAATCCCCCGCTCAGGGCTATTCAGTGCCTCTCCTGTGGGTTCTCTTCAGATTCTGCTTGCAAGTTTCCTTCAGGAATCCTCTGCAACTACTACTTCATCCTCTGACCTATGATCAACCGCAGCCTGCTCCAGGAACCACTGTAACAGCAACAAAGTATCTACAAGGGATACTTTTCTTCTGCAACTTCAGCTCCAGCCAGCAACTGCAACAGTTTCCATGATGTGCACGCTCTGAGGACTCCCTGTCTTCATCCTGCACCAGAAGGACCGAAGAAATCTCCCGTGGGGGGACGGAGTCACTCCCCTGCTCACGCAGGCACCTTCTAAGAAGACAACCGGTAACCTTGGACTCCTGTCACAGCGACAAGCGTGCTCCTAAGGACATAGAGGGTGGACCCCATCAACATAGACTGTCCTGAGGTCCTGTTGACGCAATCTGAAGGAGGTAAGACCTTGCCTTCCCTGAAAGCGACAGTACCCCTGTGTACTGGGTCTTCTTCACCTCCTGAGGCCTCTGAACACTATTTGCAAAATTCCTTTGTGCACAGCCTGGCCCAGGTCCTCAGCACACCATCCTGCGATGCTCAACTCGCTGAGTTGTTCTCAGGCGGCGCAGGACCTTATTTTGTTGTGCTGCATCAACCGCGTTTTGCACTTCCTTTGTCCCCATGTTCTGGTACTCCCGTGGGTGCTGCCTGGCATACTGAGGGCTCTCTAAAGTGCTGAGAGCCCCCTCTTCCTCCTCACACAAAGTTGAGGCCCCCAGGTCCCTCCTGGGTCCAGCCAGTGCCATTTTGAAAAAAAAACGCATATTTGTCGTAACCAGGGCTTGTTGGTGAATTCCAACAGGAAATCACGTCTGCATCCATCTTCACATCGTGGCACATCTTTTGCATCACGCAGGAACCTGCTGGCATCTTCCTAGGATGCATTCCTGCAGTCTTCGTCTAACTGGGGACTCTTCTTTTGCACCCTCTTCTGGGTTGACAGGGGCTCCTGCCGTTCCTGGAACTTCTTTCAACTTCTGGACTTGGTCCCCTTCTCTTGCAGGTCTTCAGGTCCAGAAATCCAGCAGATGTTTGCAGACTTGATTGGTTACTGCAAAATCCCAATCACGAGGTGTAGTGTGTCCTAAGGAAACTTGCAGTACTTTACTCCTGCTTTTCTGGGCTCTGGGGTGGGGTAATTTACTTACCTTTAGTGTATTCTCACTCTCCCAGCGATTGTGCACACACTACACTTGTCTAGGGGGAATTCGTGATTCACATACCACTTTCTTAGTATATAGTTTGTGTTGCCCCTAGACCTATTTTCTCCTATTGCATTCTATAGCATTTCCTATTGTTTGCACTATCCTATGACTAATTACTTGTCTAATTTTGGTGTCTAGTGTATATATTGTGTATAATACTTACCTCCAGAAGGAGTATTGTCTCTAACATATTTTTGGTACTGTGTCACCCAAATAAATACTTTTATTTTTGGTAACACTGAGTATTGTCTTTACTTGTGTATAAGTACTGTGTAACTATAAGTGGTATTGCATGAGCTCTGCATGACTCCTAGTTCAGCCTAATCTGCTCTACTGGAGCTACCTCTATCAGCCTAAGCTGCTAGAACACTACTACTTCACTAATAAGGGATAACTGGACCTGGTATAAGGTGTAAGTACCCGAGGTACCCACTACAAACCAGGCCAGCCTCCTACATTGGTGGTGCAGCGGTGGGATAAGTACTTGCAATTGCCTTACCACTTGGTTACCTGTGCTTTTCACAAGAAAAGCTTGTTCCAATACTTAGAGCGTATATAATATATACCTAGAAGTAATTTTCTAACTTCCTTAAAAGTTCTTTAAACTTTGCAAATGTTTTTACAAAGTTCTGATAAGTTTTCTTCTTTTCTCTAAAAAGTTAGCTCTGTGATTCTACTAACTTTTTACTCACTTTCCTAAACTTTTTTTTCTTTCAATATGTCTTCTGTAGAAGCTACCCCTAGAGTTGTGAAAACAACAAATTAAAGTTTTTACTTTAAACGTTTGAGGGGTCTCTGTATTGAAAGAAGTTTAGGGATTGGGAAGAACCCCAATAAGGAGTTCCTCTTAAATCTTCTCCTCCAAGATGACCAGGGGCTCAGCACTGGTCCAGATCAGACAGGGGAGGAGGTAGAGGATTATTCCAACCAGGAAGGCTCAGAGGAGCAAACTGACAATCCTGGGGAGGGTACTTCCACAGATCTATCGGTCAATAAGCCACTTAGTACAACTGGTAGAGGGAAGGGTTCACACAAAAGTAAGGCTCCCTTCACCCCTAGAGGCCAGGTCACTAGAGTGGCCCCTGTTAGAGATAGATCTGCCTCTGCACACTCTCATGTTACCTCTGTTTCAGAGGCTTCAAACAGTTATGACCCTGAAGACCAGTCCCTAGATAGGGAACTCAGAAAGCTGAGGTAAGAGGAGTCCAGGCTGAGGCTGATATAGGAACAGCTGGCCTTAGACAGGGAATCCCTGGCTGTGGAGAAAAGGGGCAGGGTTTGGGGTTAGTTCCCCATGGTGGCCGCAGCAGTTTTAGAAAATCAAATGTTAGGGAACCTTCATTTTATCCTAGGAATCTGCACAAAGTTGTCCCTCCTTACAAGGATGGTGATGACATCTACAAGTGGTCTGCTGCACTTGAGCGGGCCTGTAGAGGTCAGAGGGTCCCTCATGTACAGTGGGCTGCTATACTTTGATTATCCTTCTCTGGCAAAGGGAGAAACAGACTTCATATTGTCAGAGAGGATGATGCAGATAACTATCATATTCTTAGAAAAGCACTATTGGAAGGTCTGTGCTTAACCACTGAACAGTACAGACTTAAGTTCAGAGAGACCAGAAAGGAGTCATCACAGGACTGGGCAGACCTTGAAGACTGTTCTGTGAAGGCCCTAGAAGGTTGGTTAAATGGCAGTAAGGTGACTGACTATGAGAGCTTGTATAACTTGATTCTGAGAGAGCATATTTTGAATAGTTGTGTGTCTGACTTGTTGCATCAGTATCTTGTGGACTCAGATCTGACCTCTCCCCAAGAATTGGGAAAGAAGGCAGATAAATGGGTCAGAACAAGGGTGAACAGAAAAGTTCATACAAGGGGTGACAAGGATGGCAAGAAGAAGGATGGTAAGTCACATGACAAGGGAGGGGACAAAGATAAAAAATCATCAGAGTCTTCATCAGGCCCACAAAAATGGGGTGGTGGGTCCAAATCCTCTTCTCACAAATATAAGAAATATTGGTGTTATTTGTGTAGAGCCAAAGGCCATTGGGCAACTGATAGTCATTGTCCAAAGAAAAACACCAAACCTACCACCACCACAATCCCAACTGCAACCACTAGTGCCCCTAGTAATAGCAGTGGTGGTGGGAAAAGCAATACTAATAGCCAATCAAAAGGTGTAGCTGGGCTCACCATTGGTAATGTAGTTGGGGTTGCTCTAGTTAGGTAGATGACTGAGCCTGTTTTAGTCTCTGATAGTGGCATTGACCTAGCCAGTTTAGTTGCCTGTCCCCTTAATCTGGATAAGTACAAGCAGCTACCCCTGATTAATGGTGTTCAGGTCTACAGGGACACAGGTGCCAGTATCACAATGGTGATGGAAAAACTGGTTGCCCCTGAACAGCACCTACTTGGTCACCAGTATCAAGTGACAGATGCCCACAGCAACACTGTAAGCCACCACATGGCTGTTGTGAATCTCAACTGGGGTGAGGGTGTTACTGGTCCAAACAAAGTTGTGGTAGCCACTGATTTACCTGTAGAATGTCTGCTAGGCAATGATTTGGGGTCTTCAGCATGGGCTGAAGTGGAGTTGGAGGCCCATGCAGCAGTGCTGGCCATTCCTGGGCATATCTTTACTCTTACCAGGGCTCAAGCCAAGAAGCAAAAAGGACAGTGAAACTTGGATCCTGGAATAATGGACCAAGTGCTCCCAAAAACAAGGGGTAAGAAGGGAAAACCCTTGTCCACTATCCCTCCCTCCACAGATGATTCCCCTTTTGAGGAAGAGGAATCCTCTCCCTGTGCAGAACCTACGCCAGAGGAGCTGGAAGCTGATACAGCTGAGCTTTTGGGTGCAGTGGGGCCTGCCAGGAAAGAGCTGAATGTGGCACAGCAAACCTGTCCCACATTGCAGGGTCTAAGACAGCAACCTGCCAAGCAGCAAAATGGTGATGTCACTGACACACACAGAGTTTACTGGGAGAATACTCTTCTTTATCCTGAAGCAAGGGACCCTAAACCTGGTGCCACCATGAGACTGGTCATCCTCCTTCAGTACAGGGAATTCCTCCTAACTCTGGCTCATGACATCCCTTTAGCTGGGCATTTCGGCCAGATTAAAACATAGGACAGACTTGTTCCACATTTTCACTGGCCCCATATGTCAGAAGACACAAAGGAGTTTTGTCGCTCCTGTGTGACCTGCCAAGCCAGTGGCAAGACTGGTAGCACCCCAAAGGCCCCCTTGATTCCACTGCCAGTGGCTGGTGTGCCCTTTGAAAGGGTAAGGGTTGATATTGTTGGCCCTCTTGACCCTCCAACAGCTTCTGGCAACAGATTTATCCTTGTGGTGGTGGACCATGCCACAAGGTATCCAGAGGCTATCCCCTTAAGGACCACTACAGCTCCTGCAGTGGCAAAATCCCTCCTGTGAATCTTTTCCAGGGTGGGTTTCCCTAAGGAAGTGGTGTCAGACAGAGGTAGTAACTTCATGTCTGCATACTTAAACGCAATGTGGAAGGAGTGCGGTGTTACCTACAAGTTCACCACCCCTTATAATCCACAAACTAATGGACTGGTTGAGGGGTTTATTAAAACTCTCAAAGGCATGATTATGGGACTCTGAAAAACTCAGAAGGAGATGGGATGTCCTACTACCATGCCTCCTTTTCGCCTACAGGGAGGTACCCCAAAAAGGAGTGGGCTACAGACCCTTTGAACTCCAATTTGGTCACCCTGTTAGGGATCTCCTTGCTCTTGTTAAGAAGGGTTGGGAACAACCTTTAAAAGCTCCAAAACAGGACATAGTCGACTATGTACTTGGCCTGCGAAGTAGAATGGCTGAGTACATGAAAAAGGACAGCAAAAACCTTTAGGCCAGCCAAGAGCTCCAAAAGCAATGGTTTGACCAGAAGGCTGTTCTGACAGAGTACCACCCAGGACAGAAGATGTGGGTTTTGGAGCTTGCGGCCCTAAGGGCACTCCAGGACAAATGGAGTGGACCCCATCTAATTGTAGAAAAGAAAGGTGAGGTCACCTACCTGGTGGACCTGGGCACTGCCAGAAGCCCCCTTAGGGTGCTTCATGTCAATCGCCTAAAGCTTTACTATGACAGGGCTGACTTAACCCTGCTCATGGCTACAGATAAGGGACAGGAAGAAGAGAGTGACCCTCTCGCTGATCTCTTCTCCAACACTGAAGCTGATAGCTTAGTGGAAGGAGTGGTGCTTGCAGACTGCCTTACTGCTGAGCAGAAGGAAGAGTGTAAAAATCTCCTTGATCAGTTTTCTGAACTCTTCTCACTCACACCTAGTACAGTTACTTGGTGTGACCATACAGGTGACACTGGAGACAGTTTACCTGTCAAAAGTAAAACTTGTCTCAGTAGCAGACTGGCACAGACCAGTCAGCCCTGCACTGAAGGTTTGGGTAAAATACAGGGGCTTTGCATGCATTTTTTAATAAATCCAACACTGGTATCAGTGTGGGTTTAATATGCTGAGAAGTTTGATCCCAAACTTCCCAGTATTCAGTGTAGCCATTATGGAACTGTGGAGTTCGTTTTTGACAAACTCCCAGACCATATACTTAATATGGCCACACTGGATTTAGACACTGTAGGGGCATAGTACTCCTGCAGCTATGCCCTCACCTGTGGTATAGAGCACCCTGCATTAGGGCTCTAAGGCCTGCTAGAGGGGTGACTTACCTATGCCATAGGCACTGTTTTGTGAGCACGGCATCCTGAGGGGGATGCCATGTCGACTTTGCCTTTTTCTACCCACCAACACACACAATCTGTTAAGTGAGGGGACCCTTAGGTTGGCACAACACATGCTACAGCCCGTAGGGACCTTCTCTGGTCACAGGGCCCTTGGTACCACTGGTACCTATTACAAGGGACTTATCTGTGTTCCAGGGGTGTGCCAATTGGGGAAACAATGGTACATCTTTAGTGAAAGAAAACTGGTGCTGGGGCCTCGTTAGCAGGGTCCCAGCACACTTCTCAGACAAGTCAGCATCAATATGAGGCAAAAAGTGGGGGGAAACTGCAACAGGGAGCCATTTTCCTACAGGAACTATATCATAAGGGGCACTTCCTTACAACTTGTTCATCTGATACAGACTTGTAGTTGTAGATTCCTTACCTTAGAATAGATGCCCAGCAATACTATCCTCGGCAGTGGGCTGCAAACCAAAATTAGGCTAAAAAGTCCTACAGGACCGAACAGCCAAAGTAGCAATCTCTGTGGACGTGACTGTCCAGGAAGTAATGCTTTGTGAACGTGTGCAGAGACGCCCACGTTGCTGCCTGGCAGATGCCCGGGACCTGAACTCTGTGTGCCAGCACTGTGGTTGCAGCAGTTGCTCTGGTAGAAAGAGCACGCAAAGCCTCAAGGGGATGCTTTTTTTGCCAAAGCATAGCACATCTGATGCAGAGGACAACCGATCGAGAGATGGTCCCCTTCTGCACCGCCCGTCCTTTCTTCGCACCCACATAACCTACAATGAGTTGATTGTCCACACGAAAATCTTTTGTACGGTTGAGGTAGAACCCCAATGCTCTTTGTGGAAACAGACAGTGGAGTCTCTCCTCTTCATGAAAAAGATGTGGGGGATGCGTAAAAAGTTGGCAAAGTGATAGGCATACCACTTTAGGGAGCAAGGAGGCCTTGGTACAAAGCACCCCTTTGTTAGGCTGGACAGACAGAAAGGGTGGCTTCAAATAAGAGCTTGGAGCTCACTCGCTCTGCAAGCAGAGGTGATGGCAATAAGGAAAGTGGTTTTCAAAGTGAGGAGCTGCAAGTGACAATAATGTAGTGGCTTGAAATGAGCACACATAAGGTATGTAAGTACCAGGTTCAAATCCCACTGCAGCATTATGAACGGGAAGGTGGGAACATGTGAGTGAGTCACTTAAGAAACCTCCCCCAACAATGGGAGAGTTGAACATGGATGGTTGATCTGGCAGTCTGAGGATGGCAGAGATTGCAGACAGGTAGCCTTTAAGGGTGCCCAAAGCAGAGCCCTGCTGGGCAAGAGAGAGGATGAACAGTGGAACCTCAAAGAGAGGTGCAGAAAGGGGAATCAACAGATTTATTGGTACACAATGCCACAAAGTTGTTCCAACGACAGGCGTATACCATCTTGGTGGAGGGGCCCCTGGCTGCCAAGATTACACTGCAGACTTGGGGCGTAATGTCGAAAGCTGTAAACTGCTGCTGCTCAATCTCCACGAAAGGAATTGAAGGTTGGATAGGTTCGGGTGGAGCCCTGTGACTGCGGCAGAAGATCCTCGCGAAAGTGCAGTCTGATTGGAGGATCGATGGCCATGCTCAGAAGCTCGGGATACCACAGCCTTCGTGCCCAGTCTGGAGCCACCAGGATTAGTTGGGCCTAGTCATTCTTGATCTTCTTCAGAACTCTAGGCTTAAGTGGTATTGGCTGGAAGGCGAAAAGGAAGCTGGAGTTCCACTCGAAATGAAAATCATCACCAAGCGGGTGCCACCTCAGAAACTCCAACGAGCAAAACAGTTGACATTGCACGTTCTCTGCGAAGGCGTACAGATCTAATCAAGGTGCTCTCCACTGCTGAAAGAGACCTTGCGTCGCCTCCAGATGGAGATGCTATTCGTGATCGAACATGAATCGACGGCTGTGTTAGTCTGCTCTGGCATTCAGAGAGCCCACCAGATGTTGAACCACCAGGGATATGCCCTGACGTTCCAGGGATCCATGACCCCACTCTGCCCTGCTTGTTTCAGTACTACATGGAAGGAGGGAAGGAATGCTTTCAATGCAAATGCAAGCCTGATCGCCCTGAGTTCCAGAAGGTTGATGTGGAGCCCGGACTCCGCCGGAGACCAGACGCCTCTGAGCCCCACCTGCCTCATGTGGCGGCCCCATCCCAGGAGTGACGCATCTGTCACTACTGTGAAATCTGGTTGGGGATGGGAAAGGGATCTGCTTCTGACCCAATCTCGATTCGAAAGCCACCACTGCAGATCTTGTGCAGTTCCCTCTGATATCTGGACCATGTCATAGAGATTCCCCTGATGCTGCACCCACTGGAACTTCAGGTCCCACTGCAGATCCCGGATATGCCATCTGACATGTGTCACCGGCAGGATGCAGGAAGCCATGAGGCCTAGCAGTCTCAGAGTCATTCTCACCAAAACCCAGGATAGAAGCCAAAACATCAGTATCATAGCCTGAATATCCTGGACTTACTTTTCGCGAGGATAGGCAAAAAACTGCACTGTGTCCTGAATACCTGCAATGAAAGGGAGCATCTGAGAGGGTGTCAGGTGTGAGATCTGTATGATTATAGTGAACCCCAGCGAATATAGGAGGTTCACCGTAGTCTGGAGGTGGGAGACGAAAGCGTAGGGCGAGCTCACCTCTAACAGCCAGTCGTCAAGGAAGAGGAAGGTTGAAACCCCTAGCCTGCACAGATAAGCTGCAACCACCGCCATCACTTTCATGAACACCGAGGGGCACTGGTAAGGCCAAAGGGGAGCGTAGTAAACCAAAGGTGCTTTTGACCTACCACAAACCGCAAGTAACATCTGTGGGCAGGCAGGCTAGGAATGCAGAAGTAGGCATCCTGCAAGTCCAGCGCTACCATCCAGTCTCCAGGGTCCAAGGCAGATCAGAGAACATTTTGAACTTCTCCTTTCTGAGGAAGAGATTGAGGGCTCAGAGGTCTATGATAAGGCAAAGACCCTTGTCGTTTTTGGGCACAAGGAAGTAGCAGGAAAAACAACCACGATCAACTTCTGGCACAGGGACCCTCTTCTTTGCTCCCTTGGCCAAGAGAGCTGCAACTTCCTCGTGGAGAAGTACCAAATGATCCTCCGGTAGGCAATCATAAGATGGTGGCAAGTCTGGAGGGGTAGTCTTGAAGGGGAGGGAGTAGCTCCTTTGGACTACTTGCAAAAGCCACCTGTCTATTGTGATGGATTCCCAGTGGGGCAGGTGATGGCAGGATCCTGCCTCCAACTGGTCCAGGATGGACTGACAGACTAGTAAGGTTTGGAGGCTGCAGCGGGCGGTGGTGGACTGGGCGGAACGCTGGCTCCCTAATCCAGGAGCGTGTGGGATCCCGTGTCCGCGACCATGCAGAGGCTGTGCAGCATGCGCGGCTCAGTGGCTGGAGGGCGAATGGATGCTGTTGGGTGCCCCTCCGTTGCCACGAAAGGGGCAAAAAGTGGGTTGTGAGGGAGGAGGAGCAGCTGCAAGGCCAAGGGACCCAGCCATAGCCTGTGATCCCTTAAAGCACTTGAGCGCCAAGTCCGCTTTACCTCCGAAGAAACGGATGACATCGAAGAGCAAGTCCATGAATGATTGTTGGACATCTCCCGAAAAGCAAGACATCCTCAAGCAGGCGTGGTGCCGTGAGCCCACTGTCGATCTGCCCAGTGAGTCAGTCATGTCCAGTCCACAACGTATGGTGAACTTGGCTGCATCTCTTTCATCAGCACCGGCTGGGGAGAGAATGGCCAGGGCCTCCCTTGGGACCTGCGGCAGCACCTGCGCGACTGTATATCATAGGGTATGGGAATAGCAGTCCAAAAGGCATGCAGTGTTCACAGACCGCAATGCCATACTGAAGGAAGAGAACATTTTCTTCCCAAGTTGATCCAGTCACTTTGATTCCTTATCCGAGGGTGCAGATGGGGATGCACTCGATAAAGAAGAAGCCTGGATGATGACGCTCTCAGGTGTAAGATGTTAGGTAAGACATTGAGGGTAGTTTGGCGCAGGCCGATGGCGGCAGGCGATTGTCCTGTTCACAGGATCCCCTGTGCTTGGTATGGACCAGGTACCCAGTAGGACATCTGTGAGGGCTTCATTTAAAGGTAAAAGGGTTCCAAGGTGGAAGCCCCAGGCTGAAGCACCTCAGTCAGGAGGTTAGTCCTGACTGCCACAAAAGGTAGCTCAAGGTCGAGGACCTCAGCCGCCTTTCTCACCACCACAGAATACAACGCTCCCTCCTCTGTAGCCACAGTAGGGGGAGAAAGCATGCCAGTGTCAGGAGAGGTATCCAGACCACTAGCTTTTCCCAATTCCTGCGCCCAGTCCATTTCAGGGTCTTACAGGCTGAAATTCTAAAGGGTCCAACGACCCCTCCACACTTTCCCAGTACCCATAAGAATAAGGGTCAGGATCCAATCTGGGGATGAAGGCTCCATTGAAGACGGAACCAGCGTTGAGTGAGGTTCCACCTCCGGGTCAATGTCGTATATAAGTATGGGTTCTATGTCAATCGTGCGCCTGACTGACGTCTGAAGCATCGACGTCTTTGCCGGCACCGGGGAAAGTCATGTTGGCACAACCAGAATCAGCATGGATCTGACACCGGATCGCGAGGGGCCCTCTGGAGCCGGAGCCGAAGCCACCAGTGTGGAACCGGAGGGAGCCCCCTCCAACCCCACTGGGCACAAAGGCATCGCAGGGGGGTCAGTTTGCCCAAAAGGAAGCGCATGGCATCATAGAACCCTTTGAGTTGGTCAGGGGTGGCCTTGGCCCCAGAAACTCAGGGAGGCGCGGAATCGACCCAGAAACAGTCTCTGAAGACGGAGGCCTCAAGCATCAATACTCTTCCCACGTCGCATCATCCAAGTATAGGGGAAAAGTCGAAGAACGTTTGTTCTTCTTCTTGTGAATCAAATTTCCAGAGGACTTCGAGTGGGACGAAGAAGAGTGGTGGTGGCTCCGTATGCAGTCTTGTGACATTCCTCTCGATCGAGAACGGGAGCGACTCAGAGTCGAGCGCTGGGCTGCCATGAGCTTTAGGGACTGCCCCCTCTAAGCTTTCGGGTTCATGGCCTGGCACTAGGAGTACAACTTTGGGTCGTGGTCATGCTCCAGGTACCACAAACACACGAGGTGCCGATCCATCACCGACATCATGCGGTGACAGGAGTAACACAGCTTGAAATGGGTCTTACGTGACATCTTCAATGCACCAAAAAGTGTTAAAGAACTCAACAAAAAGGTCAAACTCAGTCAAATAACGACTGAGCGTGGCTCTCTCCAGATCTGCACGTAGGCTGGCGTGGAAAGAAAAGAAATCAGCACGCCGGGGTGGTGCCTATGTACGGCTGCGATGTCATCACAACAAACACGTCATCAACGACGCATGCAGACTCGACCGAAGCCATCTAACGGTGTGTAAGGGTGCTGCGCAAAGAAAAATCTCCAGATCCAGTCTGACACCTGGGAAAATTCTACAGTAAGGAATCTGCAACTAGCAGTCTGTTTATTAGACATTTTTGTCCCTATAAATTACACACTCAATATTTAAAATATAAACCAAACCAATATACACTCTACATCTCAAAGAGTTAAAACTTAAAAAATACTCATACAACTATCAATAATACTAAATGTATTAAACAAATATCAAGTCAACACTTTCTCGCAAATACTAAAAAAATAAGGAAACCGCAATGGTGACCTTATCTGAATTTAGCTCCAATAAAACCTTAAAGCTGATTACTAGCCCTTAAACTATTTTCAATAATTAGGTTTCAATTATTTTATCCTGAAAGACTTGTATGCTAGATCGAGGAGCACAAAAAGAGCTAATTTTTCAGGTCCCCGGAAGGGGCAAGTACAGCTTGATAAAAAGGAAACTACTGCGAAATGAAGTTGATTAATTTGTACAATAAACTGCCAGTGGTTGATTCACCAGTTTCGGAAATGCTAAGAGTTTTTATTATACAAGCACCCTCGATTAGTAAGGACAAGAAACACATACCCATAGAAGGTATGTGTAGGAATTTTGAGAATGCCTACATTTCCAAGCGTTTTCAAATCAACAGAGGCCTTTAAAAACAATGCCGGATAAGCATTAAGAACTACTTCTGGAAGACAGGCCTTACTATATAGCATTCATATTTGTGATTAAATCGGAAATGCTGGATCACAGACATCCCCAGTAAGAAAAGTATTGAGTGATGGTTACCCCTCCCTCTGTCAAACCCTAAAGAGAAATGATTTACATGTTGGCTGGCAATCGATGGTACCCCTCGTAAAAGGGGATTTATATTGCTTTGTCAACTGTATGTGCATTTTTTTAATTTTATGATTGTATGGCTGGTGTGAGTCTTGTGGAAAGCTTATGTTTGATACAGTGGCCCTGGGGTAACTCTGAGCTGGTTATGGGAAAATGCCAATGATAAAAGCTATAGGGCTCACTGATTCATTGGGAACACGTATGTCTGATGTCATATGCCTGACGTATTTATTATGGAAAACTGACATGGATAGTAGGTCAAACTTAATTACTGTCAAAACTGTATTTGAAAACCAATAATCTTTTAATGGTGGATTAGTATTTTTCCCTTTAAAAATATATATATAAGTTTTATTGGAGTTTGCTTTAACACTTAGTTCTGTCTTTGTAAACAATGAAAGGATAAAACGCACTCGCACTAGACATCTTCAACACAAGGGATAAGAATGCAATGGTGCATACAGTTACGTATAGTTTATGTCAAGGCAACAAACATCATACAGAATAATTACACAACGATGATGGGAGAAACGGGACTATGATCTACGGTCTCGCTCCCCAAAGCATGGCAGGAGAAAGTATACATCATCATTAATTGTGAAAGGTTCCAGCTGATGTTAATTGAAACAACCCAACATTTCCCTCCCTCTTCAACCTCTGCCTTTTTGTGGGTATGGGATCAAATCCCCTCTGAGGGTACCATGTGTTAACCTCTAGTCTGGTTGTTAAAAACAACCTCTAGCTTTGTGATTTCCAAAAGCCATTATGCATCACCTGTATGAAGAAACAGGGGCTCCTCCCACGTTTGGAGGTCTATAAGCATCGCCGCCCAGGTGCTTAAGTTCTCCTCAAGTCGGGGGGCGTGGCCACGGAGCCGAGCATGGCGCACGCTTGAAGGATCGGCTCCGGAGGGGCCGACTCTGCATCGGTGCCTGGAGGCGTTGAGGCGGGTGCTCCGGTGTGCGGAGCGGTAAGCGGCGGGTGCCGTGGAAGGGGAGATCGCGGAGGTGCGGTCTTACCCCCCCGGAGCGGGTCCCTGAGTGTCCCGGGCTGATCGGGACGGCGAGGAGGCCGCGGCCCAGCCGGCCGGCGGGTGAGGCGTTGACGCACTGAGCCAGAGAGCTCCCCGAGCGGGGGAGCAGCGGAGAAGCGGCCGTCACGGGCGGGGCGACCGGGGTGCGGCCGCGGTCCTGAGGGGCGGCCATGGACGGACTTACGCGCGTCGGCGCGGACCTGGGCCGCGGCCTCGAATAAAGCGGGGCTCGGCGCCCGGCGCTGGCCTCGAGGGCGGTGCCGCCCGGATGATGGGGTGAGGCCCGGAGCGCCTGCTGGAGGCCCCTGTCAGCATCGGACCGGCCTTCGGCTTGGAGGACGGAGCCTGACGCCCTCCCCTGACTGAGAGTCTACGCAGACCTGTGAGAAACGGAGGTGAGAGGCCCTCCGGAACCACCCGGTAAGGAGTCCACTTCGAGCGTGTCCAACTGGGGAACGCATGGCCGGAGCCCTGGGGTCTGCTGCCCGGGAACCACTGGGGGCCCACAACGCAAACTACCGCGCCCCGGGTGCCCTGGGATGAGCGCTGGCTATCTTTTGTGGGGCGAGACAACGGGGATTCACCTGACGTCACCTACTGCCATCTTCCTGTGTTGGAGGTCGGGGACCCGTGTTGCCGGGTACGGGGCTCCCTTTGCTGGACCGGACCGAACCGGATCGAAGGTCCTTGCTGAACCAAACACTTATGCATACAGCAACGCAGAACCATAATAGAGTGTCAGCTCCGTTTTAGCCAAAAACTGATCCCCTGCCTATGGAGCAGAAATTGTGCGAAGGGGGGGACTGAGCAAGGCGCACTTGAGAGCATTCGGTTTGCGGGGGACCGCTAGTGGTTCTGGGCCTAAGCGCACTGGGCGCTAGCCTCGCTGAGTCGCCCCTACTTGCCTGGCAAATGCCCCCCAAGGGCAAGCATAAGAGTAAGACCATGGATACCCCGGCACATGCACCACTGGGGGAGAATGAACAGACCACGCAAAGCCAGCCGCAAAACAAAATGCAAGACACTCTTGACAAAATTCTGGGCGCCATTGAGGACACCAAATCCACATTACAGCGCGACATCAATCAGGTGGCGATAGAGGTGGGCCTCCTGAGAGTTGATCATCACAAACTGGCGGATAGAGTAAAAGAAGTGGAGGCAACGCTAGCGGAAGTAGTCCCAAAACATGATGATGTATCAGCGGAGGTGACTTCGTTGGTTGGCAGAGTGGCGAAGCTTGAACAGCGAGCTGAAGAAGCAGAGGGCAGGAACAGAAGGAATAACATACGTGTGGTGGGCCTCCCTGAAGGAGCCGAGGGGCCGAATATGTTGGAGTTTTTGGAGAAATGGCTACGCACAGTTGTCGCACTGGGATGTCTGACCCCCTTCTACTCATTGGAGCGAGCACACCGGGTACCGGCTAGTCCACTGGCTCCTGGCAGGCCACCGAGAACAGTAATAGCTAGGCTCCTGCACTACAGGGACAGAGACATTCTTTTACAGAAAGCCAGGGAAATGGGCCCGTTTAAAATAGCCAATGGTGAAGCGACACTATTTCCTGACTTCACTTTAGAGGTCCAAAACAAGCGTGCCTCCTTCCTAGCCGTTAAAAGAGCATTGCGTGAAGAGGGGATACAGTATTCGCTGCTCTACCCAGCAAGATTACGAGTGATCGCGGAAGGGAAGACCACGTTCTTCCAGGCTCCAGAGGAGGCATGGGAATGGCTCGAAAGGTCGGGGACACGGTCGACGCGACTGACACCGGATAGTCGTGGGAAGAACGGGACCCGGCGGGCCCCGAAGGGGAAAAGGCTCAGAGACCGCCAGAGACTAGCACCAACGAGGACACAGAGAGAAACTGGCAGGAGGGAGGCCCTGGAGGCAGCGGCCAAAGTGAGTGGAGAATCGCCGACCCGGGAGATATCTGAAGAAGAATCGGAAGACACGGTAGTGTCTTCGCCCGACGGCTCTGGGGACTCGACTTATGCGCCAAAAGTGACGACGCAGACCGCTGATGATCTTGCATAGATTGGCCCCGCACCGGCGCTGAAAGGCGAGACAAGATAAGAAACAAAATGGCCCCTCCGGACCTGGCCGCCCCCCCGAACCTGACTCTTGCCTGTCAGTCCTGACTGGCGAGTATTGAAGTGATGTGTTTGAATAATTTGCTGTGTTGCAGTACTTATTGGGCAGCCTACAGTTCCGAAGGTGCCCTGGGGATGGGGAGTTGGGGTTTGCAGTTATTAGTTATATCGGCTACACGTGCGAAATGGTACGAACATGTGGAAGGTACATACTTGTGGGGGCCTCGATTGGGGCCTGGGGTGTGCCGGCCCTTCATGCAACAGGCTTTTAGAATAGGATGGCGAATTATAATATCATAACTTGGAACGTCAGGGGGATGGGTACTCCTGCTAAGAGACATAGGATCCTTTCCTTTCTGAAAAGGAGAGGGGTGCAAATAGCTATGCTACAGGAAACCCACCTCGCATTCGGAGAGGGAGAGAAGCTAAGGCGGAGGTGGAGGGGGCAGGTGTTCGCCACAGAATATTCAGCTTACGCAAGGGGAGTCTTGATCTGGATTAGGGCGGGGGTCCCCTTCACAATTGATTCCTCCAACATTGACAATGAGGGAAGGTTTGTCATATTGGAAGGGAGATTACAGGGGCTCCAGTTGACCCTGAGTTGCATATACGCCCCCGACCAGGACCAAACAACATTTATGATGACTCTGTCTAGGCACCTTACTCGTCAACACACGGGGGAAGTACTGATAGGTGGAGACTTTAACGCAGTGCTCGACACAGACCTAGATAGATCTACCCCCCCACTGCTGGGAGCAGCATCAACCAAAACAGCTAAAAACTTAGTTGGGTGGCTAGACGCCTGGGGCCTAGTGGACGCTTGGCGGTTACAACACCCAGTGACTAGGGACTACTCGTTTTATTCGGGTCTCCACCAGGTACATACCAGAATAGATAGGATAGTTTGTACTCCGGGACTGGCTCGTAGAGTGACCCATGCTGAATACCTTGCCCGCACAATATCAGACCACAACCCTCTATTACTGACGTGGAGAGCATCACAGGACAGACCCCCCATACCGGCATGGAGAATGCTCCCGACAGCGCTTGAAGATCAGGCATATAGGGAGGAATTAAGATGCTACCTAACAGAACTTATAGAAACTAACCAGGGATCCACTTCCTCCAGAGGCATGGAGTGGGAGACACTTAAAGTGGGGACACGGGGTCACTGTCTTGGCCAGTCAGTAGGGATAAAACGCACGCTCGAGAGAGAATTAAATGCGTTGGAGAGAGTCATACACGAGGGGGAGCTGAAACAGGGCGCCGCAGGGCAAGTGGACGAAGAATACGATCGTGCACGTTGAGAGTGCTCCCAGGCTGAAGAGCGACTTAGATGTCATAATATGCAAAGACACTTGGCATCCATACAGTCAGAGGAGGGAAGGTCTGGTAGACTATTGGCATGGTTGGTGCGCCCGAATAGAGATAGTGACCCTATTGCAAGCGTATTAGACAGGGGAGGTACACGTAGACTCAGCCCAGAATCCATAAATGACGCATTTAGAGATTACTACACACACCTATATAGGAGGCCCGCTGACATGGAAAGGGGGACCATTGACAACTTTCTAGCTACGATTCCACTGCCAGTATTGAGTCCAGAGGGCAGGGTCGGCTTGGGGGGCCCAGTGACTGCGGAAGAGACGGTTGAGGCAATTACACAATTGGCCCCTGGGAAGACCCCGGGAACAGATGGTCTTCCTATGGACTTTTATAAAAAATATAAAACCTTACTGGTCCCCAGACTGTTAGAAATGTATAGGGAATCGGCAAAGAACAGAGAACTCCCACGCACATTGCGCGAGGCATTGGTAGTGCCACTTCCTAAAACAAACAGCAAAGAAGCATCGGTGACAGACTACCGCCCGCTATCAATGCTAAATAGCGACTTTAAGATCCTCAGTAAGATCCTTGCCAATCGCCTGTTGCCCCTTATGCCCACCCTGATACATCCTGATCAGAACGGTTTCATACCCGGTCGCAGCACCTCCCTAAACCTTAGGCGTATTTTCTCTATCATACATATGCCTAGTGAATCGAAGCCGCCAACCGGGACCCTGCTAGCAGTGGACTTTGAAAAGGCCTTTGACTCAATTAGGTGGGACTACCTGAGGGCGACAATGCTGAAGATGGGCCTGGGGGAGGGCTGGGTTGAATGGGTGGACCTGCTATACTCATCCCCGCTGGCAAGGGTCAAGACAGGTAGGACAGTTTCTGGAGCCTACCCAGTACATCGAGGAACCAGACAGGGGTGTCCCCTGTCCCCATTGTTGTTCGCCCTAGCGATGGAGCCCCTGGCGGCCTGGGTACGAGGGGAGGGAGCTGATAGAGGGATTCAGTGGGGGCCTACTGACCATATTATATCGCTATATGCAGATGACATCCTGATCTATCTTAGAGACGGGGCGAGTGGCCTCCCCTGGGCCCTGTCCGCCCTGGAGGAATTTGGGGTAGTGTCGGGATTGCAACTTAATCGTAATAAAACATATGTGTTCCCCCTGGTGCCCGGATATAGTTGCCCAGCAACATGCCCAATAGATCTGAAATGGGCCCCACAGACATTTAAATATCTGGGGATCCAGATTTATCATGACGTGGGAGACTTAAGAGAGGGCAATCTTGGTAGCGCGCTCCGATCCCTGAGACCCTCGGTAGAATTTTGGCGCTCTTTGAAGCTGTCGGTGATGGCCAGGGTGGCGCTGTCCAAGATGATCATGCTCCCCCGACTCCTCTACTACTTTGCCAACTTACCAATACTAATACCCCGAGCATGGTTCCGCGACCTGAATGCAATACTCAGAGAACTAATATGGGACAATGGGCGCAGACGAACTACACTTGCAACTATTTGCAGACCACCCAATGCGGGTGGCCTGGGAGCCCCCGACTTTGAAGCATACTATCTAGCATCCCAACTACAGTGGATATCCGGCTGGCTAGTGGGCCAGGGCCAACTTGATCTATACACAGCCCAAGGACCAATAGATTCGGCATGGATTGCGACATGCATGACATACAGGAAGATAACCCCCCCTGGGAACAATATAATGATAAAGGTGGCGCTGGCATGCTGGAAAAGATGCATGAAGAGAGTGGGAGTGGGCCCCCCATACTCCCCAGCTCTACCACTAGCGGTGCTTGCCATAGAACCCAAGGGGAAAGGGCCGGGAAACACCGGACTTGGCCCCTGGTTGTCAACTGGAATAGAAGTAGTGGGAGGACTCTTCGAGGAGGGAGTGCTGAGGGGATTCGTTGAATTAATGGAAAAAGGGGTTCCCGGTGGGCAGTTCCTGCTTTATGGGAGATTAATACATACTCTTAAGACTCACTGGGGCACAGTGAACGCGGAGCCTACAATACACGAGGTTCTGCACTCGCTGTTGACATTAGGAGAGGAATCACATCTGATCACTAAAATATATCGGGCCCAAGCAGGGGCAGCCTTGGATCCATTACGGTCGCTGAGAGGAAAATGGGAGGGAACAATAGGGCGGGAATTAACTGACTCCGAATGGAGGAGGACACTGGCCTACCCTCAGAAAATATCACGTAATACACGGTTAAGATATATCCAGTATAAATATTTGCATAGAACCTACCTCACGCCTCACAGATTGTTCCGTATATACGGAGGGGCTTTGGGAAGTTGTCCGAGATGTGGAGGAGGAGGGGCAGACTTTGACCACATGGTTTGGAATTGTCCTGTGATCCAGACGGGCTGGAGGGAAATATTGCCTACCCTGTCTGAATTGTTTGAAATTGACTTGAGACCCACCCCTGAACTGTGCCTGCTGGGTCTCAGACCAGCGGCACTATGCGGAAAAGTGGAATGGCGCTTTTTGGACCTTTCCTTGGCCCTTTATAAGCGGCTAATCTCGAGGGGCTGGAAGGCTGCGGCTCACCCTCAATTATCTGACTGGAAAAGGGATATATCAACATGGTCCAGAGCTGAACTGCAGGTCCTAAAGGCGGAAGAAGCCAGAAATATTCGCCAGGTTCCTATAGCCCCGGGGTGGGAGAATATAATGACGAACTGGGAGAATATAAATAGGAGAATGGTAAACTCAGTAGGAGAAACCAGTGCAACTCAAATCACATTGAGGACGGAACCAAATGGTGGAAACATATAGATAGGCACCCAAAATCAGACCCAAACCACACATAGAATGCATAAAGAATAAAGGTGGGTGGATAGTTGAATCCCTGACCCCTGAACCACTGACATAACCAGTGGGCGGGGTGAGCGACCCGCCACCTTCGCCGAATGCCGGTGCGCCCCGGACCCCCGTCCTCCCTCATTCAAAAACGAGTACATTACAGTGCCTCCAAACTAGCAACCACGAAAGCCAATCGCACGAAGTCGTAAAGGTTGACCGTTTATGGTCCTTTGTTCTCCTTTCTTTCTACCCTTCTTCCTTTCCCTACGCCCAACTAAATTAATCCGATTGTCAGCAGAGACTATACACCGAGCACCTCGGGTTCCCCCTCCCCTCACCTCTATCTCCCCTCCATCACCCCTACCCTCCCACACCTAGCCCCAAACACCACTCTCCCAAGTTATAAAGAAGAAAGGGGTCAGGTTTGATGTTAGATTGTTTAATACACAGCACAGCGAATTGCAGTAACGAAAGGTAACTTAATAGAGTAAATGTACATAATCTACTGAATAAAAATCATTAAGTCTAATGATAATAAAAGATGCAAACAATGAGAAAAAAGTAGAATACAACAATGTACGCAAAACTGCATGTAATATGTACAAGCATGAAACTGTGTAAAAACAAAATGTTAATAAAAATATATTTAAAAAAAAAAAGTTCTCCTCAAGTCGGTCATTTCTCCTGACATGTTGCATGTGCACCTCCTCTTCTGTTGCCCATTCAGTTACATCCTTTACCCAAGCCCCGTTGTACGGTGGAGCTGGTCTGAGCCATGACACAGCAATATGGCGTTTAGCCAACACAAGACCCAGGAGAATGAATTTCCTAGATAATTGTTTGAGTGCCGGTGAGGGCAACAACCCCAGTAGTATCTATCATATATCTGGCTGGATATTCCAACCAGAGGCTTCAGTGAGGCATCTCATCACAGATTCTCAGAATCCGAGAGCATCTGGCAGGACCATATCATGTGTAATCATCCCACCCCCTGCGTCCCGCATCTAGGACAGCTATCAGGTCGTCTGGGACCAATCAGATGGAGCATGGGTGGGGTGAGGTAGTCCTGGTGCACCGCACTGTACTGGAGTAGTTTAAAGCGGGCGTTAGAACTGGTTCTACAGACTCCATCATGTATTATTTCCTAATCTTTTGAAAGCAGCTGCTTAGCAAATATCTCCTCCGATCTGCCCAGAACCGGAAGGAAGTGTCCCTCTAGGGCGATCCTCCCGAAGTGCACGATATAAGTGGTTTATCAGTCGGCTTCCCCCCCTGCCATGGTTATCAGGGTGGTCAGGATCTCCACGCTTTTTGGTTCCTCAGGAAAGGACGGCCAGAGCTCCCCAGCAGTTGTTGGTATTTTCAGATATTGCAAGAATTGGCCTGAACCTACAGAAAATGTATTCACTGCTTCATCCTGTGTGATAAAACCATGTTCAAGGTATAGGTCTTCTGCTCTTTCACCCCCCCAATCTATCTATTTTACTATAGACATCACATGGGAGATATGCACAAATGGTTGCAGCACCCATAAGGGCATGCCTGGGGCATATAGAGCCCGGCTTATCACCCATCATACCACGCCCTCCCAGATCCCGGCAACAAGACGTATGATGTGTGGGAAACTATGGGGGACTCTCCTTCCCTGCATCAGTAGGAAGAGTAGGGATTTATCCTGGTGAGTACCCCTTAGGAGTCTGGTCTCCCAAGTATCATCTTCATCAAACCCATGTATGGCATGTTGTAAGTGTGCAGCCACATAGTAAAGTTCTAAAATGGGGGGCTCGAGGCCGTTGTCGCTCCAGGGGCACTGGAGTGTTGTTCTTTTAATCCTTTTACATCTACAACTCCACAGGTCTACTATTAACCTGTCTAGGGTCCGAAAGTACTAGCGAGGAATCACAAAGAGCATATTCTGGAGGACATGTAGGCATCTAGGCAAAATTATCATTTTGGCAATTGCGATTCGTCCCATTAAGGACAATGGGAGCGTTCCCCAGAAGTGTATTAAGTTACGTATACTCTCCACCACTCTGCTAATATTACACTCAAGATACGGATGAGCATCATGTCTTATGTATATACAAAGGTATCAAACATCGACTGGCTCCCAAAGAATATCCACCCCAGGCCCATTTTCGGTTGGGATTCCCACCAGCTTACCCAAGGGGAACCTCTTCGATTTAGACCGGTTGTTGTGGAGAACCAAGACGTCAGTAAAGAACTGTATAATATTGAGTAACCATGGAACTGAGTAGCTGGGCTGTCATAAATACACCAAGGTATCATCGGCGTATAATGATATAATGTGGGAGGTATCACCCAGTCGAATACCTCATGGATGAAGTGCCATTATCGCTAGCGGCTTCACTACAATATCAAAAAGGAGTGCTCAGAGTAAGCAGCTACAGAGTCGTAGCTGGGCAACACTAACCCGCCTGATCGGACACAGGCACATGAATGTTTATATGGGAGACAAACCCATCGGATATAGCCCTCTGGAATTCCCATCCCACCAAGTACATGCATAGGTAATCCCACTGTAGGGAATCAAAAGCCTGCTCTATATCTAGGAGGACCAAGGCAAAATCGTCACCAGTTTTGGAGCATGAAACATATGAGCCAGTCTCTGAAGATAACGCAAGGTGCCACGCCTGCGTAAATAAAAGCTGACCGATCCAAGTGAATCAGTGTCGTCATATGGGGAAGAAGACAAGCCGTGAGAATACCGCTAAGTATTTCTGCATCCATATTCAAAAGAGAGATCGACCCGTAGGCCGAGACTGATGTCGGGTCCTTCCCAGGTTTCAAGACCATGATAACCAAAACCTCTCACATGGTGGGCGGCAAGCTGCCCGCTTTTAATGCCTCATTGTCTACCTCTAGCAGCAGATCCGCCAATACTTCTGCGTACTTATGGTAAAACTCTGCGTATAGCCCATCTCGACCCAGGGTTTTAGGCAATTTTTGATTGCCAGAAGTACTTCATCTCTAGTGATAGGGGCACTCATTATAGTAGCCGACTCCTGATCTAGACGGGGAAGCCTGACTCCAGAGAAAAAATCCTCGAGAGTTTCCCTAGTTGATGATTGTTGTGCCATATACACACCTTACGGAGGTGGTCATATAAAGATGTGTTGATTGCCGCTGGGAGTGTATTACTGATCCCTGTGATGTTTCAATGCCATTACAGTATTATCTGGGGCCTCTTGTCTGAGGAAATGACCCAACAAGGCACCTGACCTATCCCCTTCCACATGTAAGCATTGTCTATAAGCTTTGCATCTGTATTTGTCAAGTCTGTGTCAGTCATCTAATAGCCTAGTACGTGCCACACGCCTGGCCTATAAAGCTCTGGGGTCCACGGACGCAAGCGGCTCAAGAGTGACCAGTTTGTTTTCTCTCAGCTGGATATCTCTCTCCAGTTCTTGACGGACCCCATAGGATGTCAATCTGTAGTTCCCTCTTACCACCACCTTCATGGCATCCCACTCCAGAGTCCTGGAGCTCGCTGGTCCCCAGTTTTCAGAAAAGTAGTGCTCAATGGAAGTCTACACCATTTGCGCAATAGGGAACATTTCCAGAGCCTCAGCCCTAAGCCGCCACAGTGGAACGGCAAGTCGATCGATCTCACCTTGGTACGTCAAGAGAACCAGGAAGTGAGCTGATATATATTGGGGCAGGTATGAGACATCGTCCACTAAGTGTACCGTATCTGAGCTGACCAGGAAATAATTGGGTCGGCTGGCAGTGCGGGGGTATAGCATGAAAGCTATTTCTAGGTGGGGTATCTCTGACGCCAGACATCAACAAGATGCAGACCCAACATCAAAGTTCAGAGAGATGCTGCAAGATGGGGCTTTGTGCTGGGCTGGGAAGGTTCCCGGTCCAACCCACCACTCAGGACACAGTTACAGTCCCCAGCGATAATAATGGTTGCATCCAGGAAGGATGACATTTCTCTTAGAACCTGGGGAAAGAAGGTTCAGACCATGTTCGGGGCATAAACATTAACCAAACCGACTTCCATGCCATCCAATCTACCATACAATATCACATATCGACCATCTGAGTCCACTATTTGGTTACTATGCTGGAATGAGACCCCCACAGTGCCAGCTTAATAAATACCTCCCTGGCATAACCTGAATAAGATGTGGTGTGCACAGGTGCCCCCTCCATCGCTTGTGCAGGCTGGGGATACAGTCCCCCCACACGTTTCTTATAGCATGGCAATTTCTACCCCATATCGTTGGAGATAACCGTTGACATGTCTGTGTTTTTCTAGTTCTGCTAGCCCACATACATTGAAGGTGAGTATTTTAGAGTATGTGGCAGCCATCATTCCAACAATTTCAATGGTCCTTGCTCACTCAGCTCAAGGAGTCTCCTCTCATAGTTCATGGTTCACCTCTCCCCTCAGCTTAACAAAGTATATATTTCTCGTACACACAGACATTGATCTTTGTTGAAACTGATCCGCAACAAACTAAAAAACAACAAAAAAAATACCCAAATCCCCCCTCCCCTCTGTCCATTTACAATGCAAGCACGGGAGAGTCAGACAAATCCTGGGATCCCACAGGGGTCTGAGAATCCTCCAGCATCCCAGGGCCCAGTTCTGTCACCTGCAAACCGTTATCCTTCCCAGTTGTTGATTAGTCTCCTCCTTTCTACGAGCATCATTACAACTACTGCACATGGAGGGTTCTGGGTTCATGTAACATGATGACGCTGTCTGAGAGGGCCCCTGGGTGGGTCCTGGGCTGTTTGTGTCCAGCCAGTCGCATGCCTCCTGTTCGGTGAAAAAGAAGTGAGTTTACGCTCCTATCTGGACCAGAAGTTTCGCCGGGAACATGAGACTATACTTCATGTTCAGTTCCCGCATTCAGTGCTTTACCGAGACAAAGGATTTTCTCTGTTCCTGGACTCTTTGTGTATAGTTAAGATATATTGAAATTGGGTGGCCCTCAAACATTAGTGGACCCTTTGTTCAGGCCAACTGCAGGATCGCCTCTGTGTAGTGAAAGTTAACGAGCCGGGCAATGATCACCTGTGCTGGGGTTCCCAGCCTTGGAGGCGGCACTAGCGCTCTCTGCGCTTCTTCAATAGTGAATAACCTCAAGAGCTTCTTAGGGTGGAAGCTAGTAGTGTTCCATTCCTCCAGAAAACGTTCTGTAGACTGTCCCTCCACCTGCTCTGGGAATCCCACGAATCTCAGATTATTTATTTGGGATCTGCCCTCAGAGTCCTCCTGTCTGTCATCTAAGTGTTGTGTTTGCCTCTGTAGAAGGATCACTATGTTAGGCAGCGATTTGACTTTCTGTTGCAATGTGGTGACCTTCTGCTCTGTATCAGTCACTTTCTCTGTTGTTTTCCGCAAGTCCGTGTGCAACTGATTTAGTTCTATGACAACCAAGTCTATTTTTTGTGCCAAATCATCAGACTCCATAAGGACCGCCAGGGACAGGGATGTCTCAGGGTCCCCTCCTACCGTTGGGATGTGTGATGCCGCGTCTGTGGTTTTCTCGCCAGGCGGGGATTGTGTGTAGTTTAAGATTTTATTTGCCTGGGATGGTCTGGTTGATTTATCCTTGCCAATGGCATTAAGGACGATGCCACTGTTTGACTTACGGGGAATGTCTAGGGCCATAGTGCGCACCTCTTGTGTCGTAGTCTTGCTCATCTGCACGCTTCAGGGTCGTTGGCAGACCCACCTTAAAAGTCAGAATGTCTTCGGCAAGGGGAGTCCGTTCCTTCTGTATAATTTTCCAGTCCTCTTCAAGGGATAAGCAAACATGGGGCCAACGAGCCAGCAGAGTAGCCGGGTCCCTCTATGAAGCGCTCTCTTGTTAACACAGGGGTGGTGGGGGGTGGGTAGGTTAACACACGTTTCTTTAGTTGAATTAGGGCCCCCGACAGATTCCCCCCTGAGATTCGGGTAGGTCGAAGGCTGTAGAGGTGAGATGTAGTATGCCAAGTTATTCTCTATCCACAAGTTAAAGTCAAGAGTTACTGAGCTCCCGGGTCCATCTACGCTATAAGCATCTGCCGATGCGATCATGCCTGCAGGTCATATAGGCCTCCCCGCGCCTCCAATCAGGCGCTCCATTTCATTTGCTTTCCAACCCAGACGGGCCGCCCCACTTCAATCTTCCAGTTCAAACTTACAGTGATCTTGGCGCTGAGATAGATAGGCGGGCAGTCCCCCGGTCCTCCGCTGAAGAGGTATGGGAGGATGGCTGCCTCTGGGTGCCTGCGCCACCACAAGTCTTCCAGCGCACCTCATGCAGGCTGATCCTGGCCTATGCGCCGCATGCCGCCTCTGCCTCAGGGAACACGGTCAAGATCCCTCTTGACCGTTTGGGACCACCTGCTGGGCTCTTATGGCTTCACTGGGAGTGGCGGTAGCACTACGGCCGCAGGACACCCTCATCCTCCCACCAATAGGTCGCTAGGTATTAGGGCGCTCAGGTTCTTCTTTCCTCCCCAGCAGAGGTCCTGTTCCTGTCCACGTTCTCAGTCACCCATGATGGGGCAGCACCAGTGATGTGAGGCCCACCTCGGCCTCCTTGTCGAGTCCCTTCTCGAATCTGCACATATCCAGGTGCAGCAGATGCAGCATGGTTGTAGGCAGCAAACAGGGGAAAGAATTTTCGGTCAGTGAAGCTGGATTTGTTAAGGACATTGTGGATTCCGGCGGGAGCGCTGGAAAGAGATGCCTAGTCAGCCATCTTCCCTGCCCACGCCCCCTAGAATTATACCTTATTAAAGGGTATAGACAGGAATTTGTTGCATGGAATCTCTAAGGTTACAGTAGTAGTTTTGGTGTTGGTTACCCCCGCTGACAAAATCTAGTGGTAGAAGATTTACACTGTGATGATTCTTGGTAGGCTCTCTAAGAGGGCTTGTACCTATAATTTTGTTAATATAAGAAGTGGTATGACTGTAAACCTAACTTTTGCCTTGTGGAAAAGCTTATGCTTAATTAAACAGGCCTGAGATAATTATGGTGACAATGTAATCCAAAAGTCTATAGGCCTGACTGTTTTCTAGGAAATAAGGTATGTCAACTGCCATAGGTCTAATCAGTTTATTACAGAAGGTTAGAAAAGCAGAGGCCTGATGTATTTTTTGTCAAAAACGTTACACTTAAGCCCTAACAGGGGAATTGATATCATGTGTAAAAGCATGTAGACAGGTTTTTGCTACAAGGAATCTCATGGATTACCTTAATAGGAAAGGTTTTGGGATTAATTACACCCTTTGGCAAACTCTGGTGATAGATCTGTCCGGTATTAATCTTTGCAGACCATTTTAGGTGGGCTCGACAGGTTTAGCTGTGCGCCAGGCTCTCATAAGAAAAAAACATTCAAGAATACATACCTACACATATTTACATAGACAGATGGGCTTAGGGTCAGTCCTTGTCTGCCACTGGTCTGTCTAAGTATCCATCACACTCCCCTTCCACCCTCAACAACATTTAGTATTGGGCAATGAGTCAGCCCAGGTTAGTCTTCGGCTCTTCTGTTCTGTGTCTGATGGCATTTTACCTAATCACGTGCACACCCATCTAATAATCAGCGTGTGCCAGTGCCAGGATTGGTGGGCTAGTCCTTTAGTTTTCTAGTTCTTCCTTTATAGGTTTATACTATCTCAAAGTGATAAATAGTGCGCACTGAGTCCAAGGGTTCTCCTTGGAGGTTGATAGTGACAAAATTAGAAAATTCTAATGCTCTGCTTTGTGGTAGTGTGGTCGAGCAGAAGGCTTATCAGAGGGTAGTGTTAAGCATTTGTTGTACACACACAGGCAATAAATGAGGAACACACACTCAAAGACTTAACTCCAGGCCAATAGGTTTACATAGAAAAATATATTTTCTTAATTTAGTTTTAGAACCACAAGATTCAAATTTGAGGTAAGTACATAAAATGCAAGGTACGTCACACAGGTAAGTATAGAACTTTGATTTAAAACAGTAGTAGACATTGTTTTGGTTAAAATGCCAAATAGCTATTTTAAAAGTGGACACAGTGCAAAAATCAACAGTTCCTGGTGAAGTAAGTTTTGGTTAGTTTCTCAGGTAAGTGAAGCACTTACACAGTCAGTCTCCTGGGCATAGGCAACCCACCATTGGGGGTTCAAGGCAACCCCAAAGCCACAGCACCAGCAACAAAGTCAGGTCAGGGGTCAAAGGAGGGCCCAAAACACATAGGCGCTTATGGAGAACAGGGGTGCTCCAGTTCCAGTCTGCTAGCAGGTAAGTACCTGCGTTCTCAGGGAGCAGACCAGTGGGGTTTTGTAGAGCACTGGGACACACACACACAAGCACACAAAACACACCCTCAGTGGCACAGGGGCGGCCGGGTGCAGTGTACAAAGTAGGCGTTGGGTTTGCTATTGAAAGCAATGGAGGGACCCGGGGGTCACTCTGGCGATGCAGGCAGTGCACAGGGGGGCTTCTCGGGCCACCCACTGACTGGGCTAGGATGAGGGCCGCCTGCTGGTCACTCCTGCACTGGTAGGTGGTTCCTCTCGATCCTGGGGGCTGCGGGTGCAGTGCTTGGTCCAGGCGTCAGGTTGCTTTCTTACCAGGCAGTCGCGGTCAGGGGGAGCCTCTGGATCCTCTATGCATGCGTCGCTGTAGGGGTGCAGGGGGGTCGACTCAGGGTGTCCACGTCATTGGAGTCACCTGGGAGTTCTCTCTGCTGTGTTTGTTATCCTGGACTCGAGCCATGGGTGTCGGGTGCAGAGTGTGAAGACTCACGCTTCTGGCGGGAAGTGAGAGTCTCTTTAAAGTTGCTTCTTTGTTGCAAGTTTGTTGCTCTTTCTGGACAGAGCCGCTGTCCTCAGGAGGTTCTTGGTCCTTCAGGTACAGGTCAGTCCTCGGAGTCCTCAGAGGTCGCTGGTCCTGCTGGATGCGTCACTGTGCAGGTTCTTTGAGTCTGGAGACAGGCCGGTAGGGCTGGGGACAAGTCGGATGTCGTCTCTGTCGTCTCTGCAGGGCTTTCAGGTCAGCAGTCCTTCTTTTTGTTGTAGGTTGCAGGAATCTGATTTCCTGGGTTCAGGGTGGCTCATAAATACTCAATTTAGGGGTGTGTTTAGGTCTGGGAGGAGTGGCTACACCCTTTTTGTGCCTCCTCCCTGAGGAGTGGGGGCACATCCCTAATCCTATTGGGGGGAAACCTCCAAAACAAGATGGCAATTCTTACACAGACCTGCCAGTGCAGCCTGAGTGAAATAACGTCCACGATATTTCACAGCCATTTACCACTGCACTTAAGTAACTTATAAGTCACCTATATGTCTAACCTTCACCTGGTGAAGGTTGGGTGCAAAGTTACTTAGTGTGTGTGCACCCTGGCACTAGCCAAGGTGCCCCACATCGTTCAGGGAAAATTCCCCAGACTTTGTGAGTGCGGGGACACCATTACACGCGTGCACTACACATAGGTCACTACCTATGTGTAGCGTCACAATGGTAACTCCGAACATGGCCATGTAACATGTTTAAGATCATGGAATTGGGGGAACAATTCCATGATCCCCCGGGTCTCTAGCACAGCACCCGGGTCCTGCCAAACTGCCTTTGCGGGGTCTCCACTGCAGCTGCTGCTGCTGCCAACCCCTCAGACAGGTTTCTGCCCTCCTGGGGTCCAGGCAGCCCTGGCCCAGGAAGGCAGAACAAAGGATTTCCTCTGAGAGAGGGTGTTACACCCTCTCCCTTTGGAAATAGGTGTGAAGGCTGGGGAGGAGTAGCCTCCCCAGCCTCTGGAAATGCTTTGATGGGCACAGATGGTGCCCATCTCTGCATAAGCCAGTCTACACCGGTTCAGGGATCCCCCAGCCCTGCTCTGGCACGAAACTGGACAAAGGAAAGGGGAGTGACCACTCCCTTGACCTGCACCTCCCAGGGGAGGTGCCCTGAGCTCCTCCAGTGTGTCCCAGACCTCTGCCATCTTGGAAACAGAGGTGTTGGGGGCACACTGGACTGCTCTGAGTGGCCAGTGCCAGCAGGTGACGTCAGAGGCTCCTTCTGATAGGCTCTTACCTCTCTTGGTACCCAATCCTCCTTCCTTGGTAGCCAAACCTCCTTTTCTGGTTATTTAGGGTCTCTGCTTTGGGGAATTCTTTAGATAACGAATGCAAGAGCTCACCAGAGTTTCTCTGCATCTCCCTCTTCACATTCTACCAAAGGATCGACCGCTGACTGCTAGGGACGCCAGCAAAACCGCAACAAAGTAACCAGACGGCTACTAGCAACATTGTAGCGCCTCATCCTGCCGGCTTTCTCAACTGTTTGCAGGTGGTGCATGCTCTGGGGTTAGCCTGCCTTCACCCTGCACCAGGAGCTCTGAAGAAATCTCCTGTGGGTCGACGGAATCTTCTCCCTGCTAACCCAGGCACCAAAAGACTGCAACACTGGTCCCCTGGGGCCCCTCTCATCCTGATGAGTGTGGTCCCTGGAACTCAGCAAATCTGTCCAAGTGACTCCCACAGTCCAGTGACTCTTCAGTCCAAGTTTGGTGGAGGTAAGTCCTTGCCTCCCCACGCTAGACTGCATTGCTGGGTACCACGTGTTTTGCAGCTGCTCCGGCTCCTGTGCACTCTTCCAGGATTTCCTTTGTGCACAGCCAAGCCTGGGTCCCCAGCACTCCTTCCTGCAGTGCACAACCTTCTGAGTTGTCCTCCGGTGTTGTGGGACACCCTTTTGTGACTTCGCGTGGACTCCGGTTCACTTTCCTTCCAAGTGCCTGTTCAGGTACTTTTGCGGGTGCTGCCTGCTTCTGTGAGGGCTCCCTGAGTTGCCGGGCGCCCCCTCGGTCTCCCCCTCCAAGTGGCGACATCCTGGTTCCTCCAGGGCCACAGCAGCACCCAAAAACCTCTCCAGCGACCCTTGCAGCTAGCATGGCTTGTTTGCCGTCTTTTTTTGCGTGGGAACACCTCTGCAAGCTTCATCGCGACGTGGGACATCCGTCTTCCAAAGGAGAAGTCCCTAGCTCTCTTCTTTCTTGCAGAACTCCAAGCTTCTTCCATCCGGTGGCAGCTTCCTTGCACCCTCAGCTGGCATTTCCTGGGCTCCTACCCACTCTCGACACTGTCGCGACTATTGGACTTGGTCCCCTTGTCTTACAGGTACTCAGGTCCGGAAATTCACTGTTGTTGCATTGCTGGTGTTTGTTCTTCCTGCAGAATCCCCCTATCACGACTTCTGTGCTCTCTGGGGGTAGTAGGTGCAGTTTACACCTACCTTTCAGGGTTTTGGGGTGGGCTATTTTTCTAACCCTCACTGTTTTCTTACAGTTCCGGCAACCCTTCTACAAGCTCACATAGGTTTGGGGTCCATTTGCGGTTCTGGAGTATATGGTTTGTGTTGCCCCTATACCTATGTGCTCCTATTGCAATCTATTGTAATTCTACACTGTTTGCATTACTTTTCTTGCTATTACTTACCTAATTTTGGTTTGTGTACATATATCTTGTGTATATAACTTATCCTCATACTGAGAGTACTCACTGAGATACTTTTGGCATATTGTCATAAAAATAAAGTACCTTTATTTTTAGTAACTATGTGTATTGTGTTTTCTTATGATATTGTGCATATGACACCAGTGGTATAGTGGGAGCTTTACATGTCTCCTAGTTCAGCCTAAGCTGCTTTGCCATAGCTACCTTCTATCAGTCTAAGCTGCTAGAAACACCTCTTCTACACAAACAACGGATAACTGGACCTGGCACAAGGTGTAAGTACCTATGGTACCCACTACAAGCCAGGCCAGCCTCCTACAATGGTTCAATGGATACATGAGTACAAGAATGAGTGGCAGAGTGCATGTTATGAAAAACATTTGAGTGGCTAAACTCACTAGTGACTGAAGAAGCACTTTCACTTATAAGCCCGACCTATTGCCAGTGTCAATGCTTGTGCTGCAAGGAGGGTCTACAAAAATGCTGATTATCTTTAGCTATGATAGATTTTTAATAATCTCATCCTTATGTATTTATTACTATTGCGGTGGCAGACCTAATTTAGTTAGAGCAAGGCCACCCCTGAGGATCATATGAATGACCCAGTGGTAAGTCATGACCACCTCCTTGGGGAGGAGGAAGTTTTGAGGGTTGAGTAACAGTGGTCTCGACACAGCAGAATCTGTGGAGAAAGGTGGGGACTTGATCTGCTGCTATTAACTTTGATTCAAATGGAGCGATATAGTTGCTGTGGTATTTGAACAGGCTGACGTGTCTGAAGTGTTCCACGGAGGAGTCAGTTGTATCACTGAGTAGCTGCTTGTTGCCATGTCAATGGCCTGGAGATTCTGGATTGGCATTTCCACACTATCAATCATCATGTCAGATAATAGGTTTTACATATAATCAGGGAGGCTGATAAACTACACGTTTATTCAGTTCACACAATGCAGCGGCATATCTGTGTAAAAGGCTACAAACAATTGCTACAGAAGGTGACTCATCACTTTTTTCGATCAATTACACAACAAGCAATGGGCTATTGAGCAAGGAGTCCAAACACATGGGAATCCTTGAATAGTTTATGAAATTAGGGGCCAGATGTATCATTATACTAGTCACAACAAAATGGCTGAAATTTGCAACCAGTACTGCCCTTTGTGAACCGAACTATGTTCTAATAGGTCGGTTTCTAAAGTGCCCAATCAGAGTGGGCTGCAATCCGAGCTACCTAATAAATACTTCTAAGATAGTTTGCAAACTGTTACTCCGATTGGATACTATCACAGGGATGGTGACTTGCAAAGATCAGCAGGCCACCATGTCTGTGATTGAACGTGATTGAACTTAAATTAAGAACCTTTAAAAAAAAAAAAAACTACATTTTCTTAAAGGAAATGGGGCTGCTCTAAAAAATCATTTTTAGCAGTTTTTCTGACAGAAGTTTTTCCAATAACTCCTTCCCTTTTACCAATTAATTACTAATGGGCCTGTTCGTGTAGAAGGATATTGGTGGCAATGCTTTCTTATGGGTTCATTTTACCATCCTAAATTTGCCACATCCTGCAGCTATGCCAACAGTTCTTGGAGGGCTGGATTGTGATGAAGAATCCTGTCTGCGGTTGTGCTCAACAAATGACTGGTTGTTGGTAGATGAAAGCGAGGACACCTCTGCATACAGAACCACTCTGGAAAACCATGGTCTTATCTCACTCACTTTGCGGCCTGCCGGACCATTCGGAAATTGCACTCATGCAGCTTCCACACCAGGCAGTGCGACAGAGCAAATCAGAAGCAGCGAAGAGGTACTATATTTTCTGCTCTAAATAGAATACATCTCTAGTATCAGAAACTACTTTACAATGCACAGCATTCATTGCTTCTACCCACTACAAAAAATGCAGGGTCTGTTCCATCAATCGATTTTTCGGAGGCAGCCCAAGTCCAGAAGGCTTGTATTTTACCTAGACAGAGTGAGCAAGTAGTTCAAGTGCAGTGTCTTTACAGGTTCTGAACACTGCCCCCTACCCAAGAGGGAGCTCAAGTGTATTAAATAATGTTAGACCTGACAGCCTTAGGGTGGTCATCCCCAAACGTTTTGCCTGCCTCCCTCCACTTTTCTGACACGGTTTGTGCTGGTTTTAGGACTCTGCGCACTTTACCACTGCTAAAGTGCATACGCTCTCTCCCTTAAAACATGGTAATGTTGGTTCATACCCAATTGGCATAACTGATCTACTTGTAAGTCCCTAGTAAAGTGCGCTACATGTGCCCAGGGCCTGTAGATTGAATGCTACTAGTGGTCCTGCAGTACTGGTTGTGCCACCCATATAAGTAGCCCCTTAACCATGACTCAGGCCTGCCATTGTGAGGCCTGTGTGTGCAGTTTCACTGCCACTTCGACTTGACATTTAAAAATACTTGCCAAGCCTTAAACTCCCCTTTTTCTACATCTAAGTCAACCCTAAGGTAGACCCTAGGTAACCAATAGGGCAGGGTGGTGTGTAGGTAAAAGGCAGGACATATACCTGTTTTTATGTCCTGGTAGTGGAAAACTCCTAAATTCGTTTTCCACTACTGTGAGGCCTGCTCCTTTCAAGGGGTAACATACGGGCTACCCTCATATTCTGTTTGAGTGTTAGATTCTGATCATAAAGGGCTACACAGGTCATGTTTAGTATGGCCAGGAAGGTGATACAAAATCCTGCTTATTGGTGAGGTTGGATTTAATATTACTATTTTAGAAATGTCACTTTTAAAAAGTGAGCATTTCTCTGTACTTTACAGCCTATCTCCAATCCACGTCTGGGTTGGGCTGGTTGACAGCTCCCTTGTGCATTTCACCCAGACAACCACAAACAGGATACTCAGTCACACCTGCACTCATGTGCATACTGAATGGGTCTTCCTGGGCTGGAAGGTTGGCGGGCCAGACGAGCAAGTTACTTACCTTCGGTAACGCTTTTTCTGGTGGATGCACTAGCTACCTGTGGATTCCTCACCTAATGAATTCTCCCCATGCGTAGCATTCAAAGGAAACTTCTCTCCAGCTCTGCACGTTGGCGAGGGCGTCACAATTGCCCGACTCCACGCGGCTCCGCCCGACGTCATCGGGGCAATAAGAGGCCCTCGCCGGCGTGCTAACGTCAGTTTACCCCATTTTTGACGTGCCTTTGAGACGAACAGATAAACATTGATATTCCAAACACTTCATAACTGTATCCAATAAACCTTTATGGAAAAAGCAACCGCCAATAATAGAAACAATACCAATGCACATTCCTAAAAGTTCTGCACCATTATGAACAAAAATCAGAACTTGCAAAATAAAGAGAAATACAACTATATATATATATATATATATATATATATATATACATAAATAAACGTATAACCCCATAATACAGAAAGAATAAAATACACAAATGCACACCCAAGGAAATCTCGGCATGACCAGACAGACAACGGGGAGGCAGGAGGGACCGTGAGGAATCCATAGGTAGCTAGTGTATCCACCAGAAAAAGCATTACCGAAGGTAAGTAACTTGCTCTTCTGATGGATACAACTACCTGCGGATTCCTCACCTAATGAATAGAGTCCCAAAGCAGTACCACCTTGGAGGAGGGTGTCCGTCTGGTCATACCAAGAACTCCTGCAGCACAGACCGTGCAAAATGGCCATCCCTCCTCACCTCTGAATCCAAGCAATAATGCTTTACAAAGGTTTGGAGGGAAGACCAAGTCGCAGCCTTACAAATGTCCGCCACTGGAACACCTCTAGCCAGGGCCGATGTGGTCGACTTGGCCCTGGTGGAATGGGCTCTGATCCCCTCAGGAGGATCCTTCTTCGCCAATGAATAACATAGCTTGATACAAAGAACGACCCACCTGGATAGCGTTCGTTTGTGGACGGCCTTCCCCTTCCTCTTCCCCACGTATCCAATAAAGAGTTGGTCATCCAAGAGGAACTCTCTCGTTCTGTCTATATAAAAGCTGAGAGCCCTCCTAGGGTTCATTCGATGGAGTCTCTCCTCCTCCTTAGATGGATGCGGAGGAAGGTAGACTGTCGAGAGAGTGATGGATTGTCCCAAATGAAACAGAGTCACTACCTTGGGGAGGAAAGCCGCCCTAGTCCTCAGAACCACTTTGTCCTTATGAAAGGTTGTAAAAGGTGGGTGAACAGAAAGCGCCTGAAGCTCACTCGCACGTCTAGCCGACGTGATGGCCATCAGAAACACAGTTTTTAGAACCAAAAACCTTAAAGGGCAAGAATGAAGTGGCTCAAAAGGAGAGCCCATCAAAAAGATTTAAATCCCACTGGGGCATGATAAACGGAGTCGGAGGAAACCTATTGGTAAGCCCCTTAAAAAACCTTAACACTAAAGGGGATTTGAACAAAGAGGGTTGATCAGGAAGACATAATAAGGCCGAAAGAGCCGACAGATAACCTTTGACAGTGGCCACAGCGCAACCTCGCCGCGCCAACGACAAAGCAAACATCAATATATCTGACAGATGGGCACTTAAGGGATTATTTTGTTGCTCTCCACACAAATGAACAAATTTAGCCCATCTGCCCGCATAGACAGACTTGGTGGAGTGTCGGCGGGCCGATAAATTAACTTCCACCACATCCAATGGGAGAGAAAAGCACTCAGGTTTCTCCGTTCAATCTCCAGGCATGAAGGTGCAGGCTCTGGAGGTGGGGGTGTAGAACCTGCCCCTGCAACTGCAAGAGGAGGTCTGCCCTGTGAGGGAGACGGAGCGGAGGGCACAGTGAGAGTTGGAGTAGGTCTCCGTACCACACCCTTCGCGGCCAATCCAGAGCGATCAGAATGACTCTGGCCCGGTCTTGGCGAATCTTCCTCAAAACCCTGAGGAATCAAGGTTATGGGGGAAATGCGTAAAGCAACTGGTTGCACCAGGACATCTGAAACGCGCCCCCCAATGCTCCCTGCATCGGATACTGAAGGCTGCAGAACAACGGGCAGTGCGCGTTCTCCCGAGTGGCAAACAGGTCTATCCGGGGAAAACCCCACATCCGAAAGATGTAAAGAACCAGATCCGGATGAAGACGCCACTTGTGATCGGCTGAGAATAGCCGACTGAGACTGTCCGCACGCACGTTTTGAACCCCGGCCAGATGGTTTGCTATTACGCAAAGCCGATGGTCCTGTGCCTAGGACCAGAGCTGCAGAGCCTCTCTGCAGAGAAGGTACGACCCTACTCCTCCCTGCTTGTTGATGTACCACATCGCGGTCGTGTTGTCCGTCAGGACTTGAACAGACTGACTGCGAAGGGAAGGGAGGAAGGCCTTGAGGGCCAAACGAATCGCCCGCAGTTCCAGCAGATTGATATGAAACATCTGCTCCACTGGAGACCAACGACCCTTGATCTCCAGGTCCCCCAGATGAGCTCCCCACCCCAAAGTGGAGGCATCCGTTATCACTGTGGTCACTGGAGGAGGCAGCAAAAACGGCTTTCCTTGAGACAGGTTGCCACCCGCAGCCCACCATTGTAGATCCGCAGCAGTGTCTCTGGAGATCTTTATCGACTCCTCGAGATCCCCTTTGTGCTGAAACCACTGCCTGCGGAGGCACCACTGAAGATCCCTCATGTGCCAGCGTGCATGAGTGACCAACAGAATGCAAGAAGCAAACAAACCAAGCAACCGAAGGACCCTGAGGACCTGAACAACCGCTCCTTCTTGAAACCTAGGAATCAACGCCTGAATGTCTTGAATCCGCTGTGGCGGAGGAAAGGCCCGATTCAATGTAGTGTCCAGTACTGCCCCTATCAACAGGAGATGTTGAGAGGGCTCCAGGTGAGACTTGGGCACATTTATTGAAAAGCCCAGACTAAACAACAACTGGGTTGCCAGTTGCAAGTTATGCAGCACAAGCTCCAGAGACTTGGCTTTGATCAACCAATCATCCAGGTAAGGGAATACCGCTATCCCTTTCCTTCTGAGGTCTGCTGCAACAACCGCCATCACCTTTGTGAAGACCCGAGGTGCGGAAGTAAGACCAAAAGGAAGGACCACAAACTGGTAGTGTTGCGACCCTACCACAAAACGGAGATACCTCCTGTGTGACTTGCGAATGGGAATATGGAAATAAGCATCCTGCAAGTCGACCGACACCATACAATCCTCCTTGTTCAACGCCATAAGTACCTGTGCTAAAGTCAGCATTTTGAATTTCTCCTGCTTGAGGAACCAATTCAAAATCCTCAGGTCCAAGATAGACCTCAGACGACCATCTTTTTGGGGGATCAGAAAGTACCTGAGTAACATCCCTGACCCCTCTCCTGCTCAGGAACCAAACCCAGTGCACCTTTTGACAATAGGGACAGAACCTCCTGTTCTAGCAACAGGAGATGATCTTCTGAACATAAGGAAGGACGGGGAGGGAAGGGAGGAGGAATCTCCCAAAAGGGAAGGGCATAGCCTTTCCTTACCACGCTGATGACCCAGGAATCGGATGTTATGGACTCCCACATGGGAAGAAAAAGAGATAACCTTCCCCCTACCAGAGAGGCATGTGATGCGATGGCGAGAGGACTAGGGCTGCTTTCCCTGTTGCATCCCTCCTGAGGAAGAGGAAGGGTGCTGCTGCTGGGTGGCCCCACTAGTGCGGACCCTACCCTGCCCCCTAAATGATCTATAAGGGAGGCACGAAGACTGCTGTCCTGCCTGCTGCGATCTCCCACGAAAGGAAGCCCCTCGTCCAAAAACTCGCAGCCGCCTAAAGGATCTAAATGGGGTTGAAACAGTCTGCAGGCCCAAGGACTTAGCAGTGGCCCTATACTCCTTAAAGCGCTCTAGCGCAGACTCAGCTTTAGAGCCAAACAATTTAGCCACATCAAAAGGCAAGTCCAAGAGCGTGGCCTGAACATCTGATGAAAATCCAGATGTGCGTAACCAAACATGGCGCCTGTTGGCAATAGAGGTACCCATGGCTCTAGCAACAGAGTCCGTGGTATCCAGCCCTGACTGTATGACTTGCGTAGCCACTGCCTGAGCATCCGAGAGTAGACCATGCAAGTCTTGGGGCATGTCCGGTAACGCTGTCTTTGCTGTATCCATTATTGCGTGAATGTATATGCCAAGGATGCACGTAGCATTAGCAGATTTCAATGCCATGCTACACGAGGAGAAAACCTTCTTGGCCGACTGTTCCATACACTTTGACTCCCGGTCAGATGGTACTCCAGGAAAGGAGCCAGGACCTGATCGTGAAGAACAGGATGCCTGTACGACCAGACTCTCTGGAGACAGATACTTAGATAGAAATTCGGGGTCTCCAGGTGCAGACCTATACCGTCTGGCCACCGACCTGCTCACAGCCGACGAAGAAACAGCTTTCTTCCACACCTCTTCTATTGGCTCCATGAGAGCTTCATTAAATGGCAACAGAGGATCTGCAATGGTCGTGGCAGGATGAAGTACCTCCGTCAGGATGTTGGTTTTAACTTGCGTCGTAGGCAGGGGAAGTTCCAGGAAATCCATAGCCTTCCTGATGACGGAATGAAAGGTGGCTGATTCCTCTGTATACTCCCCTGGGGAGGCCAGATCCCACTGCGGGGAAGTATCCAGTCCACTGGCCGTGTCCAACCCTTGAAACTCACTCTGGGGCTCAGCAATCTCCCCTTCCTCAAGGATCTGCCGCTGGTACTCTCTCTCCTCCAACAACCTGAGGGCCTTCCTCCTGGACCGCAATTTGGCCTCCAACCCCAGAGTCGACATGGAGTGCAACAACGTCGGCGGATGGCGCTGAGAAGGCGTCATTACAGGATCTCTGGATCCTCCCGACGCCATAGATGGATCCATCGGCGCTGTGGATATACGACCTGCACCTGTCAACACCATCCAGCTTCGGGGCTCCATCTCAATGGATAATGGCTTCGAAGGCCTCTCCCTCGACGTCGATGGCTGCACCGCCGGCACCGGCGCTGGGCTAGAGTCGGACAGAACGGCATAAACGGTGTCGGCCTGTGCGGAGCCAGAACGCCTAAGATGAAAGCCAGGGGACCAGTGGGGCCAGCCGGCGCACCACCTCCCGGAGCCATGTTCTGGAAAATAGTAAACATGGCATTTAGAAATGCCTCCGGATCCGAACCCGTAGCAGGGAATGCAGGATAGTCCTGAGGAGCCGGAGCCGGCACCAGACTCGAATCTTGCGCGCCTGGATGCGCCGGAGAAGTTTGTTGACTCTGAGGCTCCTCAACCTCAAAGACCGATGGTGCCGGGGATGCCTGCGGAGTCAATGGTTGAGGAGACACCGTCGGGCTGACCTCCCAGGACTTACGGCGTCGGGTCGACGGAGACCTCGACTCCGACCAGCTTCTGGATCAACGCTTGGAGTCACAATGACGGCGCTTCTTGTGACTTGCTTTCCCCGACGATGATCTATGGTGCTGTTTTCTCTCCTTCTTATCTTTGGCTAGGAACAATTTAGCCTTACGTTCCTTCAAGGCTTTAGGGTTAATTTTTTGCCATGAACCACATTCCTGGACGTCGTGGTCTGAACTCAGGCACCAAAGACAGTCGTTATGGGCGTCAGTCACTGACATCCGACCTCTGCATTCTCCGCAGGGCTTGAAGCCTGACTTCTTCTGGGCCGACATGCCAACAAAAAACACAAAGTATCCCTTCCGAACAGCAAACGATACAGGTAGCTGGAAAAGTAACCGTTATCGAAGGCACAGAAAAAGGGAACTGATGTCAGCACGCCGGCGAGGGCCTCTTATTGCCCCGATGATGTCAGGCGGAGTCGCGTGGAGTCGGGCAATTGTGACATCCTCGCCGACGTGCAGAGCTGGAGAGAAGTTTCCGTTGAATGCTACGCATGGGGAGAATTCATTTGGTGAGGAATCCACAGGTAGTTGTATCCATCAGAAACTTAAATTTCAAAGGCTAGTTGCCTGCCCTCACACAATGCATTGACAAAAAACCCTACTGGGACCCTGGCAGACAGACCTGTACCGAAAGGGGACCTTGTACACTTCAAAACCACTCTTTGAAGTCTTACCCACTTCAAAGGCACTTTTGGGTATATAAACTGGGCCCCTGACCCCACCAACTCAGAAACTTCTTGGGACAGACACTCTGAACCACATCCTGCAACCTGTCAGCTGTCTGGTTGCCCAAAGGACTCACCTGGACTTCTCTGCTGTGAAGGACTGCTGCCTTGCTGGCCTCTGACTCTGCTGAAAAGTGCTCTTCAAGGGCTTGGATTGAGCTTGCCTCCTGCTCCTGAAGTCTCAGGGCCTAAAAGACTTCTTCTCTTCAAGGAAACTCCATGTGCTGCAAAAATCAACGCACAGCGTGCCGGAAACAAAGCACAGCCTGCCCAGCGGTAAAAGAATTGCCGCATCGCCAAACCAGAATGATGCAGCCCGGCACCCAGAGTGGAGATAGACGCAGTGCTTGTGTTACGACCGCAACTTCGATGCACAGCCACACCGGATCGACACAACGCCGAGCTGGAACGACACAGCCTGACTTCCTGCATGAGGAATCGACGCAGCGCCTGCCGTGCGACAGAAACTCCGACACATCACCATAAAGGATCGACGCAACACCTGTGACTTCGTCCCACGTGCCCAGGATTTCTACGCATCATCAAAAGACCCCGCATTGCAGTGAGGATCCAAGGCTGCACGGCGGAAATTGACACAAAGCCCTTACAGCGTGGGAAGAATCGGCGCATCACCTGTGCAGCATCAGAAAATCCGACACGCACCTTCCTTTTTTCACGCATCTCCTCATCTGCGGTCTTCGTGCGTGTAATATTGATGCATTTCAGGTACTTTGTGCACACAAGAGACATTTGTTGATTTCTAAAGTCTTAAGACTATTCTTATCATTTCAACTTTTGTCCTTAAATTACTCAGATAAATATCTTATATTTTTCTAAACCTGTGTGGTGTATTTTTGTGGTGTTTTTCACTGTGTTACTGCATGATTTATTGCACAAATACTTCACACATTGCCTTCTAAGGTAAGCCTGACTGTTCAGTGCTAAGCTACCAGAGGGTGGGCACAGGATAATTTAGATTGTGTGTGACTTACCCTGACTAGGATTGTGGTCTTTACTTGGACAAGGGTTTTATCCGCTGCCAACTAGAGACCCCAGAGAGTAAAAAGGCATGTTAGCCACCTAATGGGTATGATGGATACACCAGCCCAGGCAAATACACATTAAGTAAACATGTGTATTCAAAAAGGCTAACATTATTGAAATAAAAGCATTGCACCGCCTGTCCAACACCTGCATCACTGCGCAGTGCCGATTCCAGGTAATAATGGTGCATGAAAGTATGCACATTCTTCCATGTCGCAACAACAACATATTTTCTCTTGAGGCACTCCAGCAAACAACACAGTTGAGGTGAAGACAGCTCTAGTGGAATGTACTTTGACTTCAGTTGTCAATGGTCTGCCAGCTTTTAAATGACAGAAATGGATGGTGGCTGAGAACCATCAAGTGGTGGTTGCCTTTGTGATTGGGCCACCTTTACGAGTATTTCCATATGTTATTAACAGTTGCTCAGTTTTACAGACCCGTTTGATGTGATATAAAAAGAACTTCCGCTAATGTATGCGGGGAACCATCAGCTCGTGATTGCGGATTCGGAAATAAAGTTATGAGTATTATAGGGTCATTGAGATGAAAATTCAAAGGAACCTTGGGGATCAATTTCAGATTGGTTCTGAGAGTAACAGAATCTTCTGCAAAGTGTAGGAAAGGTTCCTTAATTGTAAATGCCTGTACTTTGCTTACTCTACTGGCTGATGTTAATATCAGCATTAGAGTTACTTTCCATGACAGGAACCTGAGGTCTATCTTGTGTATTTGTTCATATGGACTCTTCATTAACTGTGCTAGCACTACAATTGGGTGCCATGCAGGAGGAGAAGCCCTAACTTGAGGGAAAACCCCGAATAGTCCTTTGAAAAAATGCTTGATTATCCTATTAGACCACAAAGATGGAAAGGACAAAGAGCTTCTATATCTAGTTATTGCAGCGAGGTGTACTTCAATTGATGAAAGGCCAATCACGATTTTGCCAGTGACAAGGGAAGGTAGAATTTGATCTAGTGACACTTGAAGAGGATGCACATTTGATTGCTGGCACCATAGACAATCTATATGTTTTTGTAGTGGTGTCGTCTCTGGCTTTTGCAAGAATGTCTCTGCAGTCTTGAGGGATATTTGGATCTGCAAACTCACGAAATTCAGGAGACATGCAGGTAAGTGGAGAAAAGTTGGGTCTGGATGAAGCACCTGGTCTTGGCTTCATCGTCAATAGTGTCTTGGAAGGCTTGAGGAGAATGTGGTTGGTTTCTGATAACAGGAGCAGCTCCGTGAACCAATGCTGTCTGGGCTATCTGGGGGCTATCATACGTATGCAACACTGTTTAGCCTTCATCTTGCTGAGAACCCTTGGAATAAGAGGTTATAGGGGAGAGCGTATGCATCAATCCCTGACCGTCTGATCGAAAACGCATTCCCCACAACACTGGATGTAGATGCCAACTTGTGTAAAACTGGCCTTTCCGGTTCTCTTTTGTTGCAAGGAGATCAAGAGTCAGTCTGCCCCAGGGAGAGATCTTGTTCAGACCAGCTTATTCGAGCTCCCATTGGTGGCAGATGTTCCTTGTCCTGTTTAGCATATCCACTAAAGATGTTGCTTATCTCAGGAACATGTTCTGCTCAAAGCATTATCCCCTGTGTTATGATCTACTTCCAAATCTCTTGAGCTTCCCTGGAAAGGGCTAGCAATCTTGTGCCCCCTTGTTTGAATACAAAGTGCATTCAGTGGCATCGTCTGTGCGAACTAACACTGACAAAAATATTATCCTAGACAGGAATGCTTGAAGACTTAGATAAAGTGCTTTGAGCTTCAGCTGATTGATATGCATGCTATTTTGATCTGGAGACTATGTATCACTGATTGCAGATCCTGCAGATGGACACACCAGCCCTCTATGGAGGCATCCGTGGTTAGAATGTAAATGGGTATTTGGGGCAGGAATGTTAGGCCTGCAGATAGTTATCTTTATCAGATTGTGGAATGATTTCTCTGTTTGAATCTATTACATGTCCAGCTCCTCATGTAGAGGTCCATTTTCAGGTGGGAAAAAGGAACCAGAGGATATTGCAGAGGAAATCACCCCTTGGAGCGATTTGAACAGACGCACTGACACAGACTTTTTTCCTCAACAGCCTGAGGGTCAATTCTTTCAGTCTCCCCTGTCTGTCTTGAGATTAAAATGCTTTGTCTTGGGTGCCACCCAAGGCTGCTCCAAGGAATATTTCCTATTTGATGGAAGATTCGATTATTTTTGTGGTTGACAGTGACAGCTAAGCTGTTTAACAATATCAGGCAAGCTTCTGTGGCTCTTGATGCTTGACAGGCCATTGGTGGTTTTATCAGCCAGTCATCGAGTTATGTTAATAATTGATAATCGTTTTTTCTTAGGGAAGCTGCCACAGGAGCCAGGCAATTTGTAAAGATGCAGAAAGCTGATTTGAGGCCGAATGGAAAGACTTTGAACTTACAGTGTGCGCCAGCTACAGTGAATCTTAGAAATGTTCCATGCTTGGGATGTGTGGGGATATGAAAATGTACATCCTGTAGATCTAGGGCTGTCATGTAATTTCCATGATTGAGGAGATGCAGAATGTTTGGAAGAGTTACCATGTGAAAGGATTTCTTCTGTAGACATTTATTCAATTTTCGGAGATCCTAATTGGGTTGTCATTCCCCTGATTTCCTTTTTACGAGGAAAAAACTGGAGTATAAACCCATTTCCTTTTAGGGACTTTTCTACTGCTCCTTTGCTTAACCTGATGATGGCTTCCTTCCAAAGTAAGTGCAGGCAAAGTGGGTGCATGCCCTTTGATGCAGTGGTAGGCAGTCTTTTGATGAACTCCAGAGTATGACCATAGGTGATGAGGTCTAATACCCATCTGTTCGATGTTATTTTTTGCTAATGGTGGGAGAAGTGGGAAATATTTGCACCCACCATTTGGGTAGTGTTGGGTTTAACAGCACTTGAGGGAGGTCATTGTTTTCTGGTGGTGTCGCATGGGCACTTGTTTATTATAAGACACCGCACGCGGTGTACGTTAGGATTGCCACTGGTAGGACGGCCTATACTGTTGCTGGTAGGGTTGGTACTGTTGAAGGTGTTGGTAACTTCCTCTGTAGAATGTAAAACCCCTTCCTCTTGCACCTCAAAAGGGCACTTTCCAAAACTGCAAGGTGCCCAATGATTCTGCAGTGTCTGTATCTGCTTTAATTGCTTGTAAGGTATCATTCATGTGCTTTCCAAATAGGGCTTTGCCATCACAGGACATGTCCAGAATCTTACTCTGTACCTCAGGGTGGAAAGATGTTGCCTTCAACCACCCCTACCATCTTAAAACCGCAGCTCCTGCCAGCTGCCGAAACACAGTGGATGCGATATCCATAGCACAATCAATGATCTCTGAAGACGTTCTTTCCCCCTTTTGTATAATTTTCCTTACCTCTGCTCTTTTGTAGCACAAGTTCCATTGTAGGATGCTGGCTTAGTATATGATGTACACCTATAGGTGAGGCACCCTGTACTGAGTCCAGGCAACTTTTAGTGATAGTGTAGGTGTCTCCAGATAACCAGAGCAATCACAGGGGTAGCTGTGAAGAGCAGCTAAGGCTTATCCCGGAGGGTGTAAAGTGGTTGCATACTCCACACAGGTCACTCAGTGAAGAACACACAGGAAAGAACCACACCAGTGTTAGAAAAAAATGTCATATTTATTATAATACACTCTAGAACTAACTTTGGTATATCTCCAAACTGGTATACTTAGCAACAGGTAAGTAAAGGCATGAAATAACATGGGCCCCTATGGGGGAGCCAAACCATATACTTTAAAAAAATGGAATGCGAAAACCACACCCAACCCACTCTACCACCCAAGGACCCTTAGGACTGGGGACGTATTAACACCACAAAGGTAAGAAGGTAGGATTCCCCAAGGGCCAATGTGCACAGTATAAATCTCCGGTCAATGTCCATGGGTTAACATTGGAAAGTTGAGGTTGGAGTTTTTGCATTTTAAGACCTTTCCAAGGGGAACCTGAGGAAACCAGTTGGGACAAGGGAGGTTAGATAGTGCCCCCATCCATGTATACCCAGAACAGTGGAGTACCCACACAAGGGAGCTAAGGTGCATCAGGTGAAGTTGTGTCAGAGCCTCCCGCTGAAGTCAATGGGGACCAGGTTGGGTGAACCCAGGTGTGGATTCTGGAAGAAGAGGACCTAAAGAGAGAGGGGACAGAGTCCAGACCATCTAGAGGTACCCAGGCAGTGCAGGAGGGCAATGCCCACCCTTCTCTGTTATGCTTCCTGCAGGTTGGAGGACGAAGAAGTGCAGCTGTGGAGTCCAGGAGATGCAGGAGGATGCCAAGAGTAGTCTACGAGCTTACCCACGCTAGTTGTCGGATTGCAGAAGGCTCAGTGGTCAGCGGGACCACCAACAAGCCCTAGCAAATGCAAAGAAGTGTTGTGCGGAGGTTGCAGCATTCTTGGGGACCAACACTGTCCAGATGACCCAACCTTGGAAGGTAGGTCAGGGCCAGCCCTTAGCAAGCAGGAGAGTCAGCAGGAATCATTCGAGCCCCCCAAGAGGACCCTCTGGCAGTAGGTACTGGGAGGCCTCAGCAGTACAGCAAAGAGGGATGCCCTTGTCGCAGGAGTTGCAGGATGGAGGTTGTTCTTGGAGCTGGACAGTGGTGGAGGCTGGGACTTCTTGGAGCTAGGAGACCTTCAGACTAAAGAGCCAACAAGCCTCAGCAGCGACAAACAGACGCAGTGCACAGGGGTTCCAGCCAAGCAGATCTAGCGAGAGACAACAAACTTCTCTGTTGCAAGGAAGCTAGGTCAGACCTCTGGAGAGCCAAAGAACTACCACCTGTGTTGTAAAGCCTTGAAGAGTCCGTGGGACAGCAGGGTCCACAAGCTAGCCGGCACCAATGAGGTGCCTGCGGATGCAGGGGAGTGACTCCTTCACTCCAAGGGAGATTCCTTTTTACTTTCCTAAGTGCAGGCAGAGTCACAGCGACTGTGGAGGATGCACAGCCAAGGGATTGCGGAAGTCTTTGGAAAAAGTAGAAACAAAGTTGCAGTGCAAGCACTTCTACGGGTTACAGTCATGCTTCTGGTTCCAGAAAAGAAGAGCAGTGGTTCCGGTGTCCAGCTTGCAGAAGTGTTGTGCAGAGGAGACTTGCAGACAGTTCCTGAAGTCTTGCAGATGAATCTGGCATCCTAACCTTGGGGGAGTCGTTAAGTAACCTAGGAAGGAGTTTGGACACTAACTGCCAGAGGGGTTATGGGTGTCACCCAGCTAGACTAACCAGTCAGATGCTCCCAGGGATTTGCTCATCTTATTTCCAAGATGGAAGAATGCTGTGACCACCTGGCAGAGCTCTGTGCAATTCCCAAAAGGAGGAGCTGGACAGAGGGGTGGCCACTCCCCTATCCTTTGTGTTGTTGTGAGCCAGAGAGAGAACCAGGAGTACCTGCATGGGTGCAAACTGGTTTATGTTAGAAGGGCACCAAATGTGCCCTTTAAGGAAGTCTGGTGGTGCTCTGAGGCACCCACACCACAGCCCACGGAGACACCCATTTTTAAAGAAGAGGTGGTCACACCTCTATCTTAGAGGAAATCCTTTGTTCTGCCTTCCCCTGCCCGAGTTAGGCTCAGCACCAGGAGGGCAGAACAGTGTCTATGGTTGGCAGCAGCACGAGCTGGCATGCAGATCCAGCAAGGCTGAACAGGCAGACATGGGGGATCCTCTAGAGAACCACTTGAATACATGGTATCATGCAACTAACACTGTGATAGGTGTAGTTGCATGATTCCAACATGTATGACACCAAACATGCTTATGTTCAGTGATGCCATTGAGTAGTTGGATGACTCGTGTTGACCAGTGTCCACTACATACCTTAAGACGGCTTCCCTACACTTACACAGCCCAGAGAATGGAGTCTGGGGTTTGTAGGGGCACCTTTGCTCATGCAGGTCTGCCCTCACCCTTAGAACCATGCACCCTGCCCTTGGGCTAAAGGGCCTACCTTAGGGGTGACTTACAGGTTCGGAGTGCAGTGACCATGATATAAGGCAAACCTTATATCTCCACAATTTCACACAGTATGCAATGGCAGGCCTGCAGTCACAGTTTGCATGGGCCCCCATGGGTGGCACATTACATGCTGCAGCCTATGGGGAACGTCTGGTGTACAAATGCCCTGGATAACTAAGTACAATGGGGCTTACATGGGTGCACCAGTATGCCAATGTTGGGGTGTGAAAGTTACCTTACAACTAAAGTTAGGGGAGAGAGCACTGATTCTGGGGTCCTGGTTATTAGGATGATCCCAGTGTACTACAGTCTAAACACACTGACACAAGGCAAAAAGTGGGGGTAACTATGCCAGAAAGATGCTACTTTCACACATCTATTAAAGTACTAATGTCAGACAACTTTTGCCAGTCATACTGACCCAAAATGGCCAAAGAATTGGCAGCACAAACTATGATCGGTGACACACAGAGAATCTTTTATCAATGTTGTCCAGGTGCCAGCCCTCCCTATCCAGTGGAGCGGAGATAGATGTGGATGGATTTTGGGACCGGATCTGGGCCGCCTGGAAGATGACTGAGCCTGGCTTTGGGTGCCCTACTAGACAGGCATGAGAATCTTTTGGTGACTCATACTTTTTGTCAATTCAAAGTAAAACAGCTGTGATGGTCACGGGATTCTTCATGATCTTTGTGCCTTCTTCCCAGATGTAATCCACTATTGATATTGTTCACACTGATCTCTTGGCAGGCTCTTTCAAATCTTGAAAACAGACTTTTTAACTGTCATCACAGTTGAAACCTTTTTGCTGATCTCTCCATCAGGTTATGGAACCCCCCAATGCCGTCCGGAGAAGAATCCACCGGTTGTGGTGCTGGTGGCGATGGAGTGGGATTAAATAATCATTCCATTCATTCGGCGTGAACAGATTGTTTGGTATTCCTCCCTTTTCTGTCATCGCCCGATGACGAGAGATCATACCTAGGAGGTGTAACAATACAGGATGCAGGTGTCATCCTGGGGTTCAGGATGGCGGAATAGGCCTCGGTGTCTTCGGAGTCTAAGGTGGAAGTGGAACACTAGGCTGCTTTGGGGAAGCTTGTTTAGTGTGTTTTTAAAGTAATCCTGCAACATTCTTTAGAGGTCTTGAAACAAGTTCAAAGGAACCTGCACCATACCCTCTTGTTAAGGTGATTGGCCATAATGCTGGACATGTTTCCTATGCTTGGGCCTTTTAGCGTATCCTGCCTGCTGAGGATCATAATATTTGTCATAGTACTGGTCTTCATCCTCTGCCTGATTTTTCATGCAGAGCTCAGAAGAGTTGTGGGGCACATCCGAACAAGCCATCATCATCTAACCTTTCTACATAAAGCAGGTGACTTGGAGGGAGAGAAGACACTTTGCTTTGAGAAGTATGTTCAAGCAGGAGCAATGTTTTTGTAATTTGTACTGTCACCATCTGTGTCTTTGACAACGTCGTCATAAAGTCCGTAGATGTAGTTTGCAACTGCAAGGGCTTTTTCACAACTCTTAACGTCAGCAAAGTTATTTTCGTTGACTGGAACCTCGTGAACGGTTGTACAGCTGCCATTGGAGGAGCTTTCGTCAATGATACCTTTGCAGACGGGATTGACGCCGACCATGTCGGTGTTACTGTACTTACTGTCATCATTGTAGATGATGGAATTCTCGATTACGAGGTTGCCATCGTTGAAATTTTTCAAGCGATTTTTGGCTTCATCATCGTCTGCACAGAAGAGGACTTCTCTGGACGCACTCCAGACTTAGCAGATTGAGTGGTGGGTTCAAACCTTGCAGTTTCTGAGGAGATTGTTTGTCGTTTCTCCTATTTGGAACTGTCTCTGACAGACTCATGGTGACTCTTTTTTAAGGTCTTTCTATACTCCTCTGATCTGGTCACGCAACCTTTCCCTCTTGTGTGACCTATTCTGAAAGGCTGAAGAGATGTCACTGTCTTTTCCCTCAGAAAGATTTTAACTTCTGAATCCAAAGAAGAAGCCTCTCTTCCAGTTCCTGTCTTAGTAGAAAAGGTAAAACAGATCTTGCAGTCTTTTCCCTTCAGTGTAGGGTGGAGGTAGTGCTTGTGGAAGTCTACAGAATAAAGTCTTGTCTTCTCACAGTGGCTGCAAACGCCTTTCTTAGATTACTCTGATAGGGCAGTAGGTAGAAGAAAGTCTTCCAAACGGGCTGAAAAAAACTATGCAGAGCTCAGGGAAACTCCGCACAACGTGCAGTAAAAAATCTGAGGTAATCAGCCTCTGTGGGGAGTATTCTAGATTGTGCCATTGCCTGAATGGCTGGAGCTCGGTTCCTTTCAAATTATATTGATAAATTATAAAAGTGAATGTTTCATTTCCTTTATAGCATAAAGTAATGGTATGTACTGCTTTGTTATGGAACTGTGGGACTCCTACTTTGATGACTGGGTATGATTCAAGCATGTGAATCTATGAAAGATCCAATAATGGTGAATTCCCACTTCCTGTGTTTGTCCACTTTTATCCCTGACTGGAGTTTAAGTCTGTTTTCTGAGATGCTATGAAGAAGGATTGCTAGTAAAGGACTCACCTTAATATTCAAACAGACATATGCATTTTATGACAGCCACCTCGGCTTCTCCATTGATGGAACCCTTATCATTTAGTCATTTAGGTAGGAAAAGACACAGATACCCTTGCATCAAGACGAACCACAATGAAAATGTCACTTACCCAGTGTACATCTGTTCGTGGCATTAGTCGCTGCAGATTCACATGTTTGGCACAGTCCGCTGCCTGGTGTTGGGCTCGGAGTATTACAAGTTGTTTTTCTTCGAAGAAGTCTTTTTGGTCACGGGACCGAAGGACTCCTCCCTCCTCGGCTCCATTGCGCATGGGCGTCGACTCCATCTTAGATTGTTTTCCCCGCAGAGGGTGAGGATGGAGTTGTTTGGTATAAATAGTGCCCATGCAATGGAGTGAATATGTATGTACGTTAAGAGTTTCTAATAATTATTTACAAATGTTCAGATGTTTAAGATTTATGATCTACTTCTAAACGGCTACAGGCTTCCCGGGGAGGTGGGAGGGTACATGTGAATCTGCAGCGACTAATGCCACGAACAGATGTACACTGGGTAAGTGACATTTTCAGTTCGATGGCATATGTTGCTGCAGATACACATGTTTGGCATAGACTATAAAGCAGTTACCTCCCCTAAAAGCGGTGGTTTAGCCTGTAGGAGTTGAAGTAGTTTGGAATAATGTTCTTAGTACAGCTTGGCCCACTGTAGCTTGTTGTGCATTTAGTACGTCTACACAGTAGTGTTTAGTAAACGTATGAGGCGTAGACCAGGTTGCAGCCTTACATATTTCGCTCATAGGAATGTTTCCTAGAAAGGCCATTGTAGCACCTTTCTTTCTGGTTGAGTGTGCCTTTGGTGTAATAGGCAATTCTCTTTTGGCTTTAAGATAGCATGTTTGAATGCATCTGACTATCCATCTAGCAATGCCTTGTTTAGAGATTGGATTTCCTATGTGTGGTTTTTGAAAAGCTATGAACAGTTGTTTTGTCTTCCTGATTAGCTTTGTTCTGTCAATGTAATACATTAGTGCTCTTTTGATGTCTAATGTATGTAGTGCCCTTTCAGCCACAGAATTTGGTTGTGGGAAGAACACTGGCAATTCTACTGTTTGATTTAAATGGAATGGTGAGATTACTTTTGGCAGAAATTGTGGATTTGTTCTTAGAACTATTTTATTGTTGTGTATTTGAATAAATGGTTCTTGTATGGTAAATGCCTGTATTTCACTTACTCTTCTGAGGGATGTGATTGCAATGAGAAATGCGACCTTCCAGGTTAGATATTGCATTTCACAGGAATGCATGGGTTTGAAAGGTGGACCCATGAGTCTTGTTAAGACGATGTTAAGATTCCATGAAGGAACTGGTGGTGTTCTTGGTGGTATAATTCTTTTTAGCCCTTCCATGAATGCTTTAATAACTGGTATTCTAAATAGAGACGATGAATGAGTAGTTTGTAGGTAAGCAGATATTGCTGCGAGGTGTATTTTTATAGATGAAAAAGCGAGATTTGCTTTTTGCAAATGTAGTAAGTATCCTACTATGTCTTTAGTAGAGGCATGTAATGGTTGTATTTGATTGGCATGGCAGTAGTAAACAAATCTTTTCCACTTAGATGCATAGCAGTGTCTAGTGGAAGGTTTTCTAGCTTGTTTTATGACCTCCATGCATTCTTGTGTGAGGTCTAAGTGTCCGAATTCTAGGATTTCAGGAGCCAAATTGCCAGATTCAATGATGCTGGGTTTGGATGCCTGATCTGTTGTTTGTGTTGTGTTAACAGATCTGGCCTGTTGGGTAGTTTGACATGCGGTACTAGTGAAAGGTCTAGTAGAGTTGTATACCAAGGTTGTCTTGCCCATGTGGGTGCTATCAGTATGAGTTTGAGTTGGTTTTGACTCAACTTGTTTACTAGATATGGAAGGAGAGGGAGAGGGGGAAAAGCGTACGCAAATATCCCTGACCAACTCATCCATAGAGCATTGCCTTGTGATTCGCGGTGTGGGTACCTGGATGCGAAGTTTTGGCATTTTGAGTTTTCTTTTGTTGCGAACAAATCTATCTGGGGTGTTCCCCAAATTTGAAAGTACTTGTTCAGAACTTGGGGGTGAATTTCCCATTCGTGGACTTGTTGGTGGTCTCGCGAAAGGTTGTCTGCTAGTTGGTTTTGTATTCCTGGAATAAATTGTGCTATTAGGCGAATGTTGTTGTGAATCGCCCACTGCCAAATTCTTTGTGTTAGGAGGCACAATTGTGTTGAGTGTGTTCCTCCTTGTTTGTTTAAATAATACATTGTTGTCATGTTGTCTGTTTTGACAAGAATGTATTTGTGTGTTATTATGGGTTGGAAGGCTTTTAACGCTAGAAATACTGCTAACAGTTCTAGGTAATTGATATGAAATTTTGTTTCGTGTATATCCCATTGTCCTTGAATGCTGTGGTGATTGAGGTGTGCTCCCCACCCTGTCATGGAAGCATCTGTTGTTATAACGTATTGAGGCACTGGGTCCTGAAATGTCCGCCCTTGGTTTAAATTTTTGCTGTTCCACCATAGAAGCGAGAGGTATGTTTGGCGGTCTACCAACACCAGATTTTGAAGTTGACCCTGTGCCTGTGACCATTGTGATGCTAGACACTGTTGTAAGGGTCGCATGTGTAGTCTTGCGTTTGGGACAATGGCTATGCATGATGACATCATGCCTAGAAGTTTTAGCACATGTTTTGCTTGTATCTTTTGGTTTGGAAACATAGCACTTATTACCTTGTGGAATGCCTGCACTCTTTGTGGACTTGGAGTGGCAATTCCTTTTGATGTGTTGATGGTTGCTCCTAGATATTGTTGTGTTTGACACGGTTCTAGGTGTGATTTTGTATAGTTGATGGAAAACCCCAGTTTGTGAAGGGTTTGTATGACAAATGTGGTGTCGTTTGCGCATTTTTTTACTGTGTTGGTCTTGATTAGCCAATCGTCTAGGTAAGGGAACACATGTATCTGTTGTCTCCTGATGTGTGCTGCTACTACTGCTAGACATTTTGTGAACACTCTTGGTGCAGTTGTTATTCCGAATGGCAACACCTTGAATTGGTAATGTATTCCTTTGAATACGAACCGTAGGTACTTTCTGTGAGAAGGGTGTATTGGTATATGAAAGTACGCATCCTTTAGGTGTAATGTGGTCATGTAATCTTGCTGTTTGAGCAGTGGAATGATGTCTTGTAGTGTGACCATGTGAAAATGGTCCGATATGATGTAGGTATTTAGTGTCCTGAGATCTAATATTGGTCTTAATGTTTTGTCTTTTTTTTGGAATTAGAAAGTACAGGGAGTAAACTCCTGTGTTTTTTTGTTGTACTGGTACTAACTCTATTGCATCCTTTTGCAGGAGTGCTTGAACTTCTAGTCCTAAAAGTTCTAAATGTTGTGGTGACATTTTGCGTGTTTTGGGGGGGATGTTTGGTGGGAAGTTGTGGAATTCTATGCAATAGCCATGTTGGATTATTGCTAATACCCAATTGTCTGTTGTAATCTGTTGCCAAGATTGGTAGAATTGGCTTAGTCTTCCCCCCACTGGTGTTGAGTGAAGGGGTTGCGTGACTTGAAAGTCACTGTTTAGGTGGAGGTGTTTTTGGAGTCTGGAATCTTCCCCTACTCCTTGGGAATTGACCCCCCGATATCCCCTGAAACCTCCCCTTTGGAAGGAACCCTGATATGGTGTGGTTCTTGTTTGTTGGCTGGTGGTGTCTGTGGGTTGGCCACGAAACCCCCCTCTAAATGGAGTTTTTCTGAAAGAGCCTCTGCTCTGCGGGGAGTAGAGTGCGCCCATGGCCTTGGCCGTGTCTGTGTCCTTTTTAATTTTTTAATGGCTGTATCCACTTCAGAGCCAAAAAGTTTTTTCTCGTTGAAGGGCATATTAAGGACAGCCTGCTGGATTTCAGGTTTGAAGCCTGAAGTGCGTAGCCAAGCGTGTCTCCTTATGGTGACAGCAGTGTTGACTGTTCTTGCTGCAGTATCGGCTGCGTCTAGTGAAGAGCGGATTTGATTGTTTGAGATCGTTTGTCCCTCTTCCACTATTTGCTGCGCCCTTTTTTGGTATTCCTGGGGAAGATGGTCTACGAGAAGTTGCATCTCGTCCCAGTGTGCTCGGTCATATCTGGCCAGCAGCGCTTGTGAATTTGCGATGCGCCACTGGTTGGCTGCCTGTGATGCTACTCTTTTCCCTGCCGCATCAAATTTTCGGCTTTCTTTGTCCGGAGGTGGGGCGTCGCCAGATGTATGTGAATTTGCTCTCTTGCGAGCTGCCCCTACTACCACGGAGTCCGGTGGTAACTGCGAAGTAATAAACACTGGGTCTGTGGGTGGTGGTTTGTATTTCTTATCCACCCTTGGGGTGATGGCTCTTGATTTTACGGGCTCTTCAAAAATTTGTTTTGCGTGCCGTAACATCCCTGGTAGCATTGGGAGACATTGATATTGGCTGTGTGTAGCCGAGAGGGTGTTAAATAAAAAATCATCCTCTATAGGATCGGAATGCAGTTGGACATTGTGGAATTCTACTGCCCTAGCCACCAGTTGCGAGTATGAGGTACTGTCCTCTGGCGGTGACGGCTTTGTGGGGTATGACTCGGGATCATTGTCCGGCACTGGGGTGTCATACAGGTCCCAAGCGTCTTGATCCTGATCGTCATGACTTAAGGTAGTTTGCGCTGGTGAGTGCATTTGTGGCGGTGTTTGTGCCGGCGATGCCTGTGGTGGAGAGGGCGGAGGCGTGACTTTTTTAACCACTTTGGCTTGTGGTTGTGCGTCATCCTTTGGAAGTCCGATCCTTCTTTTCCTCATGATTGGGGGAAGGGTTGATATCTTCCCTGTGTCGTGCTGGATGTATAGTCTCTTTTGTGTGTAGTCCGATTCTACACTTTGGAGCTCTTGTCCAAATCTGTGCATTTGGCCACTTATTCCTTGTTCCTCTGAGTAGGATGAAGGTGTGGTATTTTTCGGCGCCGAGAGAGAATCTTTTTTCGGTTTCGGCACCGACAGAATTTTTGTTCCTTTCGGCATGGATTCTCGGTGCCGATGTTTTTCGGTGCCGGTATCTTGTTTTTGTCTCTCGGAGCCGCTTTCTCGGCTCCGAGGTTGCTCCATGGCGGTCCCTCGACCGGAGTCGGGTGTCTTCGCTATGGGCGTGCCCTTTTTCGGCGCCTTCGACGGGTCGCCTGTTTTATGGGTCGAGCCATGGCCTGTTGGCAGTGGCGTCCCCTGGGCTTTCGGTTTGTCGATGGATTTACTTGTCGACGTCTTACTCACAGTTTGTTGCTGTTGTTCGACGTCGGAGTCTCCGGATTCTGATTCCGGAACCGAGAATGTTTCCTCTTCCTCGTCGAAACGTTGTTTTGTCGACGTGGACGCCATTTGTTGACGCCTGGCTCTTCGGTCCCGGAGTGTTTTTCTGGACCGGAAGGCTCGACAGGCTTCACAGGTATCCTCCTTGTGCTCGGGGGACAAGCACAAGTTACAGACCAAGTGCTGATCTGTATAAGGATACTTACTGTGACATTTTGGGCAGAAACGAAACGGGGTCCGTTCCATCGGCTTCGATGTCGCACGCGGTCGGGCCGACCAGGCCCCGGTGGGGGATCGAAGCTACCCCAAAGTCTTCCGATGATCGGTGTCGATGTACCTAACTATCCCGATACCGAACGGAACAATACCGACGCTTTCTTCCGAGATTCTGACTAACTTTCCGAACCGAAACACGGAGCGAAAAGGAATACGTCCGAACCCGACAGCGGAAAAAAAACAATCTAAGATGGAGTCGACGCCCATGCGCAATGGAGCCGAGGAGGGAGGAGTCCTTCGGTCCCGTGACCAAAAAGACTTCTTCGAAGAAAAACAACTTGTAATACTCCGAGCCCAACACCAGGCAGCGGACTGTGCCAAACATGTGTATCTGCAGCAACATATGCCATCGAACTTACAGTTACTGTGTCTGTTAACTGATTGTGTTCTAAGCTCTCCCACCCCCCCCAACTAAGGACCAGATTTAGAGTTTGGTGGAAGGGTTACTCTGTCAAAAAAGAACACTTTACTTACCTTCAGTAATGTCTATCTGGCAGAGACAATATCTAGTTGCAGATTCCTTACCTTACAATTTCCCCCAGGCGTCAGTCAGTCTGGATCAGTAGATTTTTCTTGAGCAGTATTCCTGCATGCTGTTAGGTGGCTTCGATAAGCTCCATGTCGGTAATCGGCCTTGTGTTTGTCGAATATGATGTCACGGGTCCTATATAGGTGCCACCCCTGTGCGCTGACTTTTCACCACTTTCCACCTCAGAAGCGCAGAGCCATGAAGTACACTGACCACTGGTGCAACAAAACTAGGGCCCTTAAAGGGGAATCCCTGTCCCTAGAAATCAGTTCCGAGAATGGGGGGGATGGGTAGGTCGGCAAGGAATCTGTAACTAGATATTGTCTCAACCAGACAAGGCGTTAATGAAGGTAAGTAACTTGCCCATCTGAGAGAGACATCTAGTTGCGTATTTCTTAATTTAGAATTCATTCCCAAGTAATACCATCCCGGAGGTGGGTCTGCAAACTAAGATCACACCAGAAAGCCCTGCAGGACCGAACTGGCAAAGTGCCCCTCCCAAGGGACCTCACTGTCCAGGCAGTAGTGTTTGGTAAATGTGCAGGGAAGCCCACACTGATAGATGACCAAGACGAAAACTCTGCATGCTAATGCAGTAGTTGCAGCTTTAGCTCTGGTAGAATGAGCACGCAAGCCAATTAGCCAATCCATAGCATATTTTAATGCAAAGTGTGACCCATCTGGAGGTGGTTCTCTTCTGTACTGCCCGACCTTTCTTTGCACTCACATAACTAACAAAGAGTTGATCGTCCACCCAGGACTATTTGGTATGATGAAGGTAGAACACCAATGCTCCTTTTGGGTCCAGGCGGTGGAGTCTCTCCTCTTCTTTAGAAGGATGTGGGGGTGCATAAAAAGTAGGCAAGGTGATGGATTGGCCTACATGGAAGTGTCGTAGTTTGGACTCTTGCTCTGGGCAAGACTGCTGGTTTAAGGATGACAGTACTTTTGTTTGTAGGCGACTGCGTCTTTCCTACAACAAGTCGCAACTGTTATCCCAACCTTACCGGCTCACTAGCAGCACCTCACCAGAAACACAATAGTAAAAGGTGATTTATGGCAGCCGTTTACGCATGGACTAAAAAATAAGACATCTCAGGGAGTGTCGTGGTTAAACGGAGATTACCCTTTTCTCACAGATATGTCTCATACAAACACAGGCAATGACACAGTTGCAGTAAAGTTATAATAGCTTTTTATTTAACATAACTGCAATTTGCGATAAGTTGCATGGACTGCAATGATTAGGATAATGAATATAGCAAGTAACAGAATTGTGAAGACAAGAGTCATTGTTACGAAGACCCCCACCATTTTGCAATAAATAGAAAAGATATATGAGATGTAAGATTCCCTACTATCCTAAGAAAAAGGCCTAACCTCCTACCTAAAGGAGAGCTGGGTTTGTTAAACCTAATCTGCCAATGCCGTGTCCATGAGAGGAGCCCCCAACCCTTGTTACCTTGGAATGAGGTCTCTATCTCAGACTCCGCAGGGACACGAAGACTGGGACAGCGTCAAGACGACTGCAGCATCGGTATCAGCGATGGTGGCGATGCCCTCTGGTCGGAATCCCTCTGATTATATGTCTAAAGTGTGATGTATTTATACAGATCTACAAGGTCCCCTGACGTAGGTGTATTTCTAAACAATAGATAACAGGCATGCTTGAGACGGCAATTAATATCAACAATCCCTCGAAAGTATAGAGAGGGAAAATCCCTAAGTGTGAACACCTACTGTTTGTTTGTCTTTGGTGCTTGATCTTGACGCCTTGGCGTGGTGACACTGATAATGTAACTCATAACAAGCGGCCTAACTATAAACAAGGCAGCCATCTTAGAAGAAATAAATAATTAAATGGGCTAAGACAGAGCAAGCTAAGTAGGTTAAAAGTCTCTAGGTGACGGGGGCACAAGTCTACAAGCCAGAGGCTAAGCTAACTCCTGCTATCCCGTTAAAACGAACTAGGATTCACTACACCCTCCCCATTGCCGTAAAAGGTATGATGAAGGTACAGGAACCCAAATGCAAAAAAATTGCTCCTGAACTAAAAGCTAAATGCTAAAATAAGGCAAAAAAGCATTTGTATGTGTTAAAAATATGTTAAATATGTTAAAACAAATCTCTTTAAAAATAAATACAGAGACGTTAATGTCAACTATGACAAGTACAGCGTGCAACAGCAAATGTCAATTTAATCGCATAATTTGGAATCGGGAAATGGAAAGTCAATTCATCAAACTATGTGTTATACGCATGATCTTGAAGAATGTCATCGAAGTCACCAGTCAATGATCTCAAAAATGAGTCAACATCGTCCGAAGTTAAGTCTAGTGCTGGGCGGACAAACGGATCCACAGACCAGAAGTGAGACGTATTTCCTGGTGTATCGTTACTCGTTGCAGTGTCCTCATCCATGGTAGATCTCACAACGGAAGGCTCATAGGTGGCCTCGCGGAGCAACCTCAGTCTCAAGGGGCATGACCGTGTATGAACCCTCATCGTGGACATCAGCAGTTCGTGGTCCACAGGAGATGTCGGTGCAACAGCAAGACAGACCATAAGCAGATGTTCAACGAGACACCATATGCAGCGGAAGACTGGTTGTACAGACCAGAGAAGTGGCCGAAATGTCAACGACCAGTCAAGCTCCAGTTCCACCAGCAAAGGTGCACCAAAGATCCGAACCATGCGCTCACGGCACAGTGGAGTTGGCGGGAGCGGCTCCATTGCTCTGTGTTGCTGGAAAGAAACAACCACTGCGAATCAGGAGAAATAGCAGTAGTAGTCTGCCAATTAAAGCCAAAATAATCGGAAAGCCACCAAACACACTTGAAAAGAGAGAATGGATGGCTGATGGGATGACTCCGAAGACAGTCTGGAAGATGGACACGAAACCAGACACGACAGCCTTAAAGAAATTAACAATCCCAGTAGTGCTTGAAGCATTGAATATTCTGGATACCAGCTCTCCAAAGTGTTTGGGGAAATTGGTATTTAAAAGGGATTGTATCTCGGCTGATGATCTCGCAATCTGGAGAGCATACGTCTCTTTTGCGGAGGTCAAGGCGACCTGTTTCTGAAAGAATAGCGTCTTTAGCCTACTCAGCTTGTCATAGTTCAAATTAATAGTATCTATGTGGGGCCCCATGTCAGATCTTTCGTGTGGGGGGAAACAAAACATGTCCACAACACATAACGACCTTCGTGACCGAGATTGCGTAGGCAATTCCAGGTCGCATGCCACAAAAGCTCTGATCGTTCAGTACCACATAACTTCAATTGGAAAGTACATGAAACACTGGACGAATCAAGGGGACGGGAGTACCCTTCAGAAACAGGCCAAATTCTCGACCCCCACATTGCAAAGACCATGAAGAGACACCTGTTTGCATATCATAGAATGACCAACAGCAGTCTCACATTCACTTCCGCTAAGAAAGACCTCCCTTTCATCGTTCAGACATCTATAATCAAAGGGCAACTCCCACTCTTCCTTAATAAAGCTATCTCCTAGCTGCTCATATCGTCCCACTGCAAGATGTTTCAGGCAGCTCGAGAAACGAAAGGTCGAAATCGGTAAATTAATAATGCCGTGTGGGAGTCAGATAGTTGAAGGACTCTCTGCTACCGTGAAGGGCAACTTATCTAATTTCTCTACTTGAAGCACGGTGAAAGTAGCCTCACTTTTAGCCATTGTCTCTTGTTCCCCAGAAAAATTAAAAGCAGTGAAGAATTCACTCCCATTAATATATCTCCATGGAATGTGGCCACTTTTCAGTGTCTGCAATGTCCAACCCAGCTGCATGATGGAACGTAGCTGTGTTTGCCCATGATATAACCGGGACAAGTCAGTATGAGTGATATCAATAGCAGACAACACTATATTCGATAGTGAATAAATTCTGTTGGACAGCGTGTTCATGCCATTGTCAACAACAGTTAATGTTTTTTCCAAATTTTCCTTATCTAGTTGCCTTAAACGTGCAGCAGTCTCAATCTGGGAAAGGTTCCAAATTTCATAGTACATAGCATATAAAAACCGTTTTGAGCGCTGTTTTCTAGGACCTAGCAGAAAATCCTGTAAGTCTATACTATCAGAAAGATTGTTCAGGTGTTTCTTAACCGCTGTTAAAGTGTTTGTTTGCACCCATTGCTGGCACAGCTTACCCACACTGTATGTTGTAATTATACCTGTATGTTGACGTGATAAAAAGCGCGGGTCAGGCCTGTTTATTGAAAAAAAACCTGAAGAGTTCAAGAAATGCATTTGATACTCATTAGTGTCGGTGGGCCATACCAACCACCCGCTGGGACTGGAAAGTGAAGAATTATAGGTACCAGCCTTAACCACTGTATCTAGCCTGTCCTCTGTGACATTAAGGAAGTGTTGCCAATCTTTAAATTTTGTCGGAGTAGGGATACTGGGCGTATTTAGATCTTTAATTTTTGCTAATCCCTGACAGGATGTCTGCTCAATAGTATCATTTAAGAAAATCATTTGCACAGGAATCAGGCACGCTCGAAACAAAGCTTCCCTACCCTGTATCTGCCAATCTTGCGTTCCCCATACACTTTTTAAGTCAATAGTGCTCTTCCAATATTCGTAACCCTCAATGGAGAGCCGGGAAACAAAGGGATCTGAATAAATCAGTTGTGTATCTGTTAGCAAAATTTTCCTAATTTGTGCCAGAGGTATTTTAAAATGATACGACTTTGCTTTTTTTGGATCATGCCCAGAAAAGTATGTACATTTATCGCTATAATACTTTGGACTCCCCACCTGTGGTGTCGAACAGTGTTCCCACTGTGTGTAGTTCAAGAGAGGCCTATATCTAGTGGCACGGTGTAGGTAGTGATGTCCCCAATTGTTATAGCAAAACATTTCCCCATAATTCATTGTATAACCATATACATCATCACTTTCAAAAGCGGAATAGTCCTTCATTTCAGTTAGCATGGAATCAACTGTTTGGACATTCCAATCATCAGAGACAACATTAGGTGTAATAACATCAGACATTGACATTTTGAACACGTATGGTATTTGAATAATTTCTGTAGGCCCGTATAAATCGAATGGAACTTTGTCCCACACAATCCCATCAGTAATTGGTATTGCTGTAATATTTACAGGGGACAAATCTCTTCGGACCTTATGTGAAGAATGATGTGGTGTTAAAATTTCATCAACAGGCTCCACTGAGGAGCGATCAGGAATACAGTGACCATTTATGAGCAAAAAGAAAAGAGTCACAAAACCAATCCATAAAAATAATGCATTAAATGTCAAACAGAACCACAGGTAGTTCCATGGATAGATCAAATAGTTCTTTTTAAGCCATCGATACAGCTTACTACTTTTTGAAATATTGTCAATCACTGTAGAGGATGAATCCGAAGAAAAATCATCAATGTCAATGAAATAGCCAGAGGTAGTCTCAGCAAACACAGGAGCCGCTGTATTCTGATCCACCGCATGTGGAGGCTCTTGATAGACAACGTCATTAGTCGTGGAAGTGTTTCTGTAAAATACAGCCAAATCTTGAAGCGGGGTGTTCACTGAAGATGTGACCTGAACCAACAAAAGTTAATTTTCCGCCCTCCCCATGGTCGAGGAAGTGTCCGGAACAGCAGTCGACATAGTTGCATAGTCAGTAGTGATCTTCATCCTACTATGTAGATGGATGTCCTGGTGGGTAGTGAGAGGGGATCGGGAACCACCCAAGGGACCTCCTGGTCTACTGTGAAGGATCGGCCACATGGTGTAATCTGATGTCATCAATGGAGATTAATCTGTTTGATTTAGAACCAGACAGCGGTGGCAAGATGACAGTCCTGGTGCCTTTTATTACCAAGACTGGTACAGGTGCTCTGTATGATGGACCAAACTCCTTTTTCACGGCGATTTTCTCACAAACCAGATCCCCAACGTTAGGAATCCAGCCAGTCGAAGTTTTCGCCAATTCCCTTATTCCTAAGGTGGCAGCACTTGCAGAAGATTTATCATCACAAAACTGTTGAAGCTCCTGTAAAACAGTGAGACTTTTTTTATGTCAAATGGTGTTTCTGCTGCCACCATTCCAGGGGCATCAAGATCTGGGACATACATAGGTATCCCAAAGAGAACCTCATATGGAGAGCGTCCCCCCAAGGACCGTCTTGGCAGATTATTCAGTGCTCTCTGGACCCCATATAGGTGGTGTAACCAACTGCGGCCTGAACCTAATACTTGAGCTGTTAAGGACTGCTTTAGATCACGATTCCGCCTCTCCATGACCGAATTTCCCTCGGGATGGTATGGTGAGGAGTAATGGAGTTCAACACCCATCGTCCCCATGGTGTCCCTGAATGCTTTAGAGGCAAATGCAGGGCCCTGGTCCGAATGAAATGCTGCAACCGCATATGTACCGATAAAGATCAGCAAATCTTTTATAACAGTCCGGGCGTCAGCCACTAAAATGTATTTGTATGCACCATCAGGCTGTAAAGGACCACAATGGTCTAGGTACACACACTAAAGTGGCTTGTCTGACACTAAGAGGGATGTCTGCGGAGGACGTTTGATATTAGAGTCCTTAATCTGTTGGCAAATGTCACAGCAAAGGACATACTGCTTAGTTCGTCTGCATAGACCAGGCCACCAGTATTGTTGCTGTAGAATTGTTATTGTGGCCTGTATACCAGCATGTGCAGAAGCGACACCCTCATGTGCGGCTGTAATCAGCTCTAATCGCTGGTCTTCATTGGGGATCACTCGATCTCCAACCCCAGGAATTGTTGTGTAAGCAACATTCTGTGCACTGATATGGAAAGTATAGTTTGTAGGGTATCCTTTCGGAAGGGTCTTGCCTGCAGCGGAAGCTTTAACGGCAATCAGTATTTCATTATCCAATCTCGTCCGAGAACGAGTCACTGCAGCCACAGAAGCCGTAGCTACTGATGCTTTGGCCGCTTCATCAGCCAAGGTATTACCGGCAACGTGTATTCCTACACGTTGGTGTCCTAATGTATGAACTACATGGACACATGGTAGCTTATCCTTAAGATCAGCCACCCTTCCCCACAATATTTTGTGTTTAATGGTGTTCCCTTTAGAATCCCTAAACCCGTTCAGCTTCCAATGATTGAGATATTCATTGTATGACTGGACGCAGTAATATGAATCACAGACTATCAAAGTCTGGCTTCCTATCTCAGTATGTTCGAGCGCTAGAATAAGAGCTTTAAGCTCAGCCAACTGGGCTGTGCAGTTCCCTAAGGTCTGCGTGTAGGTATTGTGAGGGTGGAAAACTCCATCTTCCATCACTCCGCACACGGCAGCACAAGCCGCCGAGTAGTGATGTTTAGTACCTACAGCCGGTTGTGCTGATCCGTCATTATAAATGATAGTATTATAACGGTCTAGTGGCAAGATATTTAGAGGAGCGGGGTACTCCTGTTCATACTGGAGAAATTCTTGTGTCTGAAGTCTTGGATCGAATACATAATCAACATCAGTGGCGGTCAGAGACGTTGCCCATTGAATCCAGCGTGGATGTAATGCCTTAGCGTTCGGAACGCTCGCTTTAGTGACAGCCTCTAAGGCCGGCACCGGGTAGACAACAATAATGCGTTTCCCCTGGGCAAGTGGCCTCTCTTTTATGACGGCCATCTGAACTGCTGTCAGAATCTTTTCTGTAGGTGCAAAACGTTGTTCAGCATTTGAATATAAATGTGATTTATATGCTATCGGCACTGTGTCATCCTCATTAAAGGTGACATAAGTAAATCTAAGGGCACCAGCAATTATTCTGATGACCAAATTTGTTTTATTGTCACGTGTGTGTAAGTGTTTAGCTTCAAGCATGTCCCGTTGCATGTCTCTAAGGATGTGTGTGTGTTCAATCGTCCATCGTCTGCTAGAAAAATTGGGCTGAATTAAGTCATAAAGTGGCTTAATGCGTTCTGCAAAATCTGGAATGTATGTTCTGCCAAAATTGAAGAAACCCAGTAATGACTGTAATTTCTTAAGTGTGTTTGGAGGCTGTAGTTGAGCACACTTTTCTAGAAAGTGCGGGGCCAGGCTCTTCCCTTCGTTTGATAGCTCATATCCCAGGAACAACACACTAAGAAAGGCTATCTTGCTTTTCTTAAAATTGAATTTATAATCTAGGTCTGCAAATCCCAAAATGATCCGATCGACCCTCGCAAGATTAATGTCGAGGGCGTCGTCAGTGAGATAGATATCATCCACATAGGACAATGCATCGGAATCAATCTCGTGCAAAATTGATGTAACACGGGCTGAAAACAGGCCTGGGCTATTTTTATAGCCTTGAGGCAAACGACAAACGCGTTTCTGAGAGCCAAATGAAAATGCACTTAGGTCCCTACTTTCATATGCTAAATTGTGGCAGAAAAATCCATTAGATATATCTAATGTAGTTTTATATTTTTTACGCACTATATTGTTTATCAGTGCTGTGCTGTGTGAGTTTTGTATAGCATATGTGCGTGTATGACTATTTAAGTGTCTATAATCAACCACTATTCTATATGAATGATCTGGCTTTGCAACGGGGAATAACGGATTATTCATCGCAGACGTACAGGGCTCAATGACTCCCTGGTACTCAAGTTGTGATAGTATCTCCTTCACCGGAGCTTTTGCTTCATGTTTAACAAGGTATTGTGGCTGCGGTTGGGGTGTAGACCTAATGGGAATAATATGACAAGGAGACTCCTTGTCCCAACCGACATGATTGCGGTATAGTGCAGGTGCCTGCGCTAAAGCCCATTCAGCAGCATAGGCTTCTTTTGCTGCTTCTTGGGCAAGATCGGAGAAAGAAGGCAAAATGACATCTTCCCCATGCGGGAGCTTGCAGACGTGTTCAGGTGGCCAGTCTCTCTCAGCCAATAGGATATCACTAGTAAGTTCATCCCAAAATATTACACTAATAGTGCGTTTCACGTCTCCCTCTATCTGAATGGTTAAATCATAAACCTATCGGGGGGAAGAACACGGCCATCCGCTGTTTCAACCGCGATGTAATCGCTAGTTGCTGTCGCATCCAGATGATCTTTCAGATTCCGGCAACATATCGTGACCTCTGCCGCGCTGTCCAACAGAGTCACTGCCCACCTCTTGTTCCTCAACAGCGTTCTCAATACTACTGGCATTTTTAACTGTCAGTGCTGCCACATTCTTCTTTTTAAACTGTGGCTTTTGCTGAGGAGTCTTTTCTTCTTTCTTAATGGTAGACTGTGGTGAGTCTTTCTTGTCTTTCACGTATTCCGGACGTCGATCTTGACGGCCCCCTCTCTCGCTATGTCTATCCAGTGCGTCCTGAAAGGAACGAGAGGGACGTGAATCAGTATATCTGTCTGGAGTTCTAATGTGCTCCCTATTTCTGAGATTATACCTCCTTTCAGAGTTCTCCGGGTGTGGAGAATCAGTTCTCTTACTTCTTCTTTCTTTGAAATCTTTTTGTTTGTCCCAGCGCTTCTTAGAGCCCTCTAGTGCCTGCTTCGTACCCTCCTTATGGGCGGTAATTTGTAACTCCAATTTTTTAGGTTTGGCTCCCAAACTATCCAGTCCTATACTAGTATAGATATCGGAAATTATTTTCGGTAGCTGTCTCTCCTGTTCCTGGTTTGGAGTTTCCCGGAGACGCTGGCGAATTGCCAGTGCTACCGCTTCCCCTTTAATATTACTCAGTATGATTGAGGATACGGTGTCAAAGTTACGCATTAACTTCATCCCCAGATCCAGGGCTGGTGCAGCCCCATGCTCATTCTGTATTTGTTTTAACACTTCCGGTAAATTGGCAAGTGTCAGGGTACCATGTGTGGTAGTATAAACGGCAGCGAAGACCGTACCCCATGTGGCACAGTCATCCACCGAGGGAATCATCCCAAACGGCAAGCACATCGTGAGCAACCTATGTTTTTCCTGTGGTCTCGTATGGGGAAACACAGCTTCCAGCTGATTAGTTTTCTAGGCTATCCAGAACGGTATTTTTTCACGTTCCGTGGTCACTTTACCCATAATAGAATGTACTGTTTGTGGATTAATCCCAGTAGTCAATTGATAACCACCAGCTACTGGTGGTGCTGGACGCGCTGGTGTTGTGTTCAATGTTCGCATTACGAACTGAACCAATCGTCTGTATAATGCCACTAATTCATTATATAAAACTCGTAAATCTGCTATTGGCATATTCTGTATGCCTGGGTGAGGTGTGTATGTGGCGAACATAGGCCAGGTAGGTCCCTCATTACTTACTGGCGCCTTCAAACCAGTTCTGATGCTCTTGATATGTGAGCGATATTTCATGATACTGGTATGCTTTGTACCGTAAAGGTACATTCGCAACTTCATATGTGTGAAATGTGTGCGTTCTTTGGTCAACCTCAGGAAAGGTGACCCAACAGTAAAATATTTCTGTTTGGTATGCTTCAGTTGATTCTATTATCAGAGTAACACCCCTGCCCTCGTCTGTAAGGCCATGTGCTAATAAATGTTGTGTTAGTGCATGTCTAGCATTTGCAGGAATGTCTATGGTATTAGCCATAGTTGTTTAGAGAAACGGAACACCAGACAGGGGAAGTATTTTCCTTTTTATGAGTTCGAGCTCGAACAACCTACAGCTTAGTCAGGTTTTACCTGTTCAGCAGAGGAGGAATCTCCCAAAGACCACGGACGTCTCCGTATAATGGTACTTAGGGTACCTGTTGTCTGTGAGACAGTGATAGTTAGGGTATCCGTAAATTAGTGCCTAAACACCATCGTTGGTGGCGCCATGTCGTAGTTTGGACTCTTGCTCTGGGCAAGACTGCTGGTTTAAGGATGACAGTACTTTTGTTTGTAGGCGACTGCGTCTTTCCTACAACAAGTCGCAACTGTTATACCGACCTTACCGGCTCACTAGCAGCACCTCACCAGAAACACAATAGTAAAAGGTGATTTATGACAGCTGTTTACACATGGACTCAAAAATAAGATATCTCAGGGAGTGTCGTGGTTAAACGGAGATTACCCTTTTCTCACAGATATATTATGTCTCATACAAACACAGGCAATGACACAGATGCAGTAAAGTTATAATAGCTTTTTATTTAACATAACTGCAATTTGCGATACGTTGAATGGACTGCAATGATTAGGATAATGAATATAGCAAGTAACAGAATTGTGAAGACAAGAGTCATTATTACGAAGACCCCACCATTTTGCAATACATAGAAAAGATATATGAGATGTAAGATTCCCTACTATCCTAAGAAAAAGGCCTAACCTCCTACCTAAAGGAGAGCTGGGTTCGTTAAACCTAATCTGCCAATGCCGTGTCCATGAGAGGAGCCCTGAACCCTCGTTACCTTGGAATGAGGTCTCTATCTCAGACTCCGCAGGGACACGAAGACTGGGTCAGGGTCAAGACGACTGCAGCATCGGTATCAGCGATGGTGGCGATGCCCTCTGGTCGGAATCCCTCTGATTATCTGTCTAAAGTGTGATGTATTTATACAGATCTACATGGTCCCCTGACGTAGGTGTATTTCTAAACAATAGATAACAGGCATGCTTGGGACGGCAATTAATATCAACAATCCCTCGAAAGTATAGAGAGGGAAAATCCCTAAGTGTGAACACCTACTGTTTGTCTGTCTTTGGTGCCTGATCTTGACGCCTTGGCGCGGTGACACTAGTAATGTAACACATAACAAGCGGCCTAACTATAATCAAGGCAGCCATCTTAGAATAAATAAATAATTAAATGGGCTAAGACAGAGCAAGGTAAGTAGGTTAAAAGTCACTAGGTGACGGCGGCACGAGTCTACAAGCCAGAGGCTAAGCTAACTCCTGCTATCCCGTTAAAACAAACTAGGATTCACTACAGAGGGGTGTAACCACTTTCGGAATAAAGGAGGCCCATGTGCAAACACCACTTTGTCAGGTCAGGCTAGATGGAAAGGTAGGACGGTTTAGATGAAAATGCCTGCAGCTCACTCACCCTGCAGACAGATGTAATGGCCACAAGAAAGGCTATTTTTAAAGTGAGAAACCTGAGAGGACAATTGTAGAGGGGCTCGAAAGGAGCACACACCAGGAATGTTAGAACCAAATTCAAGTTCAATTGTGGCATAATGAATGGGGATGGAGGAAACATATGAGCAAGGCCTTTAAGGAACCTATTTACAATAGGGGATTTAAAAAAAGAGAGTTGATCAGGCTCTCTCAAAAAAGCAGAGATAGCAGATCAGTAACCTTTGACAGTGCCCAAAGCAGAGCCCTGCTATGCCAACAAAAGTATAAAAAAGAGAGCCTCAGAAAAAGGGGCAGAAAGGGGATCAACAGACTTATCTGTGGACTATGCCACAAATTTGTTCCAACGACAGGCGCATACCGTTTTGGTGGAGGGACTCTGGGCTGCCAAGATAACGTTACAGACTTTGGACGGAAGATCAAAAGCTGTCAACTCCTGCTGCTCGATCTCCACGCAAGAAGGCGGAGACTGAACAGGTTTGGGTAGAGAACCCTCGCCTGCTGCCAGAAGATCCTCCCGAAGTGGCAGTCTGAACGGGGGATCGATGGCATGCTCAATAGCTCAGGATACCAGACTCTTTGTGCCCAGTCCAGAGCTACAAGGTTTACTTGGGTCCGGTCATTCTTGACCTTCTTGCGAACACTGGGCAGAAGTGGTCGGGGCTGAAAGGGTACAGGAGACCTGAGCTCCACTTGAGACAAAATGCTTTGCAGAGCGAGTGCCACCATGAAATCTCCAATGCGCAATACTGTTGGCATTGCGCGCTCTCTGCGGGGTCAAACAGATTTAACCAAGGCTCTCCCCAATGCTGAAAGAGACCTTGCACCACCCATGGACAGAGACACCATTCGTGATCGACTAAGGATTGTCGGCTGAGTGAGCCTGCTCTGCCATTCAAAGAGCCTGCCAGATGTTGAACCACAAGGGATATGCCCTGCTGTTCCAAACACGCGCAGAGCCTCTAGACAAAGGGTCCATGACCGCACACCACCCTCTTGTTGAAGTACCACATTGAGGTAGTGTTGTCCGTGAACACCTGTACTACATTCCCTTTGAGAGAGGGACGAAACGCTTTCAATGCTAATCTGATCGCCCGGAACATAACAGACTGATGTGGAGTCTGGACTCCCCCAGAGACCAGATGACCCTGATCTCTGCCTCTCCCATGTGGCCACCCCATCCTAGAAGTGAGGCATCTGTCACGACGGTAAGATCTGATTGGGGAAAGGAGAGAGATCTGCCCTTGACCCAATCCTGATTCGTTAACCACCACTGTAGGTCTTTCACAGTTCATTCCGAGATCTGGACCCTGTCAGAGAGATTTCCCTGATGCTGTGCGCACTGGAACTTCAGGTCCCACTGCAGAGCCCGCATATGCCATCTGCCACTTTGAACCAGCAGGATGCATGAGGCCATGAGCCCCTGCAGCCTCAAAGTCATTCTCACCGAAATCCAGGACAGAGGCTGAAACATCGGTATCATAGCCCGAATGTCCTGGACTCGCTTTTCGGGAGGATATGCCCGAAACTGCACTGTATCCAGAACAGCTCCAATGAAAGGGAGCGTCTGAGAAGGAGTCAGATGTGACTTCGGCACGTTGATAGTGAATCCCAGCGAACGCAAAAGGTTTGTCGTAGTTTGGAGGTGGGAGACGACTGTCTGGGGTGAGTTCGCCTTCAACAGCCAATCGTCGAGGTAGGGGAAGACTGGGACCCCTAACCTGCACAGATGAGCTGCCACCACTACCATCACTTTCATGAACACCGAGGGGCACTGGTTAGGCAAAAGGGGGAGCACAGTTAACAGAGTGCTCGTGATCTACCACGAATCGTAGTTAACGCCGATGGGCCGGCAAGACGGGAATGTGGAAGTGTGCGTCTTGCAAGTCCAACGCTACCATCCAGTCTCTGGGATCCAGGGCACATAGGACCTGAGCCAATGTCAACATTTTGAACTTCTCCTTTCTTAGGAAGAGATTGAGGGACTGAAGATCTAATATAGGTCGAAGACCTTTGTCCTTTTTTGGAACCAGAAAGTAGCGGGAATAGCAACCACGACCTACCTTTGGCCAAAAGGGCTTGGACTTCCTCACGGAGAAGCGCCATGTGATCCTCTGATATCTGACTGTATGAAGGTGGCATGGCTGGAAGAGATGTCTCGAAGGGAAGGGAGTAGCCCCTTCAGACAATTTGGAGTACCCACCTGTCTGAGGTAATGGCTTGCCATTGGGGCAAGTGATGAGGTATCCTGCCACCTACTAGCTCCTGAAGTACCTGCGAACTAGGAAGGCTTGGAGGCTGAGGAGGGGTCGGGGTGGACTGGGCGACCCACTGGCTTCCTGATCACGGGAAATGTGAGATCCCGCATCTGCGCAGAGGCTATACAGCATGCACAGGTCTGAGGCCAGGGGGAAAAGGACGCGGTTGGGTGCCCCTTCAGTAGCCACGAAAGGGGCGAAAGGCGGACTGTTGTGGTCTAGGTGCGGGCGCGAGGCCAAGGGACCAGGTCGTGGCTTGGTAATCCTTAAAGCGCTCGAGCGCAGAGTCCACCTTGTCTCTGAAGAGACGTGTGCCATCAAAGGGCATGTCCATCAAGGATTGCTGGATATCCCCCGAAAAGCGAGACGTTCTCAGCCAGGCGTGGTGTCTCAATGCCACCGTCGATGCAACTGATCTGCCTAGAGAGTCGGTCGTATCCAGTCCACAACGAATCATGACCTTAGCTACATCCCTCCCATCTGTTACGGCTTGAGACAGGACAGTCCGGGCCTCCTCCTGAACTCCAGGCAGCACTTGTGCAACCGTATCCCAGAGACTATGAGAATAGCGGACCAAAAGGCATGCAGTGTTCATGGACCGCAGCGCTAGAATGTTGGAAGAGAACAACTTCTTCCCCAAATTATCCAGTATTTTTGATTCCCTATCCGGGGTGCAGCAGGGAATGCGCCATATGAAGAAGAAGAAGAAGAAGCCTGGATGACAAGGCTCTCAGGCGTGGGGTTTTGGGTCAGGAATTTCAGGTCTGACCGAGCAGGCCGATGGCGGCGGGCAATCGTCCTATTCACAGGAGCCCCTGTGCTGGGTCTGGACCGGATACCCAAAAGGACGTCTGTCAGTGCTTCATTAAAGGGTAAAAGGGGCTCGGAAGAGAAAGACCCCGGCTGAAGCACGTCGGTTAGGATGTTAGGCCTAACCTCCACAGAAGGAAACTCGAGGTCCAGGACCTCAGCCGCCCTTCTCACCACCACAGAGTAAGAACCACCCTCCTCCGTAACCACAGTAGGAGGAGAGAGCATACCAATGTCAGGGGAGGTGTCTAGACCACTGGCATCACCCAAATCCTACACCCAGTCCATTTGTGGGTCAAGCTGGTATTGTAAAGGGTCCAGCGACCCCTCCATACTCTCCCAGTATCCATATCCACAAGAATAAGGGTCTGGATCAACCCTGGGCCCAGGAGAGCCCATAGAGAACGGAATCGACTTTCAGGCTCTGGTTCATCGGGTAGGGTATGATGGGATGGGATTGATGTCGATTGTGGTCCCAACAGACGTCGGGAGCGTCGATGTCTGACCTGACTGCCGGTGTCGGGACGGATCCGCAATTGGATCGGGAGGGGCCCTCCAGAGCAGAGGCCGAAACCGACGGCTTTGAGACCGAAGGGACCCCAACCGACTCACCTGTGCCCGAAGGCTCCGAAGGTGGGTCGGACCGCTCAAAAATGAGGCGCATCGCCTCGTAAAATTCTTTATGTTGGGCCGGGGTGACTCCGGCTCCCGGGAAGTCGGGGAAGCGCGGAGCTGCCTCAGAAGAAGGCTCCATTGACGGAGACCTAGAGCGTCAACGCTCTTCCCGCGTCATATCATCCGATCGACGGGGTGAAGTCAAAGAACGCTTGTCTTTCTTCGACTTCTTCTTTTCTTGACCCGAATGTCCCGATGACTTGGAGGACGAAGAGTGGTGGTGACTCCGCTACCAGTCTCGAGAACTTCCTCTCGAACGGGACCATGAGCGCCACGGAGCCAAGTGGGGACCGCCATGAGCTTTAGGGTACGCTTCCTCAAAGCCTTCGGGTTCATGACCCAACACTCGGAGCACGACTTCAGGTCGTGACCGCGCTCCAGACACCATAAGCACACGAGGTGCGGATCCATCACCGACATAGTTCGGTGACAGGCGTCTCAGGGCTTGAATTCGGTCTTGCTGGATATCCCTCGACGCATCCACAAACTCATCAAAAATACAACAAAAATGTCAACGTAGTCAAAAAATGACTGAGGTAGCTCTTCTCCGGATCTGTGCGTAGGCTGGCGTGGAAAGAAAAAACTGACATCTGCGCACAGGGGTGGCGCCTATAAACAATGTCATCACAGCAAGCACAAAGCTAATGACGCCCGCGGAGTCAACCAATGCCACCTGACGACGCGCGGAGGTACTGCTTGAAGAAAAAAAATCTCCGGATCCAGTCGGACGCCTGGGGAAATTCAAAGGTAAGGAATCTCCAACTAGAAGTCTCTATCAGACACCATTACATCACCATTTGGAGTTCTTTTGTTTCTAGAAAGGTGGGGACAGTGGTCCCAAGTTAAAAAGGTCAGTTCTCATTGTGAGTAAATGCAATGCTCTCGAGCTTACAAGAAGCGTCCTGACTGAGCCCTTATATTTTTCAGACTAATGTGGAAAGGGGATGAGAAAAAGGGTGGTTCCTGAATAGAGAAAAGGAGAGTCTTTGGACTCTACCCATATCTGCTTCACCAGGTATAAGTGAGTGCACACCTAGAATGTCCATACAGGATCCCTCAGCATGAAACTCTCCTGAAGGAAGGTTATTATAGATGGAGTGGCGTAAAAACTGGACTGTAATATAAAGAAAACTGCACCAGAAAATCAGACTGTGTGGAAAAAAATCTGGTCTGGAATATAAAAGAGACAATGAAACTTAACACTGTTGGGACTCTGGAAAGCACTCAATGACTGGTGGTGAGCCTTAGGCAAGGGCAACTCTTACCTCCTACTTACAGTCTCCAATTGTATGGTCAGGAGGACCTCAGAGGGCACTTTTTAATGGTGTCACATAGGATACTGAACTTCAGATAGTAATGAGGCCTGCGATGAGAAGATGGGAGTAGGCCTGGGTCTGTTGACCTGGACTCCCCTGTAGGAGGCTGGCCTGGTTTGTAGTGGGTACCAAAGGTACTTAACCCTTATTCCAGGTCCAGTTATCCCTTATTAGTGAAATGTAGTCAGAGCCTAGAAGCCAGGCAGTCTAGAGGTAGCTGTAGGCAGAGCAGCCAAGGCTGAACTAGGAGACATCCAAATCTCTTGCAATACCACTGTAGTCACAGAGTACTTACACACATGAAAGACAATACTCAGTGTTACAAAAATAAATCTACTTTATTTTAGTCACACAATGGCAAAAATACTTTGGAGACTATACTCCCTTAGGAGGTAAGTACATTACACAATATATAGGGGGTCATTCCGACTCCGGGAACCGCCAGAAGACCGTACCGCGGTCAAATGACCGCGGCGGTCATTCTGACTTTCCCGCTGGGCCGGCGGGCGACCGCCAGAAGGCCGCCCGCCGGCCCAGCGGGAAAGCCCCTTCAACAATGAAGCCGGCACCGAATGGAGCTGGCAGAGTTGAAGGGGTGTGACGGGTGCAGTGGCACCCGTCGCGATTTTCAGTGTCTGCTTTGCAGACACTGAAAATCATTATGGGGCCCTGTGAGGGGGCCCCTGCACTGCCCATGCCAGTGGCATGGGCAGTGCAGGGGCCCCCAGGGGCTCCACGACACCCGTTCCCGCCATCCTGTTCCTGGCGGTATTTACCGCCAGGACCAGGATGGCGGGAAGGGGGTCGGAATCCCCATGGCGGCGCTGCTTGGCGGATTCCTTGGGCCAGGGGTAAACCGGCGGGAAACCGCCGGTTGCCCTTTTCTGACCGCTGCTTTACCGCTGCGGTCAGAATGGCCCAGGAAGCACCGCCAGCCTGTTGGCGGTGCTTCCGCGGTCCCCGGCCCTGGCGGTCCATGACCGCCAGGGGTTGGAATGACCCCCCATAGACTAGTAACCAAAAACAGGTGAGTAAATAGTCAGAAAATAGTTAAAACTGTGAAAATCTCAATAGGTTGCAATAGGCCTGGGAGAAAAAAAAACATATACTAAAATAGTGGAATGCGAATATCGGGTTCCCACCTAGGCAAGGGTAGTGTGTAGAGGGGCACTGGGTGTGCATGAAAACACCAAAGGTAAGTAATGTACCCCACCCCAGAGCCCAGGAAAACAGGAGTAAAACACAGCACGTTTCCTAAAACATACTAGAAATTGTGATAGAAGATAAAGCAAGAACCAGAAGAGACTGCAAGACACCAACAATGGATTCCTGGACCTGAAGACCTGAGAAAGAAGGAAACCAAGTCCAAGAAGCACTAAAGAGTCCAGGGAGAACAGGAGCCCCAGCTAACCCGGATGAAGGTGTAAAAGAAGAACCACCGGTGAGAAAACAAAGTCAGTATTGCACCATAAAAGACAGATGGGGGGTTCCTGGTTGGTGCAGAAGATTTCCCACGCCTAATGGATAAATACAGTCGTGGTTTGCGTCACTGGATTCCGCCAACAAGCCTTAGCATACGCAAAGCTCGCGGTTAGCTGTAAATGTCGCTGCCCGGAACCAGGAGGGACCTGGTGGCCTCTACCCAGGAGAGGGAGCCAGAGGGGGCTCCCAGCAACTCAGAGAGCCCTCAAAAGACCAGGCAACATGCACAGAAGTTTCACAGCACGGGGATGGAGGTGCAAATGGAGGCCTGCGCAGCACGACACAAAGGATTCCCACGCCGCCGGAGAACCACTCAAGAAGCTGTGCGTCGCATGATGGATTGCTGTGGGCCTAAGATGTGCTGTGCACGAAGAAGTTCTTGGAAGGTCGCACACAAACCTTGGTAACTGCAAGTCACGTGGTGCACAGGGGTATTGTCTTGCATGGGGAGGCAAGCTCTTACCTCCACCAAAATTGGAAAGCTAGATGTTGGGACTGCAGGGGTCACTTTAGTCCACCACTCGTGTTGCTGGATCCATGCCTGTCATCTGGAGAGGGGACCCAAGCCACCGGATGTAGCTGCAGAGAGGTGCCTGCTGAAGCAGGGAAGTGACTCCGTCACTCCACGGGAGATTCCTTTGGTTCTTCTGGTGCAGGCTGAAGACAGGCAGTCCTCGGAGGATGCACAACCGGGAAACTTTTGCAGTTGCTGGCAGGAGCTGAAGATACAATGTTGCAGAAGTCATCTTAGCTTCTTTGTTGCAGTTTTGTAGAGTTCCTGGAGCAGTCAGCGGCTAAACCGTCAGTAGAAGGTGAAGTAAAGTATGCAGAGGATTCCTGCTGGAGTCTTGCAATCCAAATCTGAAGAAACACCCAGAGGAGAGACCCTAAATAGCCCTGAGAGGGAGATTGGTCACCTAACCAGGTAAGCACCTATCAGGAGGGGTCTCTGACGTCACCTGCTGGCACTGGCCACTCAGATATTCCCAGAGTGCCCCACCAACTTGGAATCCAAGATGGCAAAACCCAGGGACACTCTGGAGGAGCTCTGGGCACCACCCTTGGGGTGGTGATGGACAGTGGAGTGGTCACTCCCCTTTCCTTTGCCCAGTTTTGCGCCAGAGCAGGAACTGGGGGTCCCTGAACCGGTGCAGACTGGATTATGCAAAGAGGGCACCATCTATCCCCTTCAAAGCATTTCCAGAGGCTCTAACACCTATTTCCAAAGGAAGAGGGTTTAACACCCCTCTCCTAAAGGAAATGCATTGTTCTGCCTTCCTGGGATTGAGTTGCTCAAGCCCCAAGAGGGCAAAAGCCTGTCTGTGAGGTGGCAGCGGCTGGTGCTGCAGTGGAAACCTCAGAAGGCTGTTATGGCAGTACTGGGGGCCCACTGTGGAGCCTACAGAGTGCATGGGATTGTGCAACCAATACTGGAATCAGTATTGGGGTAGAATTCCCAGTTGTTATACACCTTATTCAGAGTCACCATTGTGAAGCTGTGCACACTTAAAATGCGTCCCCGCACTCACAAAGTCTGGGAAAATAGGCCTGGACGACGTGGGGGCACCTATGCTAGTGCAGGGGTGCCCTAACACACAGGTACTTTGAACCCAGCCTTCAGGGTTGGAAGACTTGATATATAGGTGACTTGTAAGTGACCTGGTGCATGCACTATTTCAAACAGGCTGCAACGGCAGTCCTGTAGAAGCCTTTGTATGGGCTCCTTATGGGTGGCAAAAGAAATGCTGCAGCCCATAAGGATCCCCTGGAGCCCCAATGCCTTGGGTATCAATGTACCATATACTAGGGACTTATAACGGGGGTCCAGTATGCCAATTTGGAGTGAAATACTGAGTCACTAGTATGTAGTGACATATTTAGAAACAGAGAGCATGAGCACTGGAGTTCTGATTGGCAGGACTCCAGTGACAATTTAGAAAACAGTGAAACACACTGACAAGCAGACCATAAACCATAAGCACTGAGGTCCTGATTAGCAGGATCTCAGTGACAGAGTCAAAATACACTGACATTAGGCAGAAATTGGAGGTAACATGCCAAAAAGAGGGTACTTTCCTACATCCCCTCTGCAGGTGGGTCCTCACATACCTCACAGTGCAGGAAAAAATTAAGGTGGTGTCCATAAGCCTTGTTTCTTTATGGAGCTGTACATTACCCTATTTGGAGGAAAAGCTCTCTCTAGGGTTGCTTCTCTCTTTCCTTCAGTGTAGGTGCATCTCTTTCCTGGATTTAATTTGTCTCCTTCCTCTCTTTATCCTTTTGTCCCTCCCTTTCTCTGCCTTTCTTGCACCTTTTGGCATCTTCAACAGCAATTATTGCAACTTTATTAGTCTTCAATGTTGAAGTTCATCTTATATTAGAAGCTGCTATAATGAGTGGATAGATGCTGAAGATGTTGACAATGACAGTTGCAATGTTGGAGTCAAAAAAGAAGACGCAAGGGACATTGAATACCCTTATGTTAGTGATGTCTAGGATCTTGGCTAAATGGAGACCAATGCCACCAGATAACTTTCCTTTGATGGTTCTTGAGTATAAAGTCTTGCATATTTCACAGTCTGTGACCATCTTTCTATCTGACTATCTGGATACATGCTGTATGATTATTTCAAGCGTGATTACACAAGCCAAAGCAAAGTCTTCTTTTATTCCTTAGAATCCATTTAAAAGTCGAAAAGTACAATCTATCTGATACAGGGGAGCAAAGGTGAATCACCAGAGACAACCCTGTAGCAAAAACAGGCAATTAGCTTATGTAGGTATGTAGTATTTATAAAGTATAAACCTATCCAAAAAGGCAGTAGAGCACTGTGTTGGGTCACTTAGATAAAATCGAATGAAAAAAACAGGGTTCTTGGATGACTCTCATGCTCTAGGACATGCACTCTAATAGATACATTTAACCGCAGATTCCTCACCGTCTTAATCCTCTACTGGAAATGGAGATTTTTCTCAGCATTTTCATTGCACTTCAGTAAGTGCTCCACGTTGGGTACTTCCCAGCACCAAGAAGATGCCGGGGCACATTCAACCATCACCTCTGCCAGTTGACGTCAGTTCCTTTCCTTCCACGCCTTCAACTGTGTATCTGGAGCTCACGGCCTTGTATAGGACACTTGACAGAATACTTTTCCCAAATTTTTTCAGTATGCGAGGGACATACTGGCTCCTAAAACTGCAAGTTTTAAACCTTGAAAGGGCTGCCACAGACAGATGTAAGTGACAGACCCTCGCAAGGTCCGTCTCTGGGCTCCTCGCATGACTCTAAATGAGTCAGGAGATAAATCCCCAGCCACCCAGGAATGTGAGGTCAAGCTCTATGTAACTGAGCAACTCAGGAAACTTTGTAAGACCCAGTCCTGGTTGAGGACAGGTTTTTGCTCTCAAGGCCATTCCCGAAAGAGGCCCTTGTCTCACTCCAAAACTTCAGGTATGTCAAAATCAAAGTAAGAACATAATAAGTTGAAGCGTTACTCCCTTGCTTCCCGCCACTCTCGTCAGGAGAAGAGGCATAGACGTTAGGGTACTCCCCAGTCTCAGACTCAATATTCAACCATGGTACAAATTCCCAAACTAGTCCTAATTCAGGCCGAGTTCCTGAGGCCATCGGCGATGCCACAACACATTCAGGTCTTTACAGGGGCAGTGTTGCAGATTTTTGGTACCCTACTGTATCACTCTGACGTACCTTAGGGACTCATTTAACTGAGGAGGAATCCAATTAGAATACTGTCAGCGGATCCATCCACAATGACAGCTGTGACTCTTGACCCAAATTAAGGGCCGTCCTGGCTCCAGGTTCGATGTCTGCCCCAATTCCTTATAATGTGCTCAGACCTGTGCCGGGCATTGATGCATCAACACCGGCACAGACATTGCTAGAAGAAGACCATATAGAATTCAGAAGTGAATACTTCACAACCTCATCCATAGTCATGCCCATCTCAATCTCAGCCCCAATCAGAATCAGAAGAAATGCTTCCATTGCCACATTTCTCAGACCTGGAGCTACACGACAAAGATGGGGGCTTTGACAATTCACATCTATGTAATGAGGAGAATTGTTGTGGGCCCCCAGAAGGCCAAAGGCTCAGACACATACTGGCCTCAACTCTCCAGCTGGCACCTCCACAGAAGAATCAGCATCCTTTGTTATGATCATGAGGAGGGAGGCAGAGGTCCTCGACCTCCAGCTACTTTCAGTGGTGGTAAAAACCAATGCCTTCACTGATGTCCTGTGAACCACGCCGACCTCTCCTCAGATCTGCTTCCCCCATCCAAGGAAAGCCCTCATGGACACTCTCCTGGGTACCTGGATGAAATCAGGATTTTGCTCCCGTCAATTAACAAATTGCCAGAGGACACAGGCCAGCTCCCGGGGACCCATTTTTACTTCTCCAGCACCCACCAACTGAAAGTATAGTAGTTCAAGCATCCACTAGCAGGCTAAAACCAAATGTGCTTCCCACTACTGCTCCAGACAGAGTCCAAACACATGGAGGCATTTGGGAAAAGACTGCTCCCCTCTGCCAGCCTTGCTCTCAAGTTGCCTGCTGTGGTGCTATTCCTATGCGCTGTGGGACATGGTGAGCGACACCTTATCTGCAGTCCCGGATGATCAGCAAGCCAATGTTCAACAAATATCACAAATGAGCAAGACATGATGAACTACGTCATTCGTTTGGGCCTGAACAATACTGTCTCTGTGGGTAGGACAGTTGGTACCAGAGTGTTGCTTTGCCACCATGCATGGATCACATCTACAGGCTTTTCTGATGTCGAGGCATCATTAATGGAAATTTCATTTGATGGTAACCGTCTCTTTGGGGACAAGACAGATTCAGTCTTGGAAATGCTTTAAGCGCAGTAAAGCTATGGTGCACTCCCTTTGCCTTGCACCTCCCGTACATCAATTTTCCTAATATTATAGCTCCTTTTGAGTCACTGGAAAGGGGCATTCACTTGAGGCAAAGTCAACATTTGCGTCTGAAACAACAGATCTTGCACGCTTTCAGAGGTAGAGACTGGGGATCTGGCTGATAGTATACAAGCCCCCAGGGGTAACACACTACCCAATTCACCACCCCTGCAAAACATATTTAGGTTGACCTCAGTGGCGCAGTGCTACCCTGCTGGAAGCTGGGTAAGTCATTACCTCAATGAGTGGCATTGCATTATATACAGGTGGGTGCTTCAAATTTTCAAGGATGGATACGCCCTTTGCCCTGCCTATCCATCCATTCAAATAAGCCCTCTATATCACAATGGCTTCCAGAGGACCACTTGTTCATCCTATGAAAATAAGTCCAGGCTCCCTTGGACAAGGAAGCCATAGAAAGTATATTGGCATCAGAGATAAGGATTGGCTCCTACTACCAATACTTTCTGGTGCTAAAGAAGGATGAAGGACTTCGTCCTATTTTAGACCTTCACTCTCTAAAAGTCTTCCTCAAAAGGGACAAGTTCAAGATGCACACTCTAGCCCAAGTTCTGTCTCCCTGGATTCCAGCAACTGACTGGTGGTGTTGATTTCCAGGATGCCTGTTTTCACATGCATGTCATGCAATCCCACATGCATTACCTGTGGTTTCAGGTGGTCTATGAGCACTTTCTGTTCTTGGTGATCCCATTCGGCCATATCAGTGCACCATGAGTGTTCACAAAAGTGATGGTGGTGGCAGCAGCCCTTGTTTGATGGTTGGCAATACCAGTTTTCCCATACCTCAATGACTGGCTGCTAAAGGCGGACTTACCTCAAGCAGTCATCAAACACTTACAGATGACGGCCAACCTGTTAACATCTCTGGGATTCTCTATCAATGTGCTGAGGTCACACCTGACCCCTTCACTGAGGCTTCCCTTCTTTGGAGCCATCCTGGATATGGAGCTATTCTGAGCTTTTCTCCTGACGCAACAAGTTCAGGATATTTGTGTATGTTTCTTCTTCTTGGCCTCCTGCCCACGTCTAGAGGACCACCCTAGGTGGCACATGCGGGATCTGCAGTAGTATCTGAAGTCTCAATGGGCACAGCACCAAGAAAACCTCTCATATTTCATCCAGGTGTCAGACGAGACTGCGAAAGATCAGCAGTGGTGGCTGTTGGACTGGAACTGGACTGGTGGCAGAACCCTCCCTGCCCCACCCAGAACTGGCAGTAGTGATGGATGCACTGCTGCTCGGTTGGGGAGGTCATCTGGGAGAGGTGGAGATCGGAGGATTCTGGTCTTTGGTGGGGACCCGCCTCCACATCTGTTGGCGTTTGCCGATTCGCTTGGCACTAAAACCTTTCTTCTGATCCATAAAGAGGGAGCAGTTGCAGGTCCTTACAGACACCACCACCACAATGTGGTACTGCAACAAGCAGGGTGGAGTGGGGTCATAGGTTCTGTGCCAGGAGGCTCTAAGCCCCTGGAACAGGTTCAGTCATCAGGGCATCTGCCTGGCTGTACAACATCTGGCAGGATCTTTAAATACCAGGGTGGATAAATTCAACCAGAATTGCCTAATTGTAACAATTCGCTCACTGCACTCTTGTGTTTACCACCAGGGGGCCAAATTGTGGGATATTCCAATGCTCTAAGAAGGTTCTGGACCTTCCCCTACATGCATACGTTCAGTCATATGGACACTATTTAAAAATTGCCATCCATTCCTAATCCATGCCAGGTATCGTGGAAGCCAGTCTGCTCATGCTTGGAACTCCAATACCTACAATCCCCTGCTCACCGCTTCATCTCCACTGCTGCATGCCAAGGATGGGTGGAGGAATTCAGTTGCAGGTCCTTACAGACAACACCACCCCAATGTGGTACTGCAACAAGCAGGGTGGAGTGGGGTCATAAGTTCTGTGCCAGGAGGCTCTACGCCCCTGGAACAGGTTCAGTCATCGAGGCATCTGCCTGGTTGTACAACATCTGGCATGATCTTTAATACCTACAATCCCCTGCTCATCGCTTCATCTCCACCGCTGCATGCCAAGGATGGGTGGAGGAATTAAGCACACCTGTGGCTAGCAGTTGCTAACCTGCTCACACCTGATGCATGTGACTAATGGGAGCTCTTTTAAGCCTCATCTCCTTTTGGTCTAGGGTTGGTCCTTGTAGCTGTATTCCAGTGAGACTGACCCTTGTTTCTTGAAGTTTCTGAGCCATTGTTATTCCTTCTTCCTGTTACAGAGCCTTAGTTATCCTCCCTTGTTTCATGAGCCTTTCCTATTCTTATGTCCTTACCCATAGTTATTATTTGATCCTGAGCTATAGCTAATCCTTGCTCCTGAACTGGCACTGCCTCCAGTGCTGACTTGTCTCCTATGTCTTAGAAGATCCTTGTTCCTGAACGAGCACTGTCTGCGGTGCTACCTTGATTCTTGAGCCTCAGCATATCCTTGTTCCTTAACTAGCACTATCTGCAGTGCTACCTTGACTGCTGAGCCTTAGCTATTCTTGTTCCTTGACCTAGTACTGCCTGAAGTGCTACCTTGTTTCCTTGATACCTGAACCAGCACTTTTAATGCTTTGTTGAAGCCTCTCCTTCTGTATTTACCTTTTCCCAGTCCCTGCCTTTCTTCCCATTTCCTTTGTTCCAGGTCATAGTTTGCAGACTTACTGCTGTTTTGCTTCTAGTTTCATTGTATGTTTGTTTCTTGCTTTCTACCAAGTGTACCCTTTGTTTTCCCTTCTTTCCTGGTAAGCACTCCCCCATGCTAGCTCCTTGTCTATTGTGGTTGTGTATGAAGTTCTACACCCTTGCAGTTACCACTTTGCATGTTCCTGTTTGATTGCCAGAATCTGTAGGCTCAGCTGACAGCCTAGGTGGTGTTTCTTGTCCTCTGTGAGCATTTACTTTTATAGCATCACCATAGGTATTAGCTCCACAGACCCTGCCTTTGCATGTAAATCCAACATATTGGTATTAGCAGTCAGAATATGTAACAACAATTGTGGGTGAAGAACTTACTGAGCTTCAGTTCTACCACGTGGAGCTCCCCAGTGCTTTACCCCATATTCCCTTTATTGTTAGTGTTGTAATATATACATGTCTTGCACGTCTGTACTGGGATGTTTGTTAGTTTGAATGCCTGTTCTTTCTGAGCTTTATCTTATTCCCTTGAATAGAGCTTTCCTTTGGGATCTCTATCTCTCTTCTGAGACTCTGTGTGATCTTGGGCAGCTCTGTCTCCAGTATTCTGCATACTTTGTCTTCCCTGCAACCAGTACTTGCCTACACCCTGACAGAATCTAACACTAACAAGTCATCAACGGCAGCTACTCTCAGAGGTAGGGCAGGGTGTCTTCCAGCAATTTTGAAAACCCTGGCTTGATCTTTCTGCCACCGCAGAAACAGCAGTGTCCAAACTTTTATGCACTGACGTTCCCAAGGCAATTCTCCCTTGGAAAAGCTTTTCCCGCTGAACTGGAGCTCAGGACTCCTGTAAGCCTTCCCTCCTCTACCTCCCCTGCCCAAAGTTCTGAAGCTCATAAACTCCCGGGCCCAAGTCATACTACTGGCTCCAGACAGGGCCAAAAGAGTGTGTATTAAAATCCTCTAGCCATGTGCATCTCTCCTCCGATCTGCCTTCGTCTTCAGGAGGACCTTCTTTTGCAGCAGCAGGGCAGGGTTCTGCGCCCGAGCCTACACAACTTACACCTCCATGCATGGAAGTTGAGCAGTGACAGCCGACTGTCTCCCTCCCGAGGTAGTAAATGTCATTCTGGCAGCTAGGTGCCCCTCCTCTAAAATTATCTATATTAGACGCTGAGAGAAGTTTGTTGTGCTCTTTTAGCCATAATCAGACCTTGAAAGCACAGTTAAATGACGCCCTCCTTTTTTCCTCCCTATCATTAGCCCAGGAAGCCCTTGCTGTGGACACAGTTAAAGGTTATTTGTTGGCCTTATCAGCCTTTTTTACGTTGATCCACATGTTTCTGCCAAAACCTTCTGTGGTGCCTCAATGGGATCTGAATTTGGTTCTAACATTTCTAATGTTCACACCATTCGAGCTTATGCATTGTGATTGTGTAATATTGCTAACCTTCAAGACAATGTTCCTCATATAGATCAAAGAGGCTCATTGTGTGAGTGCACCACAAGGAATCTCTCTGCCCATCAATCGTACACCATCTTCTTCCCGGACAAGATGTTGTTAAGGACTAAGGTGGTGTTCCTTCCAAAAGTTGCCCCGCACTTCTACATCAGATTGTCTTTAACAGTGCAGGTGTTCTTTGCCCCTTCCTCATCCATCCATGTAGGATGAAAAAGTCCATCATTTAGGCACTATGAGAGCACCAGGGACAATCAAGTGGGTGATCAGCACTAAGTTGGCTTCTCTTGGACACAAAATGCTAACGCAGTGCAGAAATAGACCATCTCCAGATGGACTGTTCTCTGTATAAACATCTGCTATTGACTACCATAGTAACAGCCCCCGGAAAGGCTGTGGGTCCATTCCACCTGAGTCAAGGCTGCTACCACTGTGCTGGCATGCTGAATGCCTGTCTTGGGCATCTGCCAGGCTGCAACATGGGTGTCAGTTCACACGTTTATTAAGCACTTCTGTCAGGATAGCCTGGTCTGGCAGGAGGAACATTTTGCCCATTCAATCCTGCAGGACTTCTTGGTCTGAGACATTCCACACACCAACTACCTCGGAAGACACAGCTTTGGTATATTTTGAAGAAGTGAGGAATCTGCAGTTAGTGGTTTCCATCAAAAGAAAACGTTACTTACCTTTGGTAACACTCTTTCTGGAGGATACTCTAACTGCAGATTCCTAATTGAATCTCCCCCTCTCTTGTCTGTATACTTTTTGTCTCTATCTCAAAAAAGACCCCATTAGAAATCTGCACACTGTAAAATCTGATTAAAGAGGGTGCTGTATCCAGTGGCACAGATGGATATTTGAAAGAAGCTGATGTCAGTGCACGAAGGCTGCAGTTCTATGTGGCCCAATATCACTTAGCGGGAGTGCTGGACATTATGCGAAACCGCATGATGCCACCTACCAAGCGCAAGAGAACTGCTGAGAAAAATCTCAGAAACAAATCTGCTGCCTGGGTGTATTAACAAAATGAGTAATCTACGAGTAGCTACCAGAAAGAGCGTTACAAAAGGTAAATAACTTATTATAGAATTTAAAGGTAGTTTCCAGTGGTGAACACAGAAGTATAGTAAAAGTGAGATTGAACGACCACAGGCTAGACCCCCTTTGTGAGATGAATGAATTAATGGATACTGTCATTTTTCATTCATGCGTTTATACGAAGGTCACTTGGTGCTGCACTTCTGCAGAGACTGGAAAGAAAAACATTTTCAAGACTGCTTTAAAAGGTAGGAAGATATGGCTAATTCTCCAAGTTGTTGTGGAAGCAAAGTCCACAGGGAGGACTTGCTCCAAAAAAGGCTCTACCACTACTTGAGATATAAGCTTGGCCTGGAGCATGGCATGTACTTGCAGGCAAATACGGAATAACCCAGTGGTTTAGAGAACTGGACCATAATTGATGGTGGCATCTGAACATCAATATGCCAGCTGGATTAAAATCCACCTCTTCACCTGGAGCCAGTGCATCCCCATCTAGTCTGTAAGACATCATTCCGTCTCAGCCTTACTATGGCTTATACTGCAGTATTTTGTAATGTCTGCAGCAGAGAAATAGAAGTAAAAGGTAATCTTGTGTATAGATAGTAATGTCAATTTAGCCTAGAGTTAATCACAGCTCCTGCTACCAAGGCATCACATTTTAATGACAATCAGGGAGGAGCTGTTTCAGCTTTGAGAGCTGAGAAAGGTAGTTTCTGATTACCAACTAGAACATCAAGGGACGTATTTGGTCAAATGTGAGACCCAAATTTTTAACTGAAGTGGAATAAACGAATCGGAATCAGACTTAAAATTACTGATTGGCTGTAAATCCCGTCTTTCTCATGTATTCCCATCCAATGGTAATAAATCCAGTTTTAGCACTATTTAACTGAAATTGAGTCTTGAATTATCCAAATCTTGATTTTAATAAGGAGCTCATGTAATACTTCAACCATCACATTTTAGGATTTTCTAAAGGGTGAATATTTACCCAACATTTCAGTATGTAAAGTGCTGGAGAAGCAGAGGCGATACCTTTTTCTAAATAGTCTGGACTTCAGGTTGCCACATGGACATTGTGCTTGCCATGCCAAAGTATGTGCACGATTCAGGACCAAGATTGGGGAAATTGCAAGGGATTCTCTAGTATTTCACCAATGCATAGTTAAGAATGCCATTTGCTTTTGGAACTCACTAGCTCTGCTTGCCTCAAAATGTGTGCCAGCTGGGCCAATCAAGGATACTGAGGTGAGCGGGAGAGGTATTAAGCATTCCAAGCCTGTCTTGATCATTCCCATCATGACAGGTTATTCCAAGCAAAAATCCCTGCCCCAGTATAATCTTTTAAGCATACTATTAATATGGTCTCAAGCAAAATGTTCCCCTGTAATATCACTGTACCTCAATAAAGCATTAATTTTACAAGCTCTTGGAATCAAAAGTTAAATTTAGAAGTTCAAAGAATACAAAGGTAACACAAAAACACAGCGTAGATATATGAAATATGTCAAGTGAGCAAGTGGTATGATAATATATGACAATCAAGTGTTAATGATTTATACACATTTTTTCAATTATACACAAATTATTGCAGAAAACTGCCAATATTTTCAAATTATACCCAGTCAACAACAACGGTCAAAGAATCAGGCCTTATACAGATCAATTAAGTGGATCACTGTCAAGATAAAATTCCTCGACTACACCTACAGTTCACGTGGAGGTAGAGAGAAGTGAAAACAGGACAGGAAGAGAGCCTGCTAGTCCGTCAAGGCCACCATTCAGCCTAGCATAAAAAAAAACATTCTCTCAAATTTAACAGATTACCAAATTTCAGGAGAACGAAGAACCTACCTTTACCATCACTAATTCACTCACATTTCCTCCAATTGCAAGCCAATAAAAAATATACATCTCTGCACAACTACAACACCACATCAACCCCAATCATTTCTGAACAACTTACAATCCGTCATAAAAACACAGGGCAGAGACAAATACTTTAGCAATGCATGAATCTATGTGTCAGAACCCCATTCAAAGGGCCCAGGCAAGCAAGAGCTACCGAGGCCACCCTGGGAGTTGAGGCCTTTTACTTCTGAAGTCCAAGGGCCTGACCTACTATGGTTCCTGAGAAACCTGGCCAAGTAACCCTTCAGCACTTGATTCTTATAGTTAGCTTGAACTGAGCAGTCCAAGCTCCCTCTCGCGGATGGGGAGGGGGATGGGCTCACAACTTAACATGCATGCAGCAATAAATGATTATCCAGCCAAATACTTACTTTTGTGATAAAATAAATAATTTACTTCACCGCTACCAACACAAAGGGAAATACAAAATTCACAAACAACTGCACCCCCCTTTAAGTAGGGCTCTATTATTTCATTAGGCGGTTCCCTGGGCCTTACTCTCCTCGGGAAAACGGTTATTCCCCATTTACTATAAGAGACATCCACAGTCAGCCTCACTAGTAGTCTGAGTCTGAAGAGTCCACTCTGACTCTATATTAAAGTCAACAGTGGTCCAGCACCAAAGCGCCATCAAGCAAGCAAGTTCCCCTTGAGCTGACAGGACCAAAATCAATCTTACCAACACCTACAGGATCAGAGCGATTTGAGCTCCTGAGTGTGTCCTTTTCACAGGCGCTGCAGTGACAGCAGCTGAATCAGGTGAGGTTGCTGCAAGCGGCCCTGGTCGGTGGCTCTCAGTTGTCGTAGACTTCCTCACATATTATTGCATCTTCGCAGCAACCCGAAGGTTCTTTGTGGCTCCTCTCTGTTTCATCCCGGGGGGGGGGATAGCGGCAGGGGTAATGTTTTGTGAAGTGGTGGTGAGACGATCCTATTGCGAATCCTTTGCTCCAGTGCTTGGTGCGTAATGGTCCCCACCGCAGCCTCCCTCCTCCAGTGACTATTCTGACCTGGTCATCCTTGAGACCTCTCTAAGAATCAAATAGCACCCTTTGAAGTGTACAAGGGAAGCCTCGCTCTCCCGTCTCCAGTGTGTCACACCCAGATAACAGGAATGCAGCATATTTGTCTGGGGAGATTCCTCTATCTCCTCATGATTCACCAAGCAACCCTGGGTCTACCAAAATGGAATCCAGTGTCATCCATGCATTGTACCATTCACAGGCACACATACACCCAATACATGCATACAACATACACACACACACTGCACAGCACTACACACTTCAAGTATTGTGCCACTTGCAGGCACACATACACCAGTAGATGTACATAACCTACAAGCACTGTCCAGTGCTGTATTACCTCTATATTGTACCACTCAGAGGCACACATACCTCCAGGGCATGCATAAAAATCATACACACAGTGCTACATTGTTCATGTATTGAACTGTTCAAGGCAGCCATACACCAAGTGCAAGCAGATAACATATACACAGTGCACATTACTGCATTACCCCTGTATTGTACCATTCACAGGCATCACTGTGCAGGTTCTTTGAGTCTGGAGACAGGCCAGTAGGGCTGGGGCAAAGTCAGTTGTCGTCTCCGTCGTTTCTGTGGGGCTTTCAGGTCAGCAGTCCTTCTTCTTGTTGTAGGTTGCAGGAATCTGATTTCCTGGGTTCAGGGTCACCCCTAAACACTGAATTTTGGGGTGTGTTTAGGTCTGGGGGGCAGTAGCCAATGGCTACTGCCCTGGAGGGTGGCTACACCCTCTTTGTGCCTCCTCCCTGAGGAGAGGGGGGCACATCCCTATTCCTACTGGGGGAATCCTCCAAAACCAAGATGGAGGATTTCTAAAGGCAGGGGTCACCTCAGCTCAGGGCACCTTAGGGGCTGTCCGGACTGGTAGGTGGCTCCTCCTTATTTTCCTCATTATCTCCTCCGGACGTGCCGCCTAAAGTGGGGGCTGTGTCCGGAGGGGCAGGCATCACCACTAGTTGGGATGCCCTGGAGAGCTGTAACAACAGGCATGAGCCCTTGAGGCTCACCGGCAGGTGTTAAAGTTCCTGCAGGGGGAGGTGAGAAGCACATGGTCAGCCTAACACTAGGAGTCGGACTGGCATGCAGGGGGCATCTCTAAGATGCCCTCTGTGTGCATTTTGCAATAAATCCCATGTGACAGGGGAGACTGATCTAATAACCCTATAAGGTCCTTGCCATTTAGCAATCAGTTTATGGTCCGATGTAGGTCGCATAATAAGGACCTGTTCATTAGGAAGGAAGGAACGGATTTTGCTTCCCTTATCATAGTAGGACTTTTGCTGTTTTTGAGCCGTGACTAGGTGACTATGAACATCTTCCCAGAGGGTTTGTAACTGACCTCTGAGTTGATGGACATAGTCCATCAGGGGTTTCCCTTCTTCCTGTTCTTCCTCCCAGGTCTCTGCAGCCATATCCAGAAGGCTGCGAGGTGGCCTCCCGAAAACCAATTCAAAGGGACTATGTCCCGTAGAGGACTGTTCGTGGGTCCGGATAGCATATAGAACCAGAGGGAGCTTCTGATCCCAGTTCCGACCGGATTCATCCACAGTTTTCCTCAACAGTGTCTTTATTGTACGGTTATATCGTTCTACCAGCCCATCTGTCTGGGGGTGATAGACAGAGGTTCGTAGCGGGGTGATCCCTAATAACTGACATATCTGCTTCATGAGTTTTGACATAAAGGGTGTACCTTGATCCGTCAATATTTCCTGGGGAAAACCAATTCGGGAAAACACTGTGATCATGGCTTGGGCTATTGTCTTGGTGGTCATGCTGGCGAGGGGTATGGCTTCTGGGTATCTAGTCGCATAGTCAACTATGACTAATATGTAGGTATGCCCTTTAGAAGAGGGAAGGAGGGGTCCCACCAGGTCCATGCCCACCCGTTTGAAGGGGGTATCAATAATGGGTAAGGGGTATAATGGTGCTTTCCTGGGCAACCCTGGTTCAGTTAATTGGCATCGAGGACATTGGGAACAGTATCTACGAATCTGAGCGTATATTCCGGGCCAATAGAATTTTCGCATTAGGTATTCTTCCGTTTTTTCCCGAACAAAATGACCTCCCCCGGGTTGATTGTGGGCTAAAAACAGTACGTGAGCTCTAAATGGTTCTGGAACAACTAACTGTTGTTTGGTTTCCCCTTTGACTGTTTTAGTGATCCGGTATAGGAGATGTTTCTTGATAAGAAAATAAGGACCCACCTCATTAGTGATCTCTGTTCGGGCCGAGTTCCAAGCATGGGAAAGGGTAGGATCTTCTCTCTGGCTGCTTTGGAAGGAGATGGGTCTGCTACTAATCTCTGCTACTAGTTTAGGAACATCCTTTGTCCTTCGGGTTTCCTGATACTGTCTTTTCTCCCGTCTTTTCTCGTTTCGCACTCCATTTTATTTTTCTAAATCGTAACCGGTAATATTCCGTATCATGCCCAACCCGCCCCAGGATACTTTTTTTTATCTCTTTATAGGGGATCGTACCATCAGGGTTGGCGGATTGGTAGGCCGTCTGCAGGAATCCTGTAAGCAAGGGGGCCACATACTGACCCCAGCGATCCTCTGGCCATTGAGCAGAAGAGGCTACCCTCTCAAAATTCGTAAAAAATGAGTCTGGGTCTTCCCCTTCTTGGTACTTTTGGAGGACTGAACTGGGAACATTTGGGTGTACCTTACTGGCCGCGATGGTACTGGTTAGTTTTTGTATTGCAGTCTCATGCACTAATTGATTATTGGCTAGTATTGTAGCCTGACTTTTTAACGCCGATTGTAAGGCCTCCCGGTCTTCCTTGGCCTCTCTTTGGTGGGCTTCCCACACCAACTGCAGATGTCTCTGTCCTTCTGCGAGTTGTTTAATTATGTCCTCAAGGGATGGGGCTTCACTCATGATGAAACGCTCGTAAGCCCACCTGAGAAGGGATCCCACTTCTGACGCCACTGTGGTGGGCTGTATTACGAGCGGATCAAGTAGAGTCAAAAGGTTGGGATATTTTTATAATTGAATTTTATTCTCTGTTCATTCACAGGCTATTTCTTTTAATCGTTGCTTTTAGGGTTTTAAGTCTTTGGAGTTTCTCCTTTCCTTGGCTTCTTTCTTGCTCCTAGGTTTTCCCCTTTTTCCGGTCGCCTTTGGTCTGGGGAGGATGGCCGTCTCTCTCTCGGGTTTCGGCCGAAAATGGAAGAAACAAAAAAATAAAGGAATCGGTAAGTACTTCTGGGATACTGGGTGGGGTACGGTGCTCGTGAGGTTTAAGGCAGCATGCGGGCAAGTTCGTGAGGGGGTGGTCAGGGTTGGGCTTTAGGGTAGCTGGGGTCCATAGTGTGCTTATATCCCTTCTTGCCCCTTCCCTCTCCTTCACCCTCCCCGTCCTTCCTCCCACTTCCCTGGTGCCTTTCCCCGTAACCGAACCTCCCCGTGATACTCCCGTCCCTAGGAGGGACCGTACCTTGTCAAGCCACGACCCTCCTGGGTCGTGGCGGCTTTCTCGCCTCTCCGGCGTCTCTTCCTTCTCCGGCTCCCACGTTACGTTGTTTCCTCTGAGGGCTTTTCCCTGGATCCTCGCTGGGATGGCTATCGGGTCTGTCCTCCTCTCTCCGATCGGGGTTTCCTTTCCGCCCGTCTCCTCCCCGTCTCGCGTTCCAGTCGCTCTCCGCTCTTCTCTTCCCTGGTGCTCCGTCGCGCGCTTCCCTTCCGGATCCGCTTCCCTCTTCACTCCGTGTAACCGGAAGTCGTCGACGCTGTAACGACGTGGCGTCTCCCCGTTGCCAGGGGGACGCCGCGCCGATTCCATGTAGCCGGCCGAAAGATGGCGGACTCGAGGTGAGTGAGACGGGGCCCCCTGGACCCGTCTACAACCCCCTTCCCTAGATCGGGGCTGTTCGAGGTCCGAAGACGGAGGGAACCGGGAGAGGTAGTCGGCGGGTCCCTGTAGGGAACCCGGGATATGGCGAACCTGGAATGTAAAGGGTTGCAGTTCTAGGAACCATCTCAAGATTCTGGAGTTAGAGTCTTTGTGAGCGGCCAGCCAGGTGAGAGGGGCATGGTCAGTGAACAAAACGAAGGACCTACCTAAGAGATAATACTGCAAGGAGTCGACGGCCCATTTAATGGCGAGACATTCTTTCTCAATCGTTGGGTAATGGGTCTCTCGCGGAAATAATTTCCTACTTAGAAAAACCACTGGGTGGTCGAAACCCTCTTCATCGGGCTGCGTAAGTACGGCTCCGAGGCCTACGTCCGACGCATCAGTATATAAGTGAAAAGTATTCATGAAATCCGGGCATTTCAGTATTGGGTCCGTGACAAGAGACTGTTTTAATCGTTCAAAGCTACTCTGTTGGAGGTCCGAAAATGGAGCTAATCTGGTGGGGTTTTGTTTGGTCAGGAGGTCAGTCAAAGGAGCAGCAATGGTGGAATAATTCGGGATAAACCGGCGGTAGTATCCTACTAAACCCAGGAACGACCGTAGGTCTTTTTTTGTTTTAGGTTTAGCTGTTTGTAATATGGCCTCAACCTTGTTTTGCTGTGGTTGTAGAGTGCCATTTCCTATGATATAACCCAAATAGGAGATTTCAGTGTTTCCTAGTAAACACTTCTTAGGGTTGGCAGTTAAACCGGCTTCCGTTAGGGCGGAAAAGACCGTATCTAGATGTACTAAGTGTTCTTGCCAGGTTTCGCTAAAAATGACTATGTCGTCTAGGTAGGCGGCTGAAAACGTTTGAAATGGTTTTAAGATTCGATCCATCAGACGCTGGAAAGTCGCGGGGGCGCCGTGAAGACCAAACGGCAAAACCGTAAATTGGTAAAGGCCGGAAGGGATTGAAAAGGCTGTCTTTTCCTTGGCACCGGGATGGAGGGGTATCTGCCAATACCCCTTGGTTAAGTCCAGGGTGGATAAATAACGAGCCTTCCCTAATTTCTCCAAGATGTCATCCACCCGGGGAATGGGGTAGGTGTCAAAAAGGGAAATCTCGTTAAGTTTGCGAAAATCAATGCAAAATCTTATCGATCCGTCTGGTTTAGGAACCAACACTACGGGGGAATTCCAGGGACTATTCGAGGGTTCAATAACCCCTAAGGCTAACATTGCTTCGATTTCCGTTTCAATGATAGGCTTCCGAGCTTCGGGGATACGATATGGGCGAAGACGAACTACTTGTCCTAGAGGTGTGTTGATGTGATGGTAGGTTAATGTAGTTTTTCCTGGTGTCTTGGAGAAGAAATGGGGATGTTGGTTGATCAGGGTGTCTAGTTGGGTTTTTTCAGTATCAGTTAGTTTCCTATTAATATTGGGGTTCTCTTCAGGAGTGGTTCGTCTTATAGGGAATAACTCTAGTTCTCGTACTTGGGCATAAGAGACCGAACACCCAATGTCTGTCGGGTCTATAGTCTCTTCTGCCGATTTCCACTGTTTTAACAAATTTATGTGGTAAATTTGTGTTTTTCTTGGGTGGGTACTTATCTCTAATAGATATGTGACAGGGGAGACTGATCTAATAACCCTATAAGGTCCTTGCCATTTAGCAATCAGTTTATGGTCCGATGTAGGTTGCATAATAAGGACCTGTTCATTAGGAAGGAAGGAACGGATTTTGCTTCCCTTATCATAGTAGGACTTTTGCTATTTTTGAGCCGTGACTAGGTGACTATGAACATCTTCCCAGAGGGTTTGTAACTGACCTCTGAGTTGATGGACATAGTCCATCAGGGGTTTCCCTTCTTCCTGTTCTTCCTCCCAGGTCTCTGCAGCCATATCCAGAAGGCTGCGAGGTTGCCTCCCGAAAACCAATTCAAAGGGACTATGTCCCGTAGAGGACTGTTCGTGGGTCCGGATAGCATATAGAACCAGAGGGAGCTTCTGATCCCAGTTCCGACCGGATTCATCCACAGTTTTCCTCAACAGTGTCTTTATTGTACGGTTATATCGTTCTACCAGCCCATCTGTCTGGGGGTGATAGACAGAGGTTCGTAGCTGGGTGATCCCTAATAACTGACATATCTGCTTCATGAGTTTTGACATAAAGGGTGTACCTTGATCCGTCAATATTTCCTGGGGAAAACCAATTCGGGAAAACACTGTGATCATGGCTTGGGCTATTGTCTTGGTGGTCATGCTGGCGAGGGGTATGGCTTCTGGGTATCTAGTCGCATAGTCAACTATGACTAATATGTAGGTATGCCCTTTAGAAGAGGGAAGGAGGGGTCCCACCAGGTCCATGCCCACCCGTTTGAAGGGGGTATCAATAATGGGTAAGGGGTATAATGGTGCTTTCCTGGGCAACCCTGGTTCAGTTAATTGGCATCGAGGACATTGGGAACAGTATCTACGAATCTGAGCGTATATTCCGGGCCAATAGAATTTTCGCATTAGGTATTCTTCCGTTTTTTCCCGAACAAAATGACCTCCCCCGGGTTGATTGTGGGCTAAAAACAGTACGTGAGCTCTAAATGGTTCTGGAACAACTAACTGTTGTTTGGTTTCCCCTTTGACTGTTTTAGTGATCCGGTATAGGAGATGTTTCTTGATAAGAAAATAAGGACCCACCTCATTAGTGATCTCTGTTCGGGCCGAGTTCCAAGCATGGGAAAGGGTAGGATCTTCTCTCTGGCTGCTTTGGAAGGAGATGGGTCTGCTACTAATCTCTGCTACTAGTTTAGGAACATTCTTTGTCCTTCGGGTTTCCTGATACTGTCTTTTCTCCCGTCTTTTCTCGTTTCGCACTCCATTTTATTTTTCTAAATCGTAACCGGTAATATTCCGTATCATGCCCAACCCGCCCCAGGATACTTTTTTTTATCTCTTTATAGGGGATCGTACCATCAGGGTTGGCGGATTGGTAGGCCGTCTGCAGGAATCCTGTAAGCAAGGGGGCCACATACTGACCCCAGCGATCCTCTGGCCATTGAGCAGAAGAGGCTACCCTCTCAAAATTCGTAAAAAATGAGTCTGGGTCTTCCCCTTCTTGGTACTTTTGGAGGACTGAACTGGGAACATTTGGGTGTACCTTACTGGCCGCGATGGTACTGGTTAGTTTTTGTATTGCAGTCTCATGCACTAATTGATTATTGGCTAGTATTGTAGCCTGACTTTTTAACGCCGATTGTAAGGCCTCCCGGTCTTCCTTGGCCTCTCTTTGGTGGGCTTCCCACACCAACTGCAGATGTCTCTGTCCTTCTGCGAGTTGTTTAATTATGTCCTCAAGGGATGGGGCTTCACTCATGATGAAACGCTCGTAAGCCCACCTGAGAAGGGATCCCACTTCTGACGCCACTGTGGTGGGCTGTATTACGAGCGGATCAAGTAGAGTCAAAAGGTTGGGATATTTTTATAATTGAATTTTATTCTCTGTTCATTCACAGGCTATTTCTTTTAATCGTTGCTTTTAGGGTTTTAAGTCTTTGGAGTTTCTCCTTTCCTTGGCTTCTTTCTTGCTCCTAGGTTTTCCCCTTTTTCCGGTCGCCTTTGGTCTGGGGAGGATGGCCGTCTCTCTCTCGGGTTTCGGCCGAAAATGGAAGAAACAAAAAAATAAAGGAATCGGTAAGTACTTCTGGGATACTGGGTGGGGTACGGTGCTCGTGAGGTTTAAGGCAGCATGCGGGCAAGTTCGTGAGGGGGTGGTCAGGGTTGGGCTTTAGGGTAGCTGGGGTCCATAGTGTGCTTATATCCCTTCTTGCCCCTTCCCTTGTCTCTCCTTCACCCTCCCCGTCCTTCCTCCCACTTCCCTGGTGCCTTTCCCCGTAACCGAACCTCCCCGTGATACTCCCGTCCCTAGGAGGGACCGTACCTTGTCAAGCCACGACCCTCCTGGGTCGTGGCGGCTTTCTCGCCTCTCCGGCGTCTCTTCCTTCTCCGGCTCCCGCGTTACGTTGTTTCCTCTGAGGGCTTTTCCCTGGATCCTCGCTGGGATGGCTATCGGGTCTGTCCTCCTCTCTCCGATCGGGGTTTCCTTTCCGCCCGTCTCCTCCCCGTCTCGCGTTCCAGTCGCTCTCCGCTCTTCTCCTCCCTGGTGCTCCGTCGCGCGCTTCCCTTCCGGATCCGCCTCCCTCTTCACTCCGTGTAACCGGAAGTCGTCGACGCTGTAACGACGTGGCGTCTCCCCGTTGCCAGGGGGACGCCACGCCGATTCCATATAGCCGGCCGAAAGATGGCGGACTCGAGGTGAGTGAGACGGGCCCCCTGGACCCGTCTACAGTGACTTACCTATGCCACAGTGTAGGAAGGTAGCCTCTTTCTAGCCTTGTTACCCCCACTTTTGGCCTGTTTGTGAGTATATGTCAGGGTGTTTTTACTGTCTCACTGGGATCCTGCTAGCCCAGTGCTCATAGTGAAAACCCTATGTCGTTAGTGTGTTTGATATGTGTCACTGGGATCCTGCAAGCCAGGACCCCAGTGCTCATAAGTTTGTGGCCTATATGTGTTCCCTGTGTGGTGCCTAACTGTACCTCTGAGGTTCTGCTATCCAGAACCTCAGTGTTTATGCTCTCTCTGCTTTTAAAATTGTCACTGTAGGCTAGTGACTAATTTTACCAATTCTGATTGGCACACTGGAACACCCTTATAATTCCCTTGTATATGGTACCTAGGTTACCCAAGGTATTGGGGTTCCAGGAGATCCCTATGGGCTGCAGCATTTCTTTTGCCACCCATAGGGAGCTCAGACAATTCTTACACAGGACTGCCAATGCAGCCTGAGTGAAATAACGTCCACGTTATTTCACAGCCATTTTACACTGCACTTAAGTAACTTATAAGTCACCTATATGTCTAACCCTCACTTGGTGAAGGTTAGGTGCAAAATTACTTACTGTGTGGGCACCCTGGCACTAGCCAAGGTGCCCCCACATTGTTCAGGGCAAATACCCCGGACTTTGTGAGTGCGGGGGCACCATTACATGCGTGCACTACATATATGTCAACACCTATATGTAGCGTCACAATGGTAACTCCGAACATGGCCATGTAACATGCCTAGGACCATGGAATTGTCACCCCAATACCATTCTAGTATTGCGGGGACAATTCCATGCATCCCCGGGTCTCCAGCACACAGCCCGGGTACTGCCAAACTTGCTTTCAGGGGTCTCCACTGCAGCTACTGCTGCTGCCAACCCCTCAGACAGGTTTCTGCCCCCTGGGGCCTGGGCAGCCTGGCCCCAGGAAGGCAGAACAAAGGATTTCCTCTGAGAGAGGGTGTTACACCCTCTCTCTTTGGAAACAGGTGTGAAGGGCTGGGGAGGAGTAGCCTCCCCCAGCCTCTGGAAATGCTTTGATGGGCACAGATGGTTCCCTCTCTGCATAAGCTAGTCTACACCGGTTCAGGGATCCCCCAGCCCTGCTCTGGCGCGAAACTGGACAAAGGAATTGGGAATGACCACTCCCCTGACCAGCACCTCCCAGGGGAGATGCCCAGAGCTCCTCCAGTGTGTCCCAGACCTCTGCCATCTTGGATGCAGAGGTGTGAGGGCACAATGGACAGCTCTGAGTAGCCATTGCCAGCAGGTGACGTCGGAGACCCCACCTGATAGGTGCTTACCTTTCTCAGTAGCCAAACCTCCTCTGTGGGCTACTTAGGGTCTCTCCTCTGGGCTATTCCTCAGATAACGAATGCAAGAGCTCACCAAAGTTCCTCTGCACTTCCCTCTTCGACTTCTGCCAAGGATCGACAGCTGACTGCTCCAGGACGCCTGCATAACCGTAACAAAGTAGCAAGAAGACTGCCAGCAACATTGTAGCGTCTCATCCTGCTGGCTTTCTCGACTGTTTCCTGGTGGTGCATGCTCTGAAGGCTGTCTGCCTTCACCCTGTACTGGAAGCCAAGAAGAAATCTCCCGTGGGTCGACGGATTCTTCCCCCTGCTAACGCAGGCACCAGACTTCTGCATCACCGGTCCTCTGGGTCCCCTCTCATCCTGACGACCATGGTCCCTGGAACACAGGAGCTGGGACCAAGTGTCTCCCACAGTCCAGTGACCCTTCTGTCCAAATTTGGTAGAGGTAAGTCCTTGCATCCCCACGCCAGACAGTAATCCTGTGTACTGCGTGAACTGCAGCTGCTCGGGCTTCTGTGCACTTTTGCAAGACTTCCTTCGTGCACAGCCTAGCCCAGGTCCCAGGCACTCCGTCCTGCATTGCCCAACTCGCTGAGTTGGACTCCGACTTCGTGGGACCCCCCTTTGTGACTCTGAGTCGACCGCTGTCCTCAGATCTTCTAAGTGCCTGTTCAGGTACTTCTGCGGGTGCTGCCTGATTCTGCTGGGGCTGTGTGAGTTGCTGAGCGCCCCCCCCCCTTCTGTCTCCTCCTCCAAGGGGCGACCTACTGGTCCTTCCTGGGCCCCAGCAGCACCCAAAATCCTCAACTGCGACTCCTGCAGCTAGCAAGGCTTGTTTGCGGTCTTTCTACATGGAAACAACTCTGCATCCTCCAGCACGCCGTGGGACATCTTCTGACCAAAGGAGAAGTTCCTGGCACCTTCCGTTGTTGCAGAATCTGCAGCTTCTTCTACCCGGAGGCAGCCCTTTTGCACCTTCATCAGGGGTTTAGTGGGCTCCTGCCCCCCCGGACACTTGCGTGACTCTTGGTCCCCTATCTTTACAGGTCCTCAGGTCCAGGAATCAGTCTTCAGTGTTTTGCTGGCAGTTGTTGTCCTTGCAGAATCCCCTATCTCGACTTTACTGTCTTTCTGGGGTAGTAGGGTAACTTTACTCCTACTTTTCAGGGTCTTGGGGTTGGGTATCTTGGACACCCTTAGTGTTTTCTAACAGTCCCAGCGACCCTCTACACACTACACTAGGCATGGGGTCCATTTGTGGTTTTCATTCCACTTTTGGAGTATATGGTTTGTGTTGCCCCTAGGCCTATTTCTCCTTATTGCATTCTATTGTGATTCTACATTTGTTTGCACTACTTTTCTAACTGTTACTTACCTGCTTTTGGTTTGTGTACATATCATTTGCGTATATTACTTGCCTCCTAGGGGAGTATATCCTCTGAGATACTTTTGGCATATTGTCAGTAAAATAAAGTACCTTTATTTTTAGTAAGTCTGAGTATTGTGTTTTCTTGTGATATAGTGCTATATGATATAAGTGGTATAGTAGGAGCCTTGCATGTCTCCTAGTTCAGCCTAAGCTGCTCTGCTATGGCTACCTCTATTAGCCTAAGCTGCTAGAACACCTCTATTCTACTAATAAGGGATAACTGGACCTGGCACAAGGTGTAAGTACCCCAAGGTACCCACTATAAGCCAGGCCAGCCTGTGGGAACAAAGGTACAGTTTAGGGAAAGAACACTGGTGCTGGGGCCTGGTTAGCAGGGTCCCAGCACACTTTCAATCATAACTGGCATCAACAAAAGGTAAAAGGTCAGGGGGTAACCATGGAAAGGGAGGCATTTCCGTACACAATCCCCTCCCCCCCAAAAGGAAAGAAGATGAGACTAACCTTTCCCAAGAGAGTCTTCATTTTCTAAGTGGAAGAACCTGGAAAAGCCATCAGAATTGGAATGGGCAGTCCCAGGTCTGTGTTCCACTACAAGTTCCATTCCCTGTAGGGATATGGACCCCATCAACAGTTTAGGGTTTTCTCCTTTCATTTGCATCAGCCATCTGAGAGGTCTGTGGTCAGTTTAAACTGTGAAGTGAGTACCAAAACGGTATGGTCTCAACTTCTTCATGGACAAACCACACCAAAGGCCTTCCTCTCAAAGGCACTTGAATGCTGCTCCCTGGGGAGTAACTTCCTGCTAATAAAAGCAACAGGCTGTTCAACGCCATCATCATTTGTTTGGGACAGGACTGCTCCTATCCCATGCTCAGAGGCATCAGTCTGCACAATTAACTGCTCTGAATAATCTAGAGCTTTCAAAACTGGTGCTGAACACATACCTTCTTTCAGTGTGCCAAAGGCCTATTGACAGTCCAAGGTCCAGTTACCTTTCTGGGCATTTTCTTGGAGTTAAGTTCTATGAGGGGTGTCACTATGGATCCATATCCCTTCACAAACCTTCTATAGTACCCAGTCAAGCCAAAGAATTCCCTGACTTGAGTCTGGGTTTTTGGAGCTCCCAGTCCAGAATAGTCTTGATCTTGGGTTGGAGTGGCTGAACTTGGCCTCAACCTACAAGGTGTCCCAAGTAAACCACAGTACCCTGCCCTATCTGACATTTGGATGCCTTGATAGAGAGGCCTGCTGCTTGCAGGGCCTGCAGAAACCTTCCTCAGGTGGACCAGGTGATCCTGCCAGTTGGAGCTAAAGACAGCAATATCATCTAGATATGCTGCACTATAGGACTCCAAGCCAGCAAGAACTTGATTCACCAACCTTTGGAAGGTGGCAGGGGCATTCGTTAAGCCAAAGGGCTTAACAGTAAACTGATAATGCCCATCAGGTGTAGAGAATGTTGTCTTTTCTTTTGTTCCAGGTGCCATTTTGATTTGCCAGTACCCTGCTGTCAAGTCAAAGGTACTTAAGAATGTGGATGCACCTAATTTGTCAATGAGCCCATCTGCCCTTGGGATGGGGTGAGCATCTGTCTTGGTGACAGAGTTAAGCCCTCTGTAGTCCACACAAAACCTCATCTCTCTCTTTCCATCTTTGGTGTGAGGTTTGGGGACCAAGACCACTGGGCTAGCCCAAGGACTGTCAGAGTGCTCTATCACTCCCAACTCCAGCATCTTGTGGACTTCCACTTTGATGCTTTCTTTGACTTGGTCAGACTGTCTGAATATTTTATTCTTGACAGGCATACTGTCTCCTGTATCCACATCATGGGTACACAGGTGTGTCTGACCAGGGGTCAAGGAAAAGAGCTCAGCAAACTGCTGGAGGACCTTCCTGCAGTCAGCGTGCTGTTGGCCAGAGAGGGTGTCTGAATAGACTCCATTTACTGAACCACCTTTAGGGTCAGTGGAGAGGAGATCAGGGAGAGGTTCACTCTCTGCTTCCTTGTCCTCATATGTAACCATTAACATGTTTACATCTGCCCTGTCATGATAGAGTTTAAGGCGGTTAACGTGGATCACCCTCTTGGGGGTCTGGCTAGTGCCCAGGTCCACCAGGTGGGTGACCTGACTCTTCTTTTCTAGCACTGGGTAAGGGCTACTCCATCTGTGCTGAAGTGCCCTGGGAGCCACAGGCTCCAGAACCCAGCCTTTCTGCCCTGGCTGAAAATCAACCGTAGCAGCCTTTTGGTCATACAACTACTTCTGGAGTTGTTGGCTGGCCTCAAGGTTTTTGCTTGCCTTTTCCATGTACTCTACCACCCTAGAGCGGAGAACTAGTACATAGTCTACTACATCTTGTTTAGGCTCATGGAGAAGTCTCTCCCTGCCTTCTTTTACAAGTGCCAGTGATCCCCTTACAGGATGGCCAAACTGAAGCTCAAAGGTGGAAACCCTACTCCCTTCTGTGGCACCTCTCTGTAGGCAAAAAGCAGGCATGGCAAGAGGACATCCCATCTCCTTTTGAGTTTTTCAGGGAGCCCCATGACCATGCCCTTCAGTGTTTTGTTAAACCTTTCTACAAGACCACTGGTTTGTGGATGGTATGGTGTGGTGAACTTGTAAGTCACCCCACACTCATTCCACATTTGTTTCAGGTAAGCTGACATGAAGTTCGTACCTCTGTCAGAAATCACCTTCTTAGGAAATCCCACTCAGGTAAAAATACCTAGGAGTGCTTTAGCTACTGCAGGAACAGTAGTGGACCTAAGGGGAATTGCCTCAGGGTACCTGCTAGCATGATCCACTACTACCAAGATATATTGGTTCCCTGATGCTGTGGGAGGTTCAAGTAGACCCACTATGTCCACTCTCTCAAAGGGGAACCCCACCACTGGAAGTGGAATGAGTGAGGCCTTTGGATGGCCACCTGTCTTACCACTGGCTTGACAGGTGACACAGGAGGTGCAAAACTCCTTAACCTTCTGGGATATATTGGGCCAATAGAAATGGTTGACTAATCTCTCCCAAGTCTTGTTTTGTCCCAAATGCCCAGCAATGTCATGGGCTAAGGTCAGAATGAACTCCATAAACTCCTGAGGCACTACCACTCTCCTAGTGGCACCAGGTTTGGGATCTCTTGGCTCAGTGTAAAGGAGTCATCTTCTAAATAGACCCTGTGGGTTCCACTGACATTGCCTTTTTCTTGCTCAGCTGCTTGCTGTCTTAGGCCTTCACGAGTGGGACAACTCTTTTGTCCCTTACACAGCTGTTCCCTTGAGGGTCCCCCCGGGCCCAAGAGCTCAACCTGATAAGGCTCCAGTTCCATGGACTCAGTTCCCTCAGGCCCTGTTCTGTGCCCTTGTCTTGATACACACCAGTTCAGGGATACCCAGCATGGCTGCATGGGTCTTGAGCTCTACCTCAGCCCATGCTGAGGACTCCAGATCATTCCCTAGCAGGCACTCTACTGGAATTGCAGAGGAGACTACCACCTGTTTCAGGCCAGTGACCCCTCCCCATTCTAAAGTTACCTTTACCATGGATGGACTTTAGTTTGATTATCAGCATTAGTGACTGGATATGTTTGTCCAGCCGGGTACTGTCCCGGGGAAACCAGTTTGTCTGTCGCCATAGTGACACTGGCACCTGTATCCCTCAGGGCTTCTACTCTAGTCCCATTGATCAAGAGCTGCTGTCTGTATTTTGCCATGTTAGGCAGCCAGGCAGCAAGTGTGGCCAAATCCACCCCACCCTCTGAGACTAATGTAGCTTCAGTGTGGAACCTGATTTGCTCTGGGCACACTGTTGATCCCACCTGGAGACTGGCTATTCCAGTACTAACTGGAGTAGTATTTGGTGTGGGACTTTTCTTTGGACAGGCCTTGTCTCTAGTCCAAGCTGTCTACAGTTTTGACACCAGGCCTTCTTGGGATCAGAGTTTTTACCCTGATACCCATTTGTGGACTTTGAAGAGGCTCAGGGCCCACCCTCATGAGCAGGTTTTTGGGGCCCTGTAGAAGACTCTTTACTTTTGCCATTGGATGTCTCACCACCCTTCCCCTGGGGAGGCTTTGTGCCCCTTTCTTTTGGTCACCCCCTGTGGAAGTCTTGGTCACACTAGTCTAGACCCAATGGTCTGCCTTCTTTCCTAATTCTTGGGGAGAAATTGGACCAAGGTCTACCAGGTGTTTATGTAGTTTGTCACTGAAGCAATTACGTAACAGATGTTCTTTCATAAACAAGTTATACAGCCCATCATAATCACTTACACCAGTGCCAGTTATCTAATCATCCAGTGCTTTGACTGAAAAGTCAACAAAATCAACCAAGGTCTGGCTCGAGGATTTTTGAGCCCCCTGAACCTAATCCTGTACTCCTCAGTTGAGAATCCAAAGCCCTCACTCAGGGCAGCCTACATGAGGTCATAATATTCTGCATCTTTACCAGAGAGTGTGAGGAGTCTTTCCTACACCTTCCAGTGAACATTTCCCAAAAGAGAGCTCCCCAGTGAGATCTGCTTACTTTTCTGGTTGCACAAGCCCTCTCAAATGCTGTGGACCACTTGGTGATATCATCACCATCTTCATATTTAGTTACCATCCCTTTGGGGATCTTTAGGATGTCAGTATTATCTCTGACCCTATTTAAGTTGCTGCCACCATTGATGGGACTTAAACCCATCTCTTTTCTTTTCCTTTCTATGGCTAGGAGATGTTTCTCCAAAGTCAATCTCTTGGCCATCATGGCTAGCATGATGTCCTCTTCATTGAGACTGTCCTCAATGCTCACAGAGGCAATGGACTCCCCTGTGGACGAACCAGGCTCTCTGACTATGATTTTTGGAGTCAGGGTTCTGGGAACCCTGTCTTCCCTATTTAGGACAGGAGGGAGGAGTTCTTCCTCCTGTTCACTAATTTCCCCATCTGAAGGAGCATCCTCCAAATCAGAGGGGTGGTCCCTTGTGAACTCTGCCAAGAGCTCCTGAAGCTTTGCCTTGATAGGGTTGGACCCAATCTTTATCTTTTTTGGCTTACAGAGAGACCTTAACTCTGTCATCCCCAGAAGCATGTAAGGTGTGAGGTTGCATTCCATCACTGTCTCATCTGTGTGACTCTATATCACTCTAAAAGTTGGGATTACTTTTTATGGATCTAAAACTACTTCTAGAACGTAAATCCAAACTTTTACAAACTTTTAAATCTAAAAGAAATGCTAACAGGGACTTACACAAGGCCCTAGCAGGACTTGAATGTTTTAAAGAAAAATTGTCAAATTGCAAAAATCTATTTCTAATGATAGTTTTTTTTTGGGGAATTTTAGTCGTGTGATCAGATACTGGCTGAGTTGTCCAGCAAATGCAAAGTCTTAGACCCCGCCTCTGATCCACCAATGTAGGAAGTTGGCTCTGTATCTACTATCTCAAAGTAAGAGATAGTGTGCACAGAGTCCACGGGTACCCCTTAGAGGTTGACAGTGGCAAAATTAGATAATACTAATGCTCTATTTTGTGGTAGTGTGGTCGAGCAGTAGGCTTATCAGAGGGTAGTGTCAAGCATTTGTTGTACACACACAGGTAATAAATGAGGAACACACACTCAAAGACAACTCCAGGCCAATAGGTTTTTTTAATACAAAAACATATTTTCTTAATTTATTTTTAGAACCACAAGATTCAAATTTGAGGTAAGTACATACAATGCAAGGTACTTCACACAGATAAGTATACACCTTTGACTTAAAACAGTAGTACACACAGTTTTGGTTAAAATGGCAATAAGCTATTTTAAAAGTGGACACCGCAAAAATCAACAGTTCCTTGGGGAGGTAAGTTTTGGTTAGTTTCTCAGGTAAGTAAAGCACTTACACAGTCAGTCTCCTGGGCATAGGCAGCCCACCGTTAGGGGTTTAAGGCAACCCCAAAGCCACAGCACCAGCAACACAGGGCCGGTCAGGTGCAGAGGTCACAGGAGGGCCCAAAACACACAGGCGCCTATGGAGAACAGGGGTGGTCCGGTTCCAGTCTGCTAGAAAGTACCTGCGTCCTCGGGGAGCAGACCAGGGGGGTTTTGTAGAGCACTGGGTGGGACACACACAAGCACACAAAGCACACCCTCAGTGGCACAGGGGGAGCCAGGTGCAGTGTGCAAAGTAGCCGTCGGGTTTGCTATAGAAAGCAATGGAGGGATCCGGGGGTCACTCTGGTGATGCAGGCAGGGCACAGGGGGGCTTCTCGGGCCAGCCACCGACTGGGCTAGGATGAGGGCCACCTGCTGGTCACTCCTGCACTGGTAGGTGGTTCCTCTCGGTCCTGGGGGCTGCGGGCGCAGTGCTTGGTCCACGCATTGGGTTCCTTTGTTACCAGGCAGTCGCAGGGAGCCTCTGGATCCTCTATGCAGGCATCGCCGGGGGTGCAGGGAGGTCGACTCAGGATGTCCACGTCGTTGGAGCCCTCTCTGCAGTGTTTGTTGTCCTGAACTTAAGCCGGGGGAGTCAGGTGCAGAGTGTGAAGACTGACACTTCTGCCGGGAAATGAGTCTCTTTAAAATAGTTTCAAAGTTGCAAGTTTGTAGCTGTTTCTGAACAGTGCCGCTGTTCTAAGGAGGTTCCTGGTCCTTTGGGTGCAGGGCAGCCCTCTGAGTCCACAGAGGTCGCTGGTCTGCGGGATATGTCGCTGTGCAGGTTCTTTGAGTCTGGAGACAGGCCAGTAGGGCTGGGACCAAGTCAGTTGTCATCTACGTCGTCTCTCTTCTTCTTGTAGGTTGCAGGAATCTGATTTCCTGAGTTCAGGGTCGCCCCTAAATACTGAATTTAGGGGTGCGTTTAGGTCTTGAGGGCAGTAGCCAATAGCTACTGCCCTGGAGGGTGGCTACAGCCTCTTTGTGCCTCCTCCCTGAGGGGAGGGGGGCACATTCCTATTCCTATTGGGGGAATCCTCCAAAACCAAGATGGAGGATTTCTAAAGGCAGGGGTCACCTCAGCTCAGGACACCTTAGGGGCAGACCTGACTGGTAGGTGACTCCTCCTTGTTTTCCTGATTATCTCCTCCGGACTTGCTGCCAAAAGTGGGGGCTGTGTCTGGAGGGGCGGGCATCTCCACTAGCTGTGATCTCCTGGGGCGCTGTAACAACAGGCATGAGCCTTTGAGGCTCACCGCCAGGTGTTACAGTTCCTGCAGGGGGAGGTGAGAAGCACCTCCACTCAGTGCAGGCTTTGTTCCTGGCCACAGTGACAAAGGCACTCACCCCATGTGGCCAGAAACTCATCTGATTGTGGCAGGTTGGCAGGGAAATGGTCAGCCTAACACTAGGATTCGGACTGGCATGCAGGGGGCATCTCTAAGATGCCCTCTGTGTGCATTTTACAGTAAATCCCACACTGGCATCAGTGTGCATTTATTGTGCTTAGAAGTTTGATACCAAACTTCACAGATTTCAGTGTAGCCATAATGGAACTGTGGAGTTCGTATTTGACAGACTACCAGACTATATACTCTTTATGGCTACCCTGCACTTACAATGTCTAAGGTTTGGCTTAGACACTGTAGGGGCATAGTGCTCATGTAACTATGCCCTCACCTGTGGTATAGTGCACCTTGCCTTAGGGCTGTAAGGCCTGCTAGAGGGGTGACTTACCTATACCACAGGCAGTGGGTTAAGGGCATGGCACTCTGCGGGGAATGCCATGTCAACTTAGTCATTTCTCCCCATCAGCACACACAAGCTGTGAGGCAGTGTGCATGTGCTGAGTGAGGGGTCGCCAGGGTGGCATAATACATGATGCAGCCCTTGGGGACCTTCCCTGGCCACAAGGTCTTTGGTACCATGGGTACCATTTACAAGGGCTTAACTGTGTGTGCCAAGGTGTGCCAATTGTGGAAACAATGGTACAGGTTTTGGAAAGAACACTGGTGCTGGGGCCTGATTAGCAGGATCCCAGCACAAAGTAGCATCACTATCAGGTGAAAAGTGGGGGATAAAAATGCCAACAAGGGCACTTTCCTACACAAGCCCCTCCCAAATGAAAGAGGATGAGACTAACCTTTCCCAAGAGAGTCTTCATTGTCTAAGTGGAAAAACCTGGAAAGTCCATTTGCATTGGCATGGGCAGTCCCAGGTCTGTGTCCCACTGAAAAGTTTAGGGTTCCCACCTTTCATTTGCATTAGTTATCTGAGAGGTCTGTGGTCAGTTTGAACATTAAAGCGAGTACCAAACAAGTATGATCTCAGCTCTTTCAGTGACCAAAGCACAGCAAAGGCTTCCCTCTCAAAGGCACTCCAACGCTGTTCCCTGGCCACAGGGCCCTTGGTACCAGGGGTACCAGTTACAAGGGACATATCTGTGTGCCAGGGCTGTGCCAATTGTGGGAACAAAGGTGCAGTTTAGGGAAAGATCACTGGTGCTGGGGCCTGGTTAGCAGGTTCCCAGTACTTATTAAATCATAACTGGCATCAACAAAAGGCAAAAGGTTAGGGGGTAACCATGCCAAGGGAGGCATTTCCCTACACATGTCATCATATAATGCTGCTACATAGTTTCATAATTGGAGAATTAGGGTAGTCACAACTGAATACAATATGAATTGAGTCCCACCAAAATATTTTCTCTCCATCCCGATCACTCATCTTCCACACCAAAATGCTCTAGCCAGGTTCTCCAAAAGTTCTTATATTTAGTGGGCAACCCAATAATAGATACAGATTAATTACATGTGGCACATCTCTCCATGCCTGACACCACTTTGTCAATGGGGAGTTCTGTGTACTGAAACAGTGTTTTGTTGTGTCTAGCTTCCCTATCAGAAATAAGATTCCCAGAAACCTAAATTCGTGTCTGGAGCTTACCCTCTCCTTCACTATGCCCAGAATGGCAATCTTGGGGTCAGCTCGATTGGTTCCAATCTCCCTCCAGTAAAGATATGGATATTTCAGGAGATGAGCAGGTCAGATGTGAGAAATTGCTGTTCCCATCCCCTCGCTTGGAACAGATGGGTGGGGGAGACAGGTTTGCCCATCTTTTTTAGATATGGGGGTGTCATATAATCTCTGTAGCACTTTGAATTGGATCAGCTGAATGCATGAAGATATTGCCACCTCATGCAAGGTAATTTCAGCTTCTGCCCAGCCTTTGTTCTCAAGCGCCCCAACCTCTTCCTCCCATTGCTGCCTCAATACTTTAAGGTAATCTGGTGTGTTAATGCCCATTACAGTCACAAATCTGTGCATTTGCCAAAAGGTTCCAAAGTTGAATTTGCGGAGTTACCTCAACCTAGGCTGGAAACAAGCAAGTATATGTTTGATCTGTAAATAGCTATAAAATAAGGTTTTATGGAATTCTTTCAATATTGTGTCATATAATTCAATAAGAATACCTTCCCAGATGCTCTTTAATTCTGATATGCATATGAGATCCCACTGTCTAAATAATATTAGAGACACAACCTGAAGGAGCCCACCACCCTATCATAGTTGGGTCTACCACATTAGCTTATCATGCCACTCAATCCAATGCAAGGCCTTGTGCCATGCATCCGACACCACTTTCGAAGGTGGTGGGAAGGAGTTAAGAATTGAACTCCTGTACACGTTCCCTAGAAGACTTGGCCCTATGAGTAGATGTAGTTCCAGTGTTATTGCTGGGTCTTCTCCACCATTAAACAGCCACTTGTTAATTACGTGGAGTTTTGCCACCAGTAATAAAGTTGCAGATCAGCCATTGCCAGGCCTCCATTGCCTGTTGGGCGTATTTATTTGACGTGATTCGTGGGGTCTTCCCATTCAGAATAACCGCCCGGGCCTAATTCTTTTTGTGTACACCCTGTATTATTTGTTTGTCATTTATCAGTGTATTTTTGACTAGTCCTTTTTGACTAAACGTTGAGTTTGTCATTTGACCCACAACGGAACAGATGTAGCAAATGTGATGCATTTGGTCAAACAGATGGTGTACAGACGTGTTGCAGTAAATGTGATTTTAAGTTATTTTGTTAGAATAATTTTCTCACGGAAGGTTATGAAATAGCACAGACGGGAGAAAGAATGATGCGAGTACTTCATTGAAATGACTGAACGAGAAATTGGCTACGTCAAAGAACTCACTTGTTACATTTGAAGATAGTGATATTCCCCCAGTATCAGTGTGATAAGGGTGCACGGCAATCTGTGTCATTGATGGAACTGGCACCCCTGGAAAAGAAACCGCTGTGGCAGCAAGAGACGGCGTTGTCACAGAATAGGGAAACTGGGCTCCAATAAAAGCAGGGTGGACACCCTAAAAGTAAAAAATATATAATTAATAAAAGAATACCTCACAGCATAGTACGGTAAAAGAGAAGCACAGTTGTTTATTTGTTCTCTGCCATATGTGTCTTCTTTCAATTCAAAACATCAGAATGTTTCCGCGATTGGGCTGAATCTTGGAACATATTTGAACAGCAAACATTTCGGTTCACAAAATGATCTTTAAAAAAACACGCATTTATAAAGCAACATTTTAGGCACATTTTAATACAGCCAATTGAAATTAACTGTGGACATATTACAATACATTTGTGTGAAAATAATCCAATAGCTGACCCCCAAAAAATGATAAATGCGAAACATGTTGACCCCCTTCGTTAGGGATGGTCTGGTAGTTCCCCACCCCTTCTTCTAAATACTCGTGGGAGAGAGTGATTGACCATTGTCTCTGTTTCACTCTCTTGATCATTTTTAATCTTGGCCTCAACCCCTCTTATGGATTAATAAAATTGTTACCCTTTGTTTCGGGTTTGTGAGCTAATTTTAATCTTTAGTTTGACTCTCCTAGCTTTTCCTTTTCCAAACTCACTCTTGGGGTCTTGGAATCATCGAGAAAAGATCTCCGGCAAAGAGCCCCCCCTTGGGGGGGTGCCCGTCAGACATTGCAGCGCCGGTCTGACGAGGAGCAACTCCGATGATGAAGCATTCTTGCTCCTAGAATTTAGGACTCCTCCGTATCCTTTCACCTATTTCTCCTTTGGAACAGAGTATCTTGTTTATTTTTATAGAATTAACAACGGGAGGGCACACACTGGACCATCATTCCTCCCTATCCCCCTGTTTATTATTCTCCCAGTTAACCAATGTAGACAGCTTTCTAATCTTCAGATCGTTCAAAACTAATCCAAACTGAAAAAATCATAGCACCAACAATGCCACCAGCTACTTGTGAAGTACTAAGTCTGACTCTTCCATTAACCACTAGTCCCTTATCTATTTCATCTACATGATAAACCTTGCGAAACACTAAAGCTAAATAGCAGCTACGTAAACAATTTGCAGGAGGTTGAAAAACAAGCATTCTTCCCACACACATGAACTCCAGGAACAACAGGATCCTTTCTCACAATTTTCTAAACTCCTATAACTTCCAATCTCTGTACACAATCCAAATTTAACCACAAATGTATTAAAGAGGTTACATAATCACAAGTGCTCCTGTGTGCTGCACTTTAAACTACCGCTATTTCAGCAGACAGCTCCAATACACCAAGCAGGTCTATTACATAATTCCCATTTCTAACTGGAGATCTAAAGGAAGTCATATAACCTCACTGGGACCACAAATGCCTGAAATCGTGGACTACGCAAACCAATATTAGCTATCAGTACAGACTGTGGTTAGAGATACAGCAAGCTCTAGTAAGAGTGATCAGTTCAGCCACCTGTGTGGAGGATACACTGCACAAACAACTGGAGGCAACCACTACACCTTCTAAGGTGCACATGGCATGAGCTCCCCTCAGAAGTCCTCGTTCATCTCTTAAATAAGAGCTGTCCACAAACAGAATACAATTGGGCATTTACAGAGGGACATCTCAAATGTCTGGTCTTGGCGTACAATTCTGCAACATCTTGTCAGTCATGGCTAGCCACATCATTATCTTCATCAGACACAGGGAATGACAACAGTGTGGCAGGTTTGAGGCAAGTACATCTCCTTAGCGTGATGTTATTGGCACCAAGTATCACTTGCTCATAATGCGTACCCCACAGCAATACCTTCATAGCGGTGAATGCTCACCCCAACTGCAGCCACTGTCTTTAGGCAACCTGGCAACGCTGCAGCCACAGGGACAGATGTATAAAAAAATATGCAACGGAGTGCTTCGATTCTCCATGGATTTATTTCAGTACAGTCAGGACCACCCTTCCTGTTCGTAGCGTTATAAGACAAAATCCTTCTCATACTCTTGCGCTTTCCTAGGGCCAGAACGTGACAGCAAAGTTCTCTCAGCTTGAGGACTGAACATATGCATTTGTTGTCACAAGGTAGTAAATCAGACTCACCTTTGTGTGTAAGCCTTTTTAGAGGCTTGGCCATTACAGAAAATTGGAAATCCACTGAAAACAGTAGTCCACCATTCCCATGAACATCCTAACTTTGCTTTGTGTCATGGGAGGGTTCATTGTCAGAACGTTAAAGATTCTGTCAATTCACCTTTATAGCCCCCTTCTCAATATGATGTCCCAAATACACAACCACCTTCTGAAAGTATTGTAGTTTGGTAGGGTAACATTTGTGACCATTTTGGGGTAAGTGATTCAACAATGCAATAGTGTCTTGTCTAAGTGCATCTTGGGTTACCAACGCAACAAGTAGGTTGTTGTATTGTACCAGGGCTGAGCTGCAAAGCAACTGTATGGTCTACAATTTTTTTTCAGTATTTGATTAAAGATTGAAGGACTCTCTGTATGCCCCTGTGAACTTGGCAGCATGCCATAATTTTATTTTGGAATCCGAATGCAAAAAGGAACTGACTTCCCTCATGTAGAAGAATAGAAAAGAATGTTCGACGCAGGTCGAGACCACGAACCACTCAGCGTCGAAAGGTATTTGGGAATGTATCACAGAAGGATTTGTATCACGGGACAACATGGGATAACAATAGTATTGAGCTTTCCTGAGTCCTGCACAATTCCTCACCTTTTGCTTGGTTTCTGAAAACTCATTGTAGGGGAATGCAGGGACTCCATGGGATCTCTTTTAAGATACCTTGTTCTAGCATGGATTAGATCACTGGTGTAATTCCAGCCACAGCTTCTGGTGAGAGTTTGTACAGGATACTCTCCATTTTGCTTGATGGATATTCTTGTCACAGCTCCGATTGCCCCCATCGCCCCATGGCTTGTTCGTTACTGTAAACATTCACCTTGCATTAGGTATGCACATGAGATGCGTTATCAGCGTAATTCTGATGCAGAGCTATGTTAATGTGAACAGGTGACAGACATTATAGAGACACTATGATACTATGGCAGAGGTATTGTGATGCTACTGATAAAAATGCCATGCAGCCAGTGATAAAGACACTAATGACGCATACTGATGCAGGGATTATTGGCATACCGTAGGCTGAAATCAGTGAGAGCCAGGAGTCAGTGTGTTATAAATTTTCCCACCGTGATCAGGGCAATCGCATAATTGTATGTTTACTATCACAGAGTGTGACCATGCCCGCCCAGATTGCCAAACACAACACGGTCTAATACCGCAAGAGCAGGCAAGATCTCAGCTGCGGCAGTGGTATAAGTAGTGGCCCCACCCTTTGCCAACCGCTTGCAATTGTGGTTCAAGGAATAAGCGGAAGCAGTGGTTCTCTCCTGCCAAAATCCTCCAACCGATATGCGGCCTGTGAGTCAGTCTTGCAAGAGCAAGCCCTAGCTACAGTGCGGAACAGGTAAAAGGCTGATTGCCCTCTTTGTTGTACAAGACTGTACTAATCACTATTGTTTAAGTCGAAGAACAGTGTGAGACACAGTGGTTAAGCATGGAATAACAGTACTGAGCCACAGGAGTGTGGTTAATGTCAAAACCTGATGACCAATGTGTACAAGTAACTTTTCAGTTAGAATTCTGGTGGATTGATTACAAGGCACCAGCAAGACATTGAGAATAAGTGCTAGGTAAGAAACTCTTGGGCATTAAACAGACCACATTGACTGTGTAAACCATGTCAACTGTTTTCAAGTCTAATAATACTCAGATGCTCGTATGAGAAAGGCTATGTGGTTACTACTCCTAAGTGAATTGTGTGAATTCCCTAATGCTACATTTCTGAATACGAATACCAAGAATTTGACTTCAAAGTTAATGAACTTCCTAGTTGAAAGCATCTCAAGACATTGATGTTTATTCTAGTACTTGTGTCAGAAAGCAAGGATTCTCCTATCTACGAACACCATATGACTCCCAGATTTATCCACAGTTAAGAAACTGAATTACAAGTGTAAGGTATATAGCACGGTGTCTACCACTGCATAGATTTTCAGTTAACTAGGATCTACACCTTGTTCCTTCCTCCTCACAATACCCTCCCTAAAACCCTTCCCATCATCTGGCCACTCTGATCCTCTGTTGTAATGTTCAGTGTTGGTGTTGCCGGATGGTGGGCCTATCAAGGGTGCTGCTCCCGAGGAACCATCACTCTTGACAGATTTGCAAGCCCTTACAATTAGGTTCCTCCTGTGCAGTGCTATCAAGATGTCTTCCCTTGATGATATAGGAAAATGCTTCCAGCCTAGCAGAAGGATTTAGCAACAGCAGGATAAGAAACAGCTTCTTGGCTGGTCAGGTAGTGCAGTTTTATATTCACGTGAGAACAGGTAGTCAAACCTCACCACTTCCAATGCACAACACTATTAGTTCAACAACTCCAGCAAAATCCGTGACTGTGCCCATGCCTGTCCCTTTAGCACCACTAAAACATTTCACCCAGGACCGATCCTGCTGCAATGTGGGTAGTATCCCTAGATCATTCCGATGATAGATTATTATAGAATTGGATATAGATAAATTAATAGAAAGTGCACTATGCCCTAAGTTGTCAAGGCGGTTTTAAGTGGGAAGGCCTTTAAGTCTGAATTCAAAAAAATATTTGTCAGGAGCACTATCTCAGGTTCAGCTGATCGCAAATTGCTGGAATGAACACAAGGTAATAATTCTCTACCTCACACAGTTTAACTGACTGATAGCAGAAACCAACTGACTGATAGCAGAAACCAACTGAAAATGCAACATTATACTGCCCAACCTGAGAAAAAAAGACTGAGACCGTCCTATACTATAAAACCTACCATTCCAATGCAAACTCTTGTACGTTACTACACAGAAACTACCAAAACAAGTCTTAAGTTGGTGTCACGACCAACCATTATCTGGACACCTGGGTGTTTTGCTTTCACTAATGACCGAGCTGAAAACAATCTCTGGAATGCACTTCTTAGTTTAAAGGAAACATTTATTATTACTTCACCACGAGGTTCCTGAGAGAGATTAGTAGGTTGGAGGCACACGTTTAAAAATAGTCACAGCAATGAAAGGAAAATATATCAAAGTGATTATCAATTGCAATGTACACAGCAAATATATGTGATTATATTATAGCATAACTGTCAAAGCAAAAAATAAAAGTCAAAATTCATCACCATAGGGCCTATCACTGCTCATCATCTTTCTCATGCCCGCAAGTTGATGACTCCTGTTCAACTGCAAGAAAGAGATTTTCCCCCCTTACGGGACAGGTCAGGCAGCTGATGTCCACTCCTGACTGAAGTCTCAGAAAATTCCCTTTGCTGCTGCCCAGGGACACCTTTTGTAGATTAAATAATGAAAAAGCCTGCTGACAGGCCCTTCCCTCTAATAGTCAAAACATGCTGGCTACTGTAGGTCAGAGTTGGAAGAAACAAGAGTTGAAAGTTGGCCAAGTTGTCAATGCTGTCTTTCCCAAGGCTGACTAGAGAAAAAAACAAAATATGAGCTTCCTTATCATGCTAGTGTTCGGTGAGAGAAAATACGAAAAACACTAGCTTGGTTTACCACGTGGAAAAACACAGCTCATCTGCAATGTCTCAACTGCAATGTCTGAAGCCACGTTAAAGCCAATAGGCAGCTAAACTGAATACAGAATGTAATGTCTAATGCCACATTAAAGCCAATAGGCAGCTAAACTGAATACAGAATGTAATGTCTAATGCCACGTTAAAGCCAATAGACAGCTAAACTGAATACAAAATGTAATGTGCTACTGGTGAACATTGAACAACTAATATGCACAGTGGTGAAACACAAAGTCCGTGGTCAAACATAATTATTTTCACTACACCGGGGCATACCAAAACCACTGAATTAATCAGTAAACATTTTTGGTGGCCAACAAGGAAAACAGACATAGCCTTGTATATAAAAAAGTGAGATCTGTAACAGAGCAAAGGCAGACCAGTCAAAGAAAAAAGAGCACTTACTCCCTATCCCAACGCCAAAACAGAGTTAGGAAGATATCTTGGTAGATTTTATTACAGCATTAGTGGAAGACCAAAGCAAAGACACAATTCTTGTGGTTGTCGACGATTTGTCAAAGATGGCTCATTTTACTGCCGATGCGAGGATTCCCATAGCTGTAGAAGTAGTTACTCATCTTTTACACCATGTTGTGCACCTCCATGGTCTGCCAAAAACTATTGCATCAGATGTGGCACCCAATTCACCCTCAGGCTCTGGAAAGCATGGTGTGCCGTAACAGTTGTGTCTCCGCAAGCTTTCATCCACAATCAGACGGCAAGAGTCAACCAAACTGTCAAACAACACCTGCGCTGCTATCTCTCAGATTCTCATAGCTCCTGGGTCAACTTGTTGTGGGGAGCAGAATTTGCCTATAACAATCTTAACCACTCTTCCACATAAATACCAACCTTTTATGCAAACTATGGTCATCACCCATGCTAAGTGCCCTTAATGCATCCACTTCTATCAAATCAAATACCTACTCTAGACCACAAGCTCCACGACATGTCAAAGATGGCCCTTTGGCTCAGTCGCAATGTTATGAGTGCTAAGGCTATTTACAAGAGGTTTGCAGACTGAAAGCGTCAACCAGGACCAATGTACCATCAAGGCTACTAAGTCTGGCTGTCCACAAAGAGGATGTCCTCCATCCTCTGTCCCTCTGATTGTCACCGCAATTGGTATTTGTTAGGGGCTACTGTCGCGGCTCCCATTGCCCCCGTCGCACTAAGGCACATCTGTTACTGTAAGGGTTGGAATATCAACGTAATTTTGATGAAATACTATGTTACTACATACAGGCGACAGAGCACTATGATGCTTTGGCAGAGGTGTTGCGACGCTATTGATAACAATGCCATGCATACAGTGATAAAGGCACTGATGACACTAATGATAGAGACATTAAAGGCACATCATAGGCTGAAATCAGTGTGAGTCAAGAGTTGCCCTGTTATAAATGTTAAAGCCCATCTTGATCTGTTCAATCACATAACTGTATGTTTACTATCACAAAGTGTAACTGCGCACGACCAGGTGGCCGAAAGCAACATGGACTAATACCACAAGGGCAGGCAAGATTTCGGCCGCCATCTTGGGTGTGCCCTAGCTGTTGCCAACCGCTTGCAATTCTGGTTGAAGGAAGAAGCGGAAGAGGTGGTTCTCTCCTGCTGAAATTTTCAGGCGCAAATAGCGGCCTGTCGGTCCGTCTTGCAAGTAATCCCTAACTACAGAGCGTAACAGGTAAGAGGCTGATTGCCTTCTTTGTTGTACACAATTGTACTAATCTTTTTTGTTTTAGTAGATGAACAGTGTGACGCATCGATTGCGCACAGGATATCAGTACTGAGTCACAGGAGTGTGTTCATGTTTAATCCTGATGACCAATGTCAACAAGTAACTTTTAAGTCCCAAGTATCATGAACTGATTACAAGGCACTAGTGAGACATTGAGAATAAGCGCTAGTTAAGAAACGCTTGGGCAATAAACAGAGCGCTTTGACTGTGTAAACTGTAGGAGGCTGGCTCAGTATATGGTGTACACCTATCAGTGAGGCATACTGTACAGAGTCCACGCAACCCTTAGTGATAGTGTAGGCGGCTCTAGATAACCAGAGCTCTCATAGGGGTAGCTATAGAGAGCAGCTAAGGCTTACCAGGAGGGTGTAAAGCAGCTGCAAATACCACACAGGTCAGTCAGTGAAGTACACACAGGAAGGAACCACACAGGTATTAGAAAAATATGTAATATTTAATATAACACACACTCTAGACATAACGTTGGTATATCTCCTAACTGGAGATATGGTCATACAAAAATATATTTAGTAACAGTTAAGTGAAGGCATAAAAAACATAGGTCCCTATGAGGGGGTTGGGGAGGGGGGCGGGCAAACCATATACTAAATAAAATGGAATGCAAAAAACCATACCCCACCCACACTATCACCCAAGGTCCCTTAGGACTAGGGAAGTACTACCACCCCAAAGGTAAGTAGGCAGGATTCGCCAGGTGCCCGTGTGCAGAGTAGAAATCTCAGGTTAGTGTCCATAGCATAACATGGGGAAGTCAGCAGGACCACCAACAAGCCTTGGGAAGAGCAAGAAGCGTTGTGCAGAGTGTGTAGGAGTTTTGGGGACCAGCAAGGTCCAGGTGACACAACCTTGGCAGGTAGGTAATGGAAAGCCCTGAGTTGTCAGGAGAGCCAGAGGGAATTGTTGGAGCCCCACAGCATGACTCTCTGGCAGCAGGCACAGGGAGGCCTCAGCAGCACAGCAAACAGGGATATCCACGTCACAGAAGTTGCAGAGAGGACATCGTTCTTGGAGCTGGAGAGTGCTGGAGACGGTTCCTGAAGTCCTGCAGATGAATCTAGGGACCTATCCTCAGGGGAGCCCATAAGGAACCCTAAAAGATGGCTGGACACTATTTGCAGTGACCCATCTATCGGGGGGGGCAGGGATGTCACCCACACCTAGACTAACCAGTCAGATGCTCCCAGGGGCTCTGCACATCTTATTTTTAAGATGGCAGAATCAAGTGGCCACCTGGCAGAGCTCTGTGCACCTCCGTAGGGGGTTTCCTGCATTGGTGCAAACCAGTTTCTGCAATTAGGGAACCAAATGTGCCCTTCAAAGCATTCTGGTGGCACTCAGAGGCACCCCCACCCCAGCCCAGAGACACCAATTTCTCAATAGGAGATGATCACACCTCTGTCCTACAGGAAATCCTTTGTTTTGCCTTCATCTGCCTGAGTTACGCTCAGCAGCAGGAGGGCAGAACAGTGTCTGGAGTCGGCAGCCGCATATGCTGGCATGCAGAACTTGCAAGGCTGTACAAGTAGACATGGGGGATCCCCTAGGGAACCCACAGAGTACATGGTATCATGTAACTAACGCAGGAATCAGTGTAGTTGTATGATTTCAACATGTTTGATACCAAACATGCCTATGTTCATTAAAGCCGTTAGTTATGGACCACCTGTGTTGCCCAGTGTCCACTACATACCTTAAGATGGCTTCCCCGGACTTACAAAGCCCAGGGAATTAAGTCTGGGGTTTGCAGGGGCACCTCTGCTCGTGCAGGGGTGCCCTCACACTTCGAAGCATGCACCCTATCCTTGGGCTAAAGGGCCTCCTTTAAGGGTGACTTACAGGATCAGAGTGCAGTGACCATGATATAAGGCAAAGGCAAAAATTGATGGTAACTATACTAGAAAGATGCTACTTTCCTACATAAACCATGTCACTTGCTTTCAACCCTGATTACACTTGGATGCATGTACGAGAAAGGCTATGTGGTTTTAACTAATAAGTGAGTAGTGCAAACTCTCTAATGCTACATTTCTGAATATAAATAACAAGAATTTGGCTCCTAAATTAACAAACGTCCTAGCTCAAATCATCCCAAGACATTGATATATATCCTAGTACTTATTCTCCTATCTATGAACACAGTAAGACTCCCAGTTTTCTCCACAAGTAAGAAACCGTGTTACAATTGTATGCATTAATATCCACATCTCGTTTCAGGTTGCCCTCTCTGCAGTACCCTCCCTAAAACCCTTCCCCTCATCTGGACATTCTGAACCTCTGCTGTATTATCCAGAGTCAGTGCTGCGAAAGCTGGGCATATTGAGGGTACTGCTCCCAAGGAACCAACACTCTTGACCATTCTCTCAGGTTCAACATCTTTGATCAGGCCAATATATCTGCAGGTACAATCCAAGAACTCTTCCTTTATGGAATCTTAAGTCAAGAGGTAAATCTTCCTTTGTCAAGCCGGTAACAGTAAGAAGGCTGAATCTTGTATATTCATTTTAAAGTCTGCATCTTCATCATCATATGTCTGAAGCTAAACATCATCCACTGTGCAACAGATCACACAGCTGAGTTTGCAGATTAAATTCCTGAGCTTCAACACCCCGACCGCACCCTCCTCCGTCACCACCTCGTACCCTAGCATCGCCAACCCCATCACCGCCTGGTCTAACGTCGACGACGACGCAACACGCACAATCATGAACTCCATCCACTCCGGATCACCGACTGACCCCTGCCCCCACCACATCTTCAACAAAGCCGACTCTATCATCGCGCCCCAACTCTGCAAGATTATCAACGCCTTCTTCGAAACAGGCACCTTCCCAGAAAACTGACATCAACGCCCTCCTCAAGAAACCAAAAGCCGACCCCAAGGACCTCAAGAACTTCCGCCCCATCTCCCTCCTCCCCAGCTAAAGTCGCAGAAAAGATCGTCAACCTTCAGCTGACACGCCACATCGAAGACAACAACGTTCTCGACTCCTCACAAACCGGATTTAGACGCAACCACAGCACCGAGACCGCCCTCATCGCCGCAACAGATGACATCAGACGCCAATTCTACTGCGGCGAGATCTCCGCCCTCATTCTCCTAGACCTCTCAGCGGCCTTCGACACAGTCTGCCACCACACCCTACTGTCACGCCTCCAAGAAGCCGGCATCCAGGAAAAAGCCCTAGCCTGGACCTCATCCTTCCTCTCCGGCAGAACACAGACCGTTCGCCTCCCACCCTTCCGCTCAGAAGCCAACAACATCATCTGCGGCGTCCCCCAGGGCTCCTCCCTGAGCCCTACGCTGTTCAACATTTACATGGCCCCCCTTGCACAAGTGGCCCGCCGTTTCGACCTCAACATCATCACCTACACCGACGACACCCAGCTCATCCTCTCCCTCACCAACGACCCTGCCACCGCCAAAGCCAACCTCCACAAGGGAATGAAAGCAGTCGCCGACTGGATGAGAAATAGCCGCCTGAAGCTCAACACCGACAAGACAGAAATCCTCATCCTCGGGACCTCCCCCTCCGCCTGGAACGACTCATGGTGGCCCACCACCCTCGGAACTCCCCCGACGCCCACCGACCACGCCCGCAACTTGGGATTCATCCTCGACTCCGCACTCTCCATGGACAGACAAGTCAACGCCGTCACCTCCTCCTGCTACAACACCCTCCGCAGGATCTACAAGTGGATCCCGACCGACACCAGGAAGACAGTGACCCACGCCCTCGTCAGCAGCAGACTGGACTACGGCAACGCACTCTATGCAGGAATCCCAGCGAAACACCTACAGCGACTCCAGCGCATCCAAAACGCCTCAGCCCGACTCATCACCAACGCACCCCGCCACAGCCACATCACCCCTCACCTCAAAGGACTCCACTGGCTCCCCGTCAACAAAAGGGTCACCTTCAAGCTCCTCACCCACGCACACAAAGCACTCCACAACACCGGCCCCTCCTACCTCAACGACAGACTCAACTTCTACACCCCGACCCGCCAACTGCGTTCCGCGAGCCTCGCCCTCGCCACCGTCCCCCACATCCAACGAACCTCCTCCGGCGGCAGATCCTTCACCTACCTCGCTGCCAAGACCTGGAACACGCTCCCTACCTACCTCCGGCAGACCCAAGACCTGCTGGCCTTCAGAAGACTCCTCAAGACCTGGCTCTTCGAGCAATAGCAGTCTCCCCCCAACCTCCCCGCCTCCCCCCCCCCCCACAGCGCCTTGGAACTCTAACGGGTAAGTAGCGCGCTGTGATTGATTGATTGATTGATTGATTGATTGATTGATAGACTGACTGCACTCAAACCACATATTACACACTAATGGTACTTTTCAAGAGGATCTATCTTTGTGGGGACTGAAACAGGGTTCTCAATGTGTTTGTCTAAGATAACTACTTTACTGAGAGGGGAAGGTTTGGTACATCTACAGTTCTGACAGTAGAGCAGGTAGCTCCTGCGTTGATCAGAAAATATATGGGATGCCCATGCACTTCTCCATCCACATATGGGCCACTCTGGTTAACCACAAAGATTGTGCCAAGCATGCAATCTTCCTCTCCTCTCAGGCACTGTCATTGTAATTAATCAGAACCCAGATCTCCAAAACTGTTGAAAATTGGGAACTGTTGGAAAGTGTAAGGGCTGGTAAAAAGGTTTGGCTGAACCTTCGAGTTAGGATTTGCATTAAACCTCAAGTTAGCCATGGTTTGCAGCATTATCACGCTTGGGCATTTTAGGATTCTAGGGTCTTTACATCTACATACTTTATCCTTGCATTGCATTCATGTTTGATTATCATTTTGCATTTGGCTGGTATTCAGCCTACATTCCCGTTTCCAGTAGCCTACCTTGTTACAATAATAGAACTGAGTAGTCTTTTCAAAATGGATATGTCCATCCCTGAAAACAGATCAACAGACTTTTCTTGTCTTCAACCTTGTGGGATACCATTGACATTCTGCATCATCTGACAACCACCTCAGTAGCCAACTCCCCGCATTCCTGCAGCAACACGAGGCTCATAACCAGATTTCCTATTTACAAACCATTTTGAAATCCTTTCTGTGCTAACTTCTTTTGGGCTAACAAATGAGCAAGTTTCTTACCTTTGGTTACGCCTTATCTGGTAGGAACAAATTCTAGTTCGAGATTAATTTCCTTTTGAATTTCCCCAGGCGTAAGTATGGATCCGGAGATTTTTCTTGAGCAGTACCCCTGCGTGCCATTAGGTGTTGTCCGTCCGCTCCGTGTCTCTCATCATCCGTGCTGGATATGACATTGCGGGTACTATATTGGTGCCACCTCTGGACACTCTCAGTTTCTGTTTATGACTTTCCACCCCAGAAGAACAGAGCTATAAAGAACACTGACCACTTGTGTATCAAGGGCCATGGAACACACTGACACTACTGCGTCAAAACTAAGGCCCTGAAAGGGAGTCCATGTCCCTAGACATCAGTTCCCAGAGCAGGGAGTGTAGGTAAGGAATCTGCAACTAGACTACGTCTCTACCAGATGAGGTGCTACCGAAGGTAAGTAACTTGTTCATCCAACAGAGGGTTCTAGTTGCAGATTCCTTACGTTTGAATAGATACCCAAGCAATACCATCCCCAGAGGTGGGTCTGCAAACAAAGATTGTACTAGAAAGTTAGTTCTGCAGGACCAAACGGACAAAGTACCCCTTCCTACAGACCTGACTGTCCAGACACTAGTGTTTGGTGAATGTGTGCAAGGATGCCCACTTTGCTGTCTGACATATATCAAGGACTGGAACTCCGTGTGCTATTGCAGTGCTCGAGCTTGTACCTCTAGTAGAATGAGCACGCAACCCTTCAGGTGGTAGCTTTTTGGTCAGTTCGTAGCAGATTTTAATACAGAGTACGACACATCGGGATATGGTCCGCTTCTGAACTGCCCGACCTTTCTTCACAACCACCTAACCGACAAAGAGTTTCTCATCCACCCGGAACTCTTTTGTACGATCAAGGTAGAGCGTCAAAGCTCTTTTTTGGGTCCAGGAGGTGGAGTATATGCACTTCTTTGGAGGGATGTGAGGGTGCGTAAAAAGTAGGCAAGGTGATTGATTGGCCTACATGAAAGGGTGTGATTACTTTTGGCAAAAAGGAAGCCCTAGTGCGAAGAACCACTTTGTCAGGATAGATGGAAAGGTAGGGTGGCTTAGAGGACAACACCTGCAGCTCACTCACCCTCCAGGCAGATGTAATGGCCACAGGAAGGCTGTTTTCAAACTGAGAAGCCTCAGAGGACAACTGTGTAGAGGCTCAAAAGGAGCACACATTAGGAATGTCAGAAGCAAATTCAAATCCCAACGGGACATAATGAATGGAGACGTGGGAAACACATGAGTGAGGCCTTTAAGAAACCTATCTACAATTGGAGACAAACAAGGAAGGTTGATCAGGCAATCTAAAAAACGCAGAGATAGCAGATAAGTAACCTTTACGAGTACCCATAGCAGAGACCTGCTGGGCCAAATAAAGTATAAAAAAAAGAGAACCTCGGAAAGAGGGGCAGAAAGGGGGTCAAACGACATGTCTATGGACCATGCCACAAATCTGTTCCAATGAAAGGCGTATTTTGGTGGAGGGATGCCTGGCTGCCAAGATAACATTACAGACTTCAAGCAGACGGTCAAAAGTTGTCAACTGCCGCCGCTCAATCGCCATGCAAGAAGGCAGAGACTGAACAGGTTTGGGTCAAGAACCCTCCCCTGCTGCTGCAACAGAAGCTCCTCCCGAAGGGGCGGTCTGATCGGAGGATTGATGGCCATGATCAATAGCTTAAAATACCAGTCCGGAGCCACAAGGATTACTTGGGCCCAGTCATTCTTGATCTTCTTGAGAACTCTGGACAGAAGTGGTATAGGCAGAAAGGTGTACAGGAGGGCTGAGTTCCACTCAAGACAAAAAGTGTTTCCGAGCTATTGCCACCTTGGAAACACCAACACGCAATACTGCCGACATTGAAAGTTCTCTGCGGAGGTGAACAGATCTAACCAATGCTCTTCCTACAGCTGAAAGAGTCCTGGTGCCACCTCCGCATGGAGATGCAATGCATGATCGACTAAGCATTGTCAGCTGAGTTTGTCCGTTCTGATGTTCAGAGAGCCTGCCAGATGTTGAACCATCAGGGAAATGCCCTGATGTTCCAGCCACATCCAGAGGGGCAGAGCCTCTTGACAAAAGGTCCACGACCCCACTTCGCCCTGCTTGTTGCAATACCACATGGCAGTGGTGTCCATTAACATCTGCACTACCTTCCCTTTGGGAGAGGTAAAAAATGCTTTCAGTGCCAGTCTGATCACCCAGAGCTTCAACAGGAGACCAGACTCTTCTGATCTCTGCCAATGGCTGCCCCAACCAAGAAGTGGTGCATCTGCCACTACTGTCAGATCTGGTTGAAGAAGGGATAGGGATCTCCCTCTGGCTTCATCGCGGTTCATTAGCAACAACTGCAGATCGCGCGCAGCTCCCTCAGAGATCTGGACCAGGTTGCAGAGAGTCCCCTTATGATGAGCCCACTGGAACGTTAGGTCCCACTGCAGAGCCCAAATATGCGATGTGGCTTGAGTCACTGCGGGATGTAGGAGGCCATGAGGCTCAGCAGCCTCAGAGTCATTCTCACCAAAATCCCCGATAGACGCTGAAACATCGGTAGTATAGCCTGAATATCCTGGACTCGCCAGTCGGGAGGATAAGCCCAAAACGGTACTGTGTCCAGAACAGGTCTGATGAAAGGGAGCATCTGAGAGGGATTCAGGTGTGACTTCGGCATGTTTATAGTAAACCTCAGTGAATACAGGAGGTCCGCCGTAGTCTGGAGGTGGGAGATGACAGCCTGTGGCAAGCCGCCCTTTAACAGCCAGCCATCGAGGTAGGGGTAAACTGAAACCCCTGACCTGCACAGATTAGCTGTGACCACTGCCATCACCTTGGTAAACACCTGAGGGGCACTGATAAGGCCAAAAGGGAGCACAGTGAACTGAAAGTGCTCGTGACCTACAATGAACTGCAAGTAGTGTCTGTGAGCAGGCAGGACAGGGATATGAAAATAAGTGTCCTGCAGTTCCAACGCTACCATCCAGTCTCCTGGATCAAGGGCAGATAAAACCTGAGCCAGAGTGAGCATTTTGAACTTCTTCCTGAGAAACAGTTTGAGGGACCAAAGGCAACAGAAAGTAGCAGGAATAACAACCGTGACCTATTTCTGACACAAGAAGCCTCTCTATGGCTCCCTTGGCCTAGAGAGATGTAACTTCCTCTCGGAGATGTGCCAAGTGATCGATAGTAGGCGGGTGACATGGATGGAGAGTTAGTATCAAAGGGGAGGCAGTAGCCCTTTCAGCCTATCTGCAAAACCCACTTCTCTGATGTTATGGACTGCAAGAAGAGCAGAATATGGTTGATCCTGCCTCCGACTGTTCCTTGTGGAGAACTGTCAGACTAGGAAGGTTTGGAGGCAGTAGCAGGGGGGCAAAGGGGGGAGGGGGTTGCGGGCAGTGGACTGGCTAGACCACTGGCTCCCTGGATCCATGAGAGTGGTGGATCCCATGTGCGCAGTCACATAGAGGCAGGCAGCGCACGTGACACGGTGGCTGGAGGGGAATGGACGTGGTTATGTGCCCCTTCCATAGCCACGAAAGGGGTGAAAAGCAGACTAAGTAGGATGAGGGGTCCGCTGCAAGGGCCAAGGATCTGGCCGTAGCACAAAAATCCTTGAAGTCCTTGAGCGCTGAGTCCATTTTGTCTCTAAAGAGATGGGTGCCATCAAAGGGCATGTTCATAATGGTCGCTTAGACATCCCCCGAAGAGCCAAGTGTCCTCAACCAGGCGTGGCCCCTCAGGGGCACTCTCGATGAAATCGTTCTGCCCAGTGAGTCGGTCGTATCCAGTCCACATCGGATTGTGAACTTTGGTGCATCTCTTCCATCAGCAACTGCTTGGGAAAGTACAACCCCAGCCTCCTCCGGGACGTATGCCAGCACCTGTGCAACCGTATCCCACAGCATGTGGGAATAACGGCCCAAAAGGTGTTCATCGACCGCAATGCCAGGCTGATAGAAGAAAACATCTTCTTCCCAAGTGTGTCCAGCCTCTTGTATTCCCTATCGAAGGGAATGGAAGGGAATGTGCCCTGGGAAGTGGAGGCTTGGATAACCAAGCTCTCAGGGGTGGGGTGTTGCATCAAGAAACTTGGGTGACCTAGTGCCAGCGGATTGGAATCATCCTGTTCACAGGATACCCTGTGCTGGGTTTGGACCAAGTACTCAGTAGGACATCTTAAGGGTTTCAATAAAGGGAAGCAGGGGTTCAGACTGACTGCCACCGAAGGCAGCTCAAGCTTCAGGACCTCGGTTGCTTCACACCTCCACTGAATATGAAGCACCCTCCTCCGTAGCCACAGTAGGGGGAAAGGGCATGCCAGTATCTGGGGAGGTATCGAGGACACTAGCTATACCCAGGTCAGTACGCCAGTCTATGAGGTTTTGGAGCTGGTATTCTAAAGGGTCCACCAACCCCTCCCTTTCCTCACTATAACCTAGCCCATAATAATAGGGCTCATGATCCAACAAAGGGAGCAAGAACCCTGCCGGAGTCGGTGTCGTATAATGCCCATCTGGCTCCGTGTTAGAATCGCAATGAGGATGGGGGCCCCACCAATTGGGGGGAAAAGGCGGCACGGGGAGCGGTTCATTTAAAGGAATGAATCCATGGGTGCCCCTCGGAGCTGCTAATGCGAAACATGAAGGGGCCCCCTTCCACCTTCACAGGGCCCAAAGGGGTGCTAGCAGAGTCAGACTGCCCAAAGATGAGGCACATGGCTTCAAAATTCTTTTAGCTGGGCAGGGGTCGCCCTGGCTCTGGGAAACTCGGGGAAGCTTGAAGTTGGCCCAGAAGCAGTCTTCGCAGATGAAGGCCTCGAGCGACAATGCTCGCTGTCCCTCATCTTGTCGACCGATAGACGAGCCGAAGTCAAAGAATGTTTGGCCTTCTTCAGCTTCTTCTTATGCCTCAACTTACCCGAACATCCCGAGGACTTGAAGTGGGATGAAAAAGATTGAGGAGGGGGGGGGGGCTCTGCATCTAATACCAAGACCTTCCTCTCGACTGAGATCAGGACTTATGTGGACTGGGGTGCCAGGCCGCCATCAGCCTTAGAGACTGCTCCCTCAAAGCCTTCAATTTAAGGCCAGGCACACTGAGCATAACTTTGGGTCGAGGTCAAGGTCCAGATAGCAAAGGCACACGAGGTGCAGACCCATCACCAACATCGCCTGATAACAGGACCTGTAGGGCTTGAACCCGGTTTTCCTAGAGGACATCCTTGATGCACCAGCAGTTATACAACTTGAAAAAAGACTAGACAAATGTCATAAAAGACCAGTCAAAAAGTGAATGAGGAATATCTCTCTTCGGATCAGCGCTGACTGGTGTGGATGGAAAAGAATTTACGCCAGCGCACCAGGGTGGTGCCTATATAGGACCTGCAAAATCATATCTGGCGTGGACAATGTCGACAACGGACGTGGATCAGCACCACCTAATGGCACCCAGGGGCACTGCTCAAGAAAAATCTCCGGAATAAGGCTGGTGCCTGGGGAAATTTAAAAGGTAAGGAATCTGCAACTAGAAACCTCTATCAGAAATACATTTCTCTTTATTCTTCCTCTGTCTCACGTAATCTCCGTGGGCACACCTGAAACAAACTGAATTTTCCCCTGTCTGGAGAATTGAGGCCACTATGCTGCCGGAAAACCTGCATTAGCCTCTTGCAGTAAGTATGTACAGACTCTTCAGACTGTTTGGTAGTCCTTGATATCATCAACCAACCAATTGCTTTCTGCGGAACCTTAGTTTTCAAAAAGGCAATCACCTGGTTATATATTTCCATGACAGTAGAAGAAGGTGCATTTGTTTGACCAACTCTTTGACTCTCATTAGTTAACCACTAACACATTGCACTCTGCCCACAGAAAGTATTCAAATTCTCCCAAAGCACCTTAGAAATTTTCACAAACAGCTAGACTTTGTTGTGCCATAATTCAGGATGTTCTCTCAGTTTTGGAAATTGATTTGCAAAAGTGAAAAGATAACAATGACTCAAAGGTACATGCATATATCCACCCCCATGCACCTCTCCTGATGGCCAAGCTTCGACCTCTGTGCTGTTTTTAATATTTTTCCCATCTGGCCCTCCAGTATTGTGTTTCTTTTTCTTTCTCTTTTCCTTCAGTGACCACTGGTCCTTGATCCTTTAAAGGTCATTCTACTTGTGAATTCTACCAATTAGCTTCTTTAGAGGTAATATATTACCTGGTGTCTACATATTCTTGATGGTATCCTCGCCTATGAGCAGCCTGAAATTCTCTTTTAGATGCTGACTTTTAGACAAATCAACCCCAAACTCTGTAGCTAATCCCTATGAATTTTTCAGATTTCACAAGCATGTCTAGCAGCTTACTTATTCAAGAACAAACGTTCCTCCTCATTGTATCTATCTAAAAATCCCAGCTCAAGATTTTCTTTAATAAGTTATTTGAATTCTGACTTTAGCCTCAACACATCCAGTCCCCTTGAATGGGCCTCCCTCTCAGGAGTGTGTGGCTTGGGACTCTCTGCAACCTCTACAACAGGCATTCTCACAATGGGAGCTCCTCCTGTTGAAGGTGTGCTCCCAGATCAAAAGTAGTGCCAATACCTGATGTACCAGGAGCTGTAGTGACTGTAAATGTACCTGAGGGGTTAATATTCACAGTAGTACTTGGGCTTCCCAATAGCAGACCTGGAGCGCCAAGGGGTAAACCTCCCTCATGGAGACTCAGGTCAATGGGTGCTCTTACACCAAGCTTACGGGCTGTGAGTTCCTCTAAACAGTGTTACACAGAGGTGGTCCAGAACTCAAGTAATCATCCAAAAAGTAATCATTGCACCATTATCAATAGTCATCTCTCTTTTCTTCACTCACATCACTCTTTCTGTCCTCCTCTTATAATCACAGAGTACATCCCTATAGCCCCTATCACATTCTCTCTCCATTCCTACTGTTCCAGATCCAACCTTGCCTCAATCTAACTAGAGACCTTTTTTTCCCTCAGACATTATATTTTGCATCCTCTTTCGCATGCACGGCTTGCTCACACTCATTTTAAGCCCCATTTTGTGCAGGTGTTGGTGATGGTTTCATCTCATACAACACTACCCACAACTTCTCAGTTATTCTCATATTAAATGTATCCTGTTTGGGAAATTGCAAAGTCCTTAATTCGCTGTGATCTTATTCCATTGCTTGACCCAGATACACTTTTGTGACCCTAACTTAGTTGTAATGTAATGTGCTGGCGTGGCCTCTGGATGCGCCTCCTCACCCTCACAGACAGGTATTATTATATCATCATCAAATAATTCTCTCAATTTCCTGAAATGTTTTCTCTTTAGTCCATATGTGGCACACTACAAAATCAATAATTTTCAACTGAAATAACCAGCAATTCTCAGAAAATCACAATGGAATATGTGCTTACACTAGAATCAAATCTCAGCATGATACCACTGAACCGACACACACAGCACGGCATCCAGTGACTTAACCAATCCCAATGCGATACATACACTAAACATTCAATACCAGTGCAGCACTTAATGACCTTATGATGTAACTTGCAACACCTTACAGCAGCTCTTAATCACACAGCAATCAGCTTTGCATAGGCACATTTTGAAAAAACAAAAACAACAACTCTTGCCTGTTGTACTAAAGAAAATCCAAAATTCGCAATTACGCTAAGGGAAAATGGGGAATAAGGCCCTCCTGCATTATCTCACACACACACACACACACACAAAGTGGATTCTCAACCAGTGGGAAATCACCCTGACTACTGTGGTCCACTGCTATGCACAACCAGACACCAATTTCAGCTAGTACACCCTCATGACAGAAGTTTGATAAGTCCCTATCTTGGCGTGGTTGATAGTGTTTCATCATCCAATGCCTCAGACCTAACAGAAAAATCTAAACCTTAAAACAACTTAATTTCTGTTCCAGGCTCTTGGATTACGACAAATCCTATAACCAAACTTCAAGTGTTTGCAACACGCTCATTTATCTTAAAAGCAGAAGCAATATACACAAAAAATCATTTCAAGTTTCAACTTCAACACAGCGCCACCCAGGCCCCAATTTGACACCATACCCCAAAACACAATATTTTATCAAACCAACAAACACCACAAGGCTCAAGAACACACAATCAAAGATGCATACATAAACCTGCTTATACTCACTCTTCTAGGACCCTGCAATCAATTCAGGAAGGATGGAATACTGCCAATTATCTGAACTAGACCACAGAACCTCAGGAATTGTGGCTGGACTAGGGCAGATTCTAACTGTCTCTTGGGGCAAATTGTAACTCCCTACACCATAGCGTGAACCATCCTCTGCTACCAGCTTTTGCAGATTTGTACTCTGCAAATCTTTGGTACAAACTTGAGTACAAGATACACCCAAGTGTATGGACCCAGACTGAGGCATAACACAACAAATCAAATATATTAAACATATTGAAGCACATTTGGCCCCACAAAAATGATGAGGAGTGATAGATTAGGAAAGTTACAAACTCAAATCACTTGGGATCAAGGAAAGCTTCTCCTCTAAGGAGACTGGAAAGAGTATTTGAACTAACTAAGCAATGCATAGTTAAATCATGTGTTCCAGGGTCTGAGACAACTCCCCTATGATTCCCATGTAAAAACCAATCAGGATCAAAGATGTTGCAATAATCAAGGTTTCAATCGTTTTCCCAACTACCATACAGTGGAGTCTCTGCTGCATGGCCTTCGGCTGGATATCTGTAGCAGGATGATACAATGCGGTTACAATATTCCACTTGCAGGAGTGAGATCAATATTTCACTCTCCAAGGAACATACACAGGTAAATATTCACACAGAAACTAAACAAGAAATACATTTTGAGTAATGCTGGCTGGCACAGCTTGGCCTCTGTAGCGAGAAAGAGGCAAATACACAACAAAGAAGCACTGCAACTATCATGAGACATTTTAAACTGAGGCCTACATTAACTTTGGTCAACTTTAAGTGAATATAATGTACATGTAAGACACTGAGAGGTCACACCACAAACGTTGGCGCGATTGTGTTCCATCCAAAAGCCACTATTTCCTTGGAAACGAAGGATGTGAATTTGGCATCGTGTGCAGCTGATGGCTCTGTCAAACTCTGGAACTTGGAGAGGTTTGTCTTTCTGTCAACTCTTTATATTGATCAGTTACTGTTACATTCTGAATTTACAAGTTAATGATGCCTCCTATATTGTGGAACATTCTGACTTGATATGAAACCACCCTGCTTGCTGCTGAATGTTGGGATAAACAGTGCATCGTTTTGGATAGCAAAAACGGTAAACTTAGTGGTTTAATTTTGCATTACTAAGTCTGCTTGAAGAGTTTTAGTTCTTGTTGTGACCACTTGCTAGACCGCTAAGGCTTGTGCCAATAGGTAGTGTGCTAATTTTAAGCAGAGTCAGTTCAGTTCAGCCTTGCATAAGTAGTGGTCCTCCACCATAAAGTAGTGATTCACAAAAATATATGCCAGTTCTTGAAATCTATGCATCTAAGTTTCCTCCTATGATTTTAAAGTAGATTTCCATCTTTTAGATGATTTGCAAAAATGCCCGAGTACCTATGTTAGTTAAAGCAAATCCTAGATTTCCTTGCATTTTTCTATTGCCCAATCCTAAGAGTTGTCTGCTTTGTGGACACGCCACTAAAGTTGACTAATACCACCATTTGCGTAAATGCATGGATTTCTTTTTTATATTTTTCTCCTACACTTATTCAACCAAGGGGGAGTTGGCTATTTTTCAAATTGTTTGCACATTTACTCCATGCTTTTTTATGCACAAAGTACACATCCGCAAACTGGATGTAAAGATGCATTGTTAAGGGTTCTTAATACCCACAAAGTGAACCTTATGATGGGAGTTCACTACTTTTTGTAAATAGCTAGCATTTGCTCAGTACAAAAATATACTTTCAAACCCTCCCCTTGTCTTTGTCTTCTAACTATGGAAAAACTGTGGTACTTGCAGAATTTTCCAAAATGGAAGGGAAATAAGTGTTTGGTAAAATACACAAATCCAGAATCTAGTTTTATGACGTTTTCTACGTTGAAGTGACACTTGGGTGTACAAAATGTTTGATAAATTGGAACTCTGCGTGAGCATGGCATGCCAGCTATATTTGGTTGTTCAAGAGATCTGAGGCCGAGTCTGAGGCGTACATCTCCTAGAAAGATTTGTAGTGCTTATGCAGCATATTCAGAATTAATAGATGCACCACTTTCTGGCTTGGTTAGGGTGGGCAAATCAGACCTGTTTTCTGTTAAGATTCCCCACTCTCCCTTTATCCCTGCCTCTCTGGTTTGTGTTCCTTTTCCCAGTATGCACTTTCTTTCTGGGGGAGGGCGGGCAAGAAATACTTGTGGAGTTGGTGTTGAGTGACCGGTTTGCTCGTACAGAATATCCAGAGTCAATGGAAGGCACGTGGCTAAAACCATTTAAAACTATGTAAGCGCTAGAGACCTTATTTTGCTTTACCTCTGTTGTAAGAACAGTCTGAGATGGCTGTCAACAGAGCATGGGCAAGAGACTGTCATTGCAGGTAAAACAATGGCCAAGACAATCGTATCCCACCAAATGGTGCATAGGCCAAAAGCAGTTTTGGGGGCATGGACAGAAGTGTCAGTCTGAGTCAGTTCCACATTTGCCCATGATTACATGCCAAGAGGCTCTTACATAGGCTCATTAATGGACTGCTCAAAACCCAGAGTGGGCTAGTTAACAAGGTTTTAATAGATAAATGTGACATTTGTATAGCATGAACCTAGGCAGAGGCTGCAGAGTGCTGTACTGAGCCAAAGGAAAAAATACAATCACTGTAGATGGTTAGCTTGTAAGCTTAGTAGGTAGATTGTGAAGGTGAGGAAGATGAAGCAGTTGATCTTAAAGGTGCTACTGGCTAGCAAGAGGATTCATTGGAATTCTTTTAGGGTTGGTGTGAAATGGTCACGCTTGTTGAAGCCTTTGGTGAGGATTGCTGCCGTGTGTAACACAACCTTTAGCTGGTTAATATTTAGCCTTGGAGTCCATGGAGCAGCCATTAGCACCATGGAGAAGGGAGGGTACATGTTTGTCAGCAGCAGTCTGAAGTTGCTTCACTGGATAGACAATTTCACTTCCTTTAGTAGAGAGAGAGCTGATACCAGCAAGTCTTTGTCTTCTTCCAGGTTGAAAGGGTTACAGGCAGCACCCTGCCATGGGCAGCGCTAGGCACACATCTACTCAGTGCTTGATTGTCCTTGCAGATGATAGTGTGAGTTACAAATAAACATAACACTAGATGTGTTTGATTTCGCAGAGAGTAAAGATCCGAGTACCTCTAAGTAGAAACTGAAAATGACTGGGCATAGAATAAATCCCTTGGGCACTCTGCCGGCGGTAGGGAGGTTCAAGGATCTGGAAAATTGCTTGTGTACATTATGATGTTGGCTAAATAGGTAGGAGAGCCAGTGGAGGCTGTTGCCATTGAAGCCCATTTGAGACCTTATGATGTAGATGAGGGCTCTTGGTTTCTTATCAGCTAGATTTGCACGATACAAGTATGAAGAGGCACCAGTTACAGTTATCTGTGGTGAAAAGGTTGTCATCTGTGTTTCCTAAGGTGGCTATTTTAAGTGCTGCAGCATTATCTGAAGTTGGATTGGTAGTCATGCAAGTGATGGTCCTTCTTAATGTGATCTTAAAGTTGTGCATGGACTGCTTTTTGATGATTGTGTTGATGACTGGTGGAAGGTGATGAGCCAGTAGTTGGAGGGGGTCACATAGGTCTCATGGGCTTCTCTTTAGAGTTGACAGACCTGGCCTGTCTTTTGTAAAGGTGCCTTATAAGGCCCTTTAAGAATAAACCATCCCAACCTCTACGGTCCTTCAAACAAATATCCCAGGATGAATTTATGGATTTGGTTGAAGCAAGCAGACCTTCTGGTTGCCCTTCTGACCCTTGCCCACCACAAACCTTCAAGAACATCCTGCTATCTACTTCTGCTGCCACACCTGTAAGAAGAATCATCAACAACTCTTTAACTTCAGGAACTTTTCCTGCAGACCTGAAAAAGGCATACATACGACCATTATTAAAGAAAACAAACCTAGACCCGCAAGACCCCAACAACTACAGACCTATCACAAATGGACCTTTCCTGGGCAAATTGATAGAAAGAGCAGCATTCGCCCAGATGTCACAATTCATTGAAGACAATTCTATACTTTCAGACTTCCAAACTGGATTCCGCCCAGGAAGAAGCACTGAATCGCCACTCATGGCGATCTGGGACGATCTTAAAAACACAGTCGACCGAAATGGAGTTGCTGCACTACTTCTGTTGGACCTCTCAGCTGCCTTTGATACGGTTGACCATGACACCCTAACTCAAACACTCCATGAAGCCGGCATACAAGGGATTGCTCTCGACTGGATTACTTCCTATCTCCAAAAAAGAGCGAATATCATCCACTCGCCCCCCTTCTCGTCCGAACCCTACCTCACAAAAGCAGGGGTCCCCCAAGGGTCAATCATCTCACCTTTGCTTTTCAACATCTACATGATATCTTTACCAGAACTGATCAATGATTTCCATCTCACATGCTACAACTATGCAGATGACACACAAATACTACTTAAATTAGAAGACCCCAAAAACATTGAAAACTCACAAATCTTCAGTTGCCTCAGAGCCGTTGATCAGTGGATGACCTGGAGCCATCTCAAACTAAATACCTCCAAAACAGAAATACTCATATGTGGTGACTGGAAAAATTATGACCCTCTGTGCGTCTGGCCGGACGATCTCGGACCACCTCCTCAATTATCCAAGGAAGTTAAAAACCTAGGAATCACCATGTATTCCAAGCTAACTATGAATGCCCAAGTAGACAAATTAGCACGCACAAGCTTCATCACCTTAAAGACTTTACGACGCATCTTCCCCCACCTCGGATTTCCACACAAGGTGCAAGCTACTATCTCACTTGTACTATCCAAACTGGATTATGCCAATAGCCTCTACCATGGATCATCTCTATCTGTTATGAAAAAACTACAACGTATCCAGAATTCCGCAGCCAGGCTACTACTACATATAAAGCCGCAAGCCCACATCTCCCCTGCCTTGAGAGCACTACACTGGTTACCCATTGCCAGAAGATGCACTTTCAAGCTGCTTTGTATCACCCACAAAGCTATACATGGAACAGGACCGCTTTTTATCAGAAAGAAAATTACCAAATACATCCAACAAAGAACCCTCCGCTCAAGACTGGCACCCCGCCTTAGAACACCACCATACAAGAAAAAGACTGTAGGTGGTACATCCTTCTCCGTCCAAGCAGCCAAACTATGGAATTCATTGCCCCCCAACTATAAGAGCCACAGATAACTTTCTTGTCTTCAGAAAACTACTCAAGAGTTGGCTCTTTCCTTCATAACCACCTTTTTCAAACAACTATGAACTGCATATGCCTATGTCGATAAATATTTTTTTCAGATTATATGTATATTTCTATTTATTTATAGTTTCTTTGGAAAATATGTATTGCTACTGTCATAACAATAAAATACACACACACTCTTTAAACCTGTCTGACTAAGTATTTTTTTACCCATGATTCTAATTATGTATTGTATGTGCATATGTATGTGTATTCATGTGTGTGTGGGTGTGTATATATATATATATATATATATATATATATATATATATATATATATATGTGTGTATGTATGTGTATATGTTGTTTCTGTGCTTGGCATGTTCGTGGATCATTGCATGGCTCCTGGTTTTGGGTTGTTATACTAGATATCTATGAATTCCTGCTCTCATCTTATCACACTTATCTACTCATCACTCTTATGTCATGTCTCTATCAAACTATCCTCCATTCTCACTCTGACTCATCCCAAATCCCTTCTACCACTTTCATCTCCTAAATATCTCTACCTAAGCTCTTCCCTCCACCTCCACATCTAACTCACCAAACCTCACTCTACCTCTGTGACCTCCCACACAACCCTACTAAATTCTCCTGCATTCATCTCACCCTGCTACTATGCTCTCCCTAACCCTTCCACATACTCTTCCCCCTCCACCCCCCTTTATTCATCCCAAGCCTTTGGGTTGAGTAAATGAAGGATATACTCCCAATTAACACTTCTGGACTTCTTTCCTCCTCCACCCCTCCATTACTCCAGTCAATCTAACTAACAAACTCTCATATCCGCGGCTCAAATTAACTCATATTAATACTAAAACTGTACTCATTATTAAACGATACTAATCCATCACTAATTCTTGTTGGGTTCCGGAGTAGCGTGCTACTCATCGAAAAGCGCTTCAACGCCTCGTCAGGGGTAGTAAGCGCTATATGAATATGATTACAATACAATACAATACAATGTACGTGTGCGGCAGATTAATTTATAAATTACATTTCCATCACAGTTCAGATACCATTTATCAAGGCCCGTAAACCAGCTACCCTCTTCTGAAGTGGGGCCAGCTGCACTAGAGATACTATCTTATTCTCAAGGTCTCACCACCCAATGTCACTGCTGATAGAAGCAAAATCTCTCTTTAGGCAACCCAAATGAACTTTTACAGTCACAGAGAATCTCAACCTATGGGTTGTGGAATATGTCTGCTGCAGTCACCTTCCATCCTCTTCCTAAAATTAATACTGTCAGTTGAAGGGGGAAAAATCCCATCATAATCCATAGGGGTCAGTAGGGAAAGGAAAGTTTCAGCCCGCTTGAGAAAGCTAGGAGTTCCAGATAGCCAAAAGAGTTAAAGTAAGCTAGCTATAAAATAGAAGTTGTGGCCTAAGCCTCTCAAGGAATTAGATAATATCTCAGAGTGATATATCAGCTATCGGTCATCATGATCAGTCAGGTTGAAAAACATATCTTTAAAGATAAAATATGAACCATCAAACAATGAGCAATAGTACACTTACAATAACATTAAAGATCAATTACAAATCTGAATAAAGTGCAAAGCTGAACTAACACAAATGGGGACAATTATCAGTCATTACAACTCTGGAGAAAATGCAAATACAATTTATCAGAATTGTTCTTATCCATACGTGCCAATGCCTACTTTATATTCTCTAGGACCATTAGCTTACTACAGCAGTTCTGCTGTTTTATAGTACTCATTCATATCAGGGAAGTTCAGATTTGCTTCATTCTTGGATGCCTTGAGCAGTTCTGCAGAAAGTCTAAGGGTTTACCCTGCCATACAACGTCCAAGATTTGCCATGAAAGGTCCACACAAACTCTCTTCAGATTATTGAACATGAAAAGCCTATTGAAGTCTCTGGAAAACACTGTCACCCACTGGCCCAGCCATGATATGTACAATTGTTGCCATCTTTGAGACAGCCAATTAAACAAATGACAACTGAAGGTGACATTTTGTAGTTGCTTACACTGTAGGCTTCAAAACATGCACAACAAATAAATGTGCACACATTTCTTTCTCTGACAAACAGAAAATATCATGAATTAGTTTTAACTACCTGGTGTGCTCATCTGCTGTATCTTTCCATGGATAACAGATGTAACATAACAAATATGAAGTGAGCAGCGTATTTTGTCAGCAGTGCAAATGTTCTCATATTATATTTTATGATACTTCCTTCCATCATGAAGAATGTGCAGAGAAAATATTGTGAAGAAACAAGTTATTGCAACATATTTCAACATTGTCATTTTACCTCTGGTGGAAATATTACCTGAATGTAATGAATGCTTGCAAAGAAAGTCACAGTGCAGGGGTCTCCAACCTTTTTTGTAACAAGGAGCTAGGTATGACTAATGAAAATCAAACCGAGCTACTAATATTAGTATTGTAATTGTGATTACATCAGATAAAATTACATTACCAGCCATACCACTTAAAATTATTAGTCATGATCATCTCACTGCATCAGGCAAGGAAGCAAGCACTAATGTAAAAAAAAAGGCTTTGTCAGATTGGAACGCCTTTAAATAGGTAGTACACAATGGCTATAGTTTGAATGCCCCTGGCACCAAGGGAATACTATTAACAAGCTTTACATTTGTTTTGGGAATTCAAGTATTCTTCTCTAAACATCAGTCTATGAGTTCTCAAAATACACATGCTTGAGTTTTGAATATACAATTTTCAATGTTGGTGTACATGTATTAATTCAGCCAATCAAAGGCTTGTATTTAGTAGGGTGGGTGGACACAGGAAAACTACTTATAGTTAACTGGAGAGTTACCAGTAGCTCTCGAGCTACTCATTGGAGAAGCCTGTCATGGTGCATTTCTATTTGAAAGATACAAGTATCCAGATGGAAAGAACGAGAAAAGGTTTTTATTTTCGAGTAACATTACAATTCACTTTTGCACTCCTAAGAGAATGTTGTGAATTTAATGTGTCACAGTTGGTTCTATATACATTAATTATTCGTAGTGTTCAAAACCCTACAAAAAGACTCACCTTTATTGGCAAGACGCACATTTGAGCTAATTTTTCGAATGTTTACTTTACAGGCACATTTCATGGGCACTGAGGACTCTATAGCCTTGTCATGCAGAGCTCTCTATTTCTCAATATAATAATTTGGCTAATTGATTGCGCTCTATTAGTTTGGATTGTATATTGTTTCATTAGGCACCTTATGTGCCATGAGAATACTAATTTGATAATTAAAGAGGCACAATTTTTGGAGAGGCATTACTATTGTAATGTTAACTGGACTCACTGAATAAATCTAATGTTATGAAAAGACAAGAGGAATTCTTTCCTGCAGAGTTTCTAAATCCACTTTACTTCCCACTGATTTTGCGGGTTGACCCTTCTTGATAGAACAAAGGCGTTAACAGGTTTTGGTGAAGAATTGTAATGGGCACTAAAATAATTTGACTTTTAAATTTGAGAATTCAAGGGCATGTGGACTGTCCCATGGAAAGGTGATGCAGTTTTGGACTGGTGAACAAAAGGTGTTTTTGACGTGCAATGCAGAAGCTGTGTCAAGTTTCATCGCTCAGCCCCTCCCTTCTTAAAGCATACATAATCCCCTGATCAATGTCATCCATGCACACATCAACATCCTCTCCTATGCCAAAGACCTGCAACTCATGCTCTTCCTCTGAGATAAAACTCCCAACACAAAAACCAAGTTAATTGCCTGCATGGCCGAAGTTATTCATTGGAAGAAAGCCAACTGTCTCAAGATCCACACCGACAAGACAGAAGTAGTCACCTTTGGCAAGAATGACTCACTGGGGGGCTCCAACTGGTGGCCAGCCTGACTTGGACCTCTACCCAGCAACTATGCCAGGAACCTTGGAATAATCGCTGACCGCAAACTGGGCATGATCACACAGTCAACTCGGTCCCAATACACCAAGGTGCTCATTCCAGACTCCTCACACACACAGTCAAGGCACTACACAACCTATGCCCCACCTACCTGAACAGTTGCGTCTCCTTTCACCAACCAATTAGACATCTCTGCTCCGGACAACTCCTACTTTCACACATCCAATGTATACACAGAACCAGATTTGGTGGAAGGGTGTTGTCCTATATTGTTCCCTAAGTGTGGAATGGGCTTCTACTCTACATCAGAGCCTCCTCTTCTCTTCTGAAACTCTGCAACAAGCTGAATGCCTGACATTTTAATTAACCAAACTACCATAGGCAGGGCTAGCACACATATCTGCTAAGTGCCAGGATACCCTTGCGGGTGACTATGCACTTTACACATAATATAAGCATTAATGTACTTGTGGTGAGCTTGCATTTCCTTCCAGTTTCCCAGTGACCACAGACATAGCTGTGATTTGTTTTTTGTGTATTTTGTTCTATTTGTTTTGCTTTTGTCTGAATTTTGTTTTGAATCTGTGATATTAATAATGGGTGCAGAGTTTGGTAAGTCTGAGAAGTTGCTTTGTGAGATGTAACCATCTTCAGCTCTGGGAAGCCCTGCCCAGGAAATGCTCATTCGGGTTGAAATGCATATGTTTGTTGTAGAAAAAATGGCACAAGCCAAATGATTGATGAAAAGTTACATTTGATTGGCAAAAAAGTGTGTTCTTGAGATGATGTATGTTTGATTTGGAACCTCACTCAAGGCCTGAGCAGTTTGAAGTGCTAAATGAGCAGGACACACAAGCAGATGAAAAAGCAACTTAGGGATGCATGAATTTGCAGGTTAAGAAAGCTTTTAAGGACTGGATGGATTCTAGATTGCAGCAGCAAAAACAGGCATTGATTACATAGTAAGAAAAGAAACCTGGAAGAACTGCATTGAGTTATAAACCTTCTTTAGAGGTTATGGACAAATATAATTAGGTTATTGTTTATTTGAAAAGAGCATTTCACTGAAGCTGGTGAACTGGTCAAAAATTATGATATTGATAAATAAATGAAGGTGAGTTGGTTCATGCATGTTATGAGAGATTAATGCAGGTGCACTGATCATGTAGTAGTGTGCAAAAACCTACAGAGGAAAGTGCATCAGGTTTTGTGTCAGTTTTTGTGTTGTCAATGAAACCAGACCTGAGCACACTACCTCAACAGATTGCGATATACTTTCAGGCAATGTCAATTATTATTTTGGCTTACTCAAGATATTTTAGCCATTATTGTGAGTCAAAAACAAAATTGACAAAGGAGAAAGAATGTTGGCAAGGTAAGTGTAGATGCCCCAGAAAAATGGGAAGTTATCTCATGGTATTCAAGCTCCTTGTCCTCCAAACAAGTTGAAGCAGGAATTAAGGTAGAGGTAGCAGCGGTAGCGGCTTCAATAATAAAGGTAACAATGGGACAGTGAACTTTGGTGTGTGCCACGGATGTGGAAAAGAGTGCATATGAGAGGAGATTATAGCCTGAATATCCAAGTGCAGGAGAATGAGATGCAAATGGTACCTGTAATAAATTCTGCTGACACAGAATTGGGTGATGATGGTATCATTGATCCCAGTCCCACAGGCACATGTGAAAAAAATCAGGGCATCTCTACAGAGTGATGCCTTCAGTAGCATCTTTACTTTTACATTTACAGAATGCAGTAATTTGCAGATGCAAGCAAATAAGGCACAACAGCTTGCAAGGCAATACGTAATTCGTTTCCATGAGTTGCAGATACCCTAGGTGTTTCACAAAGACCAAATCAGACACAATGAAAGCAGCTGAGAGGGTAGGAGGACTGCATACTTGGTGCACATCTTGAGGAAGACCAGAGTGGACTATATGCAGAAGGTCTATTTAATGGTCATCCTATGTCTGTCTTAGTTGATACTGGTGCTACCCGATCCGAAAATGGACTGGTGGAAGTTCCTGACCTACCTGTCTCTAGAAAAGAAGTCTAAGATTTAGGCATTGCAAATACAAAAGCATCAACCTTCAGTTTCTGTTCAAGTAAAGCTAGGTTCAGTGACAAATAAGCAAGAATTCGTGATTAGGAAAAAAGTCCTGTGAGTCTGCTGGGTAGAGACTTATTTTTTAAATTGAACTGTGTGATTTGTTGTACAGCAGATGGTGTCTACATTCAAACAAATGACTCAGATGCTGAGTTTAAATTGAAATCAGTCAGTGAAAGTCAAGGTTTTTCCAGTTCTCACAGAAAAGGACATGCTGTGAGAAAGTAGCCTCTTTCTAGCCTTGTTACCCCCACTTTTGGCCTGTTTGTGAGTGTATGTCAGGGTGTTTTCACTGTCTCACTGGTATCCTGCTAGCCAGGGCCCAGTGCTCATAGTGAAAACCCTATGTTTTCAGTATGTTTGTTATGTGTCACTGGGACCCTGCTAGTCAGGACCCCAGTGCTCCTAAGTTTGTGACCTATAGGTATGTGTTCCCTGTGTGATGCCTAACTGTCTCACTGAGGCTCTTCTAACCAGAACCTCAGTGGTTATGCTCTCTTTACAAATTGTCACTAACAGGTTAGTGACCAATTTTACCAATTTACATTGGCATACTGGAACACCCTTATAATTCCCTAGTATATGGTACTGAGGTACCCAGGGTATTGGGGTTCCAGGAGATCCCTATGGGCTGCAGCATTTCTTTTGCCACCCATAGGGAGCTCTGACAATTCTTACACAGGCCTGCCACTGAAGCCTGAGTGAAATAACGTCCACGTTATTTCACAGCCATTTTACACTGCACTTAAGTAACTTATAAGTCACCTATATGTCTAACCTTTACCTGGTAAAGGTTAGGTGCAAAGTTACTTAGTGTGAGGGCACCCTGGCACTAGCCAAGGTGCCCCCACATTGTTCAGAGCCAATTCCCTGAACTTTGTGAGTGCGGGGACACCATTACACGCGTACACTACATATAGGTCACTACCTATATGTAGCTGCACAAGGGTAACTCCGAATATGGCCATGTAACATGTCTATGATCATGGAATTGCCCCCTATATGCCATCCTGGCATAGTTGGCACAATCCCATGATCCCAGTGGTCTGTAGCACAGACCCTGGTACTGCCAAACTGCCCTTCCTGGGGTTTCACTGCAGCTGCTGCCAACCCCTCAGACAGGCATCTGCCCTCCTGGGGTCCAGCCAGGCCTGGCCCAGGATGACAGAACAAAGAACTTCCTCTGACAGAGGGTGTGACACCCTCTCCCTTTGGAAAATGGTGTGAAGGCAGGGGAGGAGTAGCCTCCCCCAGCCTCTGGAAATGCTTTCTTGGGCACAGATGTGCCCAATTCTGCATAAGCCAGTCTACACCGGTTCAGGGACCCCTTAGCCCCTGCTCTGGCACGAAACTGGACAAAGGAAAGGGGAGTGACCACTCCCCTGACCTGCACCTCCCCTGGGAGGTGTCCAGAGCTCCTCCAGTGTGCTCCAGACCTCTGCCATCTTGGAAACAGAGGTGCTGCTGGCACACTGGACTGCTCTGAGTGGCCAGTGCCACCAGGTGACGTCAGAGACTCCTGCTGATAGGCTCCTTCAGGTGTTAGTAGCCTATCCTCTCTCCTAAGTAGCCAAACCCTCTTTTCTGGCTATTTAGGGTCTCTGTCTCTGGGGAAACTTCAGATAACGAATGCATGAGCTCAGCCGAGTTCCTCTGCATCTCTCTCTTCACCTTCTGATAAGGAATCGACTGCTGACCGCGCTGGAAGCCTGCAAACCTGCAACATAGTAGCAAAGACGACTACTGCAACTCTGTAACGCTGATCCTGCCGCCTTCTCGACTGTTTTCCTGCTTGTGCATGCTGTGGGGGTAGTCTGCCTCCTCTCTGCACTAGAAGCTCCGAAGAAATCTCCCATGGGTCGACGGAATCTTCCCCCTGCAACCGCAGGCACCAAAGAACTGCATCACCGGTCCCCTGGGTCTCCTCTCAGCACGACGAGCGAGGTCCCTTGAATCCAGCAACTCTGTCCAAGTGACTCCCACAGTCCGGTGACTCTTCAGTCCAAGTTTGGTGGAGGTAAGTCCTTGCCTCCCCACTCCAGACTGCATTGCTGGGAACCGCGTCTTTTGCAGCTACTCCGGCCTCTGTGCACTTCTGGCGGAAATCCTTTGTGCACAGCCAAGCCTGGGTCCACGGCACTCTAACCTGCATTGCACGACCTCCTGAGTTGTCCTCCGGTGGCGTGGGACTCCTTTGTGCAACTTCGGGTGAGCACCGTTTCACTCCTCTCCGTAGTGCCTGTTCCGGCACTTCTGCGGGTGCTGCCTGCTTCCGAGAGGGCTCCTCGTCCTGCTGGGCACCCCCTCTGTCCCCTGACGCAATTGGTGACATCCTGGTCCCTCCTGGGCCACAGCAGCATCCAAAAACCCTAAAAGCACGACTTGCAGCTAGCAAGGCTTGTTTGCGGTCTTTCTTCAGGAAAACACTTCTGCACGACTCTCCACGGCGTGGGACATCCATCCTCCAAAGGGGAAGTTTCTAGCCCTTGTCGTTCTTGCAGAATCCTCAGCTTCTACTGTCCAGCAGCAGCTTCTTTGCACCCACAGCTGGCATTTCCTGGGCATCTGCCCACTCTCGACTTGATCGTGACTTTTGGACTTGGTCCCCTTGTTCCACAGGTACCCTCGTCTGGAAATCCATCGTTGTTGCATTGCTGGTTTTGGTCTTTCCTGCAGAATTCCCCTATCACGACTTCTGTGCTCTTTGGGGAACTTTAGTGCACTTTGCACTCACTTTTCAGGGTCTTGGGGTGGGCTATTTTTCTAACCCTCACTGTTTTCTTACAGTCTCGGCGACCCTCTACAAGGTCACATAGGTTTGGGGTCCATTCGTGGTTCGCATTCCCCTTTTGGAGTATATGGTTTGTGTTGCCCCTATCCCTATGTGTCCCCATTGCATCCTATTGTAACTATACATTGTTTGCACTGTTTTCTAATACTATACTGCATATTTTTGGTATTGTGTACATATATCTTGTGTATATTGGCTATCCTCATACTGAGGGTACTCAATGAGATACTTTGGCATATTGTCATAAAAATAAAGTACCTTTATTTTTAGTATATCTGTGTATTGTGTTTTCTCATGATATTGTGCATATGACACTAGTGGTACTGTAGGAGCTTCACTCGTCTCTTAGTTCAGCCTAAGCTGCTCTGCTAAGCTACCATTATCTATCAGCCTAAGCTGCTAGACACCCTATACGCTAATAAGGGATACCTGGGCCTGGTGCAAGTTGTAAGTACCCCTTGGTACTCACTACAAGCCAGTCCAGCCTCCTACACATGCCTCCAGATTTAAGACAGACTGTGAAAACTAAGGTTTGGAATTCGACAGGTACATACATTGGGCTCATTAAAAGGGCTAAGCCAGTGCATGTTACATTAAAACACAAAGCAACATATTCGTGTATAACACAGTACAGACTTTCTTGTAAAGCTGAGGGATGGATTACCTGGGTGACTGAGAAGATGGTACAAAAGGGGAATTTTGGGGAATTATTTAACTCCCCTATAGCAGGGTTTTGCAAGGTCAACGGAAAGTGAAAGATTTACAAGTTTTGTGGATGATTAATGATTTAGTGGTCCCAGGCTGTCCAGTGCCTCAAAATCTATCAGTGATATTGTTTCAAATTCCATCAGATGCAGAGTGGTTCACACTGATCGATTTATGTTCAGCACTCTTTTCCATTCCTCTTCAGAAATGTAGCCAGTATCCTTTTGCCATAAAATTAAAAAATAAGGTACTGGCGTGGAAAAGGTTACATCAAGAGTATACACAGTCACATTCTTATTTACACAAGTTCTCAAGAAAGATCAAGTGGCACTAATTTTACCCTCTGAGTGAGCCTTGACCCAATATGTTGATTATCTCGTGAGCGCCACAGAAAAAAAGAGGCTTGGACACTACTGCATTCTTAAATCATTTAGCTTATGAGGAACATAAGGTATTACTGACAACATTACAGTAGTGTCAGACAGAAGCTACATATTTGGGGCGACTAGTGCACAAAGGAGTGAAAAAAGTGTCAAAAGAAAGCAGCTCAGTAATTTGGAGAACGAGCTCACCACATACAAAGAAGGATGTGAGAGCATCCCTGGGAATGGTGGGCTACTGTCATCAGTGAATTTCCAATTTTTTCCCTAACTGCTAAGACGTTGTAAAGACTGGCTTATTGTGACATAACTGATCCAATGCCCTGGGATGGAGTATGCATGAAAACCTTCCGGGAGCTGAGACATGCCTTGTATACAGCACTCGCTCTAGAAATGCTGGATTATTAGAAAGAGGTTTTATTGTATCATTGTGAAAATGGAAGGTGCTCTCTTTCTGCTCTCACTCAGCAGCACAGCACTGGTAAAATACCTGTTGCATATTTTTCCTGACTGCTAGATCTAATCGCTATCGCCCTTCTTGGATGTTTGCGATTGGTTGCAGCTGTTGTTGTTGCCTGCACCAAAACCTATTTAATGGTCTTGGGTTATACATTAATAGTGTTTGTACCATACTTTTGACACATTGTAGGACCCAACATCTAACTAATGGGAGATTAACAAAGTATGAGTTAAAAATTCTTGGACTCCAAGTGTGTCAATCAGAATATGTGCTACTCTAAATCCTGCTACTTTTTTTTACTGATTCCAAAAGTAGAGAATGATGTTGACAATAAGGAACATGATTGTTTGGAAATAACAGATTTATGCACAAAACCAAGACGACATATAAGATGTGCCACTGAATCAAGCCGGTTTAGTTCTGTTTGCTGCTGGCCCTTGTTTAAGAGACAGTGATGGAAGTAACTCTGTGTGCATATATTGTTTGCACATTAAAGTATATTGATAAAGCATCATATTTGTCCGAATTGTTGTCTGCCCAGCTTGCCACCCTGGTTGCTTTTACCAGAGCCTGTTGTATTGCTCGCACAAATAGTGTTACAATCTACAATGACAGTCTATAAGCTTTTGGAGTTGTGATCAACTGTGACCAGTTGTGGTCTCAGTGTGATTTTATGACTTCTATTGGGACAATAATTTGAAATTGAATGCCAATTCTTGATTTAATGTATTATTCGAGATTGCCACCTTTAATAGCAGTTGTGAAATGTGGAGCACATGGACGTGGGACTGATGACGTGGCTTGTTTTATATCATTTTGTATTTGGGGAGATTAGCAACTACTTAAAGGGGACATCAACCCAGGCCAGTGCTATTCTGTTGAAGAATGTCGTTAAATTGGAAGGGTGGTAGTTTTGTAAAGGCCTATGTAATATGCATGAGATGTGTCAAGAATTTCTGCTAGGTTAGACGTTTGTTTGGTATTTGAGGTTGATATAAGTGTAATGGGTCTTTAATCACGATTACCTTGTAGGGTTGTGGAAAGAGTGTGTCCTGGTCTCTCACCCTCACCAATCTTTCTCACTGTTTTAGGTAAGCCTAGGGGATTAGTTTCCTAGTCTGCCTGTTCTCTAGGCTCCCCAAGAGTGTCACACATTTCTGATAACGTTTGACCTTTGTGTGCTCTTTTTCTAGTTGTGCTAGCTTCAGTTTATTGTTTTGGTCCCTTGAGGATCGAAGTGCCCCTGCTTCTTTTGTTTTCTCACAGTCCCAGCGACCCTCTACAAGCTCCCATACGTCTGGGGTCCATTCGTTATTCGCATTCCACTTTTGGAGTATATGGTTTGTGTTGCCCCTAGACCTATGTTCACCTATTGCATCCTATTATAATTCTACACTGTTTGCATTACTTTTCTTACTATTACTTACCTGTTTTGGGTTTGTGTACATATGACTTGTGTATATTACTTACCTTCTAACTGAGGGTACTCACTGAGATACTTGTGGCATATTGTCATAAAAATAAAGTACCTTTATTTTTAGTAACTCTGAGTATTGCGTTTTCTTATGATATTGTGCTATATGATATAAGTGGCATAGTAGGAGCTTTGCACGTCTCCTAGTTCAGCCTAAGCTGCATTGCCATAGCTACCTTCTATCAGCCTAAGCTGCTAGAAACACCTCTATTCTACTAATAAGGGATAACTGGACCTGGCACAGGGTGTAAGTACCACAAGGTATCCACTATAAGCCAGGTCAGCCTCCTACATTAGTGTTGCAGCGGTGGGATAAGTACTTGCAACGGCTTTACCACTTTGTTATTTGGTACTTTTCATAAGAGAATCATATACCAAATAGTTCAGTATATGTACACTTAACCAAAAAAGTTTACTTTTCTATTCTAAATATTTAACAAAGTTCTAAAAGTTTTTGAAAACTTCTAAAAGTTTTCCCAAAGTTTGAAAAAGTTTTTCTCTGTGCTTTCTAAAGTTCGAAAACTTTTTCTCTCACTATCTTTAAACCTGTACTATCATGTATGATGTAGAGCCCACTCCCAAAACTGTTAATGCAACATATGAGAGTTTGAACTATAAAGGTTTAACCGGTCTCTGCCTGGATAGAGGTTTGAGTATAGGTAAGAATCCTACAAAAGAGTTTCTCTTTAACATGCTCATTGTAGATGAACAGAACCAGTCTGGCCCATCTCGGGAGAGGTTAGAAAATGGAGAGGCTTCCCAGTGTGACTCAGAGGAGATCCATGAGGAAGCTGGGGAGGGTTCTTACAAAGTCCTGCCCCCTAGCAGGGCACCTAGTGACACTGGTAGTGTTAGAGGGTCCCACACCAGTAGGGCATCTTTCACCCCTAGAGGCCAGGTTACTAGGGTCCAGACAGTTAGGGACAGGTCTCCCTCTGAAACTTCCCACATTTCTTCTGTATCTAAACATTTCCAACCACCCACCCTGAGGATAACTTGTTAGAAAGGGAACTCAAAAAGTTGAGGGTTGAAGAGACCAGACTGAAGCTTAAACAGCAGCAGCTGGCCTTAGATAGGGAATCCCTAGACATAGAAAAGGAAAGACAGAGGTTGGGGTTAGTTCCCCATGGTGGCAGCAGCAGTATTTCTGGTAGCAATCCTGTTAAAAAGCAAGATTCCAGGAATCTGCACAAGATAGTCCCCCTTACAAGGAGGGGGATGACATTAATAAGTGGTTTGCTGCACTTGGGAGGGCCTGTGTGATACAGTTGGTCCCTCAAAGGCAGTGGGCTGCTATTTTGTGGCTATCTTTCACTGGAAAGGGTAGGTATAGGCTCCTTACTGTCAGAGAAAGTGATGGCAATAATTACAAAGTTTTTAAAGATGCACTCTTCGATGGGTTTGGCTTAACCACTGAACAATACAGGATTAAGTTCAGGGACACCAGAAAAGAGTCTTCTCAAGACTGGACAGATTTTGTGGACTGTTCAGTGAAGGCCTTGGAAGGGTGGTTGCATGGCAGTAAAGGTTCTGACTATGAAAGCCTGTATATTCTTATTCTGAGAGAACATATTCTTAACAATTGTGTGTCTGACTTGTTGAACCAGTACCTAGTGGACTCTGATCTGACCTCTCCCAAAGAATCGGGAAAGAAGGCAGACAAATGGGTCAGAACAAGGGTGAACAGAAAGAAAAGTTCATACAGGGGGTGACAAGGATGGCAAGAAGAAGGATGGTAAGTCTTCTGAGAAGGGTGGGGACAAAAGTAAGCATTCTGAGTCTTCATCAGGCCCACAAAAATCATCTGGGGGTGGTGGGACCAAATCCTCTTCTAACAATAATCAGAAAAAGCCTTGGTGTTATTTGTGTAAAGTCAAAGGCCATTGGGCAAGTGATTCCACTTGTCCAAAGAAAAACACCAAACCCCCACCACCACAACCCCTGCTGCAAATTCTAGTGCCTCTAGTAATAGCAGTGGTGGTGGGAAATCTACTACTGATAGCCAATCCAAGGGTGTAGCTGGGCTCACTATTGGCAATGTAGTTGGGGTTGGTCTTGTTACGGAGACCACAGAGGTTGTTTTAGTCTCTGATGGTGGCATTGATTTTGCCACCTTGGTTGCTTGTCCCCTTAATATGGATAAGTACAAGCAACTTCCCCTAATCAATGGTCTTGAGGTTGAGGCCTACAGGGACACAGGAGTCAGTGTAACTATGGTGATAGAAAAACTGGTCCATCATGATCAACAGCAACTTGGTCACCAGTACCAAGTGACAGACGGTCACAACAACACTCTTAGCCACCCCATGGCTGTTGTGAATCTCAACTGGGAGGGGTGTTACTGGTCCAAAGAAAGTTGTGGTAGCCACTGATTTACCTGTAGACTGTCTATTAGGAAACAATTTGGAGACATCAGCTTGGGCAGAAAAGTGGAGTTGGAGGACCATGCAGCAATGCTGGGCATTCCTGGGCATATTTTTGCTTTGACAACGGCTCAGTCAAAGAACCAAAAAGGACAGGGTAACCTGGATCCTGGAACAATGGACCAAGTGCTCCCTAAATCTAGGGGTAGTAAGGGTAAATCCCTACCCACTATTCCTCCCTCTACAGATGATTCCCCTTTTGAGGAAGACAAATTCTCTCCCTGTGCAGAACCTACACCAGAGGATCTGGAAGCAGACACTGTTGAGCTTTTGGGTACAGGGGGCCTGCCAGGGAAGAGCTGAGTGTGTCACAGCAAACCTGTCCCACATTAGAGGGTCTCAGACAGCAAGCTGTCAAACAGCAAAATGGGGATGTCAGTGACAGTCATAGGGTGTACTGGAAAGACAACCTCTTGTACACAGAGTCAAGGGACCCAAAACCTGGAGCTGCCAGGAGATTGGTCATTCCCCTGAAGTATAGAGATTTTCTTCTCACCCTAGCAGATGACATTCCTTTGGCTGGGCATTTGGGCCAGACGAAAACTTGGGAAAGACTTGTCCCCTTGTTTCACTGGCCTCATATGTCAGAGGACACAAAAGACTTTTGTAAATCTTGTGGGACCTGCCAAGCCAGGGGCAAGAGTGGTGGCACTCCAAAGGCCCCTCTAATTCCACTACCAGTGGTTGGGGTGCCCTTTGAAAGGGTAGGGGTTGAAATAGTTGGCTCCCTTGACCCTCCAACGGCTTCAGGCAATAGATTTATCTTGGTGGTAGTGGACCATGCCACAAGATATCCTGAAGCCATACCTTTAAGGACCACTACAGCTCCTGCAGTGGCAAAGGCCCTCCTAGGAATCTTTTCCAGGGTGGGTTTTCCTAAAGAGGTGGTGTCAGACAGAGGTAGCAACTTCATGTCTGCATACCTAAAAGCAATGTGGAAGGAGTGTGGTGCTACCTACAAGTTCACCACCCCTTACCATCCACAAACAAATGGTCTGGTTGAGAGGTTTAATAAAACTCTCAAAGGTATGATAATGGGACTCCCTGAAAAACTCAGGAGGAGATGGGAAGTCCTGTTACCTTGCCTCCTTTTTGCTTACAGGGAGGTACCCCAGAAAGGGGGGGGGGGGGGGAGGGGAGGGTTCCGTCCCTTTGAACTCCTCTTTGGGCACCCTGTAAGTGGTCCACTTGCTCTTGTGAAGGAGGGTTGGGAACAACCTTTAAAAGCTCCTAAACAGGACATAGTGGACTATGTACTTGGCCTGAGATCCAGAATGGCTGAGTATATGAAAAAGGCCAGAAAAATCCTTCAGGCCAGCCAGGAGCTGCAAAAGCAATGGCATGACCAGAAGGCTGTCCTGACCCAGTACCAACCAGGACAGAAGGTGTGGGTATTGGAGCCTGTGGTCCCAAGAGCACTCCAAGACAAATGGAGTGGACCGCATCTCATAGTTGAAAAGAAGGGTGAGGTTACCTACTTGGTCGAACTGGGCACTGCCAGGAGTCCCCTTAGGGTGATTCATGTCAACCGCCTAAAACCCTACTATGACAGGGCTGATCTTACCCTGCTCATGGCAACAGATGAGGAACAGGAAGAAGAGAGTGAACCTCTCCCTGATCTCTTCTCCACCACTGAAGCAGATGCCTTAGTGGAGGGAGTAGTTTTAGCAGATTGTCTGACTGCAGAACAGAAAGACAACTGCATCAATCTCCTAAGCCAATTTTCAGACCTCTTTTCACTTGTACCAGGTACAACATCCTGGTTTGAACATACAATTGACACTGGAGACAGCCTGCCTGTCAAAAGTAAAATTTATAGGCAGCCCCACCATGTCAGGGACTGCATTAAACGAGAGGTGGAGAAAATGTTGAATTAAGGGGTGAATGAACCTTCTGAAAGCCCCTGGGCTAGCCCAGTTGTGCTTGTACCTAAACCTCACACCAAAGATGGAAAGAGAGAGATGATGTTTTGTGTAGATTACAGAGGGCTCAATCAGGTAACCAAAACTGATGCTCACCCTATACCCAGGGCAGATGAGCTCATTGATACACTGGCTTCTGCCACGTATCTTAGCACTTTTGATCTAACTGCAGGGTATTGGCAGATTAGATTTGCAGAAGATGCTAAACCCAAGACTGCATTTTCTACCACTGGAGGGCAGTACCAATTCACAGTAATGCCCTTTGGTTTGAAAAATGCACCTGCCACTTTTCAGAGGTTGGTGAATACAGTCCTGCAAGGATTGGAGGCTTTCAGTGCAGCAAACCTAGATGATATTGCTGTGTTTAGTACAACCTGGGATGATCACCTTGTCCACCTATGGAAAGTTTTGGAGGCCCTGCAAAAGGCAGACCTTACTATGAAGGCCTCATAGTGCCAGATAGGGCAGGGGAAAGTGGTTTATCTGGGCTACCTGGTTGGTGGAGAACAGATTGCACCACTACAGGGGAACATCCAAACTATCATGGATTTGGTTCCCCCTACAACTCCGACCCAGGTGAGAGCCTTTTTAGGCCTCACAGGGTACTACAAGAGATTCATCAAGAATTATAGCTCCATAGCAGCCCATCTTAATGATATCACTAGCAAGAAAATGCCTAAGAAGGTGTTATGGACAGCTAGCTGTCAGAAAGCTTTTGAGGAGCTCCAACAGGCCATGTGCTCTGCACGTGTCCTAAAAAGCCCATGTTACTCCAAGAAATTCATTGTTCAAAGTGATGCATCTGAATTAGGGGTAGGGGCAGTACTATCGCAACTGAATTCTGAGGGCCAGGATCAACCTTTTGCTTTTATCAGCAGGTTGGCCCCTAGAGAAAAGCGTTGGTCTGCCATAGAGAGGGAGGCCTTTGTTGTGGTCTGGGCACTGATAAAGTTGAGACCATACCTGTTTGGTACTCACTTTATTGTTCAGACAGACCACAAACCTCTACTTTGGCTAAAGCAAATTAAAGGTGAAAACCCTAAATTGTTGAGGTGGTCCATATCTCTACAGGGAATGGACTATACAGTGGAGTGGAACATAGACCTGGTAGTACCCACTCCAATGCATATGGACTCTCCAGATATTTCCACTTAGACAATGAAGACTCATCTGGACAAGGCTAGTCTTATTGTCCTTCATTAGGGGGGGTTGTGTAGGAAAGTACCATCTTACCTGGCATGTTACCCCCATTTTCACTGTATGTATGTTTGATTTTGCCCTTATGTCACTGGGATCCTGCTAGGCAGGACCCCAGTGCTCATAGTGTATGCCCTGTATGTGTTTTCCTGTGTGGTGCCTAACTGTATCATTGAGACTCTGCTAACCAGAACCTCAGAGTTTATGCTCTCTCTGCTTTCTAATTTTGTCACTGCAGGCTAGTGACTAAATTTACCAATTCTCATTGGCACACTGGTACACCCATATAATTCCCTTGTATGTGGTACGCAGGGTATTGGGGTTCCAGGAGATCCCTATGGGCTGCAGCATTTCTTTTGCCACCCATAGGGAGCTCAGGCAATTCTTACACAGGCCTGCCACTGCAGCTTGAGTGAAATAACGTCCACGTTATTTCACAGCCATTTTTCACTGCACATAAGTAACTTATAAGTCACCTATATGTCTAACCCTCACTTGATGAAGGTTGGGTGCCAAGTTACTTAGTGTGTGGGCACCCTGGCACTAGCCAAGGTGGCGCCACATCGTTCAGGGCAAATTCCCCAGACTTTGTGAGTGCAGGGACACCATTACACGTGTGCACTATACATAGGTCACTACCTATGTATAGCGTCACAACGGTAACCCCGAACACGGCCATGTAACATGTCGAAGATCATGGAATTTTCACCCCAATACCATTCTGGTATTGGGGGGACAATTCCATGATCCCCCGGGTCTCTAGCACAGAACCCGGGTACTGCCAAACTGCCTTTCCGGGGTTTCCACTGCAGCTGCTGCTGCTGCCAACCCCTCAGACAGGATTCTGCCCTCCTGGGGTCTGGGCAGCCCTGACCCAGGAAGGCAGAACAAAGGATTTCCTCTGAGAGAGGGAGTTACACCCTCTCCCTCTGGACATAGGTGTGAAGGGCTGGGGAGGAGTAGCCTCCCCCAGCCTCTGGAAATGCTTTGATGGCCACAGATGGTGCCCATCTCTGCATAAACCAGTCTACACCAGTTCAGGGATCCCCCAGCCCTGCTCTGGCGTGAAACTGGACAAAGGAAAGGGGAGTGACCACTCCCCTGACCTGCACCTCCCAGGAGAGGTGCCCAGAGCTCCTCCAGTGGGTCCCAGACCTCTGCCATCTTGGATACAGAGGTGGGAGGGCACAATGGACAGCTCTGACTGGCCAGTGCCAGCAGGTGACGTCAGAGACCCCTCCTGATAGGTGCTTACCTTTCTCTGTAGCCAATCCTCCTCTGTGGGTCATTTATGGTCTCTCCTGTGGGTATCTCACCAGATAACGAATGCAAGAGCTCACCATAGTTCCTCTGCACTTCCCTCTTTGACTTCTGCCAAGGATCGACCGCTGACTGCTCCAGGACGCCTGCAAAACCGCAACAAAGTAGCAAGACGACTACCAGCAACATTGTATCGCCTAATCCTGCCGGCTTTCTCGACTGTTTCCTGGTGGTGCATGCTCTGAGGGCTGTCTGCCTCCACCCTGCACTGGAAATCCCGAAGAATTCTAATGTGGGTTGACGGAGTCTTCCCCCTGCTAATGCAGGCACCAAACGTCTGCATCACCAGTCCTCTGGGTCTCCTCTCATCTAGACAAGCGTGGTCCGTGGAGCACAGGAGCTATATCCAAGTGACCCTTCAGTCCAAGTTTGGTGGAGGTAAGTCCTTGCCTCCCCACGCTAGACTGCAAACCTGTGTACTGCGTGATTTGCAGCTGGTTCGGCTTTTGTGCACTTCTCCAAGGATTACTTTGTGCACAGCCTAGCCTGGGTCCCCAGCACTCCGTCCTGCAGTGCTCAACCCTCTGAGTTGGACTCCGACGTCGTGGGACCCTCCTTTGTGACTCTGAGTCGACTCCGGTTCACAAATCTTCTAAGTGCCTACTTCTGCGGGTGCTGCCTGCTTCTGTGGGGGGTCTCTGAGTTGCTGAGCGCCCCCTCTGTCTCCTCCTCCAAGGGGCGACATCCTGGTCCTTCCTGGTCCTCAGCAGCACCCAAAAACCTCTACCGCGACCCTTGCAGCTAGCAAGGCTTGTTTGCGGTATTTCTGCATGGGAACACCTCTGCAAGCTTCATTGCGACGTGGGGCATCTTCCATCCAAAGGAGAAGTTCCTAGTCCTCTTCTTTCTTGCAGAACTCCAAGCTTCTTCCATCCGGACTTGGTCCCTGTGCTTTGCAGGTCCTCAGGTCCAGGAATCCGTTTTCAGTGCACTGCTGGTGTTTGCTGTTCTTACAGAATCCCCCTACCACGAATATTGTGCTCTTTTGGGTTAGTAGGTGTACTTTACTCCTACTTTTCAGGGTCTTGGGGTGGGGTATCTTGGACACCCTGACTGTGTTCTTACAGTCCCAGCGACCCTCTACAGGCTCCCATAGGTCTGGGGTCCATTCGTGATTCGTATTCCACTTTTGGAGTATATGGTTTTTGTTGCCCCTAGACCTAAGTTCACCTATTGCAACCTATTGTAATTCTACACTGTTTGCATTACTTTTCTGACTCTTACTTACCTATTTTTGGTTTGTGTACATATAACTTGTGTATATTACTTACCTTCTTACTGAGGTTACTCACTGAGATACTTGTGGTATATTGTCATAAAAATAAAGTATCTTTATTTTTAGAAACTCTGTGTATTGAGTTTTCTTATGATATTGTGCATATGATGTAAGTGGTATGGTAGGAGCTTTGCATGTCTCAGAGTTCAGCATAAGCTGCTTTGCCATAGCTACCTTCTATCAGTCTAAGCTGCTAGAAACACCTCTATTCTACTAATAAGGGATAACTGGACCTGGCATAAGGTGTAAGTACCTTTGGTACCCACTACAAGCCAGGCCAGCCTCCTACACTTACCTTCTAACTGAGGGTACTCACTGAGATACTTGTGGCATATTGTCTGCTAATAAGGGATAACTGGACCTGGCACAGGGTGTAAGTACCACAAGGCCAGCCTCCTACAGAGTGCTGGAAACATACAAAATGGAAAAATGAAGATCTAAAAGCCAGACTGAAGCATAATAATCTGCATATTATTGGAGTTTCAGAAACTACAAACATTGGGAACTTGGAAGAATACCCAGAGAAACTCCTCGGCCTTCTCAGTCAAGAGAGCCTATATATCCCTGGGTCAGTATCTTCACCTGGAGCACCAGCTGAACCAATTATTGCGCACCTCTTCCATTTCAAATAGAGAAGGAGTGCTATGGTGAGCCAACAACGACAATTCACCAAATGACAATGATTATACCCCACTCTGAATCAGATCCACCCTGGCTGACAATGGAAGCACCAAGTAACAGACACAAATGACTTGGAAAACCTACAATCACTTTGATTTATTAAACCCATTCAACAACTGCAAACTCAAATGCTCATGTTTCCATTCCCAAATTTAAGGAAAATGTTTTCAACATCACAGTGCATACCTGAACCACAACTGACCAACTTGGTACAGATGGTAATGCACTAACCCGGCCATAAATTCCACCAAAGGATTGAGTTCAAGCTTGTCTCTCAGCCCCCCCACCCACCTCTTGCACAGTTGGTTACTTGAATTTAGAGACCAGGATGTGTATGAACAGTGTTGTTGAACTACACATTGACACAGAGCACTTTGTCCTAGTTTTACACAGTTGTAATGATTTGCATAAACATTGGAGGTTTAATGGGGATGAGGGGTGGTGGTGGTGAGCCAATACTGAGATGGAAGGGAAAAATGGGGATCTATTGCAGAAGACACACACCTGATGTGCCAGACAGATATTAGAATACATGATAAATGGAATCCAAATACACAGCATCCTACTCCTCATATGCATACAGAACGGCCATACAAAAAATGCATGTAGCTCCTGTTCGCCCACTACATGACACTAAACCAGATGCTCAATACATTATACAACATGTCCTCATACATGTACAATCTCCCAAAATCGTATGCACATATGGTCTTAATACAGGGAAACCAACCTTCCTCTGCAATCTCTGGCTAGAGGTAAAAATATAAAATACAGAAGCAATCTTAAGAGGGGGATTTTACGTGACACTAGATCCAAATACAGATCGATCTAGCATATGTAGAAGTTCCCACTCACTGGTATCAAGGATAATAAAGCAAATTGTGGCTGACAATAGTCTGGTGGATGTGTGGTGTATCAGAACCCTGTCTGTGAGAGTCTAGCTCTCATAACTGTTGGTTCAGGCTGGATTAGTGGCTTGCATTGTAAAGTGTTAGTGCACGGATTACCTGAGTTGACCACCTTCACAGAACCCTTCCAGATCACTCTACAATACTGCTGGAATTGTATATGCCTGGACAAATACACCCATCATTTACCTGAAGGTTCCCAAGCGGTGTGCTTCTGTGCACAGTGTTGAGGGACAAGATATGTAAAGAGATTGTTCTTTTCCACCAAAGAAAACACAGTAGGCAGTCTTGCAAACTATGAGAAGCTTATAAAGTTGTCATAAGGGGAGTCTACATTGCCAAATAAGCAGAGATCCTCAGAAATATTAGAGTCTGTCTGGCTAGATTAGATTAGAATCAAAACCTAAAGCATTATGGAAAATCCACACTGCTGAGGGCACAGCTGAATCTCTGCAGTAGACTATTTCAGTGAAGCAGAGGATTTAGCAAGTAGGCTCAAAGCACATGGATATCTGCAAAAAAAGATAAGGAGGGCTTTAAAACGTGCTTGGTATAGTGATCACAAAAGTCTACTGAATAAATAAATAAAAAAGACAGGAACAATCCCAGATTGTGTGTCTCCACTTTCAGCAACTGCAGCAATAAGATGAAAAAATCATCAAAAAAACATAGCATCTAATGATATCTGTCAATTTCAATATTCCACCTCCTCTCTTTGCTTCAAGAGGCCCCCAAACTTACTTGAGAAGCTGGTAAAGGCATTTTTGGAACCGCTACACTCAAGAGGTGTATCAATTAGTTTGGGATTAGGACAGATCCAGGGCCATTTTAAGTGCAGTCATTGCCTTGTATATGGACTACAGCAAACTTAAAGAGCTTCTCTTTTAAAGATGACATGGCTCTTCAGGTTTCTCAACCTGTCAATCTTTGAATGTGATTTATAGTCGAGAGTGCCATGTGGATGTGCTATATAGGATGCTATATAGGACAAACAGGACAGCAAGTGAAGACTAGGATTTTACAACATCAATCCAGAATCAGGTGTAAGGTTTTGTAGGCACATACAGTAGAACACTTTATTGAGAGGGGATATATATTTTCTGGTTTGTAATGGAAACTATTAAGAACTCAAAACGTGGAATAAATATAGAAAAGCTTCTTGCCTTTAAGGAAAATCGCTGGATCTGGAGATTAGACACATTCTGGGTTAAACATAGCTCTGGAATGGCACCATCTAGCTACACAATAAAGTTGAATCTTTGTCCAGAGAGTCAGATTACAGTATAGTACTATTGAATTATTATGCAGACCATGTGATTATAGGTTATGTAGGGATGGTAGATTAAGTTGCATCACCATTCTTTTTCCTTTAATGTGGGAACTCTACAGCATGGTCCCTTTGTTGACAGAACAAGTCTGTATATAAGATAATACTATCACATGTGAGGGGAAATGTTATGCTATAACCCTGTGCTATGGTCGTATGTACTAACTCAGCGATACCGTAGGTTTATAACAGACTAGGGCTTCAGACAACATAAGTTTGTGGGATCAACTGTCTTTATTTATACAGGCATTGGAGATGTTGATTTTATATACTTGGTTTGATCTTATCCTTGTTATCTGGAATCCCCACTGTTGTTGTGGGACCTGCATTAGCTATAAAAGGTTTAGGATTCAGCTATTCTATATGTGTATGTATCTGAGCATTTATATTGTGAGCGTGCGATATCATGGATCTATGGTGACAGGATGTGCTTTTATATGGTTAACCAAGGTTGCTTTACAATGGGTTTAAAGGAGCGTTGTTTAATTTTTGGAACATCTAAATTATTTGATATGGCTTGTGTGTTTATAGCATCAAATGAGGCTCTAGGCATGTTAATTGTACGGCGATGGAAAATTATTCCATCACGTGAAGAATGCCTGAGGAAATTTTCTCTTTGATAATTGATGGTAATCAAGGAGATAGGGTAACCAGTACATTTTAATGTTCTTATCCCTTATGCTTCATAAGGACGTTTTCTAATGTGTCAGAAAGACCTGAGTGTTGTTTTTGAGACCTCCAAATTACGTGATATACTTTGGCAGCACGTTTACAGCAGCAAGAAGCAATTCCCACTAGATAAACATTTGATGGGGGAAGATGATTTCCTTTAGTAGATAAAGAACACCTCAGAAAAATATTTATTTTTTGATCACTGATGACCAGGTGCTATGAGTTATCGGCGTTTGTTGATAGGCCAGCACAGTGTCAAAACCAGCAGTTTGTGTCCCGGCATTCTTTCTGACTCTGATTGAGGACAGGAGAACACACTGTGGTTGGCAGTTCATGAATAAGGTGAGAGTGTGAGTGACTTCACAATGCTTTTAGGGTCTCACAGTCTGCTAGTTGGATGGTCTGTTAAAAAAAAAATTCTTGCCCTTCCGTTTTGTTCATTTTAGAATTCAACTGGATAAGAGTGGTTTATATGAACACTCTGGGGATCAAAATGAACAGCAGCTCGCAGTGAAATGCTAAGTGATTTTAGCTTTCCTTTCATCTTCGGATGAAGTTTTTACACTTGTTCATAATGTATTTAATGTGAGTCTGTAATACATGAATTTGCAGTTCTAGTCCATGCGTGCTTTGTTAGGTCGAGCGTGCAAGCGCTCTGATGTGTTGTAATTTATCTGTGGGCTTTTAACCACGGTCTTCACTTTATTTGTTATCACTGGTAAATGCTTTACGTTTCTCCCACCTTGGGGCAGTTTTGTTACCGCCTTCACCATCAACCCTGTAACATGGATAGTTGCATGTCTGCCAATACGTTTGACTGGGAGTGAACGTCTTTTTCCTTTTGTGTCCCTCCTTCACGTTCATGCTCATGGCGGCTGTCTCACTTTGAAATGGCTTCCTTATGTCAACTGTTTTACTATTAATTTTCAATTTATATGGCAAGAAAAGTCCAGTTAGGAATTTACAACTCCAATAGCTCTAACTCGAGCAAACGCAACACCCATTGTAAATACTTGTTTTTATCTGTAGCTTTTGAACAGTGATTTATGGTCCTGGATCACAGAGTTAATATCAGTGTGCATTTCGTGATTAGCATTAGCTTAGATATGAACCACTGTTTCTTATTGCCTTATCTGATTTTTCATCTTTTTTCTGATTTTCACCTCTCTTTTTCCAATGCATTTATTTGAACAAATTGTCATTCCTGCTTGCCAACTGTGGGGCATTATAAATAAGCTTAAAGAACAAGTCACTTACCTTCGGTAATGCATTATCTGGTAGAGACTCTATCAAGCTGCAGATTTCTTACCTTAGAATTTCCTGGCATCAGCTTGGAATCTGAAACTTTTGCTGAGCAATATCCTTGTGCGTGCCGTCGGATGGCGTAGTTTGGATATGCGTGGTGTTGTCAGTGTCGTTAGAGCTGTAGGAAAGTACCATCTTTCTTGCATGGTTACCCCCACCTTTTCCCTGTTGTCAGTATGCTTTGACTATGTTCACTGGGATCCTGCTAAACAGGACCCCAGTGACTATGTTCTCTCCCTTTAAATTTGGTTGCTTGGACCACACAAACACACCCACATTTGGCATACTGATGCCCCCATGTAAGTCCCTAGTATGGTACCCAGTGCACTGGGGCACCTGGGGATCGCCATGGCCTGCTGCATGTATTATGCCACCCATGGGGAGTCCATGCCAAGTGTACCCTTTTCTCCATAGGATGCTGCACCAGGACATGTAAGTGAGCCCTTTGGCAGGCCCTCCTAACCTATAGGGCAGGGTGCAAGTACATGTGCATAAGCAGCCCCCTGCATGAGCAGAGGTGCCCTCATGAAGTCCAGCCCTATTTTCACAGACTTCGGGAGAGTGGGGATGCCATTTTACATGTGTACTGGACATAAGTCACTATCTATGTCCAGCTACATAACGGCAACTCCGAACGCAGGCATGTTTGATATCAAACATGTCAGAATCATACCCCAATACAGTTGGCAGTATTGGAAGTATGATTCTATGCACTCTGGGGGCACCTTAGAGGACCCCCAGCATTGCTCCTACCAGCCTTTGTGGGGTTTCCTGGCAGCCCAAGTTGCTGCCACCCCTCAGACAGGTTTCTGCCCTCCTGCTGCTTAAACAGCTCAAGCCCAGGAAGGCAGAACAAAGGATTTCCTTTGGGAGAGAGGGGATAACACCCTCTTCCTAATGAAATAGGTATTATATGGTTTGGAAGGGGTAGCCTCCCCAAGCCATTGGTATGCTTTGAAGGGCACATTTGGTACCCTCCATGAATAAACCAGTTTGCACCGGTTCAGGGACCTCAAGTCCCTGCTCTGGCGCGAAACTGGATAATGGAAAGGGTAGTGACCACAACCCTGTCCATCACCACCCCAGGGGTGGTGCCCAGAGCTCCTCCAGGGGGTCCCTTGATTCTGCCATCTTGAATCCAAGGTGGGCAGGGGCCTCTGGGAGCATCTGAGTGGCCAGGTCAGGCAGGTGATGTCACAGCCCCCTCCTGATAGGTGGTCACCTGGCTATGTGACCATCCCCCTTCCAGAGCTGTTAAGGGTCTCCCTCTTGGGTGGATCTTCAGATCTGGCTTCCAAGATTCCAGAAGGACTCCTCTGCAACATCTACTTCAATGTCTGGCCACTGGAACTGTGATTGGACCCTCCAGGAACTGACAATCTGCATCCACAACGAAGACTCTGCTTGCAACATTGTTTCCACAGCTCCTTCCAGCTTCTGCAACACTTCGTCGGCTGAACTTCCTCTGAGGGTGGCAAGTCTTCAGTCATGAGGAGGAAGAGGGAATCTCCCTTGGAGTGAAGGAGTCACTCCCCTGCATCCACAGGCACAAACAGCAACAACGACCAGCTTCGTGGATCTCCTCTCATCCTGAGCTGCATCGATTCTGCATCACAGGTGGTGGTCTGGGTTGGCCTCTTTGGTCTTCTCTGCCAGCTGTTTAACTTTGGTGAAGTTAAGCCTTTGCCTTCCCACGCAGGACAGTACCACCATGCACCGCATCTCTTGCAGCTACCAAGGCTTGATGGCATCTCCTCCAAGGGATCTTCAGGCTCCGTGTAGCCCCAGCCCCCAAGCATTCTTGCCTGTGATGCACAGCCCTCTGCATGCTTCTCCTGCGGCATGGGACCCTTCTTCATTTGTGCTGTATGGGCTCCTCTACGACTCCTGGGTCCTCTTCCAGTGGGTTTCCTGTTGAGGCTGCCTTTTCTTCTGTGGACTCTCTACATCGCAGAGGGTTCCCTGGGACTCCCCCCGTGGGTTGAGTCCTCCTGGACCTTGCTTGTCCCTGGCAGCATCACTTTTCCTCCACTGCGACTCTTGCCTTGGCCAGGGCTGCATTGCTGACCATCTTCGTCCTACCGTTGACCAACTCCTGCAACCACAGACAAGTGGACCACTAGACACTCCTGCAACTTCTAGACTTGGTTACCGTCTCTTCAGGAATCCACCACTGGTTTCTTGCAGTCTTGTCTGGGTGTTGAATTATTATTCTTTTTAGGCCTTTTAGTAGTTTGGGGAAAATCCAGTAACTTACACCTTTTTTCCTAGTCACTGGGGGGCACTGTGGTACTTACCTTTGGGGTTTCCTAGTTCCCACAGCTCCCCTCTACAGACTTTACTTACCTGGGTGGGGGTCCTGCATTTGCATTCTATATTTTTAGTATATGGTTTGGGCTCCCCCTAGGGTCACTATTGTCTATTGCTATTGCACTGTTTTCTACTGCTATTTATACCTATACTATTTCTGATTACTGGAGTACATATCTAGTGTGTTACCTCCTATTGGAGGGTTGCCTCTCTCGTACGTTTTGGTAATTGTGTCACTAAAATAAAAGAAAGTGTTTTAAGTGCTGTGTGACTACAGTGTTATTGCATGAGCTCTGCATGTCTCCTTGATTGTTGTACAGCTATTTTAGCCATGTTTCAGACAGTTTGTTTTAAGCTGACTAACCATGCCGCTGTGCACTTTAACCCGGTTACATTTTATTCAGCACTGCTTAATTTTTCTAGCAATATCCACATTTGAGGTGCTGTTTTAGTTTCTTAACCTCATTGTACTTTCGCCTAGGCACTTTGTGCTTTTTCCAAGGCTACAGTCTGATAGGGTTGCCAACAAACGTGGTATGATGTGTCTCCAACACTCACAGAAAACCCACACTCATACGTGGGGTATATTTCTTGAAATGTCAGCTGTTTTGTTATATAAACACTCCTTTGTCCTAAACACATTAGAGGGGGATTCCAGCCAGATGACCACGACTGTATGCTGATTGTTTCGCTGCAGCTACTTGCTTAGACGGCCGGACCCCTGATCCACATGGGGACGGTGTCTCTCTAGACTACACGATTCTTCCTCCAGGTATAAGGGATGAGGGATGATGTACTCCCAGGGTGGAAAGCCGAAGGGCAGATTACACTTATTACACTGTGCTCACACATAGTGTAGGCAGGAGAAATATATATCATTCTTAGTGACAAGTATGGTAGGTCTTTTCTTGTGTTTTACGGTTAGTCACCTGCTTGCTTTTAATGTGTTTTATCATCCTAGTTATTGCAATACATGCCTTTTTAACTAAGATGCAGTTACTTTAATAAATCCTTATTGAACTATATTCTTCCTCTGTTGCCTTTGCCTGTAAGAGACTTTTTGGTAACTGAGAGAAAGGGATGGGATCTAATCGAACACGATTCCCCTGAGGAGTCTTCTTGTCATGCGCCTGGTTGCCACAATCATCTCGGCCAGAGATGAGGTGCTGCTAGCTAGCATGAGAACCCAGATTAGGCTGACAGGCATCATTTGATGTGGAATCATACTTAGTAGCCACGATCCATGTGATCCTGTCTCCCAAATCCAGTAGCCTCATTAGCATAATGAGAACCTGCGCAACAAGGCGCCACCAACGTTTGGTCAGGCACTAATATTCGGATCCTCCTGAGTATTTCTGTCTCATTTAAGGCTAAAAGACACCTCAATACTATATACAGAGATGTCTGTGGTATTGAGGATTTCCTCCTCAGCTAAATAGGTAGTACCTATCTTGAGCTGAAGGTTGTTCAAGCTTGAACCTTAAAAAGACCAATCCCCAATAGGTGTCCTTATCTCTGAACATACATCCACCATTAGAATGGCGAAACCACAACGGGTAGCAATTCGAGTAAATATGCAATCACCCCTTACTGCACATTTATTGGCAAATGGCCTAACGGCCCAGGGGGGTCCAATTACACTTGTTGTTGATGCTCATCTAGCCTACAGAACAGAAGGTTTTTGTTCTTCAGTCACTTTTTCAGCAGCAGATGGGAACACAAATACATTACACCACTATACACCTGCAAACATACCTGCACAATACAGAGCTTATGCATATTTAGAAATACCTTTATCTTATCAAGACAATAAGAACTGGCTTAATGGTGTCCTACCACATTCAATATTACATGTTAGGTTAGGTCCTCTGAGCAATGATGGCCCGACCTGGCCTTTATTGGCCACATATACACCACACCCTGATGCAGCAACCTTAGCGGTAGCTGAGGTGCACCACCTATATATAGAGCTCACGACAATATACAGACTATTAGTACAGTTTGTCATGCAAACATTAAATACTAAACCAGCACATGCTGCCTCAGTGCAACAACATGCAGTCACGTCAGGCATTAATCCTGTGACTGTACATTCGATCATGGGTAAGGTACCTACCAAGCAGGAGGAATTTCCGTTTTGGTTAGCTCAAAAAATAAATGCACTGGAAGCAGTTTTTCCTCATACTGGACATAAGTATAAGCATAGAATTCTCACTATGTGCTTGCCATTCGGGTTGGTGCCCCTAATTAAAAACTGCAATACATGAAGCACGGTATTTGCCACGCTCTATACTACTGCACATGGTACACCAACACTTGCCAATCTTCAGGAGGTGTTAAAACAAGTTCAAGATGAATATCGGGCTGCCCCGGCCCTGGAGGTGGGGATGCAATTAATGGGCAATTTTGCAACGGTATCCTCAATCATATTAAGTAACCTTAAAGGAGAAGTAGCTGCACTACCAGTGCACATGCGGCTCCGGAACATTCCTGTACAGGATCAAGAACGTGAGCTTCCAATGTTTCCCGCAGAGACCTATTTTAGTATTGGTCGAGATAGTCTGGGTGCCAGACCGATTAAACCACAATTTCAAGGCAGATCTAATAAAGATACTACCAAGTAAGCACCTGAAGGTTCCAAAAAACGCTGGGATAAAAAACAACAAACACCTAAAAAATAAAGGGGATAATCTCCACATGCTGAGACTCCACAAAATAGGTATAACCTTAGAAATAGGAATATCAAAACGACCGACAGATATCAATATACTGATACACGCCAATCTCGGTCCTTTTAGGATTCACCCAAAAAACGCAGTGAGAGAGGTGGGTGGTCAGAGCAGCGAACTGAATATGTGAAACCGAGAAAGGACTCACATCGCTCGTCTGAAGTTTCAATTAAAAAAGAAGAGAAACTTCCCCTACAAAAACTCCAATTTAAAAAGAAAAAAGTGGCAGCAGTTACAATTCGACATGCAACTCAAGAAGAGGGCTTTACCGAAGAACAGGAAATGGGCACTGGCACTGCTCGACAGTGCAGCCGAGGTCACAATAGTTCGCCAGGATCTTCAAGAGCATCTGAGGTGAAAGCAACTGATCACTTCTTACAAGTTGAGACTGCAGGCATGAATGTCTCCACACCCAATAGGGTGTACAGAGTAACTATTCAGTTAAAAGGGGCCATTGAACGCATAATTGACGCTATCTTTTGGGACTGAGTCGTCTCTATTTGTGATATTTTGCTGGCTGAAAAAGACTGGCCTCCAGAATTCATCCGCAATCTCCCTTATGGAGAGGAAGTGATTGAAAAATCCTTCTCGCCCCTTGTTCCCAGAAAGCTTGTTGAAATGCATGGCATTGATTTGGCAGTGGCACAGGCACCTACATTATATCGCAATCACATAGGATGGGACAAAGATTCCCCCTGCCACGCAATACTAATAGAATTCCAACCCCAACATCCTATAAAATATGATGCTAAAGCACCTGTGAGGGAAATCCTCAATCAACTGGAGTACCATGGTGTCAATGAACCCTCAGACTCATCCATGAAAAATCCATTATTTCCAGTTGCTAAACCTGACCATTCATATATAATAGTCTTAGACTACAGACATTTAAATAGTCACACAAAAACATTTGCTATACAAAATGCACACAGTGCAGCACTTATGAACAATATACTGTGCAGGAAATACAACACGACCCTGGATTTATCCAACGGGTTTTTCTGCCAAAACATAGCGCCTGAAAGTAGGGACCTAACAAGTTTTAGTGCTCTTGGCTCTCAGAAAAACTTCTGACGACTCCCACTGAGGTACAAGAACAGCCCAGGACTGTTCTCAGCTCATGTAACATCTATTTTACACAACACCGACCCTGAGGCTTTGTCATATGTGCATGACATTTATCTCACAGACGACGACCTCATGCATAATTTAAGAGGGGTAGCCCGCACTGTTGAAGGATTTGCCAAAATTGGCTATAAATTCAAATAAAAAAAAAAAAAATAGCCTCCCTTAGTGTCCTGTTTTTGGGATATGAATTGTCGGATGAAAGGAGGAGCCTTGCGCCCCAATTTCTAGAAAAATGCATGCAACTACAACCGCCAAACACAATAAAAAGGCTCTAGTCAGAATTGGGCTTTTAAAATTCTGGCAGAACATTAATTCCAGATTATGCACAACGCATCAAACCATTGTATGACTTAATATGTCCTGATTTTACTGGTACATTTTGGACAGTCGAACACACACGCATTCTAAAAGCTTTGCAAAAAGACATGCTCGAAGCAAAACATTTGCATACAAGGGACAATAAAAAACATTTGGTCATCAGAATAATTGCTGGTGCCATTGGTTTTACCTATGTGACATTCATTGAGGGTGAGACCGTCCCAATTGCATATAAATCACACTTATATTCCACAGCTGAACAACGCTTTGCTCCCACTGAGAAAATCCTCACTGTTGTCCAGATGGCAGTCCTTAAAGAGAGACCTCTGTCCCAGGGGAAGCGCATTACTGTTGTCTCCCTCGTTACAGCCCTGGAGGCTGTTACCAAAGCGAGCGTTCCTATCACTAAAGCACTACAGCCACGTTGGATCCAACGGGCAACGACTCTGACAGCCACTGATGTTGATTATGTCTTTGACTCTAAATTACAGACCCAAGAATTCTTACAATATGAACCTGAGTATCCAGTTCCAACAAATACAATGCCTATTGAACAATATCATGAAACTTTGTACACTGATGGTTCAACCCAACCAGCGATAGGAACCAAAAAATCAATACTCCGCTGCTTGTGCAGTCGTGAGTTGTACATGAAGGATGGCAAGTTCCATCCACAAAATACTTACACGCAGACTCTAGAAGATTGCACTGCACAACTTGCAGAGCTAAAGGCTCTGGTGATGGCACTGGAACATATGGATCCTGAGCAGATGACGTTGATTGTCTGTGATTCTTACTATTGTGTCCAGTCCTTCAATGAATATCTGCATTACTGGCGCCAAAATGGGTTCAGAGATTCAAAAGGCAACACTGTTAAACACAGACTTCTGTAGAGGGAAAGTAGAGGAGCTGAAAGAAACGCTACCTAATGTCCATGTTGTGCATACACTAGGACATCAGCATGTTGGAATACACATTGAAGGCAATACTCTAGCTGATGAAGCAGCCAAATCAGCAGTAGCCCTAGCTTCTGTTGTTGCAGTAACTTGTTCTAAGCTCAAAGTGGATGATGAAACACTGGCAGCTGTGAAAGCTTTAGCTGACGGCACGCCTCTACCTAAAGCGTATCCTCCTAAATATTCCTACCGGATGGCCGGCTTGTTTGATGCACAAGTAACAATATCAGGTGTAGGTGTTTGAGTAATTCCCAACAAATACCTAAGAACTGAGTTAGTAAAGGCAGCACATGAGGGTGTTGCTTCTGCCCATACTGGTGTGGCTGCTACAATTTCAATAATACAACCACGATATTGGTGGCCAGGTCTATACAAACAGACCCAGCAGTATCCTTTGTTGTGACATCTGCCAGCAAATAAAAGGGTACACCTTGAAACGCCCCCCGCAGACATCCCTCCTAATTTTTAACAAACCATTACAATGTGTGTACTTGGACCATTGTGGTCCCTTGACACCAGATAGTGCATACAAATACATCCTAGTCACTGTTGACTCATGTTCCAGATTTCTTTGAGTTTGGCCACCATGCTCAGCTGATGCTCGAACTGTTATTAAAGGATTTGCGAGTCTTTATCGGTACATATGCTGTTGCGGCTTTCCATTCGGACCAGGGCCCTGCTTTTGTCTCAAGGGCTTACACGAACACCCTGGCTTTGTTAGGGTTCCAACTGCATTACTCATCTCCATTTCATCCAGAGGGAAATAGTGCTGTGGAGCAATGAAAATGAGATTTAAAGCAATCCTTAACAGCTAGAGTATTAGGCATGGGTCATAGTTGGCTTCCACACCTATATGGAGTCCAGAGAGCACTTAACAATCTGCCTAGAAGGCACCTGGGGGGGGGGGGGCATACATCATTCGAATGCCTTTTTGGAACTCAAATGTATGTTCCAGATCTTGTTGGTCCTGGGATGGAGGCGGTGGATACACCCTTACAAAAATTCCGTGATGACAACACATCTGCCAATGCTGCCTCCTTTGGAATCGGGGATATACCAGTAACATCTACTGACTGGATTACTAAACTTGGGGGTATAGTGCGTGAAAAGGTTGCTGTGAAAAATGAGTTAGGTCCTTCTTATTGTGCACCGGTTCCAGTCCTAGGAATGAACAGTACCAGAACTGTGATTCTACTACCGCTGCCTGGCTCTAAAGAAAATCACTTTGTGTCCACTGACAATGTCAAGTTTCACCGCGTGGCCGATCCTGCACAGCAGACCTAGAGGACTCCTGAGTAGTGTCCGAATCCCTCCCACTACAGACCAGGATGTCCCCCTACAAGTGTTCAACAGCAACGTTGATACCTCTCTGAGCTTGGGGAGGGTGGAAAATGAGCTTTAAATGGTTCCACATACAACTACTTCTACAATAATGAAAATAATGAACAAATTCTTACAAATTCTACAAAAGCAGATGTAGTCATTTACTATGAACCACCAAGGGAGTCCTCAGCAAGTTCTCCTCTTCAAGACACAGCACCAGTTTTTTCACAAACAGATTCTGGTTATTTTATCGACGTTAACAACACTTTCAGTTACTCATCAGCCTCTACTGCAACAGAACTGTCAAGAGCACGTAAGCTGATACATTGGCTTAAAATTAACTATCTCATTCTTCCATGGATTTATCTATGGCTTTTATTGACTGTACTTGCCTTTCTCCTATGGATTGGATTTGTTATTGTCTTCTTTCTCCTTATGCATGGTCATTTTCTTCCTGAACGCTCTACAGTTGAACTGGTGGATGAGGTCTTAAAACCACATTTTTAACTGCACAAAATTCACAGAGACTTGTCCCTGGTGGACATTACAGCCATACCAATTCCCAATGGGATTGTTTGGGACAAAGTATTATTCAATATATATGAGCCTACTGAAGTCATTCAAATACCATGTGTCTTTAAACTTTCTATGACAGATGCAATCACACACGGAGTAGTTTCCGATGATTGGGATGTGAAAACTGTTGATGCTATGATGTCTGATTTAATGTATTATACAGTATTTAAAAATGAAGATGTGTACCAGTTTAAAGGAAATTATGGAGATTTGTTTTGTTATAATTATTATGGACATTATTTCATTCACCGAGCAAGTACTCCAAAGACTATTTTTAAATATACACAATGGGAACACTGCCCGACTCCACCAATAGGCAGTTCTAAAATGTATACTGAAAAATGTGCATATTTTTCTGTGCACAATGTTAAGAGTGCTGAGTCATATTATTTTAAATTGCCAGAAATGGAAAGTCAGCATGTTTTATTGACAGATACAAAATTGATGTACTCTGATTCCTTTGTTTCCCGATTGGCTATAGAAGGATATGAGAACTGCCTGAAGTCAATTGACTTAAAAAGTGTGTGGGGAACAAAAAATTGGCAAATAAGAGGAAGAGAAGCTTTATTTAGAGCATGTTTGATTCCTCTTCAAATTATATTTTTAAACAAAACAGTACAACAAACACGCTGTTTAGGCTTAGCAAACATTAAGGAATTGAATGTGCCCTGTAATCCTACTCCTGCAAAATTTTACAAATGGCAAAAATATATAAATGCGTCCGAAGATCAGCTCAATGAATAGGTCCAGAATGGTCCATTTAATGCATCATTTTTGCGTCCTGGTGGGTGGTTATAGTGGCCTGTAGACACCAATAAGTGCCATACTTGTTTCGTTAACTCCTCCAGGGGGTTTGCAGCAATGGATGAAGATCTCCTTACTAGATGCTGTTAAAGAACACCTTAGTCTCCTGTCCAAAAACACAGATTTACAGGACGTCAGAAAAGCAGTGTTTGTGAGCTGCTATGTTCGACCTAATAACAACTCAACTGCTCAAAACACTACTGTTTTTGTCCTACAACATCAAACATTTTGGACTTCCAGTTATGCATACGTTTTTAAACAAAACACTGTAAAGCCAACACAAAAACGTAAACAACATCAGACAAACTGTACAAGAAGCTTGTAGTAAAGTAACCTTTGGAATAGAATATGGAGTGTGTTGCAACAATGTGTCCATCTTACCTTTCAGTGAAGAGATGTAGCATGTATGTTAGACATACAATGACTATCATTATGTCTCACTAATCCCAACTAACTCCATTCTGTGTACTTTCTGGCATTGCTAGGGCAAAACGTTGTTCCACAAGTCAGTCTCCTGTGCAGTGGCCTAACAATAGCCCAGTGGTGCAGCGGCAGTGAGGGAGTTGGGGAAGGGGAAGGTGTGCGATAGGGTGACCACCTGGCACTGAGGCGAATTCTGGACAGGACTGTAAAAAATTCAGGACAAAAATTCAGGACAAAGGGTCAAAATTCAGGACAAAAATTCAGGAACAAACGTCAGTTTTACAGACACACCCAAGAGAGGGCATGCCTCACTATGTTGTCAGTGCATTTATTTACTCTTTTTTTAACATAGCACTATTTATTCACTGTGGTCATTTGTGATTACCTCCTGGTATGCTACATTCAGTTGTCACATAACATCCTTGTTCAGTAGTAAATGAATGCCCTTCAGCACTGTGTCAAGCCGATCACCCCTACCCAAATCTACCCAATCTTTCTTGAAGAGAAAGAAACTGCAACATTTTGATTATGTTTCTGAACATTTTAAAACCCCTGCCAAACAGTTTGGGAAACATTAAGGTAATTAACCTTATGCTAGTTTAAACAAATTGAACAAAAATATCTGGCTCACCCCAACCGCCCATGGACTTTCAACCTAAAAAAAAATTAATAAGGCAGGGCAGATGGTGTGGGCAACAGTCTCACACCTAATGTCAGGATAGGAGGTACCCACCACTTGTCTGTAGTCTCACAGCACTAGTCTGTATGTCTGGGACCCTACATTTATCTCAGAAATGGGAGCCTGGACTACCAATCAAAGATAATAAAAGAGGAGGATGAAATCAAGATCAAATGGGAGATCCACGGCAAGTGATTCAAAGCGATGTTGCTAAGAACTGGGTAAATAAGGAAGAGAAGAACAAGGTGGGACAATTGCTAAAATCAGACAAGATGGGTCCACCAAGACTATCGGAAGGTATTGGGTAACTAGGGAGTTGTCTCTGCACACAGGAGAGAAACAGAAGAGGTACTGTCAAGTGGTTGAACAAGCAAAACCCATCCACCTTGCCAAACTCTTCTGGTGTAATGGTCCGCTGTTCATGCTTGTGAAGGGTGAGCAGGGGCCAGACCCCCTGCAAGTTTGTGCAAGGCAATTGCCGGCTTTGTCCATGTCTTTAAATGATTTTGAAATTGAGCAAAAGCCAAACTAGTGATCTGAGTTATCCCTTAGCCTCAAGTACATATAGAACCTTCAAAATATTTGGGATTTAAATTGCACAATCAAAAATAAAAAAAATTAAGATGTAATTAGTGTTTCTTTAACATACGGCACTGTTTTCCCCTTTATATACAATTAGATCTCAGATTAAACTGGGAACTAGTTACCTTTTGATACCTAGTGATTAATATCTACCAGGCTCCCACTGATTTGCAGGATGGAAATCGCAGCAGAGCGTCACGGTCCTGCCACACTCAGTTTGCTTTTTGGTCTTCTGCTTTCTGTAGTGGGCCACGTGGCACTAGTGAAGATGGTGTCCTGCACCAATGATAGTATTATTTTGCAAGCCTTCTCCTGCTCGTCCTTCATTCCTTCTTCAGACATGCCACACATCTGATTTGGTTGCTGCGGTGCCGTCAGGTAGCTCTTTCCACTGTAAAGCTACCCGTGACTGCGGGTGGATTAGGTCTTCTGGACTTAGAATGCTATTATTCAGCTGCACCAGTCCAATGGGTGGCTCGCTGGCTTTCTGCCCACCTCCCTGCATGAGATGGGGTTTATCAGTAAAGACTTTTAAGGAAGGCTTAATGCACTGCTCATTGTTTCCTACTGATCATTCTATGGCTCATCATCCGGAGTTATCACTCAAAGCTTTCTCTTTCCTTGCTAGAACCTGTAAACTCACTGATACGAAGAAACCCTGTGCTCCTGCACTATCTTCGCTAAACCTTCCCACTCGCACAGGACCCTACAAGAGGTGTGCCAGAAGCTATACACCAACTGGTGGCAAACGGATAGAATGGGTGTACAGACCTTTCCTGCAACATGGAAACCACTCCAGGTCTTCTCTTCATACTACCTGGGTGATTGATGTGGCCAAACCTCTGCAAGATAAAGACTGGACTAAAATACTGGACTTTCCCCACAAAGTATCCCATGGCTGTCACTTTAAGTACATTCATAGAGCTTACTTGGGAAGGAATTCTGTCTGTTGCTTGCCATTGGCCTTGTGGTTTGTGATTCATATTTTGTTGCTTTCAATTTGCTGGCTTTATTTGTTTTAGACTATGCAGCTTGAGTTCGTCCCTTCTCTTGCCCAAACCTTATTTACAATATCCTTCCGAGTGCTCCCTTTCTGTAAACAATCCTGTAAATTTTGTTCTTATCTCATTACATTTGCTGTGCATTCAAAGAACAAAGTCAAATGTCAGGCTCTGTCTTCGGCTGGAACATAGTGTTTTCTTTCTCTGACTTCAAAGTGCACCACTCTGCATTACTGCACTCTCAGCCACTCTATTGTATTCCACTCTACGCTACTCTATCCCATGCCACTCTATGCCACTGCACTCTGCGCCAATGCACTCTAAACAATTGCACTGTACGCCACTGCTCTCTGTGCCACTCTACTCCACTCTACATCACTGCACTGACACTCTACTCTGCAACATTGCACTCTCCGCCACTCTACTGTACACCAATCTACTCTGTACTACTGCATTCTATGCCACTGCACTCTATGACACTCTACTCTGCATCACTCCCATCTACGCAACTGCACTCTACAGCACTATACTCTACACTACTCCACTCTACGCCACTGCACTCTCTCCCATGCGAGTCTACTCTGCACTCTATGCCACTGCACCACTCTACACTACTGCACTCCCTGCCACTCTATTCCACAGCACCCTATGCCACTCTACTCTGCCCAACGCCACTCCATGCCACTTCACTCTAAACCACTGCATTCTACGCCAATGTACTCTAAACAACTGCATTGTACACCACTGCGCTGCACTCTGCACCACTACGCCACTGCTCCTATGCCACTCTACTCCACACCACTATGCCACTAACGTATAGCCATAAACAGCAGCCACTCTGGTGTATAACATGGCTAAAACACATTGGCAAAGCCAATAACTCTTGCTTAGACAAGACCTATTGGCTCCGCCAATGTTTGTTAGTACTATGAGGTACCGAGGTCCCTGAAAGAACTGTGAATGTGTAAGTCCTTATTTTAAATATGCATTTGACGGCTCGTCAGGGATAGTAAGCGTTATATAAATACAATTACATCATGATATAGGCTGCTACAAAATGCGCAAATACATTTCAGTTAAATAAAAAAAAGTGCTTCTCAAATACAGATTTGAATAACATACAGTTTATACCTTGTACTAACATTTTTTATAACACGCCACTAAAACCACACACTCCACAGCTCACCTTGGAACACCATTTCAGTACCTCTCTAAAAGATAATATCTTTACCATCAGAAAGCTTCAAGTGACTCCTTTGATTAAAGTCAATGCAAGTTTTCAAGCCCCTTTGCATTTGCAGATTTACCAGTTACCCACATTTACATTTCTATAGGAAGGGAGACCCCCTGGCAAGAGGGCCTTTTCTTATCTGTCTGCCCCTCCCTCCCTCAGAGCACAGGAGACTCCCTGCCCTTCAATCCACCTTGGGGAAATTTTCTGGCCATAATGTCGCCCTGCCATCCATTGTCCTTTTGGTGAAAGGCTAAAATTACGGCCAAATGCTGTCCGTTAAGCCTTTCATCACGGACAACGAACAGCAGGGTGAAATTACGGGCCGTCCGTGAAATTTACAGACGGGTGGTTACCCTAGTATGCAAGCTCCAGGGGGCCCCCTCGGCAGCACAGTCACGTACCATGCACTGGCTGTCACTGTGCACGGGCGGAGAGGACCCTGGCCCCCTCAACTTTTGTTACGCCACTGCTCCTGGTTATTCAGTGATAAAATGTGATAGAGTATTCAAGTACAGTGTATCTTGGAAAGAAGGACACTTTTTTTTTTATTTCTCATAAAGAAAGTGCACATGCTCAATACATGACTTCTATACTCATCTTAAGAGCAGATGTTAATTATTTTACCCAATACATATGAGGTGCAATGAACATGTCTGTCATGGAGGTGCACATCATGTCTATTTCAGTATATTCATAAAGTTCAGCGTGCCTTCCATAAAATGTTAAACGTTTCTCCTATATATTGTGCAAACGCTTACTAAAAGTTGCAGCAGACTTATTATCTATTGCAAGATTTCCTTCTTTTCCTTAAGTCAAAATGCATATTCAATACAAACGCAAGTAAACAATACAACTTACCTATCATGGAAGTGCAAATATATAAATTGAAGTACATTCATAAAGTGCAACAGTACATCATGTTATTCTTACATAAGGAGTAAGGGCATATCCTCTGTGACTGCTTGTAAAATACAATCCACTTCTCATCTCTATTTAAAGTGCCTATGCAGCTTACTTTTTTCCATTGCATGTTTCTAATGACTCCACCTTTCATTGTTATGTTAATAATCAAATGTGTCTGATCTTTAAAACTCATTTGGAGAGTATTTCTTTATTATGCAGCGCATCCTATTGACCCATGCTCCCTGTGTTACAAATCTAGGTTATATCCAGACATACCATGTCTGGGGGGAATATATACCGAGCACACAATATATTCTACTAGAATATAGAAGTTATTTTTTTACAATTTGTTTCAGTCAGACAATTGATATCGTTACATCTCTGACATCTCCAGAACCCTTTTTTGTCTGATAACCAATTAGAGGTATTTGCTTTCTCAATTTTGCAGGTTGTCATATAGCATTTTTCAGTCGGCCCCCAGTGATGCCATGTAGGTTACACTTGGATATTCAGTAAGCAAATCTCTACAAGTCTCACCCATCCTGAACATTTTCCAGTTCTGTTTTAGAAGCTCCTGTTTCATGATTCGATGTGTCATAACCTTGTGGTCTTAGAATTGTTAATGATATATATATGTGTGTATATATATATATATATATATATATATATATATATATATATATATATATATATATATATACAGGGAGTGCAGAATTATTAGGCAAATGAGTATTTTGACCACATCATCCTCTTTATGCATGTTGTCTTACTCCAAGCTGTATAGGCTCGAAAGCCTACTACCAATTAAGCATATTAGGTGATGTGCATCTCTGTAATGAGAAGGGGTGTGGTCTAATTACATCAACACCCTATATCAGGTGTGCATAATTATTAGGCAACTTCCTTTCCTTTGGCAAAATGGGTCAAAAGAAGGACTTGACAGGCTCAGAAAAGTCAAAAATAGTGAGATATCTTGCAGAGGGATGCAGCACTCTTAAAATTGCAAAGCTTCTGAAGCGTGATCATCGAACAATCAAGCGTTTCATTCAAAATAGTCAACAGGGTCGCAAGAAGCGCGTGGAAAAACCAAGGCGCAAAATAACTGCCCATGAACTGAGAAAAGTCAAGCGTGCAGCTGCCACGATGCCACTTGGCACCAGTTTGGCCATATTTCAGAGCTGCAACATCACTGGAGTGCCCAAAAGCACAAGGTGTGCAATACTCAGAGACATGGCCAAGGTAAGAAAGGCTGAAAGACGACCACCACTGAACAAGACACACAAGCTGAAACGTCAAGACTGGGCCAAGAAATATCTCAAGACTGATTTTTCTAAGGTTTTATGGACTGATGAAATGAGAGTGAGTCTTGATGGGCCAGATGGATGGGCCCGTGGCTGGATTGGTAAAGGGCAGAGAGCTCCAGTCCGACTCAGACGCCAGCAAGGTGGAGGTGGAGTACTGGTTTGGGCTGGTATCATCAAAGATGAGCTTGTGGGGCCTTTTCGGGTTGAGGATGGAGTCAAGCTCAACTCCCAGTCCTACTGCCAGTTCCTGGAAGACACCTTCTTCAAGCAGTGGTACAGGAAGAAGTCTGCATCCTTCAAGAAAAACATGATTTTCATGCAGGACAATGCTCCATCACACGCGTCCAAGTACTCCACAGCGTGGCTGGCAAGAAAGGGTATAAAAGAAGGAAATCTAATGACATGGCCTCCTTGTTCACCTGATCTGAACCCCATTGAGAACCTGTGGTCCATCATCAAATGTGAGATTTACAAGGAGGAAAAACAGTACACCTCTCTGAACAGTGTCTGGGAGGCTGTGGTTGCTGCTGCACGCAATGTTGATGGTGAACAGATCAAAACACTGACAGAATCCATGGATGGCAGGCTTTTGAGTGTCCTTGCAAAGAAAGGTGGCTATATTGGTCACTGATTTGTTTTTGTTTTGTTTTTGAATGTCAGAAATGTATATTTGTGAATGTTGAGATGTTATATTGGTTTCACTGGTAATAATAAATAATTGAAATGGGTATATATTTTTTTTTGTTAAGTTGCCTAATAATTATGCACAGTAATAGTCACCTGCACACACAGATATCCCCCTAACATAGCTAAAACTAAAAACAAACTACAAACTACTTCCAAAAATATTCAGCTTTGATATTAATGAGATTTTTGGGTTCATTGAGAACATGGTTGTTGTTCAATAATAAAATTAATCCTCAAAAATACTACTTGCCTAATAATTCTGCACTCCCTGTATATATATAGATCTATCTCCTACTGGCGATAGTCAGTAAGAATTTTTAGTTAGGACCCATGGACGAAGCGGTTTTGTTTCGCAATAACTTTGGTGCCGTTTGATGAGTCCTCAAGAAATTTCAAAAAGTAATCTGCTACTCACGTTCGGTGATGTGTGGAAAGTTCTGAAGTGATCCGTGAAGTGGGAGCCAAGAAAAAAGGCAGGGGGTCCCAAAACACTTTTTCCCTATGCAATGTCTATGGGGAGTTTGCAATTTTTAGACATGGCTGTAGGCCGAACCGCTGAATGGAATTGCACCAAATTTTGCAGAAACCTAGATCTTGGTCCAGAAATAGCCTTTTTTTGTAATTTGGTGGAAATCTATTCAGTAGTTTCAGAGTTACTAACAGGAAAAAATATATAGATATCTAAGGACATGGATCAGAACCCAAAAGCAAGGTCCTGATTGTCTGGTCACAACCTGAAAGGAAAGTTGAAGCTGCCATTTTGTTACTCACATTTGCCCCAGGGATAAATTATGAATAAAAAATAAAAAAAAAAATCACATCAGGGGTCAGGATAGACGTACTTTGGCCCAATAGGTAACATGGAGACCCCTTAGGGGCAAAATATTAGCCAAATCATTTGTTTTTTAAGGCCTATCCACGGATCTAACACAGCGTTCATCAGGACCAACAGCGTAAAATTGCAGAGGATTCGCGGATCTGTAGGCCAATGAAAAATAATAAAACACCCACTCACAAAGCAAACCCATGCATGGCCAAAGGCAGTGCACGGCAGTGGTTGTATTAACATATAGTAATTATATATTATTTTACGCTAAAAATAAACACAGAAATTCACTGAAAAAAAAACAAAGTTTACAGGGACGTTATAGTTAGGGTAACTTTTTAAACACACAACACCATAGAAAATCAGCAGGTATAGTTATACTTATCTGAAGAAACTATAACTTACGTATTCTCCAACGAGAGCGAGTCCAGAGGGATTTATTGTTATACTCTGCATGCTAATGGCATTGAAAAAGGCATCTTACGGCGAAACGCATCTGCCTGTCAATAAATGTGGATTCCTAGTACCCGTGACTGCTCCTCTTTGTTCCTTTGAGGCGTTTGGATGAAACTGATTATGCAAACCCACTATTGTGCCAGGAGTACCCATTCTGCAAAGTGTTCGGCAGACAACTAGTGGCAGTTGTGAAATATGTAATGAAGTCTGTCTGGACCACAGCCAGCCTAAAGCGATGGACATGCAGACATGTGACAATGCAACACAGCAATGTGCGGCCGAACAAGGGAGCAGAGAACAGTTTATTTATAGCATAAATTAATCTTTTACAGCAAGAGCTATATGAACTGAGCCAGCATGCCTTTGAATAAATTGGGGTGCTGCAAAAATATACAACTTTGTAGTAAATGGATAAGAAGATGTGCTCAGCACCCAGCCTGGGACTAAATATAGTCTTTAATATCTTTTAAATATGAGGGCATGCTGCGGGAACAACCTACGGTCCGCAAATGCATTCTCCAATGAGAGCAAGTCCAGAGGGATTTAAAGATGGATACTTGTTATAATCTGCATGTTACTGGCATTGATAAAGGTGTCTCACTTTGCAGGAAAGTGCCTTTTTGACATGGTCACCACCCCACTTTTTGCCTGGCTTCTGGTGCAATTTCGAATGTAAGTGCACTGGGCCCCTGCTAAACAGGTCCCCAGTGCCAGATCTCTTTAACCCAAAACAGCAGTCAATTTTCCCAATTGGCAAACCTTAAGTTACCACTGTAAGTCCCCAGTAAATGGTACCCCTGGTACCTATGGCATGGGGTACTAAAGGAAGGCCCCCGAGGGGTGCAGCCAAATTGTGCCTCCTTCAGGGACCCTCTCAATAGGTGCACACAGTGCTGCTTTTGCAGCCTGCGTGTCTTGGTACAGAACTAAAATGAAAACACAACATGTCACACAGCCAGTGTGCCCTGTGCCCTTTACACTGCATGCAATATATACAAGTCACCCCTCTAACAGGCCTTCCAGCTTTAAAGGAAGGGTGCATTATATTATATGTGAGGGCTTACCTGCATGAGCAGATATGCCCCTGCTATGTCTTCGTCGATTCTCAGACATAGTAAATGAACAGGGAAGCCATTTTGGGTACATTTGCTGGACAATGGTCATTATGAGTTACCTAGCCACATGATGGCTTCACTGAAGATAGGGATGTTTGACATCAAACATCTCATATTAATAAACACTCACCGAATTCAGAGATGGATTTTTTAATACATGCACTCAGAAGGCACCTTAGAGGTACCCCCTGAAATCTACCAACTCCTAGCGTGGACATTGACTGGTCAAAACCAGTGCAGACATCTTAGACAGAGTTCTGGCCCCCTGAGGCGAGAGCCAACGCTCTTAAGGGCTCAGAACCACAGCCTGCTCTGGGCAGAAGTGCTAAAACCTCGCCCAAGCAGGATGGACATTCCAGGGCAGGGAGCTTCAAGGGCCTTGTCACCTTTGTAATGCGAACCAGACCTCTCCAAATGGTAGAGAAGGCTGACCCCCAGTTCCTGACCCCACTTTTGGCAGCAGGACTGGTGGTAAGATGCCAGACCCACCCGTAAGGTGGACAAGCTGAAGTGGACACTACCTTTTAAATTTCTCCATCTTGTTTGGAAGAAATGTAGGCAAGTAGGGTTAGGGTTATGCTACTTCCCCTTTGAAAGTGGTCATAAAAAGGGTGTAGTCACCCTAAGGTGAGTAGCCCATTGGCTACCACATGGCACTCCATGTAAAGCCCCCAAAGTCAGTATGTAGATGGCACCCCTGAACCCAAGAACTCAGATTCCTGGCGACCTACGAAGACCAAGACACCACAGAGTCGCATCAGCAGAGAAGACTGCAGACACCAACTAACTTGACCTCAGCCCTACTGGCCTGCCTACAGCCCTCGACAATCTTGTGCCAAAAGACGTCCCATCCTGCAGCCCAGCGACCTCCATAGCTTTGGAGGACTGTCTGCTTTTGATAAAGATCAGGATCTCCAGAGAACAGCGGACCTGTTCAAGAAGAAACCAACTTTAAAAGAAAAAGAACTCTGCCCTGAGGAACCGAGAAACTGCCTCCGAACCCACCTCTGCACCTGACACCCACTGCCTGAGTCCAAGTGGCCCACCGGTCCCAGGAAGGTTCCCCAGTGATTCTAAGTCAGAGTTCACCGTGGGCTGACCCATGCCGGAGTCTGCCTCAAAGCCTGCAGCCTCAAACCGAAGACTTCCCCTGACAGTGACCTTCCCAGTAAGCTGTTCCTGACGCCAATGGGCACGTCTGCACCCAGAGCCCTAGGCCTTGGGGAGCTGGACAGTCAGCGTCCCTACGTTACCTAGCATCAGCACTTACCTGGGCAGCTGTGGGTTTTCTTCGTTCAGCCTCCTGGCACAAGCCTGCAGCCTTTTTCCAAAACTGATTTTCCCCTATTGATTCGCATTGGACGCCCAACGCTATGTTGGCACTCTGCACCCGACCACCCCTGTGCCGCTGAGGGTGTAAGTTTGGTGCTGCCTTGTAACTCCCTGTGCTTACCTCAACCCCAGGAGATCGACCTCTGACACCGCTTTGTTCACCTGTTAGCAGCACATCTTCAGTTACCCTCAGTCTCCATTGGTTAACATTAACAGATCTATGACTGGGGGTGAGTGTTTGACAATGTTCAGCATTCCGTCCATCACTTGTTGTTTTTGCTTTGTCGCCCTAAGTGGGAAGGGTATGCCCAGACGTGGGTCCCGTGCTTCCCATGCCACTGGATTCAAGCTAGCCTGGCTGATGAGGGGTGAAACTCCGAAACCGGTCCCAGGATGCTTGTTTCCGGTCCAGTGAGGACCTGGCTTGGCAGTTCGGTCTGGACTGTTCCCATGAGGAACAGGGTCAAGACTGATTTGCATATGGCTGGGTTCAAGCTGGGGTGGCATGGTGAGCAAAAAAAACGATGGATTAAACCCAGATCTATGACTGGGGGTGAGTGTTTGACAATGTTCAGCATTCCGTCCATCACTTGTTGTTTTTGCTTTGTCGCCCTAAGTGGGAAGGGTATGCCCAGACGTGGGTCCCGTGCTTCCCATGCCACTGGATTCAAGCTAGCCTGGCTGATGAGGGGTGAAACTCCGAAACCGGTCCCAGGATGCTTGTTTCCGGTCCAGTGAGGACCTGGCTTGGCAGTTCGGTCTGGACTGTTCCCATGAGGAACAGGGTCAAGACTGATTTGCATATGGCTGGGTTCAAGCTGGGGTGGCATGGTGAGCAAAAAAAACGATGGATTAAACCCAGATCTATGACTGGGGGTGAGTGTTTGACAATGTTCAGCATTCCGTCCATCACTTGTTGTTTTTGCCCTAACATTGGGCACCAACCCTGTGTTGGCACTCAGCACCCTGCTGCCCCTGCGCCACTGAGGGTTTAAGTTTGGTGCTGCCTTGTGGCCCCCTTGCGCTTACGTCAACCCCAAGAGATCGACCGTTGAAACCGCTTTACTCACCTGTGAGCAGTGCATCTTCGTTCATCCCCAGTCTCCTTTGCTTAACATTGGGCACCCGGCTGCCCCTGTGCCGCTCTCAGTGCACTCTTGGTACTGATTTGAACCTCGCCTGGTGTTGACTTAAACTCCCGAATACTGGATTTTTATGTCATGTACTTACCTTCAAAACTGTATCCTTGTTTTCCTCCCACATGTTAACATTGCTAAACTGAAAATGTGTGTGTTGATTTTTTAAACTGCAAAGTATTTATACTTGTAAATCTACTTACCTGATTATGGAGGTCTTGGGTTTGAAACATACAAAAAAAGTTAGAAGAAATGTTATTTTTCTAAATTGGTCTTGGATTTATCCATTGATTGTGTGTCTCTTACTGACTCTGAGTACAACAAATGCTTAGCACTACCCTCTGATAAGCCTTACTGCTCGCCCACACTACCACAAAAAAGCGCATTAGTCCCATCTACTTTTGATTCTTCAATACCAAATGGGGATCCACTGGACTCACTGTACAGTGCACTTCATTTTAGTACTCTATATAGATAGCCAGCTTCCTACATACGGCGAAACGCGTCTGCCTGTCATTGGATTCCTGGTACCCTTGAGTGCTACTTTTTGTTCCTTCGGAGTGCATGGATGAAATTGATTACGTGAACCCACTATTGCGTCAGGAGCATCCACTCTGCAAAGTTTTTGGCAGACAAATAGTGACAGTGTTGAAGTGTGTGTGTGTGTGTATATATATATATATATATATATATATATATATATATATATATATATACACACACACACACACACACACTCATAAATATTTTCTTTGTTCATATGAATTGTATTTTTGTAGTTCTGTTTTTTTTAACAAAATGGGGATGGGCTTCAACTGTCCCTCCCTGTAGGGAACATCAATATGGTACTTGTATCTTAAAACATTGTTCTACGTTAAAGGACTGAAGTACAAGTTACTTACCTTCGGTAATGATACATCTGGTAGAGACATCTTCTAGTTGCAGATTCTTTAACTTAGCATGTTCTCCAGGCATCAAACTCAGGACGGAGATTTTTTCTTTGAGCAATACCCCTGCGAGTCGGAAGGTGGCGTGGTCGACTCCGTGGGTGTCGCAGTCACCTTGATAACATCGGGAGTAGGCTATAGACGCCGCCTCAGCCCAGTGACGTCAGTTCCTTTTCACGACTTTCCACGCCAAAGCGCAGAGCCGCGAACAACACTGAAATTGGTGCACCAGAGCTAAGGCCCTGAATGGGGAAGCCCTGTCCCTAGAAATCAGTTCGCAAGCGGGGAGGATGGGTGAGTCAGTATGGAATCTGCAACTAGACAATGTCTTTATCAGGTATATTTTTACCAAAGGTAAGTAACTTATACATCTGACAGAGACTTCTAGTTGCAGATTCCTTTCCTTTGAATAGATACCGAAGCAATGCCATCCTTGGAGGTGGGCTTCAATCAAAGATCTCACAACCAAAGTAGCTGTCCTGATGGACCTGACAGTCCAGGCAGTAATGTTTAGTAAACGTGTGCCCACGTAGATGCCTGGCAGATATCCAGGATAGGAACTCCACGTGCTAACACAGTGGAAACAGCAGTCGCTCTGGTGGAATGAGCGCAGAAGCCCTCAGGGAGTTGCTTCTTAGCCAAACCGTAGCACATCTTGATGCAAAGAAGTACTGTAGGGAAATGCCTTCCTTGGCATGGTTACCCCCTAACCTTTTGCCTTTTGTTGATGCCAGTTATGATTGAAAGTGTGCTGGGACCCTGCTAACCAGGCCCCAGAACCAGTGTCCTCTCCCTAAACTGTACCTTTGTTCCCACAATTGCCACAGCCCTGGCACACAGATAAGTCCTTTGTAAATGGTACCCCTGGTACCAAGGGCCCTGTGGCCAGGGATGGTCTCTAAGGGCTGCAGCATGTATTATGCCACCCTGGGGACCCCTCAATCAGCACATGCACACTGCCTCACAGCTTGTGTGTGCTGGTGGGGATAGAAATGACTAAGTCGACATAGAACTCCCCTCAGGGTGCCATGCCCACAACCCACTGCCTGTGGTATAGGTAAGTCACCCCTCTAGTAGGCCTCACAACCCTAAGCCAGGGTGCACTGTACCACAGGTGAGGGCATAGTTGCATGAGCACTATGCCCCTACAGTGTCTAAGCCAAACCTTAGACATTGTAAGTGCAGGGTAGCCATAAAGAGTATATGGTCTGCGAGTCTGTCAAATACGAACTCCACAGTTCCATAATGGCTACACTGAAATCTGGGAAGTTTGGTATCAAACTTCTCAGCACAATAAATGCACACTGATGCCAATGTGGAATTTATTGTAAAATACACCCAGAGGGCATCTTAGAGATGCCCCCTGAATACCAGTCTGACTCCTAGTGCTAGGCTGACCAGTTCCTGCCAGCCTGCCACAACAAGACCTATGCCCAGGAGACTGACTGTGCAAGTGCTTTACTTACCTGAGAAAAGTAACCAAACTTAACTCCCCCAGGAACTGTTGATTGTTGCACTGTGTCCACTTTTAAAGTAGCTTGTTGCCATTTTATCCAAAACTATGCGTACTACTGTTTTAAATCATTTTAAGTACTTACCTCAAATCTTGAATCTTGTTGTTCTAAAATAAATTAAGAAAATATATTTTTCTATATAAAAACCTATTGGCCTGGAGTTAAGTCTTTGAGTGTGTGTTCCTCATTTATTGCCTGTGTGTGTACAACAAATGCTTAACACTATCCTCTGATAAGCCTACTGCTCGACCACACTACCACTAAATAGAGCATTAGTATTATCTAATTTTGCCACTATCAACCTCTAAGGGGAAACCCTGGACTATGTGCACACTATCGCTCACTTTGAGATAGTATATACAGAGCCAACTTCCTACAGTCCTGTTTTGGGGATATGAGCTATCAAGTGAAGGGAAGAGCCTAGCGCCACAATTGTTAGAAAAATACACAGTTACAACCTCCAAATACCATTAAAAACTCCAATCTTTATTGGGTTTCCTAAATTTTGACAGAACTTACATTCCAGATTATGCATCACGCATAAAACCATTATATGACTTAATACGTCCTGACTTTTCAAGTAAATTTTGGACTGTCGAACACACACGCATTCTCAGAGCTTTGCAAACAGACATGCTTGCGGCACAACATTTACACAAAAGGGAAAACAAAACACATTTGTCATCAGAGTAATTTCTGGTGCCATTAGTTTCACCTATGTAACTTTCAATGACGGTGAGACAGTCCAGTTTGCATACAAACCACATTTGTACTCAGCAGCAGAACAACGCTTTGCTCCCACTGAGAAAATTCTCACTGCTGTACAGATGGCTGTCATTAAAGAAAGACCTCTGTCCCAAGGTAAATGCATTATTGTTCTCTCTCCAATTCCAGGCCTTGAGGCTGTTACCAAAGCCAGAGTCCCAAACGCTAAAGCACTACATCCACTTTGGATTCAATAGGCAACGTCTTTGACAGCCACTGATGTAGACTACATTTTTGACCCAAAATTTAAAACTCAAGAATTTTTGCAATATGAACAAAAATACCCAGTTCCAGCAAACACATTGCCTATTGATCAGTATCAAACAGTCATGTACACCGATGGCTCAGCGCAACCGCAATTGGCACAAAGCATCAATACTTCGCTGCTTCCGCAGTCGTAAGAAGCTATATGGAGGATAATACATTTTGTCCCAAACATACGTTCACGCAAACCCTAGGGGATTGCACAGCACAATTAGCAGAGCTAAATGCTCTGGTGATGGCACTGGAATTCTGCATAGCTAACACTGATTGTTTCTGATTCATACTACTGTGTCCAGTCCTTCAATGAATACCTGCATTACTGGCACCAGAATGGGTTCATAGATTCTAAAGGCAACACCATTAAACAGAGACTTGTGTGGGGGAAAGTAGCGGATCTGAAGGAAACGCTACCGAGTGTCCAGGTTGTACATACACTTGGACCAAGAAAAAATAATACTCTCCCTAAATCTTTTGTATAATCAATTCAGTCCACTGATGGGCAGACACTGAAAAGCAACTGTTTTAAATAGTAATTAAATGTTCTCATTAGCAAAGTAATTCAACAAAAGGATAGAAAAATATTTTTAATTATTGATCATCAAACCCCCTTCCCCAAAACCAATATACAGAAAAACAAACACAACAATAAAATCCGCTCCTTGTACACATCACAAATATATACACATCCAAAACATACATAACAATCACCATCAAAACAAATAAACATTCAAAACACCAAATATTGCCTATATTTACATTTAAATCACTATGAAATATAATCAGATATGAATTTAAATAATTGTACAAAAAACATCCAAAATATTTTTGTTGGAAAGAACGTCGCACCAATGGATGTAGAAAATAACAGTTCATCTGTAAGCCGGTGTTACTCCATCCAGTCTATACTGAGAATATAGTCCCTTTCTCCAATTGATACAGGTACAGCACTTCTTAAATCATTGTGAAGTCCATTTCACATAAACTTCCAAGAATGTGCTTTTGGAATAGCCAATGCGCGTTTTGGTGGAGTTGTACCTCAGGGTCAAGGCCCCTTAGTAACAACCACCTTCATCAGGGCTTTCAAAACATGATAATGCACAGAATATCCTCTCCTCATACGGTGTCTCACTAAAATAACAAAAACAATAATCCTAAATCAAATATCTCAAAGACAAATTCAAACATATAAAATGCGTCTGTTCTACCACACTCCCGATTAGAGACAGTGAGAATGTGGGTCACATGCAACAAATACATGCAGATCACTACGCTTTCCAAGTGTCTGCACAAGGTGTAAAGCCCCCCAAAAAAAACAAAGAGCCCAAAAAATTCAACCAACATATTCTTAGACACGAATGCTTACCACTACAAATAAAGCTTCACACTCGCATTCTATGAAATTGTTCTCAATTGTATCTTGATGATTCACACCTGTTCATAAACAAAATAACACAGACACCGCCAAGGCATCCCATCGTCAACCCGATTCTTATGCAATATTGGGGCCTTTTTGAATCAATATTGTTGTCCTTTGTTCTGCAGAGTGAAAACAAACTGCTGCTTACCGGATCAAAAGAGTTAACAGGGATTCAGCAGCATACGTCCGGCAGCAAAAAGTCGAAGCTGCCGCATATCCCCCTGCTTTAAACGCGCCTGTCCTACGCGGCACAACCAATGTCATCAACATAGAAATGGGACGAAAACACAACTTCCTCGTATCTATTCTAAAACGGTGGCCATTTTAGCAGAGGCACACCACAATACACGTTGTAATTTAATGCGTGTAATAATACATACCACTATTGGAGATTATGAAAAAACTAAGGAAAGACTGTAGCAAGAAAGAGGCAATCGATCATAGCTCTTACTATCCATAATAGTTAGTCTCAATTTTTTTTTCAAAAAGGAAAATGGTCAATCAAAAGAGAGCAAGGTCTGTACAAAGCCTAGGCATGTTCCCCTATAAATCCCTATGTCAATGTATACAGCAGGGAGTACCTAAAAAGATATATATGTGGCACTCAAAGAATCGACAAAAGGAATAGAACAAGAGCACCCTAACTAAGTGCTGCTCTCCTGCCGATACATAAGATAAATCAAATTAAGGAGTCTCTCCCACACACAATAAAAATGAATCAAAGTGTGGGAGACTCCCCAGGGTGAACTTACAAGGCATTACACCAAGGGATTTCCTCATTCAGGCCTCTCTTGAAGTTCTCTAAAAAAGAAATCCAAAAGACTTCCTTCTTCTTTCTAGATTGTTCTGCGCTCCTGTCATCATTGTCGCTTACTTTTCCAGTATCACCCATCTTATCTGATGTTCATCATGATTGTGGGCTATCCAATGGTCTACTAAGGGGGCATTGGGTTTCCGAGTTCTAATAGAGGACTTATGTTCTGACAACTGAACTCTGAACTCCCTAGAGGTCTCACCCACATATCCCTAATTACATGGACATAAAATGAGATAAATCACATTTTTAGACCTGCAATTCGTCATAGTAGTGAGGGAAACCTTCTTCCCACTGTGCGTAATATCACTGGTAACTATCGCCATTAAGCAGGCATGACAAATGCGGCATTTAAAGTTACCCTTCACTGGGTCCAGACCTGTAATGGACCTTTGAATTGCTTCAGGCAACCATCTCATAGATGATTTAACCAGAATATTTGGCAAATTCTTGTTCCTTTTAAACGTAAATAAAGGTTTTTACATACACTTGGACACCAGCGCGTTGGAATACACGTTGCTGGGAATACACTGGCTGATGAAGCCGCAAAGCCAGCAGTAGCCACAGCCACTGTTGCTGCAGTAACCCGCTAAGGTGCGAAACCGGACGATGACATATGGGCTGCCATGAAAGCTACAGCTGAAGGTACGCCCTACCCAAAAGCATTTCCTGCTTAATATTCCTACGGAATGGGAGGCTGCCTAAATGCTGAGGTTAAGATACCAGGCGTAGGGGTTTGAGAAATTCCCAACAGAGACATAAGATCAGAGGTGATTAAAGCAGCGCATGAGGGGGTAGCATCTGTCCATGCTGGTGTGGCAGATACAATATAATTGTTACAAGCACGTTATTGGTGGCCAGGTCTCTACAAAGGGGCCAAGCAGTATGTCCTTTGTTGTGACATCTGCCAACAAATTAATGTTTCCACTGCCTAACGCCCACCGCAGACACCCCTTCTAATTTCAAATAAACCATTACAATGTGTGTACTTGGACCACTGTGGTCCCCTAAAACAGGATAGTGCATACAAATACATTTTAGTCACTGTTGACTCTTGCTCCAGATTTCTATGTGTGTGGCTCGACTGACGCTCAGACTGTTATTAAAGATTTGCGAGTCTTTATCGGTACATATGCAGTTGCGACTTTCCACTCGGACCAGGGCCAAGCTTTCACCTCAAGGGCTTTCAGGGATGCCATGGCTTCGTTAGGGGTCCAACTCCAGTACTCGTCTCCATTTCATACCGAGGGAAATAGTGTTGTGGAGCGACTAAACCATGATTTAAAGCAGTCCTTATTAGCCAGAGTCTTAGGTACGGGTCGTAGTTGGCTTAATCACCTGTATGGAGTTCAGAGAGCACTGAATCGGTCTAGAAGGTCCCTGGGGGGTCGTACTTTGTATGAGTGCTGGGTCGGAACTCAAATGTATGTTCCAGATCTTGATGGTTCTGGCATGGAGGCGGCAGAAACATCCTTTGACATAAATGAACGTGTCACTGTCTTATAGGTATTACAACAGTTCTGTGACGACAACACTTATGCCAGTGCTGTCTCCACAGGAATTAAGGATGTATCTGTAATGCCTACAGGCTGGATTCCTAAAGTTGGGGATCTAGTAAGTGAAAAGGTTGCTGTGAAAAAAGAGTTAGGTCCTTCTTATCGTGCACCGGTCCCAGTTTTGGGTATACACAGTACCAAAACTGTCATTCTACCAACGTTGGCTGGTGCTAAAGAAAACCGCTTTGTGTATATCAACAATGTCAAGTTACACCAGGTGGCCGATCCTGCACAGCAGACCAAGAGTAACAGCCAGTAGTTCCCGAATCCCTCTCACTACTTGTCAAGAAGTTCCTTTACAAGTTGTAAGCAGCAACACTGACACCTCTCTGACCTTAGGGAGGGTGGAAAATGATGTCGCATTGGTTCCACTGACATCAAACAATACAGAAATAATTGATTGATTTGACACAACTTCAACACAGATGGATCACGTCATTTATTCTGAACCACCATGAGAAACACCCACCGGTTCTCCACCTACAAACACGGCTCCAGCTTTTGCATGAACTGCTTCTGGATACCTTGCCAACATCAACGGCACCGTTTCGGGCTCATTCGCCTCTTCTACATCTGAACTGTCAAAACCACATAAGCTGATAAATTCGCTTAAAGCAACATGCTTTATTCTTCCATAGGACTATCTGTGTCTTTCTTTGACTGTACTGGCTTTCCTGCTTTGGATTGGGTTTGTAATAACATTATTTCTATTAACACATGAGCATTTGCTTCCTAAAAGACCAACAGTTGAACTGGTGGATGAGGTCCTAAAACCACATTTGTCTTCTCATAAGGTCCGCAGAGACTGGTCTTTTGTGAACATTTCCGCTATACTGGTTCCGGATGGGATTGTTTGGGATAAAGTAACATTTGATATATACAGCCCGACAGAGGTCATTCAAATACCATATGTGTTTAAACTTTCAATGAATGATGTAATAATACCCGGAGTTGTTTCTGATGATTGGGATGTGAAAACAGTTGATTCTAGGATGATTGAATTGCAGTATTACACTGTATTTGAAAACGAAGATGTTTCCAATCAAAAGAGAATTATTGTGATATGTTTTGCTATAATTATTAAGGGAACCATTCCATCCACAGAGCAAGTACCCCGAAGACTGTTTTCAATTACACACAATGGCAACATTGTCCAACTCCACTACAAGTGAGTTCTAAAACATACGCTGAAAAGTTTGCATATTTGTCTGGGCACAATGTTAAAACTGCTGAGTCATATTATTTTCGATAGAAAATGTACGCATATTATTGACAAATATGACATTTATTTATTCGGATTCCTTTGTTTCTCGGTTGACGATAGAAGGCTATGAATATTGGCTGAAGTCGATTGACTTAAAAAAGTGTGAGAGGAACTAGACAATGGCAAATACGGGGGAAGGACGTTTTATTCACAGCATGCCTGATACCTGTTCAAATTATATTTTTAAATTAAACTGTACAACAAACAAGTTGTTTAGGCTTAGCTAAGATTAAGGAATTGAATGTGGCCAGTATTCCTGCCCCTGCAAAATTTCACAAATGGCAAAAGTATATAAATGTAACTGAAGATCAGCTCGATGAATGGGTCCAGAATGGCACGTTTAATGCTTCACTGTCATGTCCCGGCGGGTGGTTATTGTGGCCAATAGATACCAATGAGTGTCATAAAAGTTGTAAAAACTCCACAGGGGGTTTTAGAACTAGCAGGCCGGACCCTCGCTATATATCATCCAAACATGTAGGTATAGTAACAAGATACAGTGTGGGGAAACTATGCCAGCAATGGTGGAAGAGTTCCTCACTAGATGCGGTTAAAGAACACCTCACTCTCCTGTCTAATAACACTGACTTACAGGACTTCCTGTTAGGCCCCAGAAAAAAATTTCAGAAAGTGCTACTTATATGAAGTATATAAGGAAATTTGGAAGCTTTCACAACAAGAAGCTGCTGCCCGGTTAAGGCAAATAGGAGAACTTACAGAAGGCATTAGCTGTTGTAGATAATGGGATTAATACCCTGTCCAACCGGATATATACCCTAAATAACATTGTCTCTTCTGCTATAGACGTAATACAAACTGATATGTCTTCGTTACACCATGAACAAAGTCAACTAAGGTCCATTATGCAGTTGGGTTGGACACTTCAAACACTGAAGGCAGGTCGCGTTCCCTGGAAACATGTTAGCGCAAGGGATATATTTTCTACATTTAACTTAACACAACAACAACTAATGGCTAAGAAAGAAGCGACTTATGTCATGCTAAACATCGAAAAGTTTGAAAAATTGCCTTTTACTGTGGCTGAAATACCATCTGCTGAATGGTTAAATCACAGGGTCATTAATCTGCCTATTTTCAACATTACAATTCCCGTCCATTCCGGTATGAAAAGCTGGGAGATAGTTACATCCATGAGGTGTGGGATCTACCCTTCTTGTACAAATGTCTCAGTGGCATGAAAGAGGCCTTTGTTAGCGGTAGTGAATGCAAGACTTCTGTCAGCCATTCAATGGTTTGGAAACAGCTGTCCTTGCATGGGGCGTGTAACACGTCAGCAGAGAACTTGGCTTGTTATCTGAAGGGAGTTCCAGTACCCTTGATTAGACCTACGTTCCAGATGCTTTCAAATGGCAGCTATGTTCTCCTCAATAGTGAAGAGTGTTGTGAGATGCGAGCCGGAATAGTTTATGTTGTTTCAGTCTCTAAGATTGTTACATGCTGCGGTAACGTACTTTTTGCTCTCACTAGACAAAAAGAGGTAGCTGACATTTGGCCACATATTGCTACTTCAAATGTGAATTTTGACAAGTTAAACAGATTCAAGACTTTATTGTTCTAAAAGCATGTGGCGCTGACATCTGCACGCAAGACCTATGCACTTCAGGTGGCAAGGTCATCAGCTGAGAAACAGTCCCTTTTAAGTACTAACTTTCCGGGACACTTTGGTGAACTCGTGGGACGAATATTTAATGTGTCCAGTACTACTGCAATCACAACTTTTTTTTAAGGCTGTTCACCTTCTCCTCCATATTCGGTTTAATATCATTAGCCATCCACTCAATATTCTCCAGTATTTTCGGGGATTTACAATAACTTTGGCTATAATAGGTGGCATTTTGATATTGCTACTTTTTCTGTGCAATGGCTGTCCCGCTGCAACAAGAAGGAATAAAAGCTCTCCCACCAGTGCAGCTGTGTTGTGAAAGCATGATGCAGTACTTTGGAGCAACACTCCTGGAGGAATTGGAGTGTAACTGGTCTCTGTCATTCAGACCGGTTTCGGTGCCTCCAGTGCTCGTTCGAACATGCACTGAAAGTTTGTCTTTCTACACAGCGCTTGCTTTCACTGGACGGTGATCTGTTGATGTTCTCTCTGAGGGTTCATTACCAGACTTGTGCGTTGGGGGTGCGTTTGCTACGGGAAGCTGCTTATGAATTGCCTTACCTGGAGGATGCGGCTCTGAACTATTACTGGGCACAACACAGAACGCTGCTGCCTTGGCTGAGGCTCAGGCTACGGAACACGAATGCTCCTTGGTCCTTCTCGGTGATGCATTACCTACTTTAACACCTGCCGAAGTGGAAGATCTCCCGTCTTCAATTGTCCCGGACTCAATTGGCAACTTCCAAAATGACTCTGACTCTTGAAATTCGGCCTTTTTATGCCACGTTAACATTTTAAATTGTCCTTTTATATATGCTCAAGTGTCCTTTTAACTTGTTATTATTGACATTTTTTATATATATCTAAGGTTGAGTTTTAGTAGCTTCTATACATACTTAGGCTTTGAACCACCTTCAACCGGCAAGGGGAGGGTGTTGTGTAGCCATGTTAGATATAGCTCCATGCACGTTATTTTAGCACACTAGGCCTGCCGCTGTGCACTTTAACCTAGATATATTTTATTCAGGTTTGTTTATTATTTTAACAATAGCCACTTTTGCAGTCTTTTTTTATTCCTTTCTAATTAGCTGTTCTCGCTTAGGCCAGCACTACATTCTCAAACAAGACATTCTTGTTCACTCTGTGCTTTTTTCAAGGCTGCAGTAAGATAGGTTGCCGGTGAATGTGGTAAAAGTTTTGTCTCTGGTATTTATCGAAAAACACACATCCTTACATAGGGACATTTTCTTAGAATATCAGCTGTTTTATTATATAAACACTTCCCTGTCTCTTACATGTTAGAGGGAGATTCCAGCCAGAGGACCACAACTGTATGCTGATTGCTTCGCTACAGCTGCTTATGCAGACTTCAGGCCTTTGCTCAGGTATGGGGGATGATGTCTTCCCAGGGGAACCTGAAGGGCAGAATTAGAGCTTAACATGCCGTGCTCTATTATAGCCTAGGTAGGAATTAGTCTATTGACTCTAGTGACAATATGGTAGTGTTATTTCTATGCTTCACTCTCCTTGTCAAAATTCTAATTTTGTCATGCTGTATCATCCTGGTTATTGCAGTACATGCTTTGTTATCTAAGATGTAGTAGCTTCATTAAAACCTTATTGAAACATATGCTGCTTCTGTTTGTCATTGTGTATGTGAGACTAATGTAACTGAGAGAAACGGATGAGACCTGTGTAACCACGATTTCCTTGAGAAGACAATTGTGTCATGCTCTCGGCTGCCCAATCATCCCTGCTCTTGGGTAGAGATGAGGCACTGCTAATTAGCCGGAGCAAAACCCAGATTAGGGTGACAGGTGTCACCTGTAGTGCGTTAAGACTCACACACCGCAGGCGATTCTGCCGCTCAAATCCAGTAGTCTCATTAGAATAATGAGAGCCCTGCGTGACAGGTATAAATGTATAAGGAAGTTATTATATCAAGATTTAAAGTAGTATTTTATAAACTCTCCTAGTGAAACCATTTGGAAGCCACAAGAATAGTATCCACCTCTTTTTGAAACGTCTTGAGATTTTCCCATTCTACTTCTTCCCCTGAATCTGTACATTCTACATGATGTCCATGGCAGATTGAGCCATCTAGCTCTAGAGGGGACATTACATTTGATGGGTGGCAGATTAAAGGAGTCATTGTGAATATATCAGTTTGGCGCAGATGGGCCTGTTGGTATATGGGATGGAGTCTGTATCCCATGGGGACAGATCTAGTTCCTGTCCTGAATTTCCTATCAGAATTGGCAGCAGAAGACCTGGCATCTTGCACAGTCAATATTTTCTGATCTGCAATCTCAGCCAGTCACATTCCAAATAAGGAAGTTCCGATGGAGAGAACCCCTTAGTGTGTACACTATTAAGAGGAATCCACTTATCAGTACCTACTGAACCAAGATAATCCTGTCTATGGGATGTTAATGTTGTCTTGTATTTTTTGAAGGAGTGGCCAGATAACACATTCATATGTGGGAAAGAGTTATTAGATAAGATGGGCATGCTTTTGTGTCTAGTTTAATGCAAGAGAGTTTCAAATGTAAGGGCCTTGTATGTGTCAGTAGGAATATTTTCCTTTGATGGAGGTCACCTTCATCATATCTAGGAATACTAAATCACATACCACAGTGGTCCATTACCCGGTATTCCCAGAGGCAGATCTCGAAGGGCAAGGCTGATCGCAGCCTTGATCTTGTCCCGGGCAACGGCCCAAACTCTTTGGCAACTTAGTACCAGCTGCCCCTCCTCGCATACAAGGTAGCTGCAATACATCTGCACACAACGCACTTCTACGGTGCAATCCCACACAGAGTACAGAGGCCCATCCTGGCATACAGGGTGGCCGCTTAGGCATTCACCAGTCCTGACACGCTGGTCACACAATTACTTCAATGTTGTACCCCCAGTGGCATACAGGGTCACTGCAATGAGGAAGTACAGCTTGCCGTTCCCCACAAATTGACCAATTCACAGCTCGGTCCATGGTAGCCACCTTTCCTGGCATACTGAGCCTTCCAAATCAATCCTGCACATGGGCAACAACCTGATCAGCGCACAGCGGTACCCTCACACCTTGCACAGTGAGTAGGTTCCCCACTGGAACTTGCTCCCTCCAATGCTCTCCTCTTCCTCACTGGGCACAAGGGTCTTGGCAAGCAGGCAGGCAATGGTGCTCCAGGGCAGGAGATCTTGGTTTCCCTGCATGATGCCTCCTCAACCAGCAGGAGTACTCGCATGCCTTCGTCCCCAGTCCTGGTCACAGGCAGAAGTCTTGCAGAGCTTCCTCTTCTCACATAGCCCATCTGGCTGCTTGGAAGAAGACTAATTTTGGGGTCTCAATCTCCACTTATAGTTCCTTTCCAGATTCCAAATTAGATTTAGGGTCTAAGTTTTGAAGTTTTATGTTGAGCATCTGCTTCTTTTGAAGTGTACACTTTTCTTTCATTTATTTCCTCTTGAAAGGCTGTCTGTCACAGCAGGATATAATCAGAAGCTGATAGTCCCACAACACATAGGAGAGACATGAGTCCACATATGGATGTCAGCCACAGTGGTAGGTGGATCAAAAGGTTAATCTTGGGCACTCAGCCCCACTCTTTCTGACTTGCCTTATCAGCCCTATCTCCTTTCTGAGATGTGTCCAGGACCCTTCCTTGTGATATATTACTGAATCAAAGAGGACCCTTTTAAAGTGTAAAGGGGGAGTCTCTTTCTCCCTTTCTCCAGGGTGCCATAGCCATCTCCCATGAATGCAGCAATGCACAAATCCATCTGAGGGGATTCCATTACTCATGTCTTCACCAGGCAGACCTGGGCTTCCCAAAGTAGAACCCAGGGTCCTCATTGTAATGTACCAATCCAGGCACACTTGCACTCAGTGTACATACGCAGCACACATATGGTCAAGCACTGTTACCTCCATGTATTGTGTTACTACAGAGACATACATATGAGCACACATTCAATCTGTGCGAACTGTTCAGTGCTGTAATTTCTCAGTACTGTATCATGGTGTGCTATGTGTAAACACACACACTCGGCATGTGGCGCTGCACAACACTTCACCCTTCATGTATTGCACTTCTCCTAAGCACACATACAGCCAGCACATGCTTTCACTGTGCATGCACCGCACAACACTACATCTGCCATGTAATGTTTTACTTGCAGGCTTACATACACTTAGTACATAACTAACCATACATGCACTGAACAGCACTGCTCTATCCTTATACTGTACCATTCTCAGAAAACACATTCATCCAGCGCAGACTCATTACTCCTGGATAGTACTCTACATCTAGCTGATGTAGGCAAAGAATGAGCTAAGCACACAGCAACAGAACTTTTAAAAGGTGAGTGAGCCTGCAGACCTCACTCCAGCGACAAAGGGTCAAAAGGACCTGTTCACTCCTACCGATCACTACACGTTTGCTGCCACCACCGCACTCGTGCTACTTAACTGTTTGGTGAAGGCAGCTGTGAGCATATTGCTTGGATGTCCTTCCCGGTACAACAAGACCATGATCCATGAGCCAGGCCTATATCATAGCACGCACACACATAACCTGTGCTTGCCTATGACAACAAAAATCAGCATTAGGGATCCAGACAACAGTACAGTTGGGCACTCACGGCAGGAGTACATTTCTTTCACCATTCAGAGGACTTCAAAATCCCCTACCCCCCACCCACCAGATCAGAACACCCCAAACCAATTCCTAACCAGAGAGGTTGGGTGGTGAGATCAGCAAAACCAGCAGAAAAGGCCCATCAGAATTCCTGTGACTTAAGCAAGCTCTGTGCTTTACTACAAAGTCTAATCTTTACAAAGAAATAGATCATCTCAACCCTGCATGAACATGATTCACCGGGCACTGAAAAGTGGCAGGAGCATTCTTCAACCCAAAATGCATTAGATTAAACTGATACAGCCCCTCTGGCGTAGAAAATGCTGTCTTCTCCTTAGCATTTGGTTCTAAAGCAATCTGCTATATCCACGGGTCAGATCTAAGATGCTGAAGCACTCTGCAGCACCTAAGCAATCCACAACCTTATTTATGCTGGGAAATGGATGACCATTGGTGTTAGTTATCACGTTGATGGCTCAGTAGTCCATGCAGAACTGCAAGTCAATACAATCTTGTTTTGGTACTAGAACCACGGGACTAGTCCAAGGACTACAAGATCTCTCAATGACACCTAGGTCCATCATTTTGGCAACTTCCGCTTTAATGCATCCCTGAACCTAGTCAGACAGTCTGCACATTCTGCCCTTCACTGGCAGACTGTCACCTGTGTCTGTCATCCACATAGACAGGTGCCAACCCTGGAGTCAGAGAGAAGAGGTTGGGAAACCACCCAAACACCCCTCTACAATCTCTCTGCGGCTTAGGGGCTAAATGGACACGTTCCATAGTGCCATCATTCATGTCACCATGCAGCAATTCAGGAAGAAGCTAAGTGTCTTCCTCAACTTCTTCTGTCATAGCCACGACATTCACTGTGTAGACCCTTCAGAGAGAAGGCTTCAATCTATTCACATGAAAACTCTCTTAGTTGGGTTCCCTTGGGGCACATGTGTCCACTAAGTAGATTACCTCAGACACTTTCTGCACTACTTTGTATGACAGACACAAATTTTCCTCCAAAGCCCTTGGACAACTCGGCTTTAGCACCAAGAACTCCTGGCCTTCCGGATACCTAGCCAGAGTGGATTTCTGCTCGCTCCATTCCTTCATCAGTATTTGGCTAGCCTGAAGGTCTTCCTTTACTTGACTCATGTATTGTGTCACCAACTTCCTGTGGCCAATCACATAGTCCACCACATCCTTAGGTGGAGACTGTGAGATTCCTTTCCACCACCTCTCTAAGGAGAGTGGACCCAGCACCGGGTGTCCACACAGAAGTTAAAAAGGACTGAACCTTACTCCCTTCTGCGGAATCTCTCTGTAGGCAAACAAGAGACATGGCAGAAGAAGATCTCACTTCCTCCTGAAGTTCTCTGGCAGACTTCTCATTACACTCTTCAGTGTTTTGTTAAAACACTCCACCAAATAATTGGCTCATGGCTGGTATTGCATGGAGAAATATGTCACACCCCCTTGTTCCCACATCTGTTTCATACAGGAAGAGAGTAGTTAATAGAGAAAATCCTCAGGAGAGTTCTCATTATCACCTTTGCAATCATTCTCCTTAGAAGTACAGCTCAGGGTACCATACACCACAACCAACATCTACTTGTTCCCTGACTGTGAAGAGGGGGGAAAAAAGCCAACAAAGTTTATTCTCACATGCTCAAATAGAACATCTACAACTGGTAGAGACACTAACAGTGCTTTAGGGTTCCCTCTTGCCTTACCACTCATTTGTCAAGGACAGCTTCTGCAAAACCTATCTATGTCTCGCACAACCCTGGCCAGCAGAACAGGGGGTAAAACCTATCTTGGGTCTTTCTAATCCCCAAGTGTCCTGCTAAGGGTACTTCATGGGCCAGTGGCAACAGGACATTTCTGTGCACTAATGGAACTACTAGCCTCCTGCAAGATCCTGGCTCAGGATTTACTGGTTCACTATAAACTAGACCATCCTCCCAGCCAACATAGTGTTTCCCGACCACTCCTTTGCTGATCTGTTCCTGGGCTTCCCTCAGAAGTCCCACAAGTGTAGGACACTCTATCTGTGTCTTGCAGGTAGGGGCCTCAAAAGCTAACAAATACTGCAGCTATTGATATGACCCACTCTCTAGCAACGCGTCCACTTCAGGAGCCTCACTCTCCCCTCCATCTGCAGAAGAAGAGATGACCTCCACTGCCACTACCTTCCCTGAGTCAGCACTTTCCTGCACACTACCTTGCCATGGTCTCTGCAAATCAGAGATGACCCCAGCCTCACTTTGAGGTTGATGTGAAGCCTGTGCTCTGGTTAACATAGCTGATGTTGTCCAAGCCATGAAAGAGCCTGGTCCTCGTGCCAAGCCAGGGGCAATCACTGCCCAAGAGATATCCAGCACCTTGTTTTTCCCTGACCCTAACAACAATCATAGCTGCCTTGCCGCTAAGCTCAAGCTCAACCCTGGCAAGCAGATATTTCATGCTCTCCCCACTGGCTACCATTTCGGTATTCTTGATTCCAGGGAGAATCTCCTGAAGCCAAAAGCAATTTGCCAAAACCGTAGTGTGAAAAGGTCCTTTATCCCTCAGGGCAGGCACTTTTCTCCCAGTAATATTAACTTCCTGCACAAATCCCACTGTGTTAGGATGAATGTGTTTCAGAGTATCTAGGTCCCTTTCTCAGATGTCCATAGATACTAGGTTGAGCACAATTGGTCCCTCTCGGGTAACTTCACCCACATGTGTTGTGGGTCAAGTTCCTTCTCTTGAAAATCTCGTTTGTAATGCCCCAGCTTGTGGCATTTAAAACAAGTCATCACCTCTTTCCCAGATACACCATTACCAGTCATACCTTTCCTGGGCACTCCTTGAGTCCCATGAAAATTACCCTGGTCCTTACACTCCAGTTTGGAACCAGTCTGTGGAGAGTTTTTTCGCCCCCTCTGGCTTAAAATTTTGCTGCTCCAGCACTTGTGAACCCTGCTAGATAACCACTTATTAGCTAACGCTGCAAGTTATGATGGATTCCTTCCTGTGAGATCAGATAGATCCTTCTTACATGGGGAAAGCACTCCTCTTTAAGTGGCTCTGTCACTGTCAATGTGTCAAGGGGGTGAAAATCCTTGGCCTCCATTCCTCTTACGCACTCATCCCAATCATGCAATACACCATAAATCCATGTAGCTGAACACTATTCGCTCTCTTGCAATCACAGACCGGCTTCAGCCCAGACCTCCTAATTAGAACTTCCTTCATTCCCTCATAAACCACAGGCATCCTCCTGATGATGGCTGTCCCTTCCAATGAAATGTGTCCCAGTGAGGTAGCTGCCTGCTGCACCTCATTAAGGCCTGAGTCTTACAAGCGACCTCAAAGTTTACAACCCATATAAAAATATCCTGACCTTCCATATACACATGCACAAGACCTTTTGGAAAATTGCCACAACCTGGACTGAACTGGAGGTAGAGTCACTTATCCCAGATGGAGTTGTCATTGTTGCCATCTATGTTTCTATCCCTCAAGGGGTACCTTTTCCCTTTCCAGCTCTCTTTCCTTTTCTGTCTGTTACTCCTAAAACTCTTTATTTTTCCTCCACTAACTGCAATTTCTGTTTGTGGGCCCATTCCTCCTGTCTCTCCCTCCTCCTCTCCTCTTGTTCGTGATGAGCTAGTCCTTGCTTCTCCCTCTCGAACTCTCTGGCTTTCTCATCTTTCTCAGGCCTTAGCTTTCTGAAGTGCCAACCTCAAGCTCAGGGTCTTTGCAAGACTAAAGCCACCTAAGGGATTTACTCCTGGATTGTGCACTATAGCACCCTAGAAATTCAAAGTGGTGTACACACCTGAGGTATTCTAGGAACTGAAAGTGGTCAATGTTTGGTGAAACTCTGGAAAATTCACTAGGGGACACACTCAGTGTGTGTCTTGGACTCTCTTCCTGGTTCCTACCATGGGTCCCTCACAAGAGTTAACTACAGTCTATCACTTTCACCCAGCATCCCAAACTGGTCTCTAATTAAATTAGCTAGTACCTCTCTGTCCCTATTCCTGGTATTCCTCCACTCTCTGTCTTTTTTGTTTGAATCTGTTTTATCGATTTTTAATTTTGTGGTTAAAATTACAGCAAAAAAGTGTACATAATGGTACATTCCGGTTAATGACATCTTCAATATGAGACCTGTTTTTTAATGGTCTACATTATGCACATCACCATAAGTAGGATATGCTATATCACCTTCAGCAGTAATGATGTCTTACATGTCAGGTGCACGCCGCATCGATCTATTTAGCGACCATTCGCTGTGTATGACTTCAGTTAACAGATCAATCATTTATATTTTAACATAATAACAAAGAAAAAAAAAAGTAGCAAGCCAGCTCTGGATTAAACTAGTTTGTACCAGGTATGTGGGTGTACGACTACATTTACCGTTAGGTAACAGATTTTCGGATACATCCATAATGTGAATAGAGGGAGGTCTTAGGAATCCCATTCCGATGGTTTAGTAGGTTGTACGGTGTGCTGATTGACATAGTGTTATCATATTTTTACCAATACCACCTACGTGGGTGTTTTGTGTTCGGCTATGCGAGCATAGGTGAAAGCTCTCTCAGTCCCGATATTCTGTTTGTTGAGGCAACTGATCCTCCCGAGTATTGTCAGTGAGAGGCGTGTGAGAATCTGCTGGTATTGCGTCCCACTGGATTGCGATGGGGTATTTGCGGAGACCCAACGCATCCTCCCTGCGGAGCACCACACTTTCTGCCTGCGCCCAAGCCGTCACAGATTGGGACCAGGCCTCATAAAATGGCATTTCGGGTTTCTTCCACCTTCGGTGATTAATCGTTTGGCTAAGATAAGCCCTAGGTCTAGGAACCTGGAGGTGGCGCTGTTATGTTTAATTAGATGGAAAAGTCCTAATATACATGTTTACCAGGTGTTAGTGATTAAGCGGCCCGTACAATGTCGCAGCCGGTCCACCACTGCCTTCCATTAGTCCTGCAAGGTGCAGCAACATGTGTAAAATGTTTGCATCCAGCAAGCGACATTTGGGACAGCTCTCATCAGTTCTGTGAAAGAAGTGATTAATTTGCTGTGGTGTCAGGTAAGCTCAGTGAATAATACAGTATTGGATGAAGCAGAATCTAGCGTTACACGGAACTATCAGTGGGCTCTCCAGTATTTAAGACCATTGTCTATCTGAGTATAGTGCACCTTTATCGGTCTCCCAATGCTCCTGTATCCGCGTGAGTGGAGAGGAGGTGTGGTGTCTGAGGGATTCCGCTAGCCAATGCACGAGGTGTGTTCCTGCACCAAGTACATGCAAATATTATGATGTCAGGTGTGTGGGATGTTCCTGAGTTATCGCCCGCCAGGCCTATCGCAGTGCTCCAGAGAGGGAGCGGTGTAGGAGGAAGCCGCCAGGGGGTATATTAATGTCTTCTCGGAATGCGGCATATGTGAGGAGAACGCAGTTCTCATATAGGTCCCCAAGTGTATGTATCCTGGTTGCATTCCAAGCGGCTAGTTCTGATGTTGACTTGATGTGTGCTCCTCGTGATTTTCCCAATAGTGTCACAGCCGGTGCATAAGGGATCACACCCTTAGTAAGGTATAGGCTCCAGCAATAGCAGCGATACGCTGTCCAGAGTAGAGAGGCCTCTGATGTAGTATGTTTTGCGCATGGGTGGAATAAGTGAAGCAAATCAGGAAGTGTCCATTACGGGGCTAGGGTTGCAGTGTCTGCCAGATTCTGTCCGGCAAACCAGTGTGATACCCACTGCAGTTGGGCCAGAAGGTGGTAAAGTTCATAGTTAAGTTTCACCAATCCACCCTGGTCATTAGCCCTGTAAAGTTTAGGCGATCTGGCAACATGAACCATGCCATAGGAACTCCCGAAGTATACGTTCTATTGATCGAAAATATGACGCAGGGATATATATTGGGAGATTTGTAATTAATATAATAAACAAGGAAATGCAACCATTTTTATCAGTGCTATCCGGGCTGCTAGAGACAGAATAAGGGTCTTCCAGAAGGCCATTTGTGTCTTTAAAGAGGTCACTGCTTGTGTTATGTTGCCATTTAGCAGGTGTTCTTCGGTATGGTATATCTGAATCCCCAGATATCGAAAGGTCTGCGGTTGCCATATCAGTGGTGTCGCGGGTGGGGGAGGGTCAGGATCTGGTGTGGTAAACAAAAATGGGAATATACAGGACTTAGTCCAATTGACTGGGTTTCCTGAAAGTTCCGCAAAAGTAGTGAACGTTGCAGTGATGGAGATGGGCAGATGTGTGACATCAAGTAGGTAAATGAGGATGTCATCCGCATAAAGCGATATTGAATGAATGATGTCCCCTAGAGGTATTCCCCACTGTCATCCCCGCTCCCGCCTAATGCTAAAGGTTCGACTGCCAGGGCAAATGGGGGGGAGGGGGCATCCCTGGCGCGTACCCCTCTCAATAGAAATGGGGGGATCAAAGATCCCATGCGCACTCTAGTCATTGGTGATGTTTAAAGCATCCATACCATAATTGTATATAGGGTGCCCAACCCTATTTGTTGTAATACCCGAAAGAGAGACAGCCACTCCAGAGAATCAAAGGCCCTCTCCAAGTTAAGTACAAGGCAACTGGTCAAGGTCCACCACGTCGGTGCGTGTCCTAAAAGCCAAAAGATTATACGGATATTGAACAATGTTGCTCGGGTTCGTACAAAGCTATTCTGATCTCTGTGGACTAAGTCTGGTATTAGGGGTGCTACTCGGTCAGCTATGATCTTAGCCAATATCTTATAGTCAGAATTGAGGCCTGTATGAGCTAGTTTGTGTTGGGTCTTTGTGTGTTTTCGGTAGGGTAATTAAAAAGGGGTCTTGGAGTGTGGTGGGAAGATGTACTAAGTCTAGTGCTTCCTCAAAAAGAAGTAGGTGGGGTGCCAACTATGGGGCATAAGACTTGTGAAATTCAGAGGGTAGCCCATCTGGGCCAGGGGTTTTATTGGTGGATAGGGCTTTGATGGTGTTCTGAACTTCAGATAACGAGATGGGTTCATTTAATGCAACTTAGTGTTCTAATATCGTCTGAGGTTATTAGAAACTCATCAGGAATGAGTTGATGTCATTTGTAGGGGGGAGTGCTACTAGTACGATATATAGTGTAGTGAAATGATGGGTCAACAGTATATGAATTTAGCATTGAGTGTACAGTAATGCTCTAGTAGAATCGTGCAGTACTACGATTAGGCGCTGGGGACTGTCTTGTTTTATTAGCCATGCCAGGAGGGAACCAGCCCTATCTTCTGCGGTATGAGTTCTGGCTGCATGTGCTGCACAGATCATGCAACATAATTTTTCTAAGAGAGACAAATGTTTCCTCTGTGCCGCAAAAATTGGTGATCGGTTCTCACTATTGTGTGCGGCCTTGTTTTCTCGGTGTACCAACCTCTGTTCCAGTAGGGTCACCTCCGTATCTAACTGCCTTTGCATGTTCCAGGTTAGACCCATACAATGACCATGCAGAGTTACCTTAAAGGGATTCCACTCCATGGCAGTTGTGTTGGCAGAACCCCCATTTCCATCAGAATAGTCCGTTATCATGTGACTGACCGATTCGCGAAATGACGGGTCTTCTAGGGCCAATGGTTGTAGTTTCCATGTAGGCAGTGGTGTACGATCTAGATCCCAGTGTAACTGGAGATATTGGGGGTTGTGGTCTGAATGCGTTTGGCCCATATAATCTACGTGTTGGACTTGTTGTGTTAAGTTAGAAGTGTAGATTAATTTATCAATAAGCACATGTAATCCAAAGAGTAGACTCTGGTAGAGGCATTGCGGGCATGCCATATATCAAACAGACCCCAGTTATGTAGCCACTTAGTTAGGTTATGAGCATTAGAGGTTGCTGTTGTGCCAGAGAGTGGTGGAACGGAGCGATCAAGTGTGTTAAGGTCCCCACCCAGCAACCATGGCATGTTCCCCCCCCCCCCTCCCAGCAAGGCATGATCTCGGATAATTGTTTTAGGAATGAGGTCAGATCAAAGCTAAGGACATAGATGCTGCCAATGAAGACATATCTACCATCCAAGCAGCCTTTCAAGAACAGGTAGCTACCCTCTGGGTCCGCTACCACTTCCTCAGTGGCAAATGGGACCCTGGCTCGGATCCAGATCAGAACTTCTTGAGCATAGGAGAAGTAACTGGTAGAGTCTGACCGCACCACCATCGACGTAATCTGTCAACCTCTAGGGCTGTCAGATGTGTTTCCTGCAATAGCGCTATGTGTATTGCGTGCCTTTGAAGATATGAACAGATGGCGTATTGTCTACTGGGTGTATGGATGCCCCACACATTCCAGGTCAGTATTTTAGTGGGAGCCATACAATCTTTGGGACCATGCGGACGTAAACCCAATCCTCCCCATAACCAGTGTCTTAAGTAGGAATAATAGAGTATCAGTTATCTTAATTACCATGTAGCAGAGAGTTCTGACATGTCTACAAACCTACTGGTGGAGACAATGAAAGCATAAAACACAATATGGAACAGTCAACAATCTGAATACCATAAGAGCGGTACACTTTAGTCAGTGGCCGCCTAAACCTCGAACAAAGTTCACTTTGAATGATGATGCAGCAAGGGACCAGTACAACCGGCCCTGAATGTAGGGTGTGGGGTGGGGAGGGTGGGGGCGGGGGTTAGGAGAGAGAGAGAAACCACCCCTTATGAATCATGGGCAGTCTGTCAGCAGTTCATTGGTTGGTTATTACATTCAGACCCAAGCGTGAACCTGTTCCAGGTTTCTAAAATATAGTGTCTGCGGGGTGACATCCGATGGATGCAAGGAGTCATTTCCAGAGGGCCACGTAGCAATGGAGCTTTCCTCATTGGATGTCTGTTCAGCAACCTCCTTTGGCCCTGATGCCGCTCCGCTATTATCTGTTCAAGGTTTGGGGAAGGTCTCAGAGCGCCTCTCCTTCCTGCGGGGCCCCTTGTTTTGGAGTGGTTGGTTTTTGTCCATCCAGGCCAGGGTCTTCCAATCATTTCTGTGCATCTTCAGGGGAATCAAAAAAGTGTTTATTACCTTTTGCTATCACTCGTAGGCGTGCTGGGATAAGTAATGAGTATTTTAGACCCAGTTCTCGGAGTCGTCGCTTAACTGCCATAAAGGATCCCCTTTGTCGTTGGACCACTAAGGTGTAATCTGGAAAGAACATAATTTTTGCATTTTCGACCTGTATTTCAGAAAGTGTTTCTGGTTTCTCTCAACATTAGGTCTATGTCTTGGTAATGGAGAAAGCAAATCACCATGGGTCTAGAGTACATTCCAGCCGGGGGTCTACGAGCCGGAACTCTTTGGGCTCTTTCAATGGAAAAGAAGCTCAACAGAGAATCTGCAGGGAGTAGCCCACGCAGCCAGGATTCTATATACTGTACCACATTTTGGCCCTCAATACCTTCCGGGAGTCACACAACACAAATATTACTCCTGTGGGACCTCTCTTCTGCATCCTCAATTTGCAATTCCAGAACTTGTACTTGGTCAGTAAGCTCTTGCAGTGAGGTGTCCACAAATAGGACATTTGGTTGCAGTGAGTCAAGTGCTTGTTCTGTTGCATTTACCTTGTTAGCAAGTTTCCATTGGTCTGCGTGTAACAGGCTAAGATCGGATGCCACAGTTTCTATTTTAGATTCTAGCGAGGATCTGGTTTGTTCAATGGTGGGTAGTACCGCATCTAGTTTCGTCTCCAAAGAAGCTTGTCGTACTCCCTGGTCCTGTGGGTCCTGTAGCATCATCAGTGTCACGGAGGTTGCTTGCCCATGAGGAGTCGCCCTGGAATTGGTTGTCCCGGTTTTCCCCATCCTGAACACTGTTGTTGCAGCACCGCTGTCAACAGGAGATGCAGTACAGGGCCTCAGCTCGGTCTCTTGAGCCAAACGGCCTAGTCCATCTGCAATGCCTGAGAGCCAGCTCTACCCAAGAGGCAGCAGGAACCAGTCCACACAAACACCCGTTTCTCCATCACCGCGTGGTCCACCTCGGGGTTGCTCCTATAAGCTAGGAAATGGCAATATCCTAGCACATCGCTCATGTCATTCAGTGTCTAGTCTTCCTGTAATGCAGTGTCTTTAGCTCCACTGCTTGCCGTGGCTTTAGCAATGTGCATCAGTATCACTAGTGCTTTGGCCTCAGCGTCTGAAATGATCATATGCCCAGCGTCATGGGCCACTCTACAAAGCTGTGTTCTGTATCCCAGGGCTAACTGGCAGGTTTTCAGTGCCTTGCCCGCCCTCAAGAGCCAGGGCCCTCACTTTGCAGTGGTGCTTCCCTACTCCTCCTTGTGCCACCAGTCGAGATCAGCCGTAGGTCAGCTCTACAGAGGGCTTAGAGCAGGCTCAGCCCCATATCCACGGCCATCCCATCAGTCTTCCTTGTGCGCCACACACCTCGCAAGCTAGGCAGTCCAGTAGTCCTAGGCCCCAAGCTGCTGACACCTAACGCCGGGTCTAGGTAGCGACCCTCCTCAACTCACCAGCGGGTGGGGCGACCTCCGTTCAGGCAGCCCTGCACCATCCTCATCTGCTCAATCCCTGTTGTGGAGTTCCGGATGCAGCTCCCGCAGTGCAGGCCTCGCAGGCTGCCCCCGTGGCTCCGATCTGCAAAGCTGCGGGTCACAGCCAGTCAGCCCCCCATTGTTTTCTCTTGGTTTCTGGAGCCGCCACGCGGTTCCCTGCTGTCTCAGTGTGATAGGGCATCGTTCTTTAGTGGAGGTCCATGATTGCGCTGTGTGATAGTGGCGGATAATGGAGTGGCTTAACGGAGCCGATTTGGGTTGTGTCCTCCATGCTTCCCCCGCTAGCCATGCCACCCCTCATCCTCCACCCTCTGTTCTTACATAAATTCTTCATCTGATCCATGAACATGGAGTTGAAGTCAATTCCCAACCTTGCGCTCTCCATAGGTAATGCATGTGACCTTCTTGCGTAGAAGAAACAAATGGATTTATTGCAGTACTGGCTCAAACTGGAAATGGCCAATGCCACCTCTGTATCGCTGCTCCTAAACATTAGGCAGCCTGTTGCTTGCTGCAAATAGTCAGACCCCTTTCAGAGGGCCACGGGGAACACAGGGGCTACTGGGCAAAACCATGGAGGTTGAGGCCTTTTACTCCTGATGTCCCGGGGCCCGTTCTACCCCTTCTGCATTTGACTCTTAGTGGTAGCTGTGGACGAGCAGTCAAAAGCTTCCTCGTGAGAGGCTAGTGTAGCTAAATATTAGTGAACACGACTTATAACTCAAAATGCATGCAGTAATGTCAAAAAATTATTGTCCAGTCAAAAACTTACTTTTATATGAAAAATAAGTATTTTATTTTTAACTATACACATGCAAAGGAATAATAACATTACTAAGCAACAGCACAATTCCCTTGAGGTCAGGGCTCTGGGCTCTAGATTATTTCAGGCATATCCATCCGATCCATCTCATTGTAATGTGTTTGGGTTTATTTCTCATTCAGCATTCAGTGCTGGCCGTATCCAGGGAATAGCAAGGCAAAACACAAACGCTGTGGGATAGTGTAACTGGATGGACGGAATGCGGAACCAATCAAACATTCACCCCCAGTCACAGATCTGGGTTTAATCCATCCATTATTTTGCTCACCATGCCACCCCAGTTTGAACCCAGCCAAATGCAAATCAGTCTTGACCCTGTTCCTCATGGGAACAGTCCAGCCCGAACTGCCAGGCCAGGTTCTCCCTGGACCGGAAACAAGCATCCTGGGACCGGTTTCAGAGTTTCACCCCTCATCAGCCAGGCTAGCTTGAATCCAGTGGCACAGTGAGCCCGGGACCCACGTCTGGGCATACCCGGCGCACTTAGGGCAGCAAAAGCAAGGCAAAACACAAACGCTGTGGGATAGCGTAACTGGATGGACGGAATGCGGAACCAATCAAACATTCACCCCCAGTCACAGATCTGGGTTTAATCCATCCATTATTTTGCTCACCATGCCACCCCAGTTTGAACCCAGCCATATGCAAATCAGTCGTGACCCTGTTCCTCATGGGAACAGTCCAGCCCGAACTGCCAGGCCAGGTTCTACCTGGACCGGAAACAAGCATCCTGGGACCGGTTTCAGGGTTTCACCCCTCATCAGCCAGGATAGCTTGAATCCAGTGGCACAGTGAGCCCGGGACCCACGTCTGGGCATACCCGGCGCACTTAGGGCGGCAAAAGCAAGGCAAAACACAAACGCTGTGGGATAGCGTAACTGGATGGACGGAATGCGGAACCAATCAAACATTCACCCCCAGTCACAGATCTGGGTTTAATCCATCCATTATTTTGCTCACCATGCCACCCCAGTTTGAACCCAGCCATATGCAAATCAGTCTTGACCCTGTTCCTCATGGGAACAGTCCAGCCCGAACTGCCAGGCCAGGTTCTCCCTGGACCGGAAACAAGCATCCTGGGACTGGTTTCAGGGTTTCACCCCTCATCAGCCAGGCTAGCTTGAATCCAGTGGCACAGTGAGCCCGGGATCCACGTCTGGGCATACCCGGCGCACTTAGGGCGGCAATAGCAAGGCAAAACACAAACGCTGTGGGATAGTTGCCCTAAGTGGGAAGGGTATGCCCAGACGTGGGTCCCTTGCTCACTGTGCCACTGGAATCAAGCTAGCCTGGCTGAAGAAGGGTGATACCCTGAAACCGGTCCCAGGATGCTTGTTTCCGGTCCAGGGAGGACCTGGCCTGGCAGTTCGGGCTGGACTGTTCCCATGAGGAACAGGGTCAAGACTGATTTGCATATGGCTGGGCCCAAACTGGGGTGGCATGGTGAGCAAAAGAACGATGGATTAAACCCAGATCTGTGACTGGGGGTGAGTGTTTGCATTGTCAGCACTCCGTCCATCATCCTTTTGTGTTGCTAAAGTTGCCCTAAGTGGGAAGGGTATGCCCAGACGTGGGTCCCTTGCTCACTGTGCCACTGGAATCAAGCTAGCCTGGCTGAAGAAGGGTGATACCCTGAAACCGGTCCCAGGATACTTGTTTCCGGTCCAGGGAGGACCTGGCCTGGCAATTCGGGCTGGACTGTTCCCATGAGGAACAGGGTCAAGGCTGATTTGCATATGGCTGGGCCCAAACTGGGGTGGCATGGTGAGCAAAAGAACGATGGATTAAACCCAGATCTGTGACTGGGGGGGTGAGTGTTTGCATTGTCAGCACTCCGTCCATCATCCTTTTGTGTTGCTAACGTATCCAGGGAATACTCATTAGAAGGCCATACTCAAGAGTTCCCCTTTCCCCTTTGACTCTTAGTAATTAGTCAAAAGTATCTATGATGCTGTAGTATCTTCAGCAGCGAGTCTCTGGGGCTCAACAGGCCTGATTCAAGTCTCACTTGCTCTTGCAGCACAGATGAGTTCAGTGTGTCAGTGGGGGACCTGACCATGGGCCCTAACAAGCTCTGATCCTGTTTGGCGAAGTTGAGATGCTCAGAGGTCCACAGGGCAGCAGACAGAGGCTCTCTCTGAGCAGCACTGCAGGCGTTCCACAATGATTGGAGATGCTCTCAGAGTCTGCGTAGTTACAGTAAATCAGTCTTCCAGCTCCCAAACAGAGCCAAGAAAGGGTGCAATGTCTTCCTTGGTGTAATCCAAAGGTCCTTGAGGGTTACAGCCTTGATGCACAGGGCTTGACCCTCTGGTTGCAGCCTCACTCTCTTACTGTTCAACGGGCCATACTCTTTGGCAACTTAGTACCAGCAGCCCCTTTTGGCTTACGTGGTTGATGTCGTACTTCTGGACACAACGCAGGTCCCTCTGGTGCAATGGCCGCCACCACGTGACGCCTTTTAGTATACGGGGTTGCTGTAAAGTCCTTCACCAGTCTTGAGGCACTGGTCACACAATTACTTCAACAGTGGCCCCCTCTGGCATATGGGGTCATAGCAACAAGGCAGTACAGGCTTGGTGAGTTGCGCACAGCACTAGATGCACAGCTCAGTCCTCTGCAGTCATCTCTTGGCGTACAGGGTCGTTGAATCAATACTGCACTTAGACAACAACTTGATCAATGCACAACTGTGACCTCACTCTTCGCACAGGGAGTTCTCTCTGTAGGCTTCCCATTGCATCCCGCTCCCTCCAACGTTCTACCTTTCTTCATAGGGCACACTGGTCTAGGTAAGCAGGCAGGGGCTGGGGCTTCAGGGCAGGTTGTCTTGGTTTTCCTGGGTGATGTCCCCTCACTAAGCAGGGAGACTAGCAGGCCTTGGGCCCATTCCTGATCACAGGCAGAAGTCTTGTAGAGGTTCCCCTTCTCACACAGCTCCTCTGGCTGATAGGTAGAGGCAAGGATTATCCCACCCAATATAGTATGCTACCGTTTTGGTGACCCCCACCTAGTTGGAGATGGAAATATCCAAGTAGAAAATCTGTTGTTGTTTACTGTTCTCTTCCTAGCCCAATGATTCCTTTGGGATACTGTTAGACAATTAATTTGTTTGGAAGGGTTTCAGCCTGAATCCTGAAGTCCTGTATGTCTCTACAGTTGCGTCTTAGTCTTAAACATTTTCCCAGAGGGTAAATTGTCAGGTCTAGAAAGGAAATTTCCCTACTGTTAGCAGTGTGAGTAAATTTGGGGTACTGGTTGTGTGATATAAATCCATTTTACAAGCTCAAATGCTAGAACCTGGTGTCTATGCCAAATTACAAACACAACAAATGGTATATACCGCCAAAAAATAGAAAGATAAGTACAATCAGTAAAAGCACAATAAGGAGGTGATATTCTCACCTGAGCAGTGGCATGGCCAAAAAGTTTCCTGTGCAAGACCACTCAATGTAATTTACGTCATCAAAGGCGCCATGCTGTAACCTACCATTGCAGTGCCTCCTTACTCCTGTATTGCTGGTCTCAATCATTGTTGGCCTCCTCATAAACGTACAACTGAGAGCCAGGCCCACCCACTGCTACAATTGGCGAGGTAAGGTGCAAGTACCAGGTCACATCCTTCCATCGCTAGAGCCTGGGAGCCATGACAAATTACTCATACATGCTTGTGGAATGGATTGTTGGCCCAAATCGACTCTACTTCAAATAGGCTGGGTACAAATATGATGCTCATAGATGTCCAGTGGGGTTCAAGGAATATTTTACCTTCAAACTTAAAGTAATTCCTAGTAAGTGCCAGTTCAGCTAAGCTCACAATGAAATGTATTGGAGTTTTGGGTGTCTGAATTAACTTGTGCAACAGACTGTTAATGACCCTTAAGCTCTGGTGTAAACTGATTTAACATCAAGGCCTAGTATTAGTTCTGATTCTGGGTATAATGGTGAGTCTTTTTTAAGATTCAACATATGTTTTGTGTCTTGTATGTAAAAGTTCTACCATACAATTTAATGGCATGATCGGATGATTTTCTTCATGAATGGTGCAATGTCTCATTTACCTATCATATGGTGGAGCTCAGGGGGACTGGCAGAGAGCTTGGGTCCAATTCCCCATTGGAGGTGTGGGCCCAGTATGTTCCAATGTCCCTTTGGCCTCTCAGACTGTCCCTGCAATTCTTTCAGTTGTGAATAAGTATGAAGGTAGAGGACTTTTGCTGAATGACACAAAGCTAGCAGGTCTGACTCAAATCACACAAGAGGAGCAGACAGGAAACAGAATACAGTTTCACAAATATTTTCGAAAATGGTCTCTTGTGGCATACTACGCAACACACCTTTCAATGACATCCAATGTGATGTAAGCTTCACCCTTCTGTTTGCACTGCCCAACTTGGCAGGCAGGTGAAACAGCTGCAGAAACGAAGGGTCATTTGAAGTACAATAACTTATCACTAGGCATCTCACCTTGATTGGCAACAGTTTCAGGCAGGAGTTGTATAATTTGATTTCTTGCTAAAGATTGTTCAGAACTGGATCATGGGGGTGATGAGGCCCATGGGCATAAACATAGCTGTATTAAGTGAACGTATGATTTTGATTTCTTCTTAAATGTTCTAAAAATCTTAATATTGCACAGACTATATAAAAAGCCATCTCACCAATGCAATATCAATTTAACACCATTGTCCTTACAGTGAACGTCATGGAATTAAGTGCAACCACTCCTTCTCCTTTCAGGACCATTCAGCCACACGTTCCACTCTTCAATGGTGGTGGGGGGTCAGTGTCTCTTTGAGCTTGTCGTCCATGCACACACTCTCCAGAAAATCGAAGGTCCGGTGGTTACTTTAAAAATCTTAAACCATATTCCAGACTCATACAGGGAGCTCCCATCCCTCACTAGCATCTGGAAATCTCCACCTCCTTGTACAGCAAGAGTGAGTAAATAAACTTTATTTCACCATCATGGGGATGTTTTTCGATAATCATTAATATTAGAATAGAATATTAAGCTCATCACTCAACCAGAGGCAAGTGGTACAGAGAAACGACTGGTGGGACAGGTAAGAATCTAGTTATGTGAACAAGTTGTTCAGGAATGCCTGATCTAGATAGGTGTCTGTTTTGTAGCGTAAGTGGTATCAGTAATGTTTTTGCAAAGGTGTGGGCCGACCTCCACATAGCGGATTACAAATCTCTAAGGTTTGAACATTTCTCATAACCCCATGTGAAGTTTGATTTAATGTGCCCCTGAGAAGATTGTAGGCCTTTTGAGAAAAAGGTGTAATGCAGGATATGCTTCATTTAGCTATACAACGTTCTAAGGTTGTTAAACCAGAGCAGACTAGATTCTAAATCACAATCATCAGTTTTACTTTACATATTTAAAAAAAAATAAAAGTCACATTCCTATACATATGCGGCAAGTCTGCCATATACAAATCGTTTGGGGTCCACAGTTTTTATTGAGCCATATTTATCTCAGAATGATGAGCTAATTGTGGCAATCTTCTGGCATCAAAAATGGAAAGACTGCAGAGGTATTAAGGATAGACTCTCTTTTTCTTCCCGGGTCATGTTTTCTGGCACCGTTAAAACTCAAGGCATTTCTGGTGAGTCCAAATGTATAGGAAGTCATTCATCTGGAATTATGATAACACAGTACCATGGACCCCTACAGGAGAAATATTAGTCTGTGGTCTGAAACCTAAGACATTTTTAGTGTATAGAGCACACACTCTCATTCATAAGATAAATTGTTGTGACCCTTTTATCCGGAATGGCTCTTTTGGTATTAGATAGATTGTAGTGGGTTTGTCAGTGATTTATGACTAGGCCCCTATTCTGACTGGAGCTCTGGAAGGCTATGGCTATAGTAAAGGTATGTAATAAAAAAAAAGAAAAATTGCATGCAAACATACACAAAAACATTTTCTTAAGAGTTTCGCAGATTGAGAGCACCACTGTAAAATGGTGGTACTCACAGACCACCAAACTTAAAGTTCCTCCTCGCTATTTAGAGTTGAGGGTGTGTCTCCGCCAGTCTAAACTCTGACCTCTTCAGTGTCCAGGGAAAAGTTGCAGCACTGGTATGGAAGACTGTGCCATCATCACCAATTTTCTCTTCTCATTTCTACCATGCAAAGCATGGGCAGTGGAAAGTTAGAATGCCACTCACACACAGGATGAAAACTCCCTGCGTGTTAGGGTCATTTAACTTTGGTTAGAGAAAATAATCTCTTGCTTTGAGAGTTTGTCTTTTCTAAACAAACAAATTGCAAGACAAGTACTTTAAAGATATCTACATTTAGGCTGTAAAGATAGCTACTACTTTGACAGTTTCCTCCATAGCATTGAGAGCCCCAGAAAGACAGGAATTTCTAAACAGGGTGAACGATCCTCCATCACGGAGGCAGATCAGGGCACCCTCGACCCATGTCTATATTAAGCCCTTAAAGTCACAGGTCACAACACTTAAACAATAATGTAAGTTCAAGCTAATGGACTTTAGAGGGTCAGATTCCCTCATCATAAGATTTCTTCATCTATATGGCACTCTCAAAGAGTGTTGCCAGACAAAGAGCACATTTCGAAATATGTTCCAAGTTTAGGTTAAGTGTGGAAGCGCACAGACATGACAAGTACATCAAAATTACAAACCGGCAGAAGCTATGCACTGAAAGATTTGTAAAGTCCTTGGAAGAACTTTGACCCAATGCAAGTGGACCATCCCCCTCTTTTATCATCTCTTGGCAATCCCCCCACCCCGCAAGCTCTACAAAAGAGACCTGCAAAGTGCTTTGTGGAGTTCATGAGCACACACATATAAAAACCTAGGTGGGCTGCTAAACCTGCTGACTAAAATGATGTTGCTGATGCTTGGCATATCTTCATCACCAGAATGTCCATCTATCTACTCTCTTTGTTCGAGAAGATGTTGATGATAGAGACAAGGAATTAAACCTTTTGCATACATCAGAAGGTTTTCTTCCTTAAAAATATAGAAATCTTGTGTGGGGAATAAAATCTTTTGTCATTCCTCTCTTTGAGGCTTGTATGGAGAAATCTGTAAAGATAACTTTGGTAGTGAAATTCATGGGGTCAGAAAGCCAGAAAGGTCTATGCTGCATGGTCTCAGAAGTAACTGGAGACTCAAAGGGGCACATTTTGCTGAGGCGAAAAGAGCACGTGCCAAAGTCAGACACCCTGCTGCTCATATCTAGTGTGTAATGTTTGATCCATCTTTTCAACTTGGATGTAGTCTCCCCTGAGATCTTTCTACTGTGTATGGTTAGCCCACAGCTGCTTCTGAGAAGCCACTTTGAGATGTCCTTCTGGTAGAGGAAACACTATTGGTGGAGGTACCACTATACCCAGCACCCCGCACATCTTAGCTCTCGGGTCAGCAGTCAATGCTCCGGTTCTGACAAACCTTCTTAATTCTTCCTCAGTCATGAGTCACGTTCCCTTCTATTGGAAGCATGCAATTGTCAAGCCACTTCTGAAAAAAACCCATCTTGATGCAGCTCTCCTTAAAAACTACAGTGTGATTTCCCTGTTGCCAGCTGCATCCAGATTGATTGAAAAACATGTAAACAGCCGCCTCAGAGGTTTTCCTGAGGACCACAACTTTCTCCACCCTACTCAAATGGCCTTTAGGCCTCTAACCAGCATGGAGACTACACTGATTACAGTAATGGAAGAGGTCAGAAGACTCCTCGATCAGGATGGTGCTGCTGCCATCATTTTGCTTGACCTTAGTGCAGCCTTTGGCACAGTTGACCATTTTGATTCGGAGAACGGCCGAGGCTGGTGTCCCAGGCAGTGCATTAAAATGGTTCTCCTTCTTGGAGGATCAGACTTTTCAAGTTCTCGACTGATCTGATTTTTCTAACTATCTCTCTCTCTCAATTGTGGGGTACCTCAGGGCTCCTCCCTGTGCCCCACACTGTTTAATCTCTATATGTATTGATTAGCAGAGACCATAACATCATACAGTCTGTCACTGGTGCCTTACGCTAACTGACACTCAACTGGTCTTCTCTTTCTCTACCAAATCCAATATGGATCATTCCACACTGATCCCCTGCCTTTACGCAGTAACCAGATGGATGGCTGACTACAAACAGATTAAACGAAGGTAAAACCGAGGTGATGTTATTAGGGAAATACTTTCTCCAGGGGCCCCAGTCGTCTACCCCAGAATGTTCGAAAGCCCTGTCTCATCCTAAAGAAAAAATAAAGAGCCTGGCTTGACTCGCGGCTCACTATGAACCTTCAAGTGATACAATTGATCGCTAGATGTTTCAGTCTTCTTAGACTTTTAAGGAAAGTTTTTAATGTTCTTCCATTTTTAGCCAAAAAGCTCATAGTCCAGGCCCTTATCTCGCGCCTCTATGGTTTGGTCTTTACCTTAGTTTCCCTAAGTATGTGGTTAAAAGACTTCAGGTGGTCCAGAACGCCACCACTCTGCTCCTTATGAACATTCCCAGATACCAATCTGCCAAATCTGCCATATCCTCCCTCCATTGGCTCCCGGTGGAACAACGTATAAAGTTCAAAACCCTTTGCCTTCTGCACAGAGTATTTCACAATAAAGGCTCTTCCTCATTAAGATCAGTTGCCTTGTTTTATACGCCTCTCAGGTCCCTCAGATCCTCAACAGCCACCCTGGTCAGGCTTTCTTAGGGTCACGAGGGCGCAATGGGGCAGTAGGTCCATGTCGTATTTAGAGGTTAAACTCCCTCCCTCCTGAACTCTGCCTGACCAGCCATGAACTCCCCTTCCTCAGATCTCTAAAAACTTGGTTAGTCAGAATCTAAGCTCTGCGTTGGTTGGTCTAGATCCGTGTTAGCGCTGGGAGGCCTCCATGTAGCCATGCGCTCTAAAACTCACTAATCTAATCTAATCTAATCTAATCTTATCTAATCTAACCTACTAGTTGGGGCTATTGCTGCTAAAGGCCCAGGGGGTGCTTGCCTCTTGACCAGGCAGAAGTTGGATAACTGGCCCATCAGGGGGGTGCTTCAGTTCTGGCAAGGGGGGATCATGCTTATCCCTTTACTTCCCCCTCCTCTTTGAGAACTCAATTTGGTCACGTGAGATACAGCTCAACATCACATGGCAAGAGCAGGGCCATGAACGCCAAGGAGGATCCGACAATGAGAGATGCTTCAACCTCTAACAGACCACTAGTGTGTATCTCTAGAGCTAATGCCTTGAATTTGTGAACAAGATGAGTCTTTACTTGGTCTGAGATCAGTTCGCACTAGGTAGGTTGAGGAATTAATTTTCTGTGATTGGACCATGAGGAGGTGAACACATTCCTTTTTCTCAAGAAGACTCAGTTAATCTTGATTGACATATGCTAAAAGACCCCGTGGCTGAAGAATCTGAAAGACGTACTGCTCAGAATGTCCATCCAGCCTTCTAAGGTTTCTTTCCATCACTGGGAGAACACATAGGAGAGAACCAGCAGAGTAGCTAACAAGACAGAGGAGGACACAATTAATATAAAATAGCCTACCCCTCCAGAAAAAGTGCTGAATGTAATTGCTGACTGTAGATGTACATCAGCCGATGCTAAACAACTCACATCAATAAGGTTCTGTTATTGAACAAAATGCCTAATACAGTCAGCTGTATCCAGGATCTGTAGTGGTCAGGGTGGGCCCCGAAACTATAGTGGTGCAAAAGTACTGGCACCCTATAGTCGCTGAAGGTCTTATCCAGGGCTGAAGGAAATATAATCACGTCAGCCCATCATGATGGATTTCTATTGGCTTCCCTTGCCAGCCCACATCTTCAGAACCATCTGCATTGTTTACAAACCCATCAAAGACAGCACCCCCGTCTACTTTGAGGTTAAGCTCAATATCTTTGGTGTCTCTTGGCACAGCTCAAGTCCAGCTGCCATCCGACTGCAGACTAAGAAATCTAAAAAAATAAAAATAAAAAAAAAATACAAGGCAGTAGACATTTTCCATCTAGGCACCCAGGATCTGGAACAACATATCCATATCCATCAGGATAGAAAAGATCTGAACATGCATCTCTTTAAAGAACTCTACATCACAATGCATTAACAGCCCACAAACCAGCTACCACTCCTATCACTCAATGACTTTATGCTTGTCTTTAACCCTGTACAGCACTCTTTCTATTGGCTGGGTTTGCACTATACAAATGCTGCATACATACATACAAACAGATGAATTGAAATAATCAGTAACTTAAACCTATGCAAAGCTGACATTAAAATAACAACCAAACAAGTAATGGAAGGGGAAAGGACATTTGTCTTCTCAGACACCACACAACCAAGACATAAGCTAGACAGTAGGCCAAGCTGTTGCCCAATGCAGAAACCTGCAATTTTGTATTACGATAAATTGGCATGATACATCCAAAAAGATGCACATCTTTTACTCAGGATGGCTGTAGTAGGAAACCATGTGACCAGTTGCTTTGCTACATCATCACACAGATACCAGGGTGTTCAAGGAAATTTTGTCCACTGGACAAAGGTTCCCTCATTCCCTTCTTCCCAATAGGAACAGGCAGAGATCATCAAAGTAACTGGCAAGGATAAAATCCCCAGGCATCTAATTCTGAAGGTGAGAGATTCCCTTTCTGAGATCCTTCTGGCTCTGGAGGGCAAAAACTGTACACATCTGAGAGTCAATCTCAACCCAAGCATGGATACATCATACAGCCTTCCACCCCCAGAATAGGGTGCAGACAAAATAGATGCAGATGGTTCCCATTACCCCTTACATTGTAGGCATCTGCTTGGGTGGGCTGAGTGTAGGAATTTTCCAGACAAACCCTCCTCCATCTCATGGGGTTTCATCAAAGTTCTCAGATCAGTGACAGCAAGTGAGATTGACTGAAATGTAGATAATATTTTTTGTCTTAAGATGCTCAGCTGTTGAACGAATTGTTTGCGCCACATGTCGGTCTAATAGAAGACCTAGGTTTCCTTATCGATTGGAATAAGTCTGTGGTAATCACAGAATCAATTACCAGACTTCCTAGGTTTCACAAGAGACACACTCAACCATGCTGCTGAGACTGACAAGGTGCAGTCCCATCCAGAAAGATACTGGACGGCCCTGAGGAAAGAGGTGCTATCTCTTATTGAGCTGGCTAATTTAGAGCGTCTCCTATCTTCCTCAGCTATGGACATTATTCTGCCACTACCCAAGAAAGACTGCACTACAAGATAAGCAGTTGGTGGAATCACCAATGTGGATGGAGCACATGTAATCTTGATGCAAGGGCCCTCTTTTCAGTGTTTCTCTGGGTCTGGATGCTGAATTAGAGGCCAGCAGGTCATGCTGGAGCATTTAGCACTACGCGGTGCGTAGAGCACAACCCTTTGCGCTCATCCAAATCCCTGTCAAAGGTCATGGAACGTGGCAACTCTCAGGAGCACCGCTAGATCCAGCGAGGCAAGGTCCTATTTAAACTCAAATTACATCATCTGCATGCAAGAATGTGTTCCATTTCACTTGTCAGGCTATTACAAGATTTTCCAGCCAGCCTCTAGCCCAAATATCTTCGGACGGCCCTCTGGTGGCTTATCCACCTTTATGAAGCATCCAGTCTGCTTGGCAGCCTCTAAGCTGACAATCAACAGCAAGATGGACCAAGTAATTTCCACCAGCAGTGTGAACATTGATAGAGAAAAGGTAGACTTGATACTGATTAACTGCTACATAAACGCTCCAAACAAATCAAAGGTTGAGTCAATCTTCGAACTTCTGGAGAACCTGGAAACTGTCATCTTTAGTCACCCTGGCCATGAAATAGTCATATTGGGAGACTTCAACGTAAGTGGGCTAGATGTGCAACTGGAGGACACTCCCCAGGACAGAGGCCGTTCACTAATTTCTCCTATCTTTCAAATTAACTTCGACCCGCCAGGAGCGTGTGAACAATCTGTAAGGCTGCCCCTTTCCCCCATCTTACAAGGGAGGCTCAACTATTCACTACGTGTACCTCTCAAAAAAGCTCATGTAGAGACTTAGCCACTTTGAAGTCACCGAAAGGGCAGAGAACGATCATAACCCGCTGAAATGTACCAGCGACCAGCAAGTTCAGGCAGCAGACCTGAACTCTGTGGTAGGGGCATCAACGGGCACTAAGAAGGTACACTTGGTCAGAAGAATTAAATGGAGACCAGAGTACTCATCCAAAATAGGCTTATGGTTAAAATCTCAGCCTCGGGAGCCTAACCTTAACTCAAATGGTGGGAAAAATTAGTGGACGATCTTATCTCTTTGCTGCATGGCAAGCCATCAGGTGTTTGCCCTTCTCACTGTTCCTTGAGAAGCGCGACATTACAACTGGACAAAAACGTGCTCAAAGCAAGACGGGTGCTTTGTAGAGCCTTACGCAAGCTCAAACAAAAGGCCACACACAACACAGCGGCTCAGATACCAAACATTAAAAGATCCCATAAGAAACAAATATGGGACCGCAAAGTGGCAACAGAGCGGACGAATGGGAAACCATATTCCAGCTTCTGAGGGGCCCAAATCAAGCCAATTTTGTGGGAGCATGTTAACAAGATCCAGAACGGCAACGTGTCTATGGAGAATGGTGTTGCAGAGACCACTTGGGTCTCTCACGTTACACACTTGTATACAGGCATCCAACTGGAACCGGGCACTACTAGCAACAGGCTTGAGAAGACCTAGCACACATTCCCCCTTCACAGTGAAATGCCCTCCTCAATGGCAGAAGAACATCTAGAGAGTGAAGCTGATCAGCTAGTTGCCCCAGACTAGGCGAAAGGCGTGGAGATGAACCACTTCTCCGTTAGTAAGATAGAGAACGCCATAAAGAGCATTTAGAAAGATGGCGCCCCAGGGCCAAATGGCCTACCAGCTTCCCTGTTGAAATGCTCTCAGTTGGACTGGGCAGAGAGACTGTCTCAGCTTTTTAACAGCGCTTACCAGCTGGTCACTGTCCCGTACACAGCAGACGTAGGGAAACACCTGAAGGCTAGTAAGCCTGGTTCTACCAAAGATCAGCCTCACAAAATTCCCAATCATCCAATACGGCGATGACATTGTGATAATACCTGCCTACAACGAGCACTGAACGCCCTGAACACTTTCAGCATAGCCAACCAGCTCCAAGTAAACCAGGATAAACAAAAGTAATTGTATTTCGAAGGTACAAGAACACAAAGATCACAACTTGGCAGCTTGGAAGCCATCCCATCAACACAGCCAGGAAATATAATTACCTTGCAGTGTGGTTCACCGAAAATAATGGGGTAAGGAGACAGGAAAGCGCTATTAGACAAAAAACCGCTGCTATCCCATACGGAATCTCCCAACTGAGTAATCAACTAAGAAGCGCTTTGGCAGCCCCAATACTGAGGGTAACAAAGGCGACCCTACTTCCTGCTCTTCAATACGGCAACTTGGCATTTCCTGGATCTTTAAAAGTCACATTATAACAAGCCCACTGCAGAGCGTACTTAAGAATCTTCAAACAACCAAAGTACACCCGCCACTTCAGGTTCAGATTGGAACTGGGCCTCGTGTCGCAGCAGTTAGACTGCCAAGCTGCCATCCTGAAATATTACATCAGGCTCAGGAAGGCCAACACCCTATCACTAAAACAACATTTGAGGACTATCTTTGAAACTCCTGGCAACCCATGGCACACACAGCTAAGTAAAGCACTGAAGACCTTTCAAATGGGTGACTCCACTGAGTTGGCAGACACTGTCACATTCAGTGCTTGGAAAAAATCATAAAGGAAATCTCAAGGGAGCATGATCTACTGTCAGCAGTGCCAGTATTAAACAACTCTTATCTGATCAGGGCCCCTCAGCCATACCTCCTAGAAGCTATAAATGCAGTAATTCAACACAAGATTCTTTATACGCGAACATTAGTCTCGCCAATCAAGGACTGTAATCCTTCCTGGCCTGCACACAGGGACAAAAGAGCCTGCAGACCCTGCTCCTACCAACATGAAACTTGGCTACACCTTCTGTGCTGCTGTCCCACATTAGCCGTCGATAGGAGACAGTTCATAAAACAAGTAGCTTTGGCCTTGGGGGCGTGGACTTGCATGGAGGTATCTAATATCTGCTTTTCACACTCAGAGGCTTGGGCCTTGGCAAGATGTGGAAAATATGTTACTATACTAAGGTGGCTGCTAGCCCAGTCAGTAGAGGTGGCCAGCATGGCGCACGTAGGACCAAAGGAAGTCTAAACATCCCTTGATGATAATGGAGACAAACACCGTCTCTTAACAGAATTGCATTTTTTTTCTCGTTTTTTTTGTTTGTTATGTTTTCTCTATATGTTATTTTAATGTGACCAAATTTAAAAGCAAATATTATTCACTGAGCTTGTTTGTCTTGTAAGTAACTGACAATGGCTCTTGGATTAAAATGAATGAAGCCTGTACCAGATAATCTCCTGGAAACTAAGCTGTGTGTATCACTTACCACACACACCTATTCACTTCCTGGTTGGCTGTACATGTTCGCTATTAGCAGAGTGAACATTGAAGTGGCAGGCATGGGCTTATTCATGTAAGAATGGGGACAGGAATTCCTCTGGGTTCTGGCCCACAAATGGAAAAAGGAGCAAAGCTGATCTGGGTAATCCCCACCTTTTTTGGATGGCGCAATCAATGAGCAGAGGTTCAGGAACCTTCTATATATTTTGGGATCCAATTTACCCTAAATAAAAAGTGAGCTCTGTATCAACCTATAGTTCATTGTTCACCCCCTAAAACAGGACAGATCTTAGCACTAAAGTATTTTCTGCTAAGCACACTGGAAAAAAACAGTCCTCTCAAGAAAAGGTGCACTCTCCATAAGAAACGTTTGGGGTTGTGGAACTACCACAAATTACAAGGTGGCAGGCTCTAGTTGGTCTGGCAGCTGCCTGAAAATCAAACTCCACTTCACTCTGGTGGATACAGACAATGTTAATATCCTTTTAGAGTTGGCACTCATAAGTATATAGTATGCGTCCAAGGAGGTGAGCATTCACTGGTTGGTTGATAACTTAAGGAAAAATAGTAGGGCAGGGCTCCAGCTTAGATGCATTAGCACTTATTTGACATGAAAAGGTTTCTTCGGGTGTTTGAGGACTAGAATGAGAGTCAGATAATAAATTCTTGCATATGTCGACCCGGGTATAGACCGCATAAGGCATCCGTTCTGTACTGCTTGCAAAACTAAAACAAACTGACTTTTGACTGTTTAGAAGAATGGCTGTATAGACCAACTCAATCTTATTAGTGGAAGTTTAAGTAAATGGGATCCTGCCAAAAGAGTAAATTATGGGGTTTGATCATCATAGTGCTTTCTGCTTTTGTGTTTACACCCATCTTGGGCAGATGGGATAAGAGGTGGACAGCTGTCAACCTCTGGTAAAAAAAAAATGCAAATCTTTCAAAAGGCAGCTATGGCTTTCAGGAACAGGCAAAGTTGAAGGCCATCCTAGAGGCAGGAGCATGTCACTCAGCGTTCCTGCTGCTTATTGCAACAACAAGCCCAGTTTTTATTGCTATAGGATCTAAAGTCAAAGCAGCATTGGATGGAATGACCTAGCCACGACTCTTCTCTGTTTACGTTCTTGTTCTAACTGATTCATAATACTTACTATTGATGTTCCTCCGCAATTAATCTGTATTGACATTGAGTTTGCATCAATGAAATTGGGAGGAGCAATGGCGAGATGCAATATTTGGTGACATACCTGCCACACCACTGGATATTAGTACTTGTTAGTGTAAAGAGGAGAGGGATCATTTTGTATTTATTTTGAGAGCAGCGGATTTGATGGGTTAAATTCCAGTACTGAGTACCTTTACATAAAAACATTATATTACATATTCCCATGTTAAATGAAATATAATTAGAATGTATCTTGTGTGCACCCCGGGGGACGTACTTCTTTTGAAAGATGAATAGACTAGCATGTAACATGAGTGCATCATCAGGAAATCTACATTTACCCATGTCCACATGAATGTAGGATGACAAACGAGTAGGTCAATATAGAAAATGAGTTAAAGTTCCCATCAGGCTAGTTATGTGCACAAGATTAAAAGAAGGTATGTTTCCAAAGGTGAAGAGGGATCCTGTATTACATATTTTCTTAACGCGTTTCTGTTCTTGGTATTTCTTAAAAACATTGGGAGATAGGTCCACAGAGAAAAAGTTGTTTATCTTCAGTGAGAATATTTTTGGATCTCAAACATATGCTTTCTAAATATGTTGACTGCACACAACAGGGCAGAGTGGAAGGTCAGTTCTATGTGGGCATTTTTAGTGCCACGAAGGGCAATGTTGCGTATGCTTCCATAAGTTGCATGTATGCCCCCACAAGGATGGTAACTTTTAGAAGAGATGATAGTATCGAATTTAGAAAACGAAAATTGCTTTCGTAAGGATCTCCATAATGAACACACAAAACATTACAGAAATGTTTTTTCTTGTTAGAAAGAAAACAAGATAAGAGGCCTTATACAGACTTATTTAATCAATCAGTATACTTACACATATCTGCCCTGTAGGAAGCTGGCCTGGTGAGTGGTGGGTACCTAAGATACTTACACCTCATACCATGTCCAGGTATCCCCTATTAGTGTAGTGTAGGCAGTGTCTAGAAGCCAGGCTCTCTACAAGCAGCTGTGGATGAGCAGCCAAGGCTTATCTACGAGTCATGCAAAGCTCATGCAATACCACTGTAGTCACACAGGACTTACACACATAAAAAGTAAACAGTCAGTGAGACAAAAATAAAGGTACTTTATTTTAGTGACACAATTGCCAAAAAGTACCAAGGAGGTAAGTAACACACTAGATATATTCACTAGTAATCAGAAATAGGCATGGAAAGCAATAGAAAACAGTGCAAATAACATTGGGCAATAGTGACCCTAGGAGGTGACCAAACCATATACTAAAAAAAATTGAATGTGTTTGCAGGACCCCAACCTAGGTAAGTGGAATGTGTAGAGGGGAGCTGAGGGAACTAGGAACCCCATAGATAAGTACCAGAGTGCCCCCTAGTGACCAGGAAGGAAGGAGTAAGTTGCTGGATTTTCCTCAAGCCACCCAGAAGGAAGGAAAAGAAGAAAATGCAACTCAGAGACAAAACTGCAAGAAACAAGCGGTTGATATCTGAAGAGGAAGACCTGTGGAAGAAAGGGGCCAAGTCCAGAAGTCACAGAAGAGTCCAGTGGGGGCAGGAGGAGTAGGTCGACAGTGCGACCAAGATGGTCAGGAATGCATCCCTGGAGAAGGTGAAGAGTTCCTGGAGGATGCAGTCGACGTCCCATGCTGGATGGATGATTGCAGTCGGTCGGTGGAATGGAAAAGCCACCAAGAAGCCTTGGCAAAGGCAGAAGTCGCGCTGAAGCAAAAGTGGAGCTGCCAGGGACCAGCAAGGTCCAGGAGGACTCAAAGCATGGGGGAAGTCCTAGGGGGACCTCCAGCAATGCAGAGAGGCCACAGAACAAAAGGCAGCCCACACAGTTGACCCACTGGGAGAGGAACCAGGAGTCGCAGAGGAGCCCACGCAGCACAACTGGAGACGGGTCCCACGCTGCAGGAGAAGCATACAGAGGTCTGTGCGTTGCAGGAATGAGTTCTAAGGGCTGGGGCTACACAGAGCCTGACGATCCAGGGGAGGAGATGCCAACAAGCCTTGGTATCTGCAAGAGCTGTGGTGAACGTGGGTACTGTCCAGCTTGGGAAGGCAAGGGCTTACCTCCACCAAAGTTGGACAGCTGGCAGAGAGGACCACGAGGACTGATGCAGACCACCACCCGTGATATAGGGTACACGCAGCTCAGGACGAGAGGAAATCCACGCACCCGGTCGTCGTTGCAGTTGGTGCCTGCAGATGCAGGGAATTGACTCCTTCACTCCAAGGGAGATTCCTTCTTTCTTCTTGTGTAGTCTGAAGAATTGCCGCCCTCAGAAGACTTACAGCCGGGGAAATGTTGCAGAAGCTGGAAAGAGTCGTGGAAACATTGTTGCAAGCAGAGTCTTCGTCGTGGATACAGATTATCGGTTCCTGGAGGGTCCAGTCGTGGTTCCAGTGGCTAGAGGTTGAAGTAGAGGTTGCAGAGGAGTCCTGCTGGAATCTTGAAAGCCAAATCTGAGGACTGAGGACTATCTGAGAGACCCTAAATAGCCCTGAAAGGGGAATTAGTCACCTAGCCAGGTGACCACCTATCGGGAGGGGGCTCCGAGGTCACCTGCCTGATCTGGCCACTCAGATGCTCCCAGACGTCCCTGCTAACCTTGGATTCAAGATTGTAGAACCCAGGGACCCTCGGGAGGAGCTCTGAGCACTACCATTGGGGTGGTGATGGACAGAGGAGTGGTCACTCCCCTTTTCACTGTCCAGTTTTGCGCCAGAGCAGGGATTGGAGGTCCCTGAACTGGTCTAGACTGGCTTATGCACGGAGGGCACCAAATGTGCCCTTCACAGCATACCAGTGGCTTGGAGAGGCTACACCTCCCAAGCCATGTAGCACCTATGTCCAAAGGGAGAGGGTGTTACCCCCCCCATCTCCCAGAGGAAATCCTGTGTTCTGCTTTCCTGGCCTTGAGCAGCAGGAGGGCAGATACCTGTCTGAGGCGTGGAACCAGTTTGAGCTGCCTGGAAAATCCCACAAGGCTGGTAGGAGCATTCCTGGGGGTCCTCTAAGGAGCCCCCAGAGAGTATGGAATCATACTTCCAATACTGGCAACAGTATTGGGGTATGATTCCAAAATGTTTGATACCAAACATGTCTGGGTTCGGAGTTACCATTGTGTAGCTGGACATAGGTAATGACCTATGTCCAGTACACGCATAAAATGGCATCACCTCACTCATGAAGTCCAGGAAAATGGAACTGGAGTTCGTGGGGGCACCTCTGCTAGTGCAGGGGTGCCCTCTCACACAGGTACATGCACCCTGCCCTCTGGCCTAGGAAGGCCTACCATAGGGGTGACTTACAGTGACCTGGTGCAGTGACCTGTAGCGAAAAGGTTGCATGTACCCTTTCACGCAGGCTGCAATGGCAGGCCTGCAGATACACCTTGCATGTGCTCTCCATGGGTGGCATAATACATACTGCAGCCCATGGGGATCCCCTGCTACCCCAATGCCCTGGGTACCTGGGTGCCATATACTAGGGACTTACATGGGGGCACCAATTTGCCAAATGTGGGGTGTAAGTGATTCAAGTAACCAAGTTTAAAGGGGAACTGTGGGCGAGGTGCGCTACGCCAACCTGGCGAGGCCGCGGGGTGCCAGAACAAGAGCAGCTTAGACCCAGAGGAGGGTGCAGCTCTGTGGCAGGCTGGCCTGCCTTGCTGGTGAAGACAGCTGTGGCGGTGGGGTCCGGCCTGCGAATGTGAGTGTCCCCCGGTTTGGTGGAAAGGCCGGGGCCGGGCTGCAGAGCGCACAGTGTGGCCACATTGGTGAATCAAGGTGGCCTGCCGTTGCGAGGCAAATCAAAGCCTGAGGACTGCAGTGGAGTGAGGCCTCCAGCCCTGGACTACAGGTTGGTGCTGGCCCGGGGGGAGGGAGGGAGGTGATCGGGTGCTGTTGCGTACAAGACGGCGGAAGGCGGTACACTCAGGACCCAGGGGGGCTCCCTTGGGCCTGGGTGGTTAATGGCTCCCTGATCCTCCCCTCCCCACCTGCTGAAGGTGACGGGCAGAGCAACTGGGGGGTCAGCGCTGTAGTGGTTAGCAGGCTTTGCATGCTGGGACCACCTGCTTTGACTACGACGCCACGGCTGCAGCTGGAGGGACAACAAAGGGTGTTGAGCAGGTGCACTCGTGCCGGGACGGCTGAATCCTGCCTCCCTAAAGTTACATTCGGGCCTGATATAGACCCTGGATCTAATGTGATGCAGCTTGCTCTCTTTCAGTCCTGCTAGTGACATTTCCTAATAATCTGCGCCTTGGTGCTGAGGGAGCATTCGTGGATCACCCAGATATATCATGGATGGGGAATAACACGGTTAAGTACAAATCTGGAGGTCCAATAGAATGCTGAACAGTAATTAGTACCAAGAACTTTGGGACCCTCCATAAAGTTCCACAGGAATTTATTTCCCTAAAGTCAAGCGGGCGGAGGACGGTGCGCCCTGTGAGGGGTTGTGAAGGAGGCGTGATGCTGTGGGGCTCCCCAGTCTGGGGGAATCATGGTTCTGCCCTGGTGAGTGGTGATTGGTGGACCGAATAGCAGCAGACCCGGGGTCGTCGAGCCCTTGGTGAGCCTGCCTGTACAACTTGACGGTGCGGTGGGACCAGGGCGCTCTCTCCCCAGGGTGCATCTGCCTGGCAGAAATCCCCAGGGGATATGGGGCGCGACAGGCCCCCACATACTAAGGCGGCACAGATGAAAAGGGACCAGTACACCGCACCCAAGACGACGGGCACAGGCTCAGCAGTCAGACTGGCGCAGGAGGCGACGGGGCCGTTCCCCCCACCCAATATAGCGATGCTTCTGAAGGCAATCCAGGACTCAAGAAAGAAAGTAGTGTCCAAGGTTGACAGCGTCCGTGTAGACCTCTCCCTGGTGCATCAGGGCCTTAGGAGAGTGGCCAAGAGACTGAGGGGGACTGAGACTAGAATATCGACAACCGAGGATGCGGGGACCGCCCTCCAAACAGGAGTCTCCCAGCTTACCTCGAAGGTGTCCGGCCTGGAAGAAAGGGCAGAGGATGCCAAGAACCATTCTCGCAGAAACAGTCTTCATCTGGTGGGCTTGCTAGAGGAAATAGTAGGGGCGGCATGGAGGAACTCATGAAGACCTGGATCTGCTCTTGGGTACCTGAAGACAAGTTGTCACGCTACTTTGTGGTGGAGCAGGCACATCAAATGTTGATGAAAAAGCTCCCGCCTTGGGCTTCTCCCTGGTCTGTGATGATCTCACTTCTCAACTATAGGGACAGAGAAACTATTCTACGTGAGGCCCGGTCCCAGGCAGAGGTTCGGTACTCAAAATGAAAAAATCCAGATCATTCCGGACTATACTCGAGCTGTTCAACAAAGTCAACCCTCCTACGAAGAAGTTAAACAGAAACTGCATGTGCTGAATGTGCGTTACATGCTCCTTTCCCTGCCAAACTAAAGGTCATCTATGGTGCACCCACTCTCTTTTTTTAAACTTAGCAGCAGGCATGGGAGTGGGTGAGGGAACAGCAGCAGCTGCATCTTCGGAGTGGACAGGCAGTGGACGCGAGGCTCGGCCGCCGCGGCCTGCCAGGGAGGCCCGTGAGCACCGCCAGGGGTGCAGGAGAACGTTACACGACCCCCAGCCTTGTATGAACTGTTAATTGGAAAACGCAGTGCAAAAGATTGCTCAAACAATTCTTTATGCCAAATGCTAAAGATTGTTCAGAATTTTTGGTGCAAAGTAGCATACAGAGCACGGACAGAGATGTTCACAGCTACATGTATAAATGTTTGTAGATATGGTGTGTAAATAAGATATATGTTTGTATGTTTACGTTGTATGTTATGAGAATAAGACAAAGAGAGACAAACATTAAGGAACATTAATAAAAAGAAGGAAAAGAAATAAAATTCCACCAGTGATTAAATTATATTTTCACTGTTGACATATTAGAATATATATATATATCTATCCCCTCTGTGTAAGTTGATTTGTTGTATTGTTACATGGACCATATACGGCGGGGTTATGAGTGCTTCCCTAGATGATATAGATAGGGGTGCAGGAGAAGGCGCCCCTCAAGCTGGGGGGGGGGGGGGGGGTTTGGAGGGTGGTGGGCCTCGGTGATCCCGGCTCCGGGGGTTGAGCAGTCGACGGCAGAGACCCAGGAATCTCTGTCTGATACACTGGCCATATTTCACTCAAATGGAGGTCTACCCTGATCGTGGCCCTAAACGACCTGGATCCAAGAAACTAGAGCTGAAAATTGTAATATATACACTGATATTTGACTGGCTATGATTGTTTGTTGTTGTGGGTCACTCTAATCCCGAAAAAGGCCTGGGGAGATGAAGTACAGAAACTCTAGGGTGGGATTGGAGGTACTGGGTAGTCGCTCCCCCCTATCTTTCATCTGTTAAATCAAATGCAGCTGTCAGGCGAAGCATTCGTACATGGGTGGGAGTTATCCAAATGTAGTTTACAGAACACCTTCACAAGTTAATACAGTTATATAATGGTTATTGTAAGGGCGACCGATGCTTCTAGGGAAGAAGTGTGGGGGGCGAAAGTTGGGGGGGCAGGGGTATTGTTTTTTTTAATTAAGGTTTTTTCTACAGATTGTTCTCTTGAAGTTCACATGATGAATATGTGTATTATTGATGCTCACTACACATGTTCAGCTGAACTGAGGCAGACACTGTGTTCATGGTCCGATGCCCCCGTGGGTCGTCCTCTGTCCATTGGGAAGCCTCACGGGCTACACATGTCAATCCCTGTACTTACAATAATTTCTGTAATCTCAAGGAACGTTAATGGGCTGCTGGACTGCATTAAACGGACAGCAGTCCTCCAGTTCATAAAAAAGCACTCCCTGGGGGGAGGTCCTATTGCAGGAGACACATCTAATAGGGACCCGGTGCTCCTTCCTAGGGTGCTTTGGATATGACAGTGTTTACCATTTAGGCTTTGCGCAGGGATCCAGAGGAGTAGCCCTACTGCTGCACAAATCTACTCCGCTGACAAAGGTTCATGAGGACCCCCTTGGGGAGGTACATTGGTGTAGAGGATCAGATAGAGGCCAAGCAACACAATCTGGTGTCCTGCTATACTCCCCCACAACCTTTGCAGCCCACGTCTAAGGCACAAGGATCACTCTTGGCGGCGCTCCCCGCCGGATTCACTCTGGTGGGGGAGACTTCAATATAGTTCGGGAACCAATCTGGGATGTCTCGGCAGGGCCCAGTCCCAGCCGACGCATCCAGTCTGCAAGCTTAAAAACCTGGGCAGACTCTTGCTCATGGGGTCTCTGTGATGCATGACGGGTCTGGCGTCCAGAGGAACGTGCCTACCCCCACCGATCTCCTGCTCATCACACTAAAGCCCAAATAGGCCTCATATGGGCGCCGGCAACGGACGTGATGAATCCAAGATCTGTTCGGATCCTTCCTAGGGGCATAGCAGACCAGGCTCTGATTTTACCAGATTGAGGTGTGGTGCACCACGCACAGCAGCCAACTTGGAGACTTAACGCCTGGTACTTGAAGTCCCCTGAATGTGTCAGTTTTGCAGAGGGGGGAAATTGAAGCTTTCTTCTGCTGTAACGAGGGCTCACTAAACTCGAGGGCAACGCTTTGAGCGGCATGGAAACCTACAATGCGGGGCATACTCAAAAGCTACATCCGTTGATGGGAGCGGCATACACCTTGAAAACAGGATACTAGAGTTAGAGAGACAGGCACGACACTTAGAAACACATGTGATACACCGTTAGCTGGTGCTGGCACGGACTGAACTGCGCCAAGAAAAGCTGATTTATGCTTCCCGAGGGTGCCTGCAGAAACATGATAAAATATGGGGTAAATGGTGAGGCTATCATGGTGTATTATTGTAATGCTACTGTCAATGCAGGACTTGTAATGTAATTTGAAATGTAATTTGAGATTTGATATGTAGACTTAATGTTGCCAACCTTGGAACATGATGTGTGTACACTATTTTCAAAACTAAATAAAAATTGGGTTATTAAAAAAAAAACAAGTATGGCCTCAGATTCTTCAAGGCCCAGACCACAGCAAAGGCCTCCCTTTCTATGGCTGACCAATGAACGCTTTTCCCTGGGGGTCAACCTTCTTCTTATAAAAACTATATATTAGTCCTGGCCTTCAGTGTTAAGTTGTATTAAAACTGCCCCAGCCCCTACCCCAGAAGCATCTGCCTGAACTATGAACTGAACTGCTTGGAATAGTCAGGGAGTCTTAAAATAGGTGCAGAGCACATGGCCTGTTTAAGATCCTCAAAAGCTATTTGACAGCTAGCTGTCCATAAGACTTTCTTGGGAATTCTCTTGAGGTGAGGTCATTAAGAGGGGCCACAATGGAACCATAGTTCTTAATAACCTCCTGTAATACCCTGTGAGTTTGAGTGCGTGTGTGTGTGTGGGGGGGGGGGGGGGGGGGGGGGGGGGGGGGGAGGGGGAGAGCCCAATCCAAAATGGTTTGGATTTCCCCTGTAGTGCTTGATTCCGGCCTCCACCTACCAGGTGGCCCAGATATACAACCTTCCCTTACCCTATCTGACACTTTGAAGCCTTGATAGTGAGGCCTGCTTTTTGCACAGCCTCCAAAATATTCCACAGGTGGACCAGGTGAACCTCCCAGGTGGAGCTAAAGACAGCTATATCATCTAGATAAGCTGAACTATAGGCTTCCACTCCTTAGAGGACTGTATTCACCAGCCTCTAAAATGTGACAGATGCATTTTTCAGACCAAAGGTGATCGCTGTAAAGTGATAATACCCTCCAATTGTTGAAAATCCTGCCTTTGGTTTAGCATCATCTGATAATTTGATCAATATCCTGCAGTCAAATCAAATGTGCTCAGATACTTGGCAGGTGCCAGTGTATCTATCAGCTCATCTGCCCTAGGCTTAGGATGAGCATCTGTCTTTGTGACAGTGTTGAACCCTCTATAGTCAACACAGAACTGTATTTCCCTTTTTCCATTCAGAGAGTAAGATTTTGGGTCCAACACCACTAGGCTAGCCCAGGGCCTGGCAGAGTGCTCAACGACTCCTAGGTCCAGCATCCTTTGAACTTCTGCTTTGATGCCGTCTCTAACATGATCAGGTTGCCTATAGATTTTACTTTTTAAAGGCAAACTGTCCCCTGTATCAATCGTGTGTTCACACCAAGTGCTCTGACCAGGTGTTAGAGAGAACAGTTCTGAGAACTGTTCAGGCAGGTTCCTGCAGTCTTCTTTCTGTGCCTCAGAAAGGCAGCCCATCAACTGAGCCATCAGCTGCAGTTTTGGAGAAGAGGTCAGGGAGAGGGTCACTCTCTTCCTCCTGTCCCTCAAAAGTGGCAATGAGCGGGGTCATGTCAGCCTGTCATAGTAGGGCTTCAAGCGGTTCACATGAAGCACCCTGAGGGGGCTTCTGGGAGTGCCTAGGTCCACCAAATAGGTGACCTCACCCTTCTTTTCTACTACTGTGTGGGGACCACTCCATTTGTCTTAGAGTGCCCTGGGGGCCACAGGCTCCAGGACCCACACCTTATGCATTGGCTGGTAAACAGTCAGAACAGCTTTCTGGTCATGCCACGGCTTATGCAGTTCTTGGCTGGCCTGAAGGTTTTTAGTGGCCTTTTTCGTATACTCTGACATCCTTGATCTGAGGCCAAGTACATGGTCCACTGTGTCCTGTTTAGGGGACTTGAGAGGTTGCTCCCTGCCTTCCCTTACAAGAGGACCCCTAACCGGGTGCCCAAAAAGAAGTTCAAAGGGGCTGTAGCCCACTCCCTTCTGAGGGACCTCTGTAGGCAAAAAGGAGCATTGGCAGTAGGACATCCCATCTCCTCCTGAGTTTTTCGGAGAGTCCCATGATGATGCCTTTCAGAGTTTTATTCAATCTCTCTACCAGACCTGTGGATTGGGGGTGGTGAACTTGTAAGTAACAAAACAAAAAAATTATGGATTAAACCCAGATCTTTGTGACTGGGGGTGAATGTTTGCATTGTTCAGCATCCTGTCCAACATCTGTTCTTTTTGCATTTGTTGCCCCAAGTGAGAAGGGTATGCCCAGATGTGGTTCCCATGCTCACTGCACCACTGGATTCAAGCTAGCCTAGCTGAGAAGGGCGATAGCTTGAAACCGGTCCTATGATGCTTATTTCCGGTCCAGGGAGGGCCTGGCTTGGCAGTTCGGGCTGGACTGTTCCCATGAGGAAAAGGGTCAAGACTGACTTGCATATGGCTGGGTCCAAACTGGGGTGGCGTGGTGAGCAAAAAAACGATGGATTCAACCCAGATCTTAGTGACTGGAGATTAATGTTTGCATTGTTCAGCATTCCGTCCATCATCTGTTCTTTTTAAACCTGTAAGTAACAACATATTCCTTCCACATTGATTTAGGTATGCAGACATGAAGTTTGTACCCGTCTAATACCACCTCTTTAGGAAAGCTTACTCTTGAGAAAATTCCTAGGAGGGCCTTTGCCACTGCAGGAGTTGTAGTGGTCATTAGAGGAATAGCTTCCGGGTACCTGGTGGCATGGTCCACCACCACCAGAATCAATATATTCACCGAGGCTGTAGGTGGGTCTAGGGGGTCAACAATGTCCTTTCAAACGAAACCCCAACCACTGGATGTGGAATTAAGGGGGCCTCTGGGGTGCCACCTGTCTTGACACTGGCTTGATAGGTGACACAGGAACCCCTTAGTGTCTTCTGATATGTGGGGCCAGTGAAAGTGAGGGACAAGTCTGTTCCAAGTCTTACTTTGAGCCAAGTGACCTGGCAGGGCAATGTCATGTGCCAGGGACAACAAAAATTCTCTGTAGTCAAAGAAACTTTATTTCGGCTACAAGAGCCATAAAAGCGCATAGCAGCAATAAATACAAACAAATACACAAGGTAATAAATATAACAATACATAAAATAATAAAAATGAAATAAAGATAAAATACACTCACACAGTGCGATGGGACAGTCTAGTTGGAATCATTAAACAGATAAGAATATCCCTCTGACAAACCAGCTAGCTCCGAGGAACTTGGCAATGGCAATCACTAGCGTTGGCCTAGTGTCTGATCTGAGGATTCGCAGGGCTATTTCAGAGCTGCGGACGCCCACAGTCTACATGCCGGGGCCAGCCATTTCCTACGTGAGGCGGTGTACGCGGGACAGACAAAAAGGACACGAGGGAGATTCTTGACGGGGGCTTTGCAGGATGGACAGGCGGTTGATTCATTGTGTGACCAGCGGCTGGTGAAAAGTCTTAATGGTAATGTTCCAATGCGGAGCTGAAAATACAGTTTCCTTTCCCTTGGGACTGTGATTATGTCCCAAAAAGCCTCATACTTGGATGTCTCTTTTAAGTTAACAAAGTCACAGGATAATGTAGTGTGAAGTGCAGCCCCTATATCTTCGTGATCTGCTATTTGCCAATATAGTTTCTTTAATTCGCTTTTCGAGGGAAAGACGGAGGTGGTTGGTGAATTCCAGAGTTCACTGAGCCCGAGTGAGTAGAATGACCCCTTGATGTATCGTAGCCAGGGGATTCTGTGAAGATGATCAGCTTTTAAAATGACCTGCAGGGCTTCAGTAAAGGTTTCAAGCTCTGGAGAAGTCCAGAGACGCCGCCAGTACAGCAGAGGGCGTAGGCGGGCTTTATGACCGATGCGTTTTATGCCAAGATCCTTAAAAAGGGGGAACAGTGGAGTGCTTGGCGGAAGGGACACAAGGTTTCTCAGGAAGTTGTTCTCTGCGATGGTTATGTCTTGGAGTTTAGCATAACCCCATAGTTCGGCCCCATAAAGAGCTGAGGTCACAGCCTGGGCTTCATATATCTGTATTGCTGGGCGAATTGGTTTTGTGTGTGAGAGGTGAAAGTTTTTTTATAGTACCCCTGTTGGTTGCTTTAGTTTTAAGGCTTGCATTCCTATGTGTGATTTCCAAGACATGTTGTCAGTCAATGTTATACCCAGGTAGCTAAAAATGCCCACCTTCTCAAGTGTGGTGCCCTCTAGTGTAAACTTCCCTCTAAAAGATCTATGGGGATTAAGGGTCATTAGTTTTGTTTTAGAGGCATTGATTTCAAGTCCCCGCGTTGAGCAGAATTTCTCAAAACACGTTAGGAGTTTCCTTAGTCCACTAGGGGTCTTGGATATCAAGAGAGTATCATCTGCAAAGAGCAAGACGGGGATTTTTTGTGTGCCAAGTGATGGTGCGTCAGCCTCCACTCTAAGCAGGGAAGAGACAATTTCATTGATATAGAGAGAGAAGAGGGTCGGGCGAGGACACACCCTTGCCGCACACCCCTTGATACATGGATTCTATCAGTTAGTTGACCCTTGTTGTCCCACCTAACTCGTGCGTAGTTGTCCTCGTGGAGACGTATCAATATTGCTAGGATATGTTCCGGGATTCCCATTCGGGAGAGAGTGTCCCATAGCTTGTTGCGAGGTACTAGGTCAAAAGCAGACTTTAGATACACAAAAGCTACAAAAAGGCTCCCTTTGCCAATAAGCACTGTTTTCCAGTATAGAAATAGGAACCTGAGGGCTTGATCAGTGGTAGATATTTACTTCCGGAAACCAGCTTGGAGGGGACTAAGGATATCATATTCGGTCATCCAGTCTTCGATCTTTCCCAAGAGGCAGTGGCAGAAGACTTTTTGCACACAGTCAATTAGACTAATTGGTCTATAGTTGCAGGGAAGTGATCTGTCGCCGTTTTTAAAGATTGGGATAACAATAGCCCCTTTCCAGGACTCTGGGATAGGCGCCCCAGATGCTATAGCGTTCGCTATGATGGTGAGGTAACTTGACCAGGATGCTATGTTGGTTGAGAACAGGTCTGCTGGGACACCATCCGAGCCAGGCGCCCTGCCGCATTTTATGGTGCCTAGGGAGTAAGTTATGTCACTTTGAGAGAACAACTGGGGTACTTCTTTGGTGGGTGCTAAAGAAGTATTTAGGCAGGGGTCTATGCGGACAGGAGTGGGGCTATCATGGTCATGGGAGTACAGCCTGCTAAAATGATCTACCCAGTCTTTCGGGGCAATGTTGGTTGTAATGTCCAATCCACTGCTTTCTGGGCCTTGCGCGACAGACTACAGTTCCTCTCGCGGACAGCGTCACTAAGTGCTGTCCACCACTTGTCATCTTGGTCACGCTTGGCTTTGCGTATGGCTGACTTGTAGGACTTTCTAGCTAGGCGGATGGCAGTGGCATCCTTGGATTTAATAGCTTGGATTAAGCGCTTATTTAAGGACCGACACATTTTATTGAACCAGCGGTGCCTACCTATGGGTCTCTTGCCATCATGGGCTGGGGATATTAAGAAGTGGGCTGCGATATCCCTGAAGCATGAGGTGTGGATTAAACTTATTTCCTTATAGGGGATTGCGGGACCCACCTCTAGGTTCATTAATGTAGTCTTTAGGGTGTTATTGGCTGCGTTGATGAGTGCGGGCCGAGCCACAATCTTGTCTCACTTTAGGTGTTGTTTGTCGTTAGCCAGGCTGATACCCTGTGGTGCTGCTACTGAGGAGTTAATCATGGGCAAGAGGTCGCCCAAAGCTAAAGTGTGAACAGAGAGAGGATTATGATCACTTTCAGTTCTTTCAACAATCGTCATATCGATGACTAGGGGCCATAATCTTATGTCGAATAGACAGTAGTCGATTCTGCTGGTGTGGTTGGTTTTGTTGAATGTGTGATGGCCTTTGGTGTCCGATTTGGTTCTGCCATTTAACGCCCTGAGCCCAAATTCCATGGTCAGTGACTTAACTTGGACAGCAACCTGCGTCCATCTCTTGATGGGTGGAATGGACAGGGCGGGGATAGACCAAGTTCTATCCTCCTGGTCTGTGGACCTGAGATCATCCCAGTCTAGAGGTTTGAATGTGACATTAAAGTCACCTGCCACAATGGTTTTATGATGGCGGGGGCAGTTTTGCAAAAGGGCTGCCAGGTCACAAAGGGTTTTGGAGACTTGACCCCCCCCGACCCCTCGGGTGTAGATATTGAAAATGTTCACAACAGTGCCAGGCCCAAATGATAAACGAAGACCTAACAGGTCGGGAGAGTCGGTGGGTAGCTGTAATATATGACAGTTAAGTGATGTTCTGATCCTAATGGTTAAGCCTCCTGAAGGCCTGCCTCTAGTACTAGGCACGGCAGGGATATGGAAGTTTGAATAGCCTGTTCGAAAAAGTGGATCGGTTGACCTTGTCTCTTGAAGAAGACATATGTCATGTTCATCAATAAAAGAGGTGAAGGATGGAAGAGGGAGGATAGATTTCAAACCTGCCACGTTCCATGAGACAAGTCGTACCCCAGTGAGCGGTTGAGCAATCCTGTCTAGATGCCTGGTATTTGCATGATTAGCTGCCAGAGGTTGATTTGGCAGGTGTGGTTGAGTCGGAAGAAGTGGATCATTACCGATATTGGTCAGTGAGAGCTGGAGTGAGTGGTGATGTTCCTCTAGTGGAGCTGGCCTGGCCCTGGTGGGGGAAGTGCTTGCAGGCTTAGCTATCGGTTCTTGATTTGGTGGGTAGTATTCCTGCAAGATGAAAGATGCAGTATTGTCATATTTGCACAGTGAACTGTCAAAGGTCTTGGGGAATATATCGTGAATGGGAGAGAGAATACTTGCACTGGCAGTGTTAGGGATTGCAGCAGACCTTGGGGTGATTGATATTAGTTGGCTGCGTGGTATTTCAGCATAGGTTTTGGATGAAGCTTTAAGTCAATCGTTCTCGCCAAGGGTGGATACATTATTTGCTGGGCAGTAGCTCGGACGATCCCCATAGTGCGTAGGTGGCCTCGGGTATTTGAACTGGATGCGCGAATGTGCAGGTGGGCTTGTTCTTGCATCTAGGGCCACCAAATTGTCCACCATGGTCCCGTCCGTGAGTGGCAGTTTTAAAATGTCAAAATGTGTTCCCGGGTCTGTCCATCTTGCTACATTGATTATGTCCTCGCGTATTACAGAGCGACAGCCTCTTACATGGCAAATCTAATGGATTGCCTTGTTTTTAATAGAGTCTGCCCCTTCCTTATGTGTCGATGTGTTTAATTTGGGGACGTTGACCATTAGAACTACATTGCCTGATTGAGACCAATTATTGGCAGGCTGTGCAGAGTATTTTGGGGCCGTACTGCTCATGAGTTTGGGGATTTTTTTGTGATGGTCTTCTAGTGTGTTTCCTGCGCCTAAACTGTTGTGCAAAGGAGGCTGGAGTAAGTTCTTAGTCTTAGCACCAACTGGGACGAGGCCATCACGGCTGGGTGCTGAAAGAATGGGCAGATTCATCATGGGGCCTGGTAGGGTTGGGCTCTGGGTAAGATTCATGGTGGTCGTGTCATCTGCAAGAGTTAACTGTTTTACTACTGCAATTAAGGAGTTAACCATGAGCTTAAGTTCTAGTACTTCCTTTTTTAAATCTTGTATGCATTGAATGTGCTGTGGGTTAATGTGAGTTGAGTATGTGCTTGCGGGTGCTAGCCCATCCACCCTGATACCTGGGTCGATGTCGTCATGTGATTCTGGGGTGTTAATTAGCGGGTTAAAGCGGTTGCTACACTGAATGAAATCGTTAGGGTCCAGTGGTAGCTCCTTCACTAGAGATGGAGCAGTGTGGGTGATAACATTCCTGCCCTCTCCCTGTCCTGTAGTGGCTGTGTCTTGTTGCCCGCGTTTCACGAAGATTTAAGCAATTTTCTTTGGGCCAGCCCTCCTATTAGTTGAGAAGTGCTTCCCCCCCAGTGCTGTTAGAATTATTTCCCTGAGGAGTAGTTAAAATGTCCTTGTATTCACCTAAAAGAGAGTCAATTCTGTCCATAACGCAGTTACTAGCAGCATGCTTGTGTCTTTTCCGCTTAGCTTTTAGCACAGCCCGTGCCCCAGCCTCTATTGCTTTCCTTTTACCCATCTGGGATGGTTATTGGTGATGAAACGTTCTATAGAGTATCAGTATAATGGTGCAACCTACGGGATGGCACAGTATTGGCAATAGCGCATAGAGCTAAAATCAATGATGTCTACTTGAATAGTCAATGTTGGGGGGGTGGCCCAGCCCAGCCTCTTCCGGGCTCCGACGGGCGTGGACGAGCCCGCCCTTGGCCCGGGCTTCGCCAGTGCGCGTCCCGCACAGCGAGGTGCCCCCTCTCGATTTATAGCGCTTGTTGGTGTCAAGTGGGTGCAGGTGCAGGTGAAATTGTCTGCCTCCTGGGGCCTCAAAGCATCTCGGGATATGTAGTCCCTCTCAAGTCTTTTAGCGCGTCCCGCGCAGCGAGGTGCCCCCAAGCGCTTTATAGCGATCGTTGGTGTCAAGTGGGTGCAGGTGAAAATGGCCGCCTCCTGGGGCCTCAAAGCAGCTTGGGATATGTAGTCCCTCTCAAGTCTTTTAGCGCGTCCGCACAGCGAGGTACCCCCACGCGCTTTATAGCGCTTGTTGGTGTCAAGTGGGTGCAGGTGAAAATGGCCATCTCCTGGGGCCTCAAAGCAGCTTGGGATATGTAGTCCCTCTCAAGTCTTTAGCGCGTCCCGCACAGCGAGGTGCCCCCACGCGCTTTATAGCGCTCGTTGGTGTCAAGTGGGTGCAGGTGAAAATGGCCGTCTCCTGGGGCCTCAAAGCAGCTTGGGATATGTAGTCCCTCTCAAGTCTTTAGCGCGTCCCGCGCAGCGAGGTGCCCCCACGCGCTTTATAGCGCTCGTTGGTGTCAAGTGGGTGCAGGTGAAAATGGCCGCCTCCTGGGGCCTCAAAGCAGCTTGGGATATGTAGTCCCTCTCAAGTCCCCCCCCTGAAGGAGTCTGATCCAGCTCTCCAGTGAAAGTATCTGAACGGAGTCAACCACAGAGCAAGCCAACAGCTCCTTCAGTTCACGAAATGTCTTGACTTGCAAGCCATGCTGCTGGCGCCCGGCCGGCTAGGGGGGGCTCTGGGGGGCAGGGCTGCAGCTCCCGTGCTGCTCCGAAGGGGCCTCAGCTGCTTTTTCTACCGGCACTGCACAGCCCCCGTCTCGCCCCTCTCCTCAGGCTGCCTCCACCAGCTGCTCCTGCGGTGAGTGTGTCCTTGGTCAGTCACAAAGCTGCTTTGGTTCCATTCACCCACTTAAACTCTCTTTGATTTAAAGAAAACTTTTTTCCATTTCCTACATGATAACTTCAAAGACAGTTTCCCAACGCTTTCCTCAAAGACTGTTTTTGTATAATTTACAGCTTTTGATCCTTATATCTGGTTGTCTAAGTCTTGTGAAATATTTTTCTGTGTTTATCGTCCTCCTATGTTATTTGATTTGGAAATGTACAGTTGTTGATTTCTTAATTGTGGTACTGTTTTGCTGCTTGCTACACATATATTTTATGCATTTTATCTGAGGTACAATGAGCTGCTTTTTTCCGACTCCCAAGGGGGAAAGATGCCTCCTCGCAGGGACCAGTTTCATCCGGTGGGTCAGGCTGCGTGCGCCTGACGAGAGTTCAGACACCTGTAGGCAATGGCGTCTGTCCGCTCTCTGATTCCCTACGACCGTCTCGTCTTAGACGGAAAACTAAAACGTAGCATTGGAGAGATGCGCGTCAGAACTCTCTGTATTACGGAGGTAATACCAATCTCCTGGTGGCAACAGGCTTGGGTTCCCTTGGCTCTGAATACAGAAGGGTGCCTTCCCAGTACACCTTGTGGGTGCCACTGACATCCCCTGGTTCTTGAAGGACAGCTTTCTGCCTCAAGCCCTCCAGCATGGGACAAGTCCTTTGTGCCACACTGAATTCTTCTCTAGCAGACTCCCCTGCACCTAAGAGCTCAGCTGTATCAGCCTTCAGCTCCTCAGGTGTAGGTTCTGCCAAGGGAGCAGATTCCTCCTCCTCAAAGGGGGCATCTTCACTGGAGGGTGGGGTAGGGGCCACCTTTTGGCCCTTTCTACCCTTGGGTTTTGGAAGCTCTTGGGCCATTGTTCCAGGCTCAAAGTTTCCATGATCTTTTTGCCTCTTGGCGTGTGCTCTGGTCAGGGCAGAGATAGTCCCTGGGATGCCCAGCATTGCTGCATGGCCCTCTAACTCCACTTCAGCCCAAGCTGAAGTCTCCGATTCGTTCCCTAGTAAACACTCTACAGGTAGGTCTATGGACACAACAACCTTCTTTGGACCAGTAACCACACCCCCCATCTGAAATCAACAACTACCATGGGGTGACATACTGTGTTGTTATGAGCATCCATCACATGGTACTGGTGTCCAAGTAGGTGTTGCTCAGGGGACACCAGTGTTTCAGCCACTATAGTGACACTGGCACCTCTGTACCTGTAGGCCTCTGTCTCAACACCATTTATCAAGGGCTGCTGCCTGTACTTATCCATATTAAGGGGAAAGGCAGCAAGGGTGGCAAGCTCAATGCCCCCATCAGAGACTAATACAGCCTCTGTTGTCTCTCTAACTAGACCAGCCCCAACTACACTTCCTAAAGTGAGCCCAACTACACCTTTGGATTGATTATTGTTAGCAGACCCACCACTACTGCTGTTGCTAAGGGCACTAGAAGTAGGAGTGGGGTTTGTAGTGGTGGGTGGGCTTGGTGCCTTTCTTAGGGCTGGAGCTGTCTCCTGGTCAACGACCTTTATTTTTGCAAATATAGCACCAAGGCTTTTTAACATGGGAAGAAGAGGAAGAGGTTTTCAACCGACCCCCAGAAGAGTTTTGTGGGCCTGAAGAAGACTCCATAGTTTTGTCTTTGTCCCCACCTTTGTCTTGGGACTTAACTGCTTCATTTTTCTTGCAGTCACCCCCTGTGTGAGCTTTTCTGCTCACCCTAGTTCTGACCAATTTGTCTGCCTTGTTTCCCCAATTCTTGGGGAGAGGTCAGATCCAAGTATTGGTGCAACAAATCAGATACACAGTTGTTCAAAATATGCTCTCTCAAGATATGATTGTATAAGCCCTGATAGTCACTGACTTTGCTGCCATGTAACCAGCATTCCAAAGCTTTAACAGAACAGCCCACAAAGTCTACCCAATCTTGGGAATACCCTTCCCTGGTCTCCCTGTACTTGATTGTATATTGCTCAGCGGTGAGACCAAATCCATCTAAGAGTGCAGATTTCAAAACTGAATAGTTATCAGCATCTTCCTCCTTGACAGTGAGAAGTCTATCTCTCCCCTTGTCAGAGAAGGAGAGCCATAAGATTGCAGCCCACTGTCTCTGATGTACCCTTTGTACCTTTCAGGCTCTCGCCAGAGCAGTGAACCACTTGTATATGTCATCCCCCACCTTGTAGGGGGTGAACAACCCTGTTTAGATTTCTGGAGTCAAAAGAGTCCTCCCTGTCTCTGGGCTCCCTGAAACTAAAGCTGCTGCCACAATGGGGTACTAACCCCAAACCCTGGCTGTGTCTCTGTGTCTCTCTCTCTCTCTCTCCCCACTGCCAAGGCCTACCTATCTAGGGCTAGCTGCTGCACGCTCAGCCTCCTCCAGTCTCAGCTGCCTGAGTTCCCTATCTAGAGAGTCTTTACCTGGAGTTGAGCATTGTCTCCCACTCAAAGACTGAGGTGACATGAGAGTAAGCAGAAGAGGATTTGTCCCTATTCTTAGTGACCCTCTCAACTATCCCTCTGGGCACAAAGGGGTGCCTGCTGGTATGGCTTCCCTTTCCACTACCTGAAGTGCTCCCAGCTAGATTAGAGGGTTTACTAGGGACTCTGTGATCCTCTGAGGGACACTACTGACCCTCATCATCTCCAAACCCTGTCTTTCTAACACTGGGGGGCTAGAGTCTGCATCTTCCTCCTCCTCTTCCTCCTGGCTACCAGCATGGTCCTGGTCATCCTGGAGCAGCAGGCCCAGAAGAAGACTCATCTTAGGGTTCTTCTCTGCCTTCAATTTTCTCTCAGCACACATCTCCCTTAGTTCCTGGAAGGTCAGGTTCTTATAGGGAAAATCCATGGCTTGAGATGTGTAATGTAGATTGGTGTAGGATCCCTAACTACTCTAACTTTGTCTCCCCAAATAAGTTTGGAGAAAGGACTATGGCTAGACCCCCAGCTTACCCAAACTTAAGAGACTAACTCCCTGACACTAAGTACAATGTGTACCCCTAGTCAGTAAGTGGTAAGTGGAAAGTACCAAGTGACAGAGTGGTAAAGAAATTGAAAGTGCTTATCCCACCGCTGCACCAACAATGTAGTAAGCTGCCTGGTGTGTGGTGGGTACCTAAGATACTTACACCAGGTCCAGGTATCCCCTAATGTTGTAGTTTAGGCAGTGTCTAGAAGCCAGGTTCTCCATAGGTAGCTGTGGATGAGCAGCCAAGGCTCATCTAGGAGACATGCAAAGCTCATGCAATGCCACTGAGTCACACAGCACCTACACACATGAAAGAAAACACTCAGTGTTACAAAAATAAAGGTACTTTATTTTAGTGACACAATTACCAAAATGTACCTGAGAGGCAACCCTCCAATAGGAGGTAAGTAACACACTATATATGTACACTGGTAATCAGAAATAGGCATAGAAAGCAACAGAAAACAGTGCAAATAGCAATAGGCAATAGTGACCCTAGGGGGACCCCAAACCATATATTTAAAAAAATGGAATGCAAATGCAGGACCCCCACCTAGGTTAGTGGAATGTGTGGAGGGGAACTAGGAAACCCCAAAAGCAAGCACCACAGTGCCCCGCAGTGACCAGGAAGAAAGGAATAAGTTACAGGATCTTCCCCAAAACCCCCAAAAGGAAGGAAAAAAAAGAAAATGCAACAACCAGACAAGACTGCAAGAAACAAGCAGTGGATTCCTGAAGAGGAAGGCCTGTGGAAGAAGGGGATTAAGTCCAGAAGTCACAGAAAAGTCCAGTGGGGGCAGGAGCCACTACCCAACCGGCTGTGGTTGCAGGAGTTGGTAGACGGTAGGATGAAGACGATCAGGAATACAGCCCTGGAGAAAGTGAAGATTTTCTGGAGGATGCAGACGACATCCCACGCCGGATGGATGACTGCAGTCGGTCAGTGGCGTGGAAAGCCACCAACAAGCCTTGGAAAAGGCAGAAGTCGTGGTGAAGCAAAAGTGGAGCTGCAGGAGACCTGCAAGGTCCAGGAGGACTAAATCCATAGGGGTAGGCCAAGGGGGGCCCTCAGCAAGGCAGAGAGTTCACAGAAGAAAAGGCAGCCCTCATAGGAGATCCACTGGGAGAGGAACCAGGAGTTGCAGAGGAGTCTACGCAGCACAATTAGAGAAGGGTTCCACGCCGCAGGAGAAGCACGCAGAGGGCAGTGCATCGCAGGAAGGAGTGCTGAGGGCTGGGGCTACAAGGAGCCTGAAGATCCCTTAGAGGAGATGCCAACAGGCCTTGGCAGCTGCATGAGACACAGTGCACGGGGGTACTGCCCTGCGTGGGAAGGCAAGGGCTTACCTCCACCAAAGTTGGTGAGCTGGCAGAGAAGACTATGAGGACTACTCCAGACCACCACCTGTGATATAGGATTCAAGCAGCTCATCATGAGACGAGATCCACGCAGCCGGTCTTCGTTGCAGTTGGAGCCTGAGGATGCAGGGGAGTGACTCCTTCACTCCAAGAGAGATTCCTTCTTCCTTCTTGTGCAGCCTGAAGACTTGCCGCCCTCAGAGGATGCACAGCTGGGGAAATGTTGCCGAAGCTGGAAGGAGATGTGGAAACAGTGTTGTAAGCAGAGCTTCGTCGTGGGTGCAGATTGACGGTTCCTGGAGGGTCCAGTCGTGGTTACAGTGGCTAGAAGTCGAAGTAAAAGTTGCAGAGGAGTGCTGCTGGGATTCTGCAAGCCGAATCTGAGGACCCACCCAAGAGAGACCCTAAATAGCCCTGAAACGGGGATTGGTCACCTAGCCAGGTGTCACTTATCAGGAAGGGGGATCTGATATCACCTGCCTGACCTGGCCACTCAGATGCTCCCAAAGGTCCCTGCTAACCTTGAATTTAAGATGGCAGAACCCAGGGACCCTCTGGAGGAGCTCTGGGCATCACCCCTGGGGTGGTGATGGACAGGGGAGTGGTCACTCCCCTTTTCATTGTCCAGTTTTTCAACAGAACAGGGACTGGAGGTCCGTGAACCAGTGTAGACAGGTTTATTCATGGAGGGCACCAAATGCGCCCTTCAAAGCATATCAGTGGCTTGAGGAGGCTACCCCTCCCAAGCCATGTAACACCTATTTCCAAAGGTAGAGGGTGTTGCCCCCCCCCCCCAAAGGAAATCCTTTATTCTGCCTTCCTGGGCTTGAGCTGTTCAAGCAGCAGGGGCGCAGAAACCTGTCATAGGGGTGGAACTAGCATGGGCTGCCCGGAAAAGCCCAGAAGGCTGGTAGCAGTAATGCTGGGGGTCCTCTAAGGAGCCTCCAAAGTGCATGGAATCATACTTTTAAAACTGACAAATGTTTTGGGGTATGATTCCAACACGTTTGATACCAAACATGCCTAGGTTCGGAGTTACCATTGTGTAGCTGGACATAAGTAGTGCCCGATGTCCAGTACACGCATAAAATGTCGTCTCTGCACTCACGAATTCCAGGAAAATGGAACTGGAGTTTGTGAGGGCACCTCTGCTAGTGCAGGGGTGCCCTCACACACAGGTACTTGCACCCTGCCCATTGGGCTAGGACGGCCTGCCATAGGGGTGACTTACAGTGACCCAGTGCAGTGAGTGACCTGTAGTGAAAAGGGTGCATGCACCCTTTCACGCAGGCTGCAATGGCAGGCCTGCAGATACACTTTGCATGGGCTCCCCATGGGTGGCATAATACATGCTGCAGCCCATGGGGATCCCCTGCTACCCCAATGTCCCAGGTACCTGGGTACCATTTACTAGGGGACTTACATGGGGGCATCAGTATGGCAAATGTGGGGTGTAAGTGATTCAAGTAACCAAGTTTAAAGGGAGATAGCATTATCGCTGGGGTCCTGGTTAACAGGATCCCAGTGAACACAGTCAAATGCACTGACAACAGGCAGATAATGGGGGTAACCATGCCAAGAAAGAGGGTAGTTTCCCACATGTCTGTACTAAATATCTGTCAATTCCAAACACATTAGTACGGTTGAATGTCTTAACTAATTAACTGAGCATTGCAGAGCTCCAGAAATAAAACACAAAAAGATCTGAAGGTTCCCGTGGTGGAATCTTCAAGAGACTACTGAGATGTAATCAAAACAGCACAGAGTACACAATGACATGCGAACAGCATAGATCTAAGTCATTCAAATGAAACACAGAATTATGACAATCTTCATAACTTACCGCAGAGTATGTTGTTCCTGCCACGGGAAACACAGCTGGTCGTGGAACATGCTGTATAGGGTGTCCGATGTATTGGGGGCTACAGACAGCGGGGATGTGGGCTTGTAAGGTAGTGTATGGATGCAGTCCCTGAGAATGTGCATGAGCCATTGCTGTGTGTTGCTGGTAAATTGTCGATCCCACAGAAATAACAGGCACTACAGTTGCTGCAGCAGTCACAGCAGCTGCTACTGTGACTGTGGCCGTCTCTTGAGTTATTCGGTTGTCTGTAAGTCCCCGAAGACCATCTGAGATGGGCCGAGAACCACTGCTGCTGCAGATATTTGTTCCCTCTCTCTGGGCGGGAGATCCACCAACTGTCTGTTCATATAACCAATACCACTGGTGAGCAACTTCAAACAGAACTTCGGGATATACGCCACCCCCTTTAGCTGCTTCCTCTACTGCCATACAAGCTTTCTCCAACATCACGTTATCCTGTTAGGAGTAGACAGAAATGCAAATTTTAAATTGTATTCAATAGCTATTCAATTGTAATGAAGCTTAAACACAATACAATCAGATGAAGATTACTTTATTTCAGAAGATATTAACTTGACTTCTACCCTGCTGCAGATAGAGCTGTAACCACTTTAAACACCTTACCAAGAAGATGGATGGTAAATATGTTAGCCCTGGACTATTGGGGTGGAATGGATTACTGGAGTGGCATAAATGTTGGTGGTAGCTGTACAAGCACATGAGCTCTTATTTCTTACAACTGCAACAGAGGTTTAAGGAATGGCTTCATTCCGAAAGATGTTACCAGGGTCTCAGGGAAAATTGTGTCATGCAAAAGACCCTTTTTTCCATTTCCACAGATATCTAGTTTTCAAAAAGGTAAGGTGTTGATAGAGTTGTTTGCTAGGTTGTCACTATCACTTTACCTCGGAACAAATGGAACAGACATCACCCCTCCCTGTCAGAGCCATCCTCCGAGCTAGTTACATCCTCTGCAGCAAATTTGAGAAGATACCCCCACAACATGATTGCATATGAGGCATCCTTGTCAGTACGGGCAATACGCATGTGCATCTCCTCGGCCACCCCTGATTAAAGGAGATCCTGGTGCAAAGAAAGACACCGGCGGCGCTTGGGTTCCCAACTATTTGACAGCCACACAGCTCTTTGCCAAGAGCAGTGCCAACTGTCCAGCCTATAGGAAATCTTCAGCCCTCAGGATTGCACCACCACCCAAAAAGGGAGGCCAACAGAGTCGGAGGGATATCAATGCCCGTTGCTGCCACTATTTTTAGCACCACATTCCTCCAGAATACCTGAATCACTGCAAATGTTCAAGCCAAATGCAAGAAGGGGGCTCCCATTTCCCCACATTGAGCAACCCGTGCCTCCCTGGAGTGGTTCATCCTGTTGAAGTGAGGCAACTTAAATCTGTGGTTGCAGGACACTCTCCTGACCAATGCACATGCACGCGCCCAGTCAGCATCCTCAATGGACTCCTCCAACTCACGCTCCCAGGCCCTGCGTGAGGTGTAGGGGGTAGTCAGCATGTCACCATGAAAGGCCTTATACAATAAGAAAATTAGATGCCTCCTCTCTCCCCATCGAAGTAGGTCACCCAACATCAGCTGCAGGGAACCCAGCCCACACCTCCTGTGCGACGCTCTCTTACTTTGCATAATGAAGAAAGTGGCCAGCTCTCACTTCAAAGGTTTTCTGGGACTCCCAGAACGTGGTAAAGATTCCCTGCCACCTGGCAACCCTGCTCTCCATTGATCCATGGACATATTCCCATAATTTGTCCTAAACGGTGTGAGGTCCCAGAGACGAAGCTCCCTTTCTAGCACCTTCCCCACCAACACCACCTATCCTATCACTGCAGTCTGCCGTACGAGGTACAGGACCGCATGCCCGGATGTGCATCTCCATGTCATCTCCGGGCATGTCAAGGAACAATCTCTTTTCCCGGTTTTCCAGGTCAGCCAACCTCCTCGCTGCATGCTGCAACGTAGCTGCATAGTAGTAGTGCAGTACATCTGGTATAGCAAATCCCCCCCATCTTCCAAGTGCCACTCTGCTACGCTCTCCAGCCCAGACTAGAGAAATAAGTAAACTATCCAGTTCTGTCTCCTACTATTAATGTCTTCAGGAAACATCAAAACTTGCGTTGTTCCAGGAAAAGCCTATTCCTGGAGTTTAACCCTAGCACCACGACTCCTTGGATGGCATAGCACTTTATAAAAATGTTGTCATTCATTAATTTCAAGAGTAGTGCAGTACATCTGGTATAGCAAATCATCCCCATCTTCCAGGTGCCACTCTGCTACATTGTCCATCCCAGACCAGACAAGAGAAATAAGTAAACTATCCAGTTCTGTCTCCTACTATTACTGCCTTCAGGAAACATCAAAAATTGCGTTCTTCCAGGAAAAGCCTATTCCTGGAGTTTCTTAATACCAAGCACTAGGACGCCTTAGGATGGCATAGCACTTTATAAATTTTTTGTCATTCATTAATTTCAAGAATAGAATTGTTTAAAAATGGCTACTTTAAAAAAAAAAAATGCTATTATTTTGGTTTTTACAGAGTGAAACCAGCAACATCCTCATTAAGATAACATATAACCCATCTGTATCACATTTATTATAGTAACTAATCTCTTCAGTGCAGTATATCTGCAAGGAGATAGTACAAATCGACTGTCCCGCCCATCATTATCCACCTTCAGTGATTCCCTACCCCCTGCGTCCGGACGAGTGTATTAACTAAACCTCCCATAAAGACAATGCTAACATGATGGTGTTTTTCAGCCTTTCTAACCTAGGCCGTAATGAGCTCTCCATCTGCCTCATACTCACATCTGTCAAGCTTTTCTGGACATACTCTCCTGGTGCAACCTACCCTACTCTCTGTGCCTTCATACACATATCCACGCCCATGAACCACTGATTCTTCTTTGGCAATTGTCGCCTACCCCACCGCACGGCTATGCCCCTCTTTACTAGCATGAATCCCAAATGGAAGAGCAGGAGATTAGTGAACATAAGGTTATCATTGCACTGGACTCCCAAAAGGATAAACTGCAGCGTTGTAGAAATGGTCACATCAAAGATAGCTTCTATTTCTTCACTGATGGCGGACCAGTACCCAGCGATATGGGGCAGCCCCAGAGAGTGTGCATAAATGTACCCTCGTCCACATCTCATCGCAAACAGTGTGGGTTTGGAACCCTTCCCATTTGGTACAGCCGGCTTCTTCTATAGTAGGTCCTATGAATGATTTTTAACTGTATTAGTCTCTGTTTGGACTTAATGGCTACTTTTTTATGACGCATCATGGCTTTGTCCCTGACTACATTCTCCACAGAGTCTATGTCTCTTTCCTAGGTTACCCTGAGCTTTGGGGCATGTCTGATCTGTTATTTATTATGGTCACAACATCTGCATCTATTATGTCTCCTATTATGGAGATGACTAAGGTTTCCCAGTGGAAAAATCCAATCAACTTCTTAACCTCCTTTAAATGTATGCCTTTTCCACAGCAAAGTTAGCTTGGCCACTTTTCCCTTCTATTTCAAGTGCTTAGTAGTGTTGTCTCATACATCTAACATTGCCTGAGTTGGGTGCAACAAACATTGCCTACTCTTTTTACTATATACATAATGTAGGTATGTGTGCTCTTCCAATCCCAATCGATCCAGTCTTTTGGCCAGGTCAAGTCTCTGGGCAAACTCTCCACTCGTTAATATTCTGTAACTGTGTTGCCCACCAGTACACCCTAATATCTGATAGTGCAATATCACTATTATGGACTGACTGATGCAGGGACTGGAGAGCTATCTGCGGTGTGCTCCCGTCCCAGAGGTAACTGCGCATGATGTTATCTATACTATTGAAGTATGACTTGAGGATAGCACACAGTGTAATTTGCAGGAAGTATAGCAGCTTGGGAAATGTTATCATTTTAACAATTTCTGCTCTCCCCATCAGGGACGGTGGCAGCCATCTCCAACGTTCTGTGTCGGCCTAGTATTCCCTTATAACTCTTTTCAGCTTTCTGTCAAGGAACAGTGCTTTGCCGAGAGTTACTTCAATACCTATTTATCGAAACCCAACCCTATCAACCCGTAGGCCACAGGAGTCGTCATATAAATTGCCCTATGTGCCTAGGGCATACAATAAAGATTGTCCTCTGTTCATAAGACAGCCAGAATATTGTTTTAAAGGCTCTAATATTGACAAAGCTGTTAGAATGGCCATCTCTGAGTGAGAAAGGTATAATGGAATATCATCAGCATTTAGCAAGATTTTTTCCCGTTGTCCCATCGTGTCAGAAAATCCTGTGATATCGACCCATAACACACCCAGCATTCTAAAGGTTCTATGCAGAGGGTGAAAAAGAGGGGTGACAGAGGACACCCTTGCCTAGTACCGCGTCCCAAGGGGAAGCCAGATGACAGCACCCCATTAACCTTAACCGCCACAATGGATGCCTCATATAGCAGTGCCACCCATGTGAGGAATTTGTACCAAACTCAAAATGTGAGCAGTGTCCGGTGGAGACGAAAAATAATAACAACTGGTCCACTCTCCACAGACCAATAATAAACTTGTCTAGAAGCTACCTTTCTTCTGAAAAAAGACAAGTACTTTATTTTTCTAAAAGGCACAATACTGCACATTCGAAATCTGATGCTCGGGTGCGATACGGAGGTGCTTCTACCTTCCCTCCACACTATGGGCTTGGAATTCTGGTGGTATAGTATCTAGATCAGGTGCGGTACTTACCTCCACTTCTTCATAGCACACAGTCACTTTCTTGGGCTAAGTAGCCTGTGCAGTCTCTCACCTGTTCCTCTTCTGGCAATGTAGAGCTGCAATGGCAGCCATATTCACTGGCAGAACACAGTGCCACTCTGGTTCACTCAGGCACATATGCAATACAAACCAAACTTCTTTAGCATGCACAAATCCAGGCGCATGGGATCTTGGCGCTAGGATTCCAGGTTCACCGTCAGCACAGGAACTTTAGGTGAATAGGCCAAAAGGCTTAAATTCACATCACACATGTAAGATGGCCTTGTCACACTGCAATCACTACAAAACAAAGCATGGTGCCACCACTGCCTTATACAAAACTGCGAGATGGACAGTAGCTCTATTGTCACTACAGAGGGTATGCTTGGTGCAATCCTCTAAGTCGAGGACAGGTCCAGGACCAATCATAATTTAAAGACAGGCCTAGACCTTGGCACACATGCTGGACCAGTGTGAGCCTGGAGTAAAAATCTGAAAGTCAGTATACCAGATGCTCATAGTCAGGCACCCAGAGGAACGGTCACGCTGTTCACCAAGCAGAGGACATTACCATCCCAACACCATAGTTGCCAAATTTTCTGATGTTTCTGGGGGCATCCCCTGGCAGTGTGAATGGGTAATTCTTGCAGTTTACAAATGTCCATGCTTATCACCCATTTGTTGAGGGTTGATGCTTTTGCTTGTCTTTATTTCTGAGCTATATCCCTTTAGGCTAGTACCAGCCACAATGTAACAAAATGAATAATAGATGTGTGCAAATATATTCAGGGTACTGATCTTGACATTTATGGCTTTTGGTTATGAGTGAGCAACTGACACACATTTTAAGGGTGATTTGGCAAATCGTTCTTTCGTTAAACTTTATTTCGGCAAATATTGCCATAAAAGTCAAGACAAGAGATAAATACAACATACATATATACATTTCACAATTAAATATTAAATAATTAAATATAAGATACAATACATACAGTTGGCAAGAAATATATGGATGTCTCCATGATTAAGCAGTACCGCGTATAAAAATATAAATAACAATTTATAAATTAGTTAAAAGCCAAAACTAAAAAATTAATTAACTTGGATCGAAGAAACAGTACATCGTATACCTTTACAAGGAAGGGGAAGAGCGGGCCACCTAACAAAATATTACAGTTTGTGACCAAGTCGTTTTCTGATAAGGTACACATTAAATAAAAATCTACTCGTGCCAAACACCACTAATTGTGAAGTATTAAGACTGAAATATGCGCTCTGCTTCTTTGTAGGATCTAACCCCCACATATTTACAAACGGGTTTGATCCAACAATCCCTTGGTTTCTTGTATACTGGGCAAAAGAAGAGTAGATGAACAACATCTTCTTTAGCCCCTGAAGTACAGAGGGTGCACAATTCACAACCTTTTACCCCTCCCCAATTGCATGTGTAAGCATTAATCTGTAAGACCCCATACCTAAACTGTAGATATAGTGTTTTTGCCAGTGGGGGACCGACCTCATCCAAAAATTGTTCGAATTTAGGTGTATCTTTTATGTTCAAAAAATTCAAAGTCAGAATACCAATCGATGAACTATGCAATAGCTCTCTGTTGACATAAGACCAAAAAGTGTCCTTTACATATTTCCTGGTACATGTTGTCATATTCTGAGGAACTTCCCATAGATGTGATAAACCTAATCTCTCATACCACTTAGATACATATTTTAACCAAGGGGTATTCATATGACCATCTATCTGAGTTAATTCAGTCAATCCACTCTTGTAATCACTCAACTCCGGGGTTACCCATAACCTGACCCAATACAGCAGTGGTCTTAATAATGCTTGATAGTCTGCTCTTTTAAGATTAATATCAAGAAAAACAGGGACTAGAGGAGTTCTTGTCGGTATTTTAAGTAGCCTTCGTACAAAGTGGTTTTCCGTTTTTCCAAAGTTGTTGTTACAATAGTAGCCCCAGAGTTCAGCACCATAAAGGGCGGCCGATTGGGCCTTCGCTTTATATACTTCAAGTGCCGGTGAGATTGCTTTAGAATAACTAGCTCCGTGTACTTTTAAAATAGGCATTGAGTTTTGTTTAAGGGATAAGATGCTTTTATCCATCTGTCCTTTCCAGGACAGGTTACTATCCAGCATTAACCCCAAATAATTAAAACTCCCTACCTGTTCCAGTTTTTGATTCTCCAAGGACAGATTTTTCCTGAGGGATTTCTTGGGGTTTATGGACATATACTTAGTTTTGGTAGGATTTATTTCCAGCCCCTTCCCCACACAATACTTCTGGAAAGAATCCACCAAATTTTGCAAACCTCTCAGAGTTTGAGAAATAAGGATGGTATCATCGGCAAATAATAATTTGGCAAATCACATATATCCTGTCATGCCACTGAAAGGGTTAACAGACTTCAGTGTGGTTTCTTGCGCATTATAAGTGGGACAGTCTCTAGCCACATTCTTTAAAATGCGGGTCAGTTTCCTTGAGTTTTGGCTCCCTCATACTGTGACCTGTAAATTCAACTTAAAACTAAGTGAAGAAACCTGCACATGAAATTACTGCAATGTTGGCATTTTCCAATGCAGCAAGATGCAAACCCCCCCCCAAAAAAACAAAAAAGCTGAATATCATTTTTAAGAATAATGTTAATCTTTCATATTTCTAGGATACAGCTGATTTGGGGAACAAAGTCACTAAACGGAGAGACATTGGATTAATAACTATTCCAAACTAAGCTATGGTAACATGGTCAATCAAATTGGGCTCTAAACCTAACACAAGAGAATCTTTTAAATTTGATAACTCCAAACCTAAAACATATAAAATAGTTTATCCAACAATACTTTGACAACTATAATAATTGAATCTTGCAGGAATTTCTATGGGATGCTCTTAATGCTATGATTTTAGAATAGTTAATTTCTGTAAGAACTGAACAAGAAGACTGGGGAAACTAACAAGGGTCAAACTGGAGGAGGAGCTGAGACAAGTTGAACACACACATAAAGAGGCAGGGTCACTCAAAACATTGAGACTCTTAGATGACAACTCAATATAATTGTCCCTGAATAGAGCGAGAAAGCTCCCTGTGCTTAAAGCAAACATTTTGAGAAAAGCGTATTTGCTGGCGAGATTAATTATTAAAACATGAGGTACAACTATTAGAATTTCCCTGGGGTTATTCAGCACAGAAATTTTTTTTAAAATGAAAATTTCCAACATTATTATCACAGCCTCAATGCTGAGAAGTCTAAGAGTGATGCCAAAGAGGAAGGTTTTCTTACAATCTCTTCAATTACCTAAACTAACCCCTGCTGCTGGAGAAGACTAGAGGCTCCATATATCTCATTTATTCTAAAATTGCTAACCCTTAATACAACACACAGATCCTGAAGGTCTTTCAAACTCTTTTTACAAGCAGTTTTCATATGCATTATCCTCCAAGTTGGCAGGTATATTTAGTTTGTTCCCCTAATCTAAAACATTACAATGATTAACAAACCTGTTCCTTTTATAGAACTATCGCCTTTCTAATCTCAGGTGTAACAATTTTAGTGAGAATACCAAGAAAGACTTTTACAGCAAATTCCATCTTTAATTCACACTGACCAGTCGTGGTTTATCCAAACAGACAAGCATCAGATAATGTTAGGTGGGTGCTCCATCTACCTGAGAAGTCCAATATACACTGAATTCCCATGGCCATAGTATTGCTCGATGCAGAAAAGGAGTTCAACTGAGCCACCTGGAAATTTATGAATCTGATATTATAAAAAAATAGTCCTAGATCAAAACATGCATACTTATATCTTGACTAACTGCAGTTTACCCACTGCTAAACTGCTTATTAATGGGATGAAGTCTCCACTGATTAGACTACAGTGAGTACAAGACAGGGGTATCCTCTCTTGCCCTTTCTTGTTGCTATAACTGTCAAACCATTGGCTGTTAAACTTAGAGACACACCAGTAAGAGAAGGAATGCCTTTTGGGGATGACCAGTATAAAATACACTTATTTGCTGCTGATGTTTTACTTACATTAATAAATCAAGAGTGATCGATTGGTGCAGCAATGTCTTGAACAGCGGAATATGGTGAAATGTCATGCCTCAAAAACAACCTAACTAAGTCGGAGTTGCTAAGTGTATATCTAAATTGGACAACTAACAAGCAAATTCCTAGTATTTTGGGCCTCCAATGAGCAAAAGACAAGACTGAATACCTAGGCATTTGATTGACCCCACCATTGCATACACTTTATAGATCCAACTACCCTAGACTCTTTGCCACCATAGGATCTGACCTTCAGGGTTTGAGTCCTTTGTTTCCTGGTTGGGTAGAATCTCCACAGTTAAAATGAACATTTCACCATGATTATTGTATTTATTTCAGGTGCCTACCATAGCAAACCCTCCTAGAGACCTGGAGCAGCTAAAAGAAGCAGTCAATGTGTTTGTTTGGGCAGGCAGGAGACCTAGAATAGCTGGGAAAACTAGGAAATGAGCTAGGGAATCTGGAGGGCTTACAATGCCTGATCTAGATATGTACTGTTTAGTAGGCTAACTCCAAATTATTCTTGAAATGTCACTATTCAAAACTGGGAACAGTTAGGTTCATATTAAGCATCGACCTTTGGAGGAGGCCCAAGGCATATAGCATGGTTTTTCCAGAAAAATCGTCCTCCAGCAGAATATGCCTTTGTTATTTTGAGATCTACCTTGAGGTATGGGATAGAGTGGTTACAACCCCCTTTTTAAACTTCTCCTGGAATAAAAAGAGACCATTTTAGCAGCTGGGAGAAAGAGCGTTGTGGGATACCAAGGGATCCTTTTCTTAAATGGGAGATTAGGTTTTTCAAAGCCTGTAAAAAAAACAATATCACCTGGGTAAAATTGAGACGCTGCAGTAATGTACATTAATAAATCCTTTATTGTGTACAATATGTAATTCTGTACTAAATACTATTACATAAATCAGACCAATAAAATACATGATGTACATTGTTAAAATCAATTGCCTGAACCACACACACAAATAAAATGGTGCTGGAAGGATCAGGTAGAATTCATAGGATAGGCCTATGTTTTTTCAGCTATTAAAGTGCATTCATAAATTATGTTCAACTTCCTTTACAGTCCCATTGTATAATATCTTTGTAATATGTTATATCCATAAATCTTATTGGCTTCCTTATAAAAGAATTTGATTGCGTCAAGCAAGCTAGAGCTGCCTAGTTTACAGTGTGCAAACATAACTTCCTGAAGGAAGGGTGGAAGTACTCACTGCAAATATCAATCAATCCAAAACAAAGGCAGATCATGTGGTTCAAAGGTTCCTTGTAGCAATTACAAAGTCTGCAAATTGGAGTACTGGATGTAGAATTCCAGAGGCCTTCAAATTCTTTCACATAACTAAATAGTAGATGGAATCTTATAATTTTTGGTTTTGTTAGAGCATCTAAATTACAATCAATGTGCTGCTGGTTGAGCTGGAAATAAGATTCTGTGAGATGCTCATTTGTGTTGTGAAGCTTTTAATAAAACTCTTCAGGTGAAATGACTCTTGAAGTCTTTCCCTGATAACTCTTTTGTGGTTTGATACTGTCATTTGCTGGCGATCCTATATAGTTGGTAAGGTATGATCCTGGAGAAAAATAATCTCCTTGCAAAAAACACACGAGCTGGACACAGGATTCCATGTAAACTCTTGATATATCAGACCTTGCAGGGAATTGACTTTTACAGAGGCTCAATCACAAAAGCAGCTGATTTTCTGGGTCCATTGTACCGCCTCGATTGATGGGAGAATTAATTTGAGTGTGATCACTGTGTTTGGAGTAGGACCCCATAAACTGAATAGAGAGCAAGCGTTTTGAATAAACATTGTGCCTATTTTATTAATCTTCTTTTCATTTAATACTATTGAAGCATAGGTCAGAAGAGGAAATCCTGTGCCTGCCATGGACCTGGGATGACAGCAGAAGAGGGGTTCGTTGGTGGAGACTTGTGCGATCGACCTGTGGATACAAACCGGAGACACCTTGAGCTGGTAAAGCTCCTGGGAGTGGCATACAGAGTGCACCAACCTCGTCCTTGGACACCCGGGAGTGACAAATGTTGGCCTAGGAGAAGTTCACTACTACTAAAGAACCCAGCAGTGCCACTCAATTTAATCGTATGTTCATTGTGTTTTATAACCAAATTTGAATTTTTAATTAAGTTCAGTAACAATATGAGCACACAATATAAGTAGTTTCACACGTCCTATATGATAGGCATCATGTATTCACACTCAAGGTCTCACATCCTAACCATGGTAACCTCACCATCTACCCCAGGTGTTATTGTGTTTATGTGCGCACCCCATGCTTCATATATCAGTTTTCCTGGAGGGCACACCAATCCACTCCCCTACTCCACTCCACCAATGTGGCGGTTCCGGGGACATTATGTTTTAATTTAACGGGCACCTGTATGTTGGCACTGTTCTGCCAACACGAGCATGCACTGAATAGGATTTGGTTTCCAGAAATAGAATGATTTATTTGACAGAGTTTACTTTTACTAGTTTGTATATTTTGCAGATTGTGAAAATGGATATTGGTCTGATATAGTATATTGTGAGAAGTAGAAAGCAACAGATAAGGCAAGCACAAACTGTCCATTTATGCAGCGTTGCACAGTGTAGCAATTTTTACATTTTTGAGACCCACTGGTGTAGCTAATAATTTTGCTGCATAGGCAGTGTTCCAGGTTTTCATTTTACAATGGTTGTTTTTCAGGCCTGACAGCCCAGATGTTCAGTAACACCAAATCAGAAGTAGTAATACGAAAATGCACAGATTTATTGAATTAAATCCTGTGACCGGAAGGGAGGTGTCCTAGGACAGCTATCTGGTAATCTTGAAATAACTATCTATAACATCCTTGGAGTATCCACCTTGCTTTCTACATCTCCATCACCTTTGCCTACACAAAGCAATCCTATGTCCTTTCGCAGCAACTCAGTAAACTCTTATCCCACTCCTTTATTTTCCTGGTTCTCTTGCATTCTTGCTCCCTGCATCTTTTGCACATCGCTTACATCCATCACCTTACTCTCCAGAACCACTTATATTCCTCACTTATATCAGTCAACTATCTTCTTTCACAAGACAATCTTATCACCCTCCAAAGTGCCCACTGCAGAAAAATTGCACAATGTCATCAAACCATTTCCCAACCTCTCTCTCACTATCCCATTTACCTACACACATTTACAACAGTTAAAACACCCCTTACTGAATTGAGTGTAACCACTCAAACAAAGCAGTAACCATACCATTTTTGCCTGTCATGTAATGAGACATCATTTTACACTACTTACACCACTGTTCAGTTATTACACACCCATAATTTTACACAACACCCCTTGCCTAAAGTCATCCACATATGGTGGCCACACTGTTCATGTCATCACAAATTTTCTGTTCAGTCCTTTGCAATCATATGGGACGCAGTCTTGGTTTGCTTCCAACAAAATAACAGAACAAATACACCTTTTATCAACTATCTGTGGGTTACAAGCCCAGGATTGAGAAAGTGTCTTTGATACCATGGAGTGAGGTGACTGCCCTTCACTTACAAAATTACTCACCCTCTGCCACTTAACATCACTCACAACTTTCCTTGTCACTTTGCTACAGCCTCTGACATATAGTCGGGCCACTCATGATAACACTAATTTCTTGACACTGATTACTACTGATATCACCCAACCACTCTTAGGATTCTCTGCCTGTTTAATCCTATCAACAACACCCTTTTACAACACCAGTCAACCACACATTTTGGTTCTAAAAGAAGCATTTACCACACCCACTTACCTCACTCTTCATTCACCATCACTAAAACTACTTCACTTGCTCACAGCGCTAACTCAACATTTGTTCACTCATGTCACTGCTGATTCTCACCATTCATAATCTATTCATTTCAACATCCACGTCATTTTGTTTCAATTTAGTACTCTGTACTTTTAAGCACCCACTAGGCACACCATCTATTTGCACAGTGCCACTAATACCACAACTCAGTTTATGTAGTACAACTATGCCACATCACTTATCACCACACTTCTGTCAATGCCCACCCCTTACAAAACTTATTTCTTACATAATTCACTTAACAACAACTGTGAGACAATAAACACACATACAAGAAGCAGTATAACTTGCGTCCATCGCCTGTTCACTAACTCCTCACAGCAGACATCCAGTCGCAAACAACATTAGTCATTCCTTCTGAACACCATTCTGACATATCCGTTCACAGCAGCATTTAGAACACAGTCACTCAATCTATTGATTTCCATTCAGGCAATTGCAACAGCATTTAGTTCCAGCACCACCACTCACACTGTCACACAAACACAAGGTAACGTGCCCACACAATTACCTCTCATCTCAACCACTAAGTTACTCACATTACTTTCACTTTACTACTTAGTCTGTACATCACTTCACACAAGAACTCGTTATCACTTGCTTGCTACCTCAATTGGCAGAACCTTTAACACATTTTAATTGAATTACTTGCATGCATCATTTATTCCCAGCTACTCCGCAACAACAGTCATCCATACCAACCAGTCATCACACTAGTCACAATCACATCCTTCAATCACACTTTTTAACTTGCTCACACCATTCACCAGTATTTCTCAACCACGTAATTGCTCACATGAGCAATTCAGTCACATCTCACCCACTGCCATGCGTAACTTTATTCTGCTTCACACAACATGACCCAGGCACTCACAACTTTTACTTCACATCTCACATTCGAACCTACAAACACTCATAAATTAGCCAATTGGAAACACTAATTCACTACTTCACATCGATTGCAACCCACAGCATCTATTACTTACCAAAGTATTTTATTACTCATGTCCAGCATTTTCCTGCACTGACCCAGTGTCATTCAGCAACACTGGCCCACCCCATACCCACTCACAACCCTACCAACGATGTTCTTCAAAGGCAGTTGCAGTATCTCTAGCAACATTCATGCAATAGTTCACAGCATACTCAAATCCCTTTCTAGTCACACTCACTACACTATTCATCTATATTAATAACAATTCTTCCTTCACTCAGAAGATCTATGTCGCATCACATCATTTGAACAAACTACACAGCATCAGCTTCTTATTCAGCTCACAACCAACATATCAACCACCCATTATTGCCACTTTACATGGCCCGTTATAGCATCTCTCAGTCACATCACCAATAAAATACAGCACCCAATTCATGACTTGCAAGACCACGTGGAGGCTTACTTACAGACACTCATCCACAATATACTTCTTGAGCAGACTCTTCCATGCACAATGACTCAGTCAAACCAATCCTGTAATGCTAGCACTAATCCTTACACTTGTTCACTGACGTCCTTACAGAAAGGGCTAGATGCATTTTTTTGTGTTTAGTTGAAGTGAACTCCAAACCAAGTCTGCCCTTTTCCGGTTTTATCTTCTGCTTTCTGTGCACACATGAAATAGTGAACAGCCAAAAGTATCACATGGTGATCCATCAACCATTCAGAGAATGCCTGCACTTCCCTCCAATCACAGACAAAGGAGAGTGTTAGGGTGAATGATTTCCCACAAGCCAAACAGTAGGGTCTAATAACAGCCTTCTCTTACAGAATTCTGAATTGCTGCTTTCAGACCAGTTCCTTGTGGTTAGACACTTCACACTGGAATTCAGAGTAACAATGGGCAATGCATGCCCCCATTAAAAGGTTTGTGAGTGGTTTTCTTGTGTTCAGACACCACCCATGAAACAGTTATGGTCTTTTTTGTAGCTGTAGTCTGCTTTACAGCTAAGCTAATAAAAAGGCAGATTTCTTAATTTCCACAGTATGTCAAACACGGTTTCCCTATTGCTAGTCAAGATCATCTTAAAGTAATACATCCCTATCTGGAAATGCATGTATACAGCCTGATCCTATCAGGGGGTAATACACCCTGATCATGAAGTTATCGTCGACGTGAACAGCCCCCTTCTAAAATTATTATGAAATCTTCCATAAGTAATAAATCCTAAAATGATTGTACTGCTAAATATCGGCTCCCAGAATATCATGGTAAATGAATATCGATGACAGAATATCAAGGGACAAGGTATTGAAAGGTAAGTGCAAACAGAAAGAATAGTTTTACTGTTGCTAACTGCACATCTATGTACCTGGAAGATAAATGTACCAAGTAGGTACACCTATCTGGAATTAGATATAGAAAATCTAGACTTACTTAACTTTCTATTTTTCTGCAACAATTTGTCCTCAGATCTGGGGTCGATATTCAGAGTGAACACCTAAAGTCATCACAAACTCATTCTGTAATAATACAACCCCATTGAGAAATCCTTATAGGATCATTCTGGAATGATACAGCTTAATCTTGGAATCATAACTGAATCATCCTGCAGTAGTAAATGATCATCATCTGTTTTTCACTGAAGTAATCAGGAACACATCCTGGGGTATTACATCCTAATCTTGAAATCATCATAAGACTGTCATGCAGTGGTAAACTATCATGATGTTTTTCAATGAAGTAATCAGGAACTCATCCAGTATAGTCACCTTATTTTAATATTTCACCCTATACACATACTTCAGAATTATCCCCAGAAAATTGAAGCAATGGCTCAAATGAAGTCTGCGGATGACTTCAGTATGACTCCAAGATGATCTTCCTTTCTGACTTGGCCTGCAACGGTGGCGATGTCCCCTTCCAACAAGATCTTTCCCCTAGGTTGCAACAGGGACAAAAATGTATTTTTCAAATCAATAGAAAAACCTCCTGCTGAGGACTGATACTACTGAAAGAACAACTTTGCTCAAAACATCATCTGTAAGCCTGCTGTTGGGGACTGAAGTAGTCTGAACTGCTATCTGTTGCTGTCGTATAGGATAGTAAAAGAAAAACAAGCCAAGGCATCACAGGCTAACAAAATACTGCACTTGCATTAGATCAGAAGGGCATAACTAAAAGTGGCAGATAACCCCATCAAGAGCATAATCCTAACCATTACCAGCATGTGCACAGCTATTAAGGATTCACATGTTGCCCTTGAGCAGAAAATTGATGACACAAACTTTGAAAGGTCGCTGAGAGAACCAGCCCGCTAATGAGGCATTAGACACTCTTACCGCCAATATGTCAGACTGGTTATTGAGGTCCAGGAGGTCACCAGAGGTCTTTTGGTCAGAAGAAAGTTTGAGACGCAATAATTTACATTTTGTGGGCTTCCCCAAAAACATACAGGCTGTTTTGTTCTTGGAATAATGGATACTGGGCACCCGAACAGGTGAATGGTCTTTCAAAAGGGTTCTTAATTGAAAGGGCACGAAAGGCTCTAATGCAAAATGAAGCCTTAAGTACTACCTATTGCAATCACTGCCAGTTTCTTGTAGTTTTGAGACATGGATGTACTTATGAAACCACCCTCAGTAGCAGCATAGCACAGGATGAGAGGCTTGCCATCAAGATAGTTCTTGACTACACACAGATTGAGCAGTGACAAAAAGAAATCATTTAAGGCAGTGGAGAGTACATTTTGGGACCTGGGTTACACATACACGGTGCTGTATCCTGCCAAGATGAAAATCATTTAAAGATGAAAAAGCACACTTTTTACATCGTTGGAAAAAGCCTGGCACTGACTGACAAGGTGAGCGAGATCATGCAACACCAAGAGGGACAATTCAGCCAAAGAGCCTTGAATTCCTGTGATAGTGCAATCAGGGAGAAAAGCACACGAGAAGGCTTCAACAATATGGGCACCCTAAAAATATGGCTATATACTGAACATGTGAGATATGGCACCTCTTCACTCCATACAAGGGTGACGGGGGATGAGGTTTTCCCACTTCCCATGTGATATTGGTGCCATCACAGAGGGGCTCCACAGGATCATGGTGGATGCTGTTCTGGCACTTGCAAGGCTCCTCATGGTAGAGGTGAGCATTTCTGGGGATGCAGGTGGCTGTGTCCGGCTATATCACTGCTACTTGTTTGTTACATTTTGTTACCATAGGGCTGGGTTTTGGGATACTCGGGTTTATGCATTAGTGTCCAGGTTGGGTTCAATGCTCATATGACCTATACATGTGGAGGGTACAGTTTATGTTTGAACTGAGTCACTTGTGTGTATCTGTGTGGATTCTGAACCACTGGATTTGTGACATGCCTCACAGCAGTGTAAGACTGACGAGTCTGATTTGCAGAAGGCTAGTGGTGACCTCTCTCTGTTGTCCCTGATATTGGTACAGGCCATGTCGAAACAAATTACAATACTAACATGCAATATACAAGGTCTCAACAAGTATACTAAACACAATGTGTCCTGTTCACTTCTAAAACAACATGCCATATGGATGGCGTTCCTTCCAGAGACACCATAATGTTTGGGAGCAATCCCAAGTGGGGGGAAATGGGGACTGTCTCTGTACTTTCATACATCCTTTTTTGGTTGGGGTAGGGTTTGTGGTTCAGGGCACTGATTATTACACAGGACCTGGAAGTGCTTGGCTTATGTGATGGGGCACAGCACTGGGTGGTAGAGAGCTATGTCTGTTCATTCATATCCCATGTTAATTGCTGTGGGTACATTAACTCTATCCTGTCAGGTGCATGGGTGTGACAGGACACCACTATAAGATGGGACCGGAACACACAATTTTTGACTAGCTCAGCGTAGGGGACATGTGGAGGGTTTTGCATCCAAGAGAACAGGCTTAATCATTCTGCTCACCAACAAAAAAGCCCTATAGTAGATTTTGTCTACTGGGGTTCCAAAACCCACACTGATGGGCCTCCAGCTCTATCCTGATCATCTGGTTTAGGCATTCCTCATCATCCAATAGTCAGCAGCTTCCATGAACACATAGGATTCAGAAGAATCTGTTCGGCAAGTGTCTGATCCTGCGCTAACAATCTGACATTTCCACATTCACTGACCTTTCAACATACCAGGATTGATCTCTTTAGGAGCTATGTTAAAAATTATCTTTGTCTACCTTGGACTATGGCTAAATGGGTGTGTTGGGATCAATTAGACCAAAGTGAAACACCACATTGTGCAACCAACCGAGAATGTGCAAGCATCACAATTTGTATGATATTGCCTCACTGAAATCCTATGCAAGCACAAGGGGCATTGATGTTGCCAAATTATGTCTGATTGAAAAGCTTGTGAATGTTATTAAGATGGCAATCCTTAATTGGACATATCATTACAAAATATGTTTTATATGTTTTCTTTTCATCATTATGGCGAATGGAATCCATCACTATATAGCAAAGAGGAACACTGAGCATACATTCGTTCAAAGGAAAGCTTTTGCTTTGTTTACAATAGTTTCAGGCATGATTCAGAAGCTTATTTTATTTACTGGAACATAACATTTTGCTTGCTGCTCTTGTTACAAATCCTAAAGCTATTTGGCTTCAATTATTTAGTCACATATAGCATCTATTTATATATATTTTGTAATCTATATCATTTGACAGTATGTGGCGGAATGGTCAATATAATGGGCAGACAGGTTTTCATGCTTGAATGCACCAACTTGAATTTTTTTGTATACGCAAGTGTTAACATGATCCAATTTGAGGCTTGAGACCAGGGCTACAATACATTGTGTACAGCTGGAGCAGATCAGCTGCCTGGCAATGCTGGAGTACAAAGAAACATGGTAAGTATTGCTGAATATGCTTTATAACATCATCTGGCCAGCTACGCTATTAGGAAGAAATATTTTTCACACGCCAGGGGATATATTAAATACTTGAGAAGGAATCCAAGTTTTGGCAGCACAGAGACATCCTATGTTCTAAACGTGCTCTATCCAGAACCAGAGATCTACATATGTTTATAAAAAGCCTGACCCTTGATGATTTCCTACAAAATGTGAATATGTTTATTTCCAGTAATCTCGGACTAGCCAACAATGTAAACATCTCCCTGTGATTTCTGGCATTGTCCACGATGATTTGAAACTGTCTCAGAAGTAGAAGTAGTACAAGGACTTTATTCGACTTTCAACAAGTCATAAAAGTAACAATAATTTACATTTTGATAAACAATAAATAAAATACAATAAGATAAGCTAAAATCTTAGAGATTAAAAAATAATAAATAATCTAAAATAGTTCAAGTTATGTTGGTAGCCCCCATGCACTTTCTTGTGCTTAATACAGAGCATAAAAAATTGGCCAAGGTTCTGCACATCTCGATAGATGATAATACCTGAAGGCAAGTGTACGCGGTGCGGCACTGAGGGAGATTGATTAGCCTTAGGAGAGGGGCTACTAGACGCTTTCTTTGCTTAGCGTAGAATTTGCAAAATAAAACCACATGGAATGTGGTTTGTTGTGCCTTTGCGTCGCATGGGCAGGCCTTCAGGGTGGTGCTCCAATCATTCATGGTTGGGAAGGTCACCAAATGATGGAATATATCCAGCCTCATTCTAGTGAGCACAAAACGATGGCGAGGATTTATCACGTTCATCAGATAAGGCTGAATAGCCTCCGTTGACAAGATTATTTGATTGTGACTGACGGTGGACTTTTTTGATTCAACCTCCCATCGTAGATCTTCTAGATATTTTAGTGCCATAGCACTCAGGTCTTTCCTAGAGATTGTTTCCAGGAGAGCTGGATTTGTGTAATAAGCTTTGTTGCCCATGTTTTCAAAGAAAGTCATGATGAATTTTAGCCATGGCACCCTTGTTGCGTATGTAGACTCCATGCAGTCGGTCAAAATGGCCTTATTTAGTTCAGTGTGTTCCGAGGTCCAAATTTTGTGCCATAGCAGTAAGGGTTGGATCTTTATCAGGTCGGTGATAAAGGGGGATCCTAGTTCTGAATGAATTATGTATGATGATGTGCCTTTTGGTACCATCAATATATATCTTAAAAAGTCGTTTTCAGCCGTCTGTAGCAGATTACAGTCTGTGTATCCCCAGATACCGGACCCATACGTGACTGCTGGGATGCACTTAGCTTTGTAAATTTTTATCATGTTTGGCTGGGTAATCCCCCCTATTCTTTTAGAGAAAAACCTTAAGGCCATCGTTGTTTTAATATGCTGGGATTTTTTTATCTTCCTACAGTTAACCCAGGAGCCCTGATTGTCGAACATTATGCCCAGGTAGGAAAAGGTGCTTGCGGTTTCTACTCTCCCTTCCGCGGTTGTAATATTGTAGGGTTTGCCGCGTTTCCCACCACAATTCATGATGAATGTTTTTGAATAATTGACAGTAAGACCCAATTGTGACATAAATGTAATACAAGTATTTAGTAGTTTTTGTAAGGCTAACGGGGTCCTGGCCATTAAAACTGCGTCATCTGCATAAAGTAAGACCGGGACAGGACGGTTGCCTATTTGGGGTAGATCTTTACAATTACTAACCAGCACATTTTCTAAGTTGTTTATATACAACGAGAACAGGAACGGGGCGAGGACGCAGCCCTGGCGCACGCCTCTAAATATGCCAAAAGGGCGGGTGCTCTCCCCCTTTAGGCCGTACCTCACTCTTGCTCTGCACCCTGAATACATGTCTCGTATAAACTGGATTATTGCTGGATCTACCCCCATGCTGGTTAAGATGTCCCATAACTTGTCATGTAGTACGCAGTCAAATGCTGAGGATAAGTCAATGAATGCCAGGTGCAAGTTGCCTTCTCTGATCTTAGTATACTTTCCTATAATGATACTTAGGTTCAGGCTTTGTTCCACTGTCCCAATGCCTTTCCTGAATCCGTATTGGACAGGAGACAAGACTCTCTTGTCTTCTGCCCAAATTTGCAATCTGTTCAGGATGATTCTCCCTGCTAGTTTGGCTGTTGAGTCCAGCAGGGAGATAGGTCTGTAGCAGGCTGGGTTAAGACGGTCACCTTTTTTATATATAGGAATTATATTGGAATCTCGCCAAGATGGTGGGGGACCTTGTGTGCAGATGGCCCTCAATGACTGCGTTAATAGGGGGCCCCATAGGTGGATATTGGCCTTGTATACATCTATCGGCACGCCATCGGGGCCCGGGGCTTTTCCTGGTTTACTTAGAGATATGGCTTCCTCTATCTCCTTAAGGCTGAATTGAGGGGTTATTCGGAGATCGCTATTTCCATTCTGCGGGAATCTCTGTCCCCGAGCATAGGTGAGTTGATTGTTTTCCAGAAAAGAATATTATCTTTTGTACGGCTAGCTGTATGTAGAGTTTCCCACAGGGTTCTTTTCAAAGACAATTTCCTTCCCTTCATTGCTGCTTTGTATTCTTGTCTGCACTTTCGTATCTCTGTTAGCGATCTTATTGGGGCTTTTAGCACCTTTTTCAGTTTCCTATGTGCTTGTGAGCAGTTATAATCAAACCATCCAGTAGCCCTTTTTTTTCCCAGGTTACCCCTTCTAGTAGTAAGGGCTTTCTTTATAGATTGCAGGATCGATATAAAAGCGTTCACACATCGTCCTGGATCTGTGTTCTCACTTAGACAATCTGCAAAAGCATGCTTCGAGTTACTTAATAGCTGCTTGAGGAAGAAGTCAGGGTCGATCTGTGACCATTTAAGGGAGTATCCGTTACACGACATTAACTCAGTACTGTCTCAGAGGAAAGAATGCTTGCATTTCATTTTGCTGGCAAGACACATAATTTGCATAAAATGGACCTCTAAGCCTCACCTATGGTGTAGTCTGAAGGCAGTCCGTGATAGTTATTTGTTGGATCTGAAGAGTAAATTTAACACAAATTCAGAATTTTATTATCCTTTGAACAGAGTGTTGGTAGGAGATGAGTAACAAGAAAACCCTGCCACTACAATCTTTCTGGAGCAGACCTTGCATGATTTTTATGCATCTGAAGTGTTTTCTAAAGTTGGGTGTCAAACATGCAGTTCAAGCTTTTGGTTCAATCAGGAATCTTCCATTTGTAACATTACATCTCAGGGTTATAGAATGACAAAATAAACAGATGAAAAAATGAAGACATCAACAGTGTAAACTGTAAGATTATTAGAGATCTCACCAAAGCCTCCAGATAACATGGAGGTGTGGTACCAGTTACTATTGACAATACCTCGTATCTGGATCAACCCTAACATGGAACATTTGTTCAAGGACACATTATCCATCACACTTAGAGTATAATGGAGAGAATTGAGATATCAAGAGGTCAAAGGAGGCTGCTTTAAGGGTTTTGATGAACTGCATGAAGAGGTAAGTTGAACACTGCATTGTACAAATTTATATGCTGCTGATGGGAATGATGTTGCGCTTGCAAGCCCACTTTATATATAGCATTTCTTGAAAATGAATCTCTTTTTTCTACATTTAAACCAGGATAAAGCTAGGACACACAATTTAAAAGAAAAGTTGGATTTTTAAAGAACATTTACATTTGAGAAAGGAGACCTATGTTGCAACTTATCAGGTACAAGCAGTAAATTAATAATGAATAATTCCTTTGTGAAAGAAGGTCATCCAACTAGACAGCCAGTAGGCAAGGACAAAGAATAGCCCTTGAAAGATGGTGGAATATTTTACTTTTTATGTAGATTGGGGCAATTAGATATACAATTATGCATCAGACAGAGGAGCATTAATTCAATTCTGTTCTCAACATTAGGCAAATGAAGATGTCCCCTTCTTTCAATATCCGTCCTTGCCTTCTCAGACCAGCAATTGAGTACAGAGTTCACAGACACAGTTTATTCATTATTATTGTGGCCCATAAGTGAAATATGTTAAGCGTAATCCAATATTAAAAGACACAATATTCCTACAAAAATAGCTTGGAAAGACTGGTATGTCATAATATTCCTCTGGCAGGTTGGCAAATTACCATAATGACTAGCAGAACCATCCTATACACAGCTGCATGTGCACTAAGATAGAGGAGGGAGTCACAATGGTTGTTTGGCGATCTTTGGACTGACCGTACAAAAATCATGTAGATAAATCTCAATATAAAGTATATAACAAGAGAGTAACAACACTTCCACAATATGTACAATAATAGAGTGCTTGCAAACCTGTAAGGTAAAACACATTTGAAAAAAGAGAGAAGTACATTTCCTCTAATGGAAAATTTTGGATGAATAAAATGCTTTGGAATGAGATGGAGGTCTGTGGTCTTCAGTATTCTTTTACAGTCACAATAGGATGACATAAACCATAATGCACTCTCAAACAGAACATTTAGAAACTACGTAGAATAACATGAGGAACAATGGGTATAACATAATAAGTGCTGTACCTGCTCTTTACACTGCACTAGAGCTCTCTGTATTTCATTTGGGTTCAGTGCATGAGCATGTGGAAGGCAACTGAGTGCTAGTTCTGCTGCTGCTCGCACCATGTTAGAATCCCTGGCTCTTGAAGCCCTATCAGCCAAAGATGCTACCTCTGGAGGGGTTAGGTGTCCGTCCCAGCATTCCACTAGAATGTTCAGTGCTGCACTACCAATCTCCATGGCTTGACCTGAAATAACAGAAGACAAAAGTAAAAGACCTGAAAATACTGACATAAGATACAATGAAATAACATATGATTACAAAATATTGTGGAAATCGAGCAATCAAAATTTTGGAAGCTAAAGATTAACCAACTAATTTATGATGGGCCATCACAAAGTTTGAAATTTGTTCATGGACTTACAGTTATCATTTGAGAAATTAACATCTACATGCTACAACAACAACAAATAATATGTACAGGTCTCAAAGCCCAATGAGCTATAAGGTGTTGTATGCGATGGAATAAGAGACTCTGAAAAACAGATGAGCCTTCAATGCTTAGTCGAAAAATTACTGTTGACCATTTTAGAGAACTGGGTTTTGCCAGCATCAAACTGTTTTAATGTTTCTTCAGTTTGTTTTTAAGAATAGTTCCTACTCTCCATTGTTGATTTACTTATAAAGTGCATTGACACACGTTCTGGGTTGAGATGCACTATATAAAAATGTGAAATAAAAAAAAACAGCTGGTTTAAGGTATTGCAGACATTTGGCAAGGCATACCACTAATTACTTGTAATTACTATGAACGATCTTCTTCTAGCCTTTCCCCCTCACAAATTTATGCGTGACCAGGAGAAGTTTGCCAGCTAATTCCAACAGCCTGCTGGAAAAATATGGGGTAAAAAACACTCTAAATAATACAGAAAAATGCCAAAAAGAGACTTGTGAATAAGCATGTAAAATCGTATTATACCTGCACAAAGTACTACAAAAGTCTTTGTATTATTGCACTTTGACACTAATTTTAAGTGTACTGCCATTTTATAGTCTGGTGTTGTAAATTGTGTATTTAGCCTGACTGCTCAAGAAAGCATAGCCTCCTTTTGAATTTGGAATAGACAAATGAGAACTGTAGATTTAGCGACATCAGCTTTATACCGCACCCCACTGTATCTATACTTCGAAGTCTCCTCACATTCTTCTCACAAGAAGGGCAAGGTACACGCTTTCTTTCAGCTATCTAAAATGTCACATTGTATGCTGTTTTCTACCCTTAGCTGGCTGCATTATAGGAAATATTTAAAAGAAAATTTACATTGAATTGATTTTAGTACTGTATACTCCAATGGCGCAGACGGCAAACTGCTAGTTCGTTGAAATTGCATATTTGAACTCCCAACACTTTGCTACTAGCTCAATTTTGCCACTAACGTGAACAACTTTAAAGGGTTTCACAGAGTGTTGTTTTTAATGGGACAGAACCTGGTGCATTATGTTCCAGGAAGTGTCTTCACTAGGACCCGAAAGGGACAAGTGCTGGACTGGACATCAGGCGGCAACGTAAGGGAGCGATTCCTCAAGGTGAACTGTGGCGAAGCACGGCCCCGTGCAGGACTTGGTTAAGCATGTTGAATTAAATTAATCCTAAAAATGCTGCACAGCTGTTAAAGGATGCTTATTGGCATAATGTTCAGGTTGGACAATTTGCTGGTTCTATTCCATTGTCTATGTCCGACAATTTTTTACTTGTTAAATGCCATTACGAATTTGAGCCCTTTTTGGATGCAAAGTTATCTCCATTTGCTCGTGCCCTCTTTATTAGGTTTAGGATTGTGTCTCTCCCTCTGTGCTGCCTTACGTACAAATGGTCCAGTTCAACTAATAGATCTAAAGGTTGCCCGATGGGTTGCAAAAGTGAAGAAACTGTTTCACACGTTTTCTTCCACTGTCAAGCATATCACAAACAAAGAGCACTTTGGCTCATCCCGCTCTTCAAACAATTAGGAGTTAGATCCTGTCTCCATGCTGAGAGAATTTTAAAATGTGACCTGTCTGTCCATATAGCTCTACCAGTGGCAAGTTTTCTCGAGTCTATCTGGAGGTTGAGATTAGCAAGTTTCAGGGACAAAATGGTGTAGTTACTGTTTAGTTTTATCTATGTATATTTATTTGTCTTGGATGTATTATTGTAGCTTGCTTTTTCTTGTACAGGACATGGAACTTGATTTGGTTCCTTATGGATTACTCATGGACCTACGGAACTGTTCCCTTATTTTATGTTGTGAGAATTTGAAAGCGAAAATCACCCACCCAGACAGTTTTTTAATGGGGGGAAAAAGGGTAAAATTTCTTGCATTATTTGACATCTGAGATCAGCAATTTCAAGGAGCAAGAATGGGGAATTAATTTTTAGATTTATCTATTTATATTTATCAAATTGGATGTGTGATTGCTCCACAGTATACAGATATTGGTGTATTATATGTTTAACTAGTGCTGATTCATAGAATTATTCTCATTTTTGGGTATTGCTTTTTATTATATTAAGTGATGTTTATCTGACTGCTCATTCCTTGTTTGTTTTTAAAACTTGTCTTGTCCCTTTTAACTGTACTTTTATCTTATTTTTTTTAGTGTCTCCCTGTTTTTAGAAGTCCTCTCTTTCTTTGTTGTGTATTGTACTTTAATGGTTTGTTTTTACTCACCGAAATAAAGTAATTGAAATTGAAATTGAATTAAATTAAGATGAAGTCTGATCAAGTTTACCATATGTTGCTTTGCTTCTTTATATGTGATGTGCTGAAGGTGCACCAGTGTCATCTGGGTAGTAGATGACAGGATAATAAACTGGTTGAAAATCTAAGCATAATGAACAAGATGTCCCGCACCTGAAAGAAACTCCGGCCCATGCTATGCACTACCAGTACTATGGCACACGTTTTTGCACTGGAAGCGAAGAAAAAGTAACATGAATATGAAGTCCTTGGTATGAAACAGAGAGTGGAATACCAAATAGGTCACCTTACAGACAGAGTTAGGACTTGTGCTTTTACTGCCCTCCCTCCTATTTTCCCAGATCAGAGGATCACTTGAAGAGAGAGGGAGAATAGCAAGTGGGAGGATTTGATGGATATTTTAAAGTTCCCCATGCCAGCCAATGGAGATGGGTGTGTGTCAGTAGACATGCTAAAAACGAGGCAGCGCCTATGGCAATGTAGGAGGAAGGATCACAAGGCGATAAAACAAAAATGCTGTGATGCGAGCAACTGACAGCAGGCTGCTAAAAGTGGTTAGCGAGCTGAGATGCAGACTCCGTGACCATAGACCAGTCCAAACTGCGATTTTGTTGAGACCCAGCTGAGTCTAGAGATCCAAGTGAATTCATCCCTACTATCACATGAGAAAGTTCAAGATGGACAGTTAAGTGACTGTTTAAGCGCAGAATCCTAAATGAGATACTTCTCCTCATTTGAACAACACAGATGACAAAAGTCCCTCTTTGCCAGCCCTGAACATTTTAATTACTTCAAGAGACTACCCGGCCTTGGTGGTAGGGTTATTTTTCTCTTCCAAGTGAAGTAAGGGACCGATTGCTTGAAAAGGTAGGGTGGCCGAACCAGGGCTCCAGGAATGGGCCCTGAATGCTGTGAAGGATGCTTTTTCAATTGCAACCGTTGAAGTGTGCCCAGAGAAAATTGACTGGACTAAGATGCTGTACTGTATACAGAACAAAGGAGAGCCACCAGGAGATTATTTACACATTTTTTTTAGAAGTATTTGAAGGGTATCTGGGAATTGGAGCGACTGGAGATGGCTTAGGATGCTGTAGGTACTGCTTTTGTGCAGGAAGTGTCATTGAATATGTGAAACAAATTGATGGCAATCTCTACTGCAAGGTAATCTAAAAAGTTGGCTGAACAAGTGACTGTAGCAAATCACTGCATGGTGTCTCAGAAACGCAAGAAAGAATCTGCAGAGTCTAATTGATGTCTTTAAAATAACCACATGCAACTGAATGTGAAAGAAAGAGGCCGAGGAGATTCTTGCAAAGGGAACAAGTGGGGGAAGGGAGAAGCGGGAACTGGGAGGAAGACTAGTAGAGTAAGAGGAAAATCTCCTGGAGAAGGGTCATGTACTTGTTATGGACAGTTTGGGCACTGGAAAAGAGATTGTCCTAATGGTTCTTCAAATATACCCTATTCCTCTGAGTCACCTAAATTCACGCAGATCACATAGAATCTGTTCTTGAAATGCTAGGATAGCCCCAGTAGTGCAGAATGTATCATGAAAACTTTGATACCAATGGACCAGGAAAGTTCTCAAGTTAATTGTATGATAAATGGAAAACCCACCTACTTGTCTCATTGGTACTCGTGCAAGTCTATCTGTTCTATAAACCTTTAAATTTCCTTCACTACCTCCCTTGGGGTTGTCCACAAATGCGTTGTTATTCAGATCAACGAGTCCTACATCACATATTCGATCCTGTTTCATAACTCTCGATTATTCCATTACCAACAAGCATTTATTATTTAAAGTCATACTTTTCCTTATCTTTTGGGGTGAGATATTCTTTATAAATTAAACTGTACTGTTTAATAATTACAAGACAGAGTCATGGAAGAAGGAGATGTTTCCCCTTTTTTGGAAAACAGATGGGCAACCCCTTGTTGACACTTTTCGAATGTCTGGAGACTTGTCTGAATTACTTGCAAAAGTGCCTTCCACTTCATGGTCCACATGACGTAATGATGTGGAATTAAATTTATCAACGCTACAAAAATGTAGCTAAACCATATAAAAAAAGTTATCCCATATTCCATACTATCCTCTAAAGGATGAAGCAGGAATTCAACAAGTCATAGTGGACCTTAGCAAGCAAGGCTACTCTTGGTTTCTTTATGTAATACTCTTGTTATCCCTATCAAAAAGCTGGGTAAGACCAATGTGTACAGATTTATTCAGGATTTGAAAGCTATCAATAATGTGGTTATCCTTCCCTTCCCTGAGGTCCCCAAACCTGCTGCTATACTTTCTTGTATACTCACTATTGATGGTACAGTTCACCATGATGGATGTATAGTCTACATTCTATTCCATACCTGTCGATGAACAGACACAGTTTCTCTTCACTTTCTTTTTCGGCAGATCCCAAGTGACGTTGAGGAGGCTTCCTCGAGGATTTACAGAACCAATTTCAATCTTTTCCCCAAGTTTAAAGAAGCTTTAGACACTCTGGTCTTTCCTTGATTCTCCAGCTTGGTTGAAAATGTTAATCATCTTTCGTGTCTCTTTGTTACTTTAGGCCAATACAAAGGTGACTCTGTTAAACACCTGTGGGCCGTTTCTCGAAAAGTATCAGACTACGAAGTTTTACCCCTGCTGGATCTACATGCATAGCTCAGTGAAAAACAAGGATGAATCTGTTCTCTGTGCCTCTTTGTAGGGCAGCTACATGTGTTGTAGTGCACAATCATGGACACTCTGTGCTAGAATGCAGAGATCTCACCACCCTCCCCCTGTCATTCCTATGAAAAGATCTCCAAAGAGAGAACCCATCCTACTCCACCCCAGGTTCTTTTGAGAGAGACAGAATGGCACGGCCTCTGTAGGCGACAGTACATGTGACCCTGTGCTACATCCCATTAAAAAAGGGGTGGAGCTGTCTACAGCTTGTGTTACTAGAAAGGATCTCTACTATCAATATCAATCTTAGGATAAATATTAATACATTGCTTATGCCAAGAAAGCTTATGCTTGGCTGCCATCTAATTGGTCTAAAGAATGTTGCCCCACTTATGTGCCCTCCCTCATACAAAACCTGTCACATCTCCCAAAAGGTCCTGCAAAACCTGTGAAGACATGGCTGTTTCTAAGACTGATTGATTTTTCTTCATTCTATGGCCTGTGTATGGGACATAAAAGGCAATCTGTGAAACTAAAATCAATGCCAGACTTTTGGAAGAGGTCACAAATGCATCCACAATTGTCAGAAGTCAGTTACTAACCGGCTAAAATCTCAACAAACTATCACATTGAAAAACAGAATAGCCCTAGCAATTCTCCTCACTGCCAAGGAGGGAAATTGTTTCACAGTTGGGTCAAAATGTTGTCCACTTCACACATCACTCAGCATCTCTGTTCCAACTAATCTTGCATATCTAAATATATAGGATTCATTTTTCTTCGCATAACTTATTCTGGTACACATTCCACAATATGTGTGTTTCACAAACTATAACATTCACTCATACAGGCATGCCACACACACACAAAACCAGTGGTTATACTCCTCAGTACTCATACAGGCATGCCACACACACACAAACCCAGTGGTTATACTCCTTAGTACGGTATCTTCATTGCTTATATGTTGAGTGCAGGTTTCTTCCAATGATATTTGAATGATCAGCTCATCTCTTTTGCATCACGTGACACGTGGCACCCGCTGTGCGTGAGTATACGCAGTGACATCATGTCCTACCACGTGATGTCGCGTCAGTGCTCTCGTATTGGTGATATTTTCACATCATTTTGATAGAAAAAAGAAACAAATAAATTACGGAAATGGGGGGCAAAGGGGAGGGGTTGGTGTGAGGGATTTGGCTACAGGGTTTGGCCTTGTGGCCAACCCACCAGCATGTTGCAACCGCGCACAGTGTTTTCAGTGTGCGAAGTAGGGGTCCCCTTCAGCCCCAGGGAACCGGAGGCCAAATTTCAATAAAAAGGGGAGGGTGGTTGTGTGCCCACCCCCCCCTTCCCAAGCCATAAAAGGCCCCAGGATCCCACCCCCAGGGACTAATTCAAAGGAGAGGGGGCGAGCAGCTCCCCTCCTTGAGCTTTAATAGACCCCTGGTGACCTTATCTCCATAGGGCCACATATAAGAACAATGAGGAGGGAAGCTGCCGGCGGGAGCATACTTGCGTGTTTGCCCCTGTTTAAAAATGCTCCTACCAGGTGGGAGCAAACCGATAGTTCCCTGCCCGCCCAGCGTGGTCAGGGAAACTATTGTGTCTCGAGGGTGGTGTTCCGGGACACAGTCACTGACCTGGTTCTGGGGACGGGAGCCACAGTGGCCTTTGAAAGCTTTTTCTCATGTTAGAATCATGTTTTCATAGAAAATTCCTTCTTGTGTTGCTAATGAATTTGATGCCGTTTGACGAGTATCCACGAAACTCTCCAAAAAGGAGCTACTTTTTGACCAGTTTGAGCATGGAACGTTTTAGGGTGATCAGTCAAGCATGGGCAAAGAAAATTGTGGGGGGGGGACGGGGGGGTGTCCCAAAACACATTCTCCTCATTCATTTTTTCAAAGGAACTTTAGACACAGCTACAGCCCAAACTGCTAAACGGACTGACAGCAAATTTACAATTTGCCAGAAAACTAGATATTGGTTCAGAAAGATTGTGTAGGAAGCTGGCTCTTTATATGGTATACCAACATGAGGTATACCATGCAAAGAGCCCAGGGGTTCCCCTAACTGTGGACAAGGGCTTGCTCTAGCAATCCCAAGTTGCTATTTTAGGGGGTAGTGTGGTCAGGCAGCATCAGGGAGTGTTAGACATTTACTACAGACACATAGGGGGTCATTCGAACCCTGGCGGTAAAAACTGCCAGGGCGAATGACCGCGGTAGCACCGCCAACAGGCTGGCGGTGCACCGCTGGGCATTCTGACCGCGGCGGTCCAGCCGCGGCCAGAAACGGAAAGTCGGCGGTCTCCCGCCGACTTTCCGCTGCCCTTGAGAATCCTCCATGGCGGCGGAGCGCGCTCCGCCGCCATGGGGATTCTGACACCCCCTACTGCCATCCTGTTCCTGGCGGGTCTCCCGGCAGGAACAGGATGGCGGTAGGGGGTGCCGCGGGGCCCCTGGGTGCCCCTGCAGTGCCCATGCCAATGGCATGGGCACTGCAGGGGCCCCCGTAAGAGGGCCCCACTATGTATTTCAGTGTCTGCATAGCAGACACTGAAATACGCGACGGGTGCCACTGCACCCGTCGCACCTTCCCACTCCGCCGGCTCCATTCGGAGCCGGCGTCCTCGTGGGAAGGCTGTTTCCCACTGGGCTGGCGGGCGGCCTTTTGGCGGTCGCCCGCCAGCCCAGTGGGAAACCCAGAATGACCGCCGCGGTCTTTCGACCGCGGTACGGTCTTCTGGCGGTTCCCGCTTGGCGGGCGGCAACATTAGAATCAGGGCCATAGTCAACAAATGAGATGCATGACTCAATAAGAAGGTCCACACCAATTTACAAAAAATAACAAGTACCTTTATATATATTTAATCACCAGAATCAATGCAATCAGCTAAGTATCTTTTCAAGAGGAATACGTTAATATGTTAGAGGATTGGGTAACCCACGAATACATATAATCGCCTACCTGGAAAGACAAAATATAAATTTTGCACTATTACAGGAATGCTAATTAAAGGATTTGGTACGCACAACATTTGCAACCTGAAGGGCATCACATACGCAGTTTTCTACTTTCTCCTCTTATACACTGGGAACTATTATCCCCATTCGTAGGGGAGTTCCATACACACCAGTGGGCGCTATGAATAATGACCAGGGGAGCTACACATTGATATGGGGGCAGCATGCCTCAACAATGGTCACTATTGCTAACTGTTATAGCCCCAACACAGACGATCCAACATTCTTTGATAAACTCGGGACAGATTGCAGACACTGGTTTTACACATGTCATGTGGGGCAGCGATTTCAACATAACATTAAATGTGACACTAGATAGATCACACGCCCCAGCCACACATCATGGTACAGAAGCAAGGCATATTTGAGAAATAATGGAATCGCACAAACTAGTAAGCACTACAACCCTGAGACAAGGAAGATACCTTTTAGTCACCAGGATGCCGGTGAATATGCTCTCTCTCCCAAAACTCTGCATTTCATTCCACAATTGGCACACTGGTGCCCCATTATAAGTCCCTAATATATGGTACCTAGGTACTCAGGGCATTGGGGTTCCAGGGGATCCCTATGGGCTGCAGCATATATTTTGCTACCCATAGGGAGCCCAAGCGAAGGGTTCTGCAGGACTGCCATTGCAGACTGCGTGAAAAGGCGCTTGCACCCTTTCACTGCACCAGGTCACTTATAAGTCACCCCTGTGGCTGGCCTTCTAGCCCTGAATGTAGGGTCCAAAGTACCTTGTGAGGGCACCCCTACACTAGCAGAGGAGCCCCCACGAACTCCAGGCCTATTTTCCTGGACTTCGTGTGTGCAGGGATGCCATTTTACTCGTGTACTGGACATAGGTCAATACCTATGTCGAGCTACATAATGGTAACTCCGAACATAGGCGTGTTTGGTATCAAACATTTTGGAATCATACCCTAATGCTTTTGCAAGCATTGGTTGCATGATTCCATGCACTCTGGGGGCTCCTTAGAGGACCCCCAGTATTGCCATTACAGCCTTCTGAGGGTTTCCAGGCAGCCCAAGCTGCTGCCACCTCCCGGACAGGTTTCTGCCCTCCTGCTGCTTGAGAAGCTCAAGCCCAGGAAGGCAGAACAAAGGATTTCCTTTGGGAAAGGGGTATTATACCTTCTCCCTTTGGAAATAGGTGTTATAGGCTTGGGAGGGGTAGCCTCCACAAGTCACTGGCAATGCTTGGAAGGGCACATTTGGTGCCCTCCTTGCATAAACCAGTCTACATTGATTCAGGGACTCCCAATCCTTACCGTGGCATTCAACTGGACAAAGGAAAGGTTAGAGACCACTCCCCTGTTCATCGCCACCCCAGGGGTGGTGTTCAGAGGTCCCTGGGTTTTGCCATCTTGGATTCAAGGTTGGCAGGGACTCAGGGAGCATCTGGAGTAGCCACTGCCAGCAGGTGACTTCAGAGACCCCTCCTGATAGGTGGTCACCCAGCTAGGTGACCAATCTCCCTTTCAGGGCTATTTAGGGTCTCTCTCTTGGGTGGTTCTTCAGAATCAGATTGCAAGACTTCATTCGGATTTCTATGCAACATCCACTTTGACTTCTGACCAAAGAAACTGCATCTGTATGTTCCAGGACCTGACAAGCTGCAACAAAGAAGCAAGACGCCTCCTGCAACATTGTATCCACAGCTCCTTACAGCAACTGCAACATTTCCCCGGTAGTGCCTCCTCTGAGGACAGCCCGTCTTCAGCCTGCCTCAGAAGGAAGAAGGAATCTACCTTGGATAGAAGGAGTCACTCCCCTGCTTCTGCAGGCACCAACTGCAACAATGACCAGCTGCGTGGATCCCTGCTACTGCTGAGCTGCATGGATCCTGCATCACGGGTGGTGGACTGAAGTGGTCGAGACGGTCGTCTCTTCCAGCTGTCCAACTTGGGTGGAGGTAAGCCCTTGCCTGTCCACGCATAATAGTACCTCTGTGCACCGCGTCCTTTGCAGCTCCTAAGGTTTGTTGGCATCTTTTCCACGAGATCTTCAGGCATCTTGAAGCTCCAGCCCCCAGCACTCCATCCTGCGATGCACAGCTCCCTGAGTGGTTCTCCAGCGGCGTAGGAGCCTTTTTCGTAGTGCTGCGTGGGCCTCCTCCTCGACGTTTGTGACCCCGTCCTCTGGGACTCTTGTGGGTGCTGTCTGGGCTTCTGTGGGCTCTATGTGTTGCTGAGGGCCTCCTCTGACTCCCTCTACTGGGTAGAGTACACCTGGACTTTCCTGGTCCCTGGCAGCTCCACTTTCCGCTAACAGTGAGTTTTGCGTGGGCCAAGGCTTGTTGGCAGAATCTGAAGACGCAAATTTGACTGCAATCCTCCTTCCGGCATGGGACATCACCTCCATCCTCCAAGAACTCCACTTCATCTTCTTGGGTGCAGAGCTGAATCTACTTCTTCATCGTCGACTCACCTCTTGCACCTTCAGTCTGGTGGGTAGGGGCTCCTGCCCTTCCTGGACTCTGCTATGCTTCTTGGACTTGGTCCCCTTCTTCCATAGGTTCTCTTGTCCAGGAATCAATCGTTGGTGTCTTGCAGTCTCTTCTGGGTTTTGCATTATTCTTCTTTTCTTCTAAGTGGGTGTTCTGGGGAATTTACAGTGATTTACCCCTGCTTTCCTGGGCGCTGGGGTGGGTTGTAGTACTTACCTTTGGGCTTTCCCAGTACTCCCAGCTCCCCTCTACACACTCCACTTACCTACGTGGGGCACCGACTTTTGTATTCCATTTTTTTAGTAAATGGTTTGTGCTCCCCCTAGGGCTATAATTGTCTCTATTTTGATTTTTACTAATTGCACTGTTTTTTAACTGTTTTTATACCTATGTCTGCATTCGAGCGTATACAATTTGTGTATTAGTTACCTCCTAAAGGAGTAAAGCCTCTATGGTATTATTTATATTTGTGTCACCAAAATAAAGTACTTTTATTTTTGTAACGCTGAGTGTTTTCTTTTAAGTGTGTAAGTACTAAGTGTGACTACAGTAGTATTGCATGAGCTCTGCAGGTCTCGTGGTTAAGCCTTGGCAGCTCATCCCCAGGTACCTCTAGAGCACCTGGCTTCTAGACAGTGACTACACTACACTAATAAGGGATACCTGGATCTGGTAAAAGGTGTAAGTACTATAGGTACCCACCACCCACCAGGCTAGCCTCCTACAATGGCAAAAAAAGAAAGTTCTTTACTGTAGTAAATATGCTTGAGCTCAGGCCTACGGTGAGGGTGAATGCCCAGGACACATCTTGGCGAACGCGATACGCAAACCACACTTTACAAATGATATCATGGAGTTACGGGATGTGGCTGGTACACTGCTTAGAGACACGTCAGACATTCTATGAGCATTTGCCTCATTCTATGGCGCTCTAAATACGACTTGTAGCCCACAGACATCGATGCTTATCTTGAGGATGTGGCACTCTGATGGCTAAATGACTAACAAAGACAGTTCTTGGCAGAAGAATTTGAAGATGATGAAATCAGGGAGGCCATAATGCCAGAGGCCTTGATGGGCTGCCTGCAGAGTTCTATAAGACTGCTCCCGGTTCTGAAATCTCTCTATCAAGAGGCACATGAGCTGGTCCACCTCTCGCCGTCTATGCGAGAGGCCCGGATTATCACTCTACTTAAAAAAGGAAAGCAGCCAGAATATTGTGAATCGTATCGGCCCGTCACTCATTAATTGCTAGGCCACGATTCCCACAAAAATGCTAGCCAACCGGCTTTCCTAGCTTATGTCCTCTTTCTGGTTCAACCAGACCAATCAGGCTTTATACCCAGGCAGTCCACACCACATACCCTGCAGACCCTTCTTGTGCTATTGCAGGATATAGATCCAGATATTGCTGTGGTGTCAGCTTTTTTTAGATGCCACCAAGGCATTTGATTCATTGGAATGGCACTATCTGATGATAGTACTTTGTCATCTGGGATTTCCACTTTCCTTTTTTAATTGGATGGCTCTCCTCTATTCTTAACCCACGGCGAATGTCAGAATCAATGGCGCAGACTCAAGACCATTTAGATTATCCACTGGCGATAGAGCCACTAGCTCCGAATCACTGTCAGCACCACCGAGAGTTCGCCATCTGTTATCCATCTCACCACATATTAGTTTCATTATATGCAAACAATATAACGGTATAACTGAAAGAACCACAGACTTGTCTAAATGCGGTATTACGCAAATTTGTTTCCATTTGAAGGTCTGTCATATGGCCACATAAATTGGGGAAAGTCACAATTATTCCCCTCTAAAGCCTACTACAGCACAGGTCACTCCAGACTTCCCTCTAGAGTTGTTCGAGTCCGGGCTGTGTTATCTAGAAATATTAGTGCCCAATGACAAGAGGGAGGTTATACGTGTGAATTACAGAGTCGCTCTTTCCGAAACCACAGAAAGCATTACACAATAGATTTTGCTTTCTTTGTCCCTGGTGGGGCACTTGGCACTTATGAAGATGGTTATCCTACCCAGAATATTTCTCAACATCCCCTACTACCCAGGATGACAATTCTTTCATGCACTCACAACACAACTGATCCATTGGCATAGGCGGATAAACAACCTTTCCTGGCATAGACCACCCTAATAAGACCATTCTCTAAAGGGGTCTTTGATGTTCTTGGCATGGAGCTCTACTACTTATGAGCCCAGGCACACTACTCCATACACTGGTAGAGACCCACCCCATATTTACTGCACCTGGCAACTGAAAAAGGGTACATGGCCCCTATACCCCCTCTTCATATTTGGGTTCACGGATGCCCTCGTCCCTCCATGCGGATGCCACTGTTAGGTGTAAGTCATCGGCATGGGGCAGACTCACCAAAAAATTAGGCAAACTGCTGCTTTGTTCCCCACTGCTGCCACTCTCTTATAATTCGTCCTTATCTTTTATCATTCGTGCTGCTGGTGCTGTGGCTTTGGGGTTGCCTTGAACCCCCAACGGTGGGCTGCTATGCACAGGAGACTGACTGTGTAAGTGCTTTACTTACCTGCAAAAACTAACCAAACTTACCTCCCCAGGAACTGTTGATTTTTGCAGTGTCCACTTTTAAAATAGCTATTTGCCATTTTAACTAAAACTGTGTGTACTACTGTTTTAAATCAAAGTTCTATACTTACCTCTGTGAAGTACTTTGCGTTTTATGTACTTACCTCAAATCTTGAATCTTGTGGTTCTAAAATAAATTAAGGAAAAATATATTTCTATATAAAAACCTATTGGCCTGGAGTTAAGTCTGAGTGTGTGTTCCTTATTTATTGCCTGTGTGTGTACAACAAATGCTTAACACTACTCTCTGATAAGCCTACTGCTCAATCACACTACCACAACACAGTGCATTAGTATTATCTAATTTTGCCACTATCAACCTATAAGGGAAACCCTAGGACTCTGTGCACACCATCTCTCACTTTGAGATAGTATATACAGAGCCAAATTCCTACAAAATGTATCTATGCTTTGTGGTTAAAAGCCTGTGACTCAGAAGACAACATTAGAGATTATTGTTTGCTAGATAGCAAAAACCCAAGAAGAGCTATGCATTCTAACTTAATGATTAAAAGCGTATGCTGTGAAATAACCAATAATGTGAGCAAACAGTAAGGTTTGGTGGTACTGAAGATTCAATTCAAAATGCAGCGGTTTAAACTCAGACTATACAATAACTTTTTCTCACCTGTAATCCAGGAGACATGGGATGAGTATGTCCTGGAAAGCCAGTTTGGAGAAACAAAGTTGTGCAGCCCAAGTGCATAAAGTCCAATCTCAAATGCGCAAAGGTGAAGGTTACGATGAGGACCCTGGTGTCCGCCACTGGATGATGGATGGGTGAAAATGGAGGTGCTGCTATTGCCACCTGCCTTTATGAGGACAGTTTTGGCCAATTCAAAGTAGAAGTGGGCAGCTGCTTCAGAGGGTTGGTTTGGAACATGTGGTGCATGGCTTTCAGGACGTCTTCCCTTATACCTAAACAGAAATGAGATAAAAGGCATTGGCCCATTTGATGCAAACGCTCATATGCAACCACAGAATTCATAAAATATAACTAAGGAAATAAATACAAGCCCTACAGTTTCTTACAAGTAAACAAAACATCAGTTTAAATGTAAATGGAAGAAATGGAGTACACGCTAATGTGAAAAGATCCAGGGAAATATAGGAGACATGTGGGCTGAATGCATCTGTAATTTCTTCAGATTCAAGGATGTCCTCAGCCGTCATGGGTTTTGGCTAAATATAAATTTAAACAGCACATGGAGAAATGTTTCATAAAAATTTATTTAATCCTACTGTAAAGGCAACCAAAACGGTGCTGAATTTCAATGTATTTGGTAAGAATCTCTAATAAAGTTGATGTCTGATTAGACAATTTAATAGGACTTGGGTTAAAATGGCTGATCATACACATAACATAGGTGCTTCTGCAAAACAAAGTTATAGAAAACATTACAAAATATAACAAATACTAAACAAGAAGATGTGTTTTTGTAAAATGTATCATTGTGCCATTTAAGCATTCATGTTTTAACACAAACTTTTATTGTATAATTCAAATTCTGCGTTGAACAATTTTCCTGATCTTCTATATGGTGGACTTAGTTTTAACTGGTGATTGCTGTAAGCCATTCCTAACTAAGCTCCCATAATTTCCATTCCTACATTTATATCAGTTTGATTATTTTCCTATAGTAAAAACATTTTTATACCCATTAAGGATCCCTCCTACCTACAATTTGTGACCATAACTTCACACCTCACAGTAATGTGATACAACAATGTCAACGACACTGACCTTCCAATTTCAATATCAGTAATCACTTTCATACCATACAACACATTATCCTGAAGGACGACTCCAAAACAAATATCTAAATGTTCCCGGTGCCAATTTAGAGTTCCAACATGTCTAAATAAGAAGAGGCTAACAGTCACCGCAAGCATTGTTCAGTACAACTGAAACATTATTCTATGTTGTATCTTTGATAAAAGTCAGGTTTTGCATTATTGGTACCTTTATATTTTTTCCCACACAGGAACATCAACTGGCAATCTTAAGTATGTCTAACCTATTCATGGTAAGTTTGTCATTTTTAAGTAATTCATATATGGAAAGAAAAGAAATTACAAAGCGTAAATAGAACTAACCCCCCAACTCCCTCCCCCCATAAGCTGTTCTAACGTGTATATTATCTCAGTGCTACATGCTGTCCCCTCGTCGGGTCATCCGTTTTGTCGTCAGGAGCTCCCATTTGTGGGAGTTCACTCCCATGTAGAACTAATAACCATTGTTCTTGACATCAGAACTGATTTTGTTTCATTTTTTTTTAAGGAGTTGGAGGAGCAACCCCCACGCACTCATTCTCTGCATGCAGCTTCCTCCCTGTCCTCCCCTTCATCTTCTTTTCCATGCAGTTCTGTAATCATCATCGCACATGCCATTAAGTCATCAGTCAAATGTTCATCCTGCCTTACAGGTTTCACTTAGATTTCCTCTGCAAATGGCCATTAGTTCATATCCGAGAGCCACTCCATGTAATATGGGACCTTCTCATTCATCCATCTAAGAGCAATGTGTCGTTTCGCCAACAGCATACCCAGTAGCAAGGACATTTGGCTAAGTTTCTATTAGGTGGCGCCGGAATCAACCCTAATAATAACACTTGTGAAGTGTGCAGTATTTCCCAACCCGTCGCCCTACTCAGACTGTCCAGTACTGCTTTCCAGAAAGGCAATATCTTGAGGTACCGCCAAACACATGCATACAATCTGCAACCAGGGCATCACAACAGGCACACCAAGGTGACATATTTATTGTGTAAAGTTTTTGGAGTAAGGTAAACTTGGGTGTGTGTAATACTGTATCAACTTAAAGTGTACATTTGAGCTCAATGTGCGAGTGCCCTCATGTACTTTTTCCCAATTTCGATTAAAGAGTTCTTCTTCCAGGACATTTTCCTATTTCTCCTGTGCTTTAGGTATAATCCTTGGTAGGTCTTCTTGCAGTGCGTGATAAAGGTGGGAGATTAGTCTACGAGCCCGACAATGTAAGCATCGCAAGCAGCGCCTGTGAGGGTGGAGGTTCCTCAGGGAAATTAGGCAACATCTATTGCACCATCGCTGATATCTTTGTATATTTAAGATATTGCTCAGTGCAAAGCATGAAAGTCTCCAATGCCTCTTCCCATGGAAGAAAATGTCCATTTAGATATAAATCTCCGAAGTGTTCACAGCTCCCCTCCCTCCATTTCTCTTTGGACATGACCTCTGTTATCTTAGCAAAGGACTTTAAGGTCCACATCGGTACCTCTCTTGCATATGGCACACAACGGATCACTTTTGTGACCGCTCTCTCCCATACCAGACACACATGCCATACCAGGAAAGTAATCTCTGATGATATCCGTGACCCACACATAACCAGGTCTGGGAGCGGTATGCCCCTCTGTGTGCCCTTCAGAAGATCCTTTTCTCGGTTAGCTTCCTCACTCTGCCAGAGAACCGCATGTTGCAAGTGCGCGGCCATATAATAGAGTTACATGTTAGGGACCTCATTTCCTCCCCTTCCCATGTTTGTTTAAGCATTGTTAACCTCTGCGTTGTCTTCTGTTTGTCCATAGCAGATCTATTATTTGGCTGTCAATCCCTGCAAAGTATTTCCGAGGTATTTCATACATTGTACCCTGTAAGATGTATAGGTATCTAGGGAGCATTACTATTTTAACAATCACTGCTTTGCCCATTAAAGACAAAGGGAGTTCTTCCCAAAAACGAATGGATGCTTTAAATTTCTCTAGCACTTTACCAATATTGAGATCTAGAAGCATTTGCTTTGAGTGAGCTAACCTTACTCTCCAATAACATATTCCCTCAGTTCCTCATGGGAGCCCCACTGCTGGAGGCAAGCACAGTTGTACTTCTGTGGGGCCCCCAATAGAGAGCAGCTGAGATTTCCTTACATTAATAAAGAGTCCCGATATCTGGCCAAATTTACCTAATATATGCAGCAATACAGGAACCGCATCCTCTGGGTCACACGTGTAAATAAGGTCATCATCGGCGTAGAAGGACGCCACGTGCAGTTTCCCCAATTTTGATATCCCAGGGTTCCATCTCCCACCGTAGGAGTGTTGCAACAGGCTCCATGGCAAGGGCGAACAGCAGAGGCGACAGGGGGCAACTCTGTTGGGTCCCTCGATGTAATTGAAAGGGTTCCAACACTATACCACCCATCCGCACTCTTGCTTCTGGGTCTGTGTATAGCAATTTGACCCGCACCAGTGCTTAATTTGAGCCGGTGGGTTCCGGTGTGGGGCACCAGCACTTATTTTTGAGGGCCGGCTTTTAGCTTTCTGCATCACGCATTTACTGCGAGCAAAAGACACATGTGGGAAAGGTGGAGGAAGAGAAAAACAAAAAAGCTTCACAAAGGGAGAAAGTAGAAAGCTGCAAGGGTGAGCTGAAAAAATTAATGTGGCCAATACCATCTCTACTAGGACGAATTCCATATGATTACCACAAAGTCTACTGCCTCACAGATATGTTACAATGAGACTGAACAGGAAAACAACTCTACTAATAGTCACAAGACCACCACAATGTAACTTTGCCTCACTGTACAATTGTAACTCCTTTAATCCTGGTTTTTGTTATTTAACGTTTTAAAAATAAATACATGTTGAAAAACACAACAACATGAACCTCGTATGCAGAAGTACTGGTGGTAAGATGCAATTTATTGCTGTTATTGTAGAAGGCAAGAGGCTTTAGGAGCTATTTGAGGCTTTGCCTCTGATGATGATGAATAGCCCCTGTCCACAGTCAGTAAAGGTAATAAGAACGAGTTACTTACCTTCGGTAATGACTTTTCTGGTGGATACATTAGCTACCTGTGGATTCCTCACCTAATGAATACTCCCATTGCGCCAGCATTCGACGGAAATCTTCTTCCTAGCTTCTGCACGTCGACGAGGACGTCACAATTGCCCATGCGACACCGTCTGACGTTATTCAGGCAATAAGAGGTCCTCGCCGACGTCAGTACCAACATTTATTACGTGCCTGAGAATAATAGGCCATTGAGATAAATGAACAAATAGCAATATTTAATGAAATTCCAAATAAATACTTCATTCTAAGAACTTAATTCTTCTTTTTTTCTTTTCTTAAAAAACAAGTAAATGAATATGCGAACAATTATATATACATATGAACATATATACAGAATATGTACAAGTCCTCAAAACCAAGAGGAGCACACTCAAGAACTACTTGGTTAGACCAGACAGGCAACGGGAGGCGGGTGGGACCGTGAGGAATCCACAGGTAGCTAATGTATCCACCAGAAAAGTCATTACCGAAGGTAAGTAACTCGTTCTTCTGATGGATACAACTACCTGTGGATTCCTCACCTAATGAATAGAGTCCCAAAGCAGTACCGCACTCGGTGGTGGGTGCCTGAATGGTCAAACCAAGAAATCCTGCAGCACTGACCGTGGAAAATGGCCATCCTTTCTGACCTCAGAGTCCAAGCAGTAATGCTTCGCAAATGTGTGAAGGGATGACCAAGTTGCGGCCTTGCAGCTGTCAACCACAGGAACACCCCTAGCCAAGGCCGAAGAGGCCGACTTAGCTCTGGTGGAATGAGCTCTTATACCATCAGGGGGTTCTTTCTTTGCTAAAGAGTAACACATTTTAATGCAAAGTACAACCCACCTGGAGAGTGTTCTCTTTTGGACTGCCTTTCCTCTCCTCTTTCCCACGTACCCGATGAAGAGCTGATCCTCCAGCCTGAAATCCTTCGTTCTATCTATATAAAAGCTTAGCGCTCTCCTTGGATCTAAACTGTGAAGTCTCTCTTCTTCCTTTGAAGGATGAGGCGGAGGATAAAACGTGGAAAGAGTAATCGTCTGGGCCATATGAAAGGTTGAAACAACCTTCGGTAGGAAAGCAGCCTTGGTCCTCAACATCACCTTATCCCCATAAAAAGATGTATAAGGGGGTTTTACAGATAGAGCTTGCAACTGACTCACTCTCCTTGCAGAAGTAATTGCAACCAGAAAAAACGTCTTTAGGACCAATAATCTTATGGGGCAAGAATGCATAGGCTCAAAAGAGGACCCCATAAGAAAAGTTAGAACCAAGTTTAAATCCCACTGAGGCATAATGAAAGGAGTAGGAGGGAATTTATTAAGTACTATAGGGGATTTGAATAAAGAAGGCTGGTCTGGAAGACAAAGAAAGGCTGATAGGGCAGACAAGTATCCCTTAACCGTAGCCACTGCACAACCCCTCTGTGCCAGAGACAATGCGGAAGATAAAATATCTGATAAGTGAGCACGTAAGGGATCAATGTGCCTCTCTCCACACCAAACCACAAATTTAGACCACCTATTAGCGTAGATAGATTTAGTGGAGTGTGGCCTGGCCGCTAAGATAACATCCACTACATCAGGCGGGAGAGAGAAAGAACTCAAGTTGCCCCGTTCAATCTCCAGGCATGAAGGTGCAGGCTCTGGAGGTGGGGGTGTAAAACCTGCCCCTGCGACTGCGAGAGGAGGTCTGCCCTGAGAGGGAGACGGAGCGGAGGGCACAGTGAGAGTTGGAGAAGGTGAGTGTACCATACCCTCCTCGGCCAATCCGGAGCTATTAAGATAACTTGGGCCCGGTCTTGGCGAATTTTCCTCAATACACGAGGAATCAAGGGCATGGGGGGAAACGCGTAAAGCAACTGGTCGCACCAGGTCATCTGAAACGCGTCCCCCAATGCTTCTTGTCCCGGATACTGGAGGCTGCAGAATAACGGGCAGTGCGAGTTCTCCCGAGTGGCAAACAGATCTATCCGAGGAAACCCCCACATCTGGAAGATTAGACGGACTTGATCCGGATGGAGACACCACTCGTGATTGGCCGAGAAATGGCGACTGAGACTGTCCGCACGTACGTTCAAGACTGCGGCCAGATGATTTGCTACCAAGCAAATCTGATGGTCCTTTGCCCAGGACCATAGCCGAAGAGCTTCTCTGCAGAGAAGGTACGACCCTACTCCTCCCTGTTTGTTTATATACCACATTGCGGTAGTATTGTCCGTCAGGACCTGAACTGACTGACCGCGAAGGGATGGGAGGAAGGCCTTGAGAGCCAGACGTACAGCCCGTAACTCTAACAGATTTATATGAAACATCTGTTCTACTGGAGACCAAAGACCCTTGATCTCCAGGTCCCCCAGATGAGCTCCCCACCCTAGAGTGGAAGAATCCGTTATTACTGTGGCCACAGGCGGAACTTGCCGTCCGCAATCCACCATTTCAAATCCGTGGCAGCATCTCTGGAGATTCTCACCGAACCTTGGAGATCTCCTTTGTGTTGAGACTACTGCTTTCGGAGGCACCACTGAAGAGCCCTCATGTGCCAGCGAGCGTGAGTGACCAACAGTATGCAAGAAGCAAACAGGCCGAGCAGGCATAGGACCTTGAGGACCGGAATAACCGCTCCACTTCGAAACATTGGAACCAACGCCTGAATGTCCTGAATCCGCTGAAGCGGAGGAAAGGCTCGATTCAATGTTGTATCCAGTACTGCCCCTATGAACAGGAGGCGCTGAGAGGGCTCTAGGTGAGATTTGGACACGTTCACTGAAAAACCCAGGTCGAACAACAACTGAGTAGTCGACTGAAGGTGATGCAACACGAGCTCCGGAGACTTGGCTTTGATCGACCAGTCGTCCAAATAAGGAAATACTGCTATCCCCTTCCTTCTGAACTCCGCTGCAACCACCGACATCACCTTCGTGAAGACTAGAGGTGCTGAAGGAAGACCAAACGGGAGGACCGCAAACTGATAGTGCTGCAACCCCACCACAAATCGGAGATACTTCCTCTGCTTGAGTATCGGGATATGAAAGTAAGCATCCTGCAAGTCGACAGACACCATCCAATTTCCATTGTTCAGCGCCAAAAGCACCTGAGCTAGGGTCAGCATCTTGAACTTTTCCTGTTTGAGAAACCAATTCAAGATCCTCAGGTCCAGGATTGGCCTCAACCGACCATCCTTCTTGGGAATCAGGAAGTATCTCGAGTAACAACCCTGACCCCTTTCCTTCTCTGGAACCAACTCCACCGCGCCCTTTGAAAGGAGGCCTTGAACCTCCTGTTGCTAGAACAGGAGGTGTTCTTCTGAACAATAGGAAGGACGGTGCGAGATGGGGGGCGGAAACTCCCGAAAGGGTAGGGTATAGCCTTTTCTCACAATGCTGGTAACCCAGGAGTCTAAAGTTATGACCTCCCACTTGTGGAGAAAATTCAGTAACCTCCCCCCTACAGGAGTGGAGTGAGAAGGAATTGGCGGAAGCCTAAGGCTGCTTCCCATGCTGCACCCCTCCAGAGAATGAGGAAGAAGCAGAGTGCTGCTGAGTGGCTCCTCTGGTACGGACCCTACCCCTCCCTCTGAAAGATCTATAGGAGAGAGCGGAGGTGGGTTGCTGGAATTTTCCTCGAAAGGAAGAGGAGGAACCACGACCAAATCCTCAAAACCTCCTAAAAAATCTGGAGGAAGCAGAAGAAGTGGCTTGCAAGCCCAACGACTTGGCAGTGGCCCTACTCTCCTTGAACCTTTCTAAGGCCGAATCCGCCTTGGCGCCGAAAGGCTTGTCACCATCAAAAGGAAGGTCCAAAAGGGTCGATTGCACATCAGAGGAAAAACCAGAGCTACGAAGCCAGGCCTGCCTCCTCGTAGCCACAGCAGTGCCCATTGCTCTAGCAGACCAGGCTCAATAATTCTTGAGGAACCTCTGTGTGCGTCGATTTAATCTCGTCCATCAGGGCATAAATGTATCTCCCTAAGATGCAAGTAGCATTGGTGGACTTCAAAGCCATGCTACATGACAAGGAAAGCCTTCTTCGATGACATGTCCATCTTTTTAGAGTCTCTATCCGAGGGCACAGCTGGAAAGGACCCAGGAGCAGATCGAGCTGAGCACGAAGCCTGAACCACCAGGCTTTCAGGTGTTGGATGCCTGGAAAGAAAGTCTGGATCAGCCGGTGCAACCCGATACCTCCGAGCCACAGATCTATTCACGGCCGAAGAAGACACCGGCTTCTTCCAGACTTCCATAATGGGGTCCAGTAGTGCCTCATTGAAAGGCAAAAGTGGCTCTGCAGATGTAGAGGCAGGATGCAACACTTCCGTCAAGATATTAGGCTTGGTCTCAGTCACTGGCAAAGGGAGATCCAGAAAGTCAGCCGCCTTTCTAATGACTGAATGAAAAGAGGCTGCCTCCTCTGTGTACTCCCCAGGTGATGACAAGTCCCATTCAGGAGAGGTGTCCAGGCCACTAGCAGTGTCCAAGCCATGGAGACCCTCACGAGAGTCCTCAATCTCCCCTTCCTCCAAAGCTTGTCTCCGGTATTCCTGTTCTTCAAGGAGGCGAAGAGCAAGCCTCCTCGAATGCAGTCTTTCCTCTATCCTCGGCGTCGACATGGCGTCAGCGGACATCAGCCTGGCGCCGATCTTCGGATCCGTCAGACGCCGGGTCTAAAGGCACCATGGTTTTCTTCGGCGCCGAACGTGGAGCAGGACGGAGCGAAGACTGTTCCGGAGTCGGAGGAGGTCGAGTCGGCGTCGCTGGCTGAGACGCCGAAGCCGCAGGAGCCGAAGCCGCAGGGGCCGAAGCCACAGGAGCCGATACTGGTGCCGATCCCACGTTTCCCAGGAGAAGAAAGGGCACAAAGGGTGCCGGTCGAAGTGGAGCCGGAGCACCCATGTTAAAGGCCAAAGGGCCTGAAGGACCAGCCGGTCCACCACCTGGAGCCATCTGTTGGAAGATGGAGAACATCGCATTCAAGAATGCGGTACTATCAGCTCCAGGGGCCGGGAAAGCCGGGTACTGAGGTGCCTGGTTCGAAGGCGACATCGACGCCGGTCTCGACGTCTGCATAGACGGAGAAAACACCTGAGGCTGTGGAACCTCGAACACTGAAGGAGGATTAACCGATGACATGGGCGAAGTCAGTGAAGCCGGAGAAGGTAACGATGTCGTTGGCTGGGGAGAGACAGTGGGACTAACTTCCCAAGTCTTACGACGTCGAGTCGAAGGTGACCTCGATCGAGACCTCTCCCTGCTCGACCGGCGCCGAGATTCTCGACGGCGCAGGGAGTCCCGATGACGCCGATGTGACTTCGGTGACGACGACTTTCGGTGACGGCTTTTCTCCTTCTTCTTTGATTTTGCAAGAAAAAGTTTGGCCTCACGTTCTTTCAGGGCCTTCGGATTCATATGTTGACAAGAATCGCACTTGTCAACATCGTGGTCGGAACTCAGACACCACAAACAGTCAGAATGTGGGTCTCTTACCGACATTTTGCCTCCACACTCTCGGCAGGGCTTGAATCCTGACTTTCTTTGCGACACTGTAATGTCTCAAAGTAAAAATAGCCAAAAACACACTTTAACTGTCGAACAGCAACAGTAGTTCCCTCGAAGATAACCGTTTCGAATGGCATGGAAAAAAGGGAACTGACGTCGGCACGTCAGCGAGGACCTCTTATTGCCTGAATGACGTCAGACGGCGTCGCGTGGGCAATTGTGACGTCCTCGACGACGTGCAGAAATTAGGAAGAAGATTTCCGTCGAATGCTGGCGCAATGGGAGTATTCATTAGGTGAGGAATCCACAGGTAGTTGTATCCATCAGAAATAGCATATTACACTCTACATATCTGGTACATACATATGTACTGCACATATATAAAATTATAACAATTTAAATTAACATGCAGAGGGTAAAAATGTAGAGGCTGTCTGACATCCCTCCTTCAAAGTAAATGGCACAGTTTGAAGATAAGTGTGCCTGGACAAACGTGAAGTCACACAACTGTGTCAGCCTCTTCAGTACTGAAGGCCTTGCTCTGTACAAGCATTTCAGGGTAATAGTGCCAGCACACTGTATTAAAGAAGACATACTTAACCAACTAGTAAAGAAGCACTGCCTAAGCCTATAGGTCTGGAATTTGCTGCCAGCCTTTTGGCTTTGGTAATGCTTGTTTTGTTTTGTCATGGCTTTATTGCTGGAGAAGTTGTGGGGCCCTTTCCAATATATAAACAAAATGCCCAAAAGCAAAAAAAATGTTGGTCTTAAAAAAGCATAAATTGCCTTAGTAGGCCCCAGTACTGAAGGAAGTACAATTCATGTGGATGTGCTCCTTGTAATAAGCAGGATACCATCACTCGTGGTGAAATCAACCACTGGCTGAACTGGGTTTACCATTGCCTATGCTCTTGCGAGCAGACACACACGTGAATGACACAACAGACCAATGGATGAAAAGTGCTGGCTGAAACCCCCATAAGTATGTATATTACATATATTATTTTAATGAAATCAAAACATCTTGCATAGCATCAAACCTGAAAACGTCATTCTCGCCAATACACTCCAAACGCATGAAAATTCAGCCTACTATGTGGGTTGTCCAAAAGTTGTACATTTCGGAGTAAAATCAGGTGCCTGGCTGGGTGACTAGGAGAGAAATACTGCTAAAAACACCTGCAACTTTACCAAAGAGCCACAGGTGCTACTATTCTCAAACATGGGACGTGTGAAACAAAAGTAAACAACTCTGCACAAGCTCAAACTTTCCATGCCATTTTTGTACCCATAAAATGGTGCACATCTAATGTGAATGTGTAAATCAGTAAAATATCTAAATTAGGAAAGTTTTCAATAGGGATCAAGAGATGTGGTTTATCTGTCACTTTATAACATTCTCGAAGAACACCCATGGATTATGCAATAACTGCAAAACAAAGTGCAAAATGTCAGCTTACCTTGATCAAACCCCTCTTCAAGGGAAAAAACGTATTTTAATAATTAAATAAAAATTTCACGATTGACACATCAATAGATTACAATTTACAGTCCATGAGGTATATACATCATAAGCAAACCCAAAATCTAAAACGTAGAAACCTTCTGATTTATAATTTAATGAATGCCTCAATATTACCAGATACTAAATTCAGTATCTATACAAATTAAACTTCCATTCTCAACGTTCCTACAGCAAGTTAACAAGTCAAAATGAAGCAACATAATATCCTTTGATTTTAACATCACATCATATAGGAATCCACACATATCAAATGAACATACTTATTTGCCACATGATGTATTTTGTTTTGTACAGTCTAAATAACATTTAGCTATTTAACAAATGTAGCAGGCAACATTTTAATATTTGAATCACAGTGGCTGGGAAGACAAAGTCTCATATTCCTTTCTGAACAAGGCCTGTGTTCAAGCTGTATGAGAAAATAGGACACGGAAGTTGTTTCAGACACTTGTGTTTGTTTACCTGGGAAGCTGCAACTCCAGCAGGAAAGTATCAGACAAAAGGTAATGCATTAGCAAAACTTTGTTTGTAATGCTGATTAGGAGGAATCCAGTGCGGTAATCACAGCCTAGAGGGAAAGCATTGATGCCGCCTTCAGGGCATTAGCTCCAGAAAGAGAATGGTAATGCCTCCCTGGTTAGTGATAATTGTTGTGTGTGAGCTTGCAACACCTCTGTGCGCCATAAGGTAGTTTCTGAGCAGGCGCATGAGTGTCAACATTAGAGGGACCTTAGCTTTTGAGAAAATTTTATATTTTTTAGCTATTAACAAATTGTGAGTGTGAATTTACTCCAAAAGTGTAACTTACATGTCTCCACCAAACTGAAGGGCCTGAGGTGCTAGTCACAATCTTCAGTTTGAAGTACTTCTAAAGTACTACTAAAAAATACACAGCTTAACTTTAGAAGTGCAGTTTGTGAATAGCATTTAGTAGCATATTAATACTGCTATTGTAGTATTACTAAATGTATTATAACATAGTTTGTGAATAGTCCCCTGGCCCTACATGTAAACCCTAAGGGCTAAATGTGGCCTAGATTCCTACTGTAGATCAGGGGTAGTCAAACAAGTCTAGCCTTAAATGATCACAGGCTTTGGTCAAAAGAAGAATTATTCCGATAATAGTGCTTTGTTTTAAGCAGAAAAAAGTTTATTGCATTTAAAAAAAAGGTAACAATCTAAATGCAATCTTTACATAAGTCTAAACATTTTTAAACATTACCAACTGAATAGAACAGTTATGAAACATTCTAAGGGGGGGGGGCGAAGATTTAATTTTTTTCCACGGGCGGGTGATGCATTAGCAAGTTTGAAAACCGCTGCTGTACATGGAGCAATATTATGCTCTATGAATCAAAGAGGTGTTTGTACAGCTCACATCCTGAACACAAGCATTTAAAAGTAAACTTATATGTAATAACCTCAAAGGAGACTCTGAAATAAAATGTTTGCCTAGGATAACACCATTTGGACAAGTAGGAAAGCCAGTATATATTCCAGGTTATCTGGTGTCACATCTTGAAACTGAAACACCAGATGTATATCTCTGTCTCTCTCGTTTTATGGCAAAGGCTACTGTTTTGTCGTTTATTCTTGGTTCACAATGAAAAACCGACATAAACCTAGCAGAACCGAATCAGGCCCTCCTGACCCAACTACCAGGCCAAGAATGCATTTATTGGGGGCAGGGGTATCAAACCCCAAGCAACTCCCCTAAAGCTACGCCCCTGTCTCCCTCAGATCCAGTGTGCTCCTCTGCAGAGCCCCTGGCAGCGTGTGCTAGCCGAGACAGGTTGTTACTGCTGCTTCTCCGTATGGAGGAAATCCAGATGATACGATTTATTGTTATTACCGAAGCAAGTTCCTGTTGACACTCGAGATTGAAGGAGGTCTGAAGATTACTGAAGCGAATGGTCTACACTACCTCCTCCTCTTCGCGTATTGGCAGCATGTGCACATCGGAAAGAAGTCCCTCCATTGCAGCATCATGAGGACTTGGAAAGTAATCCCTCTCGTCCTCCTGTTGCGATTATCAGTATGAGAGGAAGGGCAACAGAAAAAATATGCGCTTACAATACTGCCAACTGTGATGTAGGGAGAGGCACTTATGCAGTAATTGGACGAGCTGAATACCTTCTACCCGGAAAGCTGAAAGATACACTTTTGCGTGCATAGTAACAGGCGCTTCTGTTCTACTAAACCACACTAGTTTTTTCTCCGCTGTTGTGTGAACACGAGTTCAAAATCTAAAAATACATTTGAAAAAAAACAAGAAATCTCTGCGGCACGGATCTCATATGCCTGGGTTTATTTTGTTCTGGCAACATCGCAATAGATGTCTTGATGTTTAATTTGCACCATGTAGCACCTTGTACACACTTTTTCGCCGTCACACGTTTCACACTGTAGATGCAAGACCAAAAACATGCTACCTCATGGCAGTTGAAGTCAAGATGAAGAAATGTTCCCACATCGAAGCAAAGTGCAAGTCTGTAGTTCGGAGATAGGGCCATACATAGACTGAGTGCAGCAATAGTGCCATTAGGCTACAGATATGGAGGGCATCTGTGCTCGTCTCCCAGATAGTGCGAGACGCGGGGTAACACACAGATGGATGCCTCTCTTGCATCATGACATATATACGGGTGCTCAACTTGCGGGGAGAGGGATCGGCAATCAGGTGTACTAAAGCATGAAGCCTGGGAGATGGGAAGGTGTCGTGCAAGGCCCTACAAGCAGCGCGCATCTAGTGTTACAGCAGTATCTCAAGTGCAGGAAGCTGGACAGGAGAGGGAAGGAAGCGCTCGGCTGGGTATAAGTCACCATATGTATGAAATCCCAGCCTGTGGGCACGCCAAAAGGCTCCCTCGTCTGCTTGCATGGGGAGCAAAGGATTCTTGGACAGTGGCACGCTGGACGCATATAGGCAGGGGATATGGGTAGCGTCCGCAAGACATCCCAGGCCCAACTAACACAAGCAAGCGTGTCAATCTCAGCACAAGGAGGCTTTACACAGCTGATACAGTGCCACACTCATGGAGCAAAGGGCTGCCTGATCAGTTTCTACTGCAGTATGCGGTTCAAATAAGGTGGGGTGCAGCCAAAAATGAATGAATGGGGCCTGCACGACGTAAGCCTTTATATTACGTCAGGGGCATTTAGACCACGTGCTGGAATGGCAATGCGAGTGTTTCCCATGCCATCCAGGATGTTTACCAGCCCAAGTCAGGGCCATTAAGTTTGAGCAAGGTCATCTACAAAAAAGTATACAGTGAGCAGGAGTGGAATGATGATGAGTAGATAAAGAAACTTAGGGAGTAGAACCATTTGAATATTAGTATTTCTGCCTGCCATAGATAAGGGCAACTTAGTCCAGACGGGAATGTGCTCCTCTAGCCATGTCATGACTCACCCGTAGTTTGCCTGCCACTGCTCTTCAACATTCCTGCTAAGCCAGATGCCCAGGTAAAAGACAGCTTCTGTTGCCCACAGAAGTGGAGGTGAGGGGAAAATGGTGGACTTCGACTAGCTGATGAAGATTCCAGAGAGGGTGCCAAAGTAAATCACCTCTTGGACGAAAGGAGAAAGGTTGGACCAGAGGTCTCGGACACACAGGGTGATGTTGTCCGCATACATGGATACTAATATCCCACTGGCAGTGAAGTAAAGGCCTCTGCCAGCATGATGCTGGCACAGTCAAGAGGCCAGGGCTCCACTGCTATCGTAAATAAAAAAATGGGAGATAAAGGGCACCCTTGCCTAGTGCCAGGGAACGAGGCGGAGACAACCCTATTGACATGCAGCCATAGGAGAGGTATACAACAGCCTGATCAAGCGCAGAAAAAGTGCACTGAAACCTAGGCCAGGAAGGAACCAAAAGAGGTACGACTATTCTAATGAATCACCTTGGTGGTGTCAAGAGGTAATGCAAGAGACTGAAGCTGTGGGTCTAAGGAGTGCATGAGTGCAAACATGGTGTGGAGGTTGTGTGTGGTCTACCGCCCAGAACGAATCCAGATTGGTCGGGCCGAACGATATTAAGCAAGAGAGGCAGAAAGTGAATGGCTATTAGTTGTGCAAATATTTGTCAACATTTATCATCGACAGAGGTCGATAAGAGTCACATTTAGTTGCTGGCTTGCCTGGTTTCAAAATAGTTGCAGCTTCACTCAAGGAGAGAAGTAGCTGGCTCAGGGACAGAGTCTCATCGTAGACTGCTAACAGATGAGGAGTGAATCTTGTGGCATACTCCTGTTAGAAGCACCTGGAGAGCCCACCCCGGCCTAGTGCTGAATTTTTCAGGCATGCTCCGACTGACCTGCCCTACAGGGAGTGCAGAATTATTAGGCAAATGAGTATTTTGACCACATCATCCTCTTTATGCATGTTGTCTTACTCCAAGCTGTATAGGCTCGAAAGCCTACTACCAATTAAGCATATTAGGTGATGTGCATCTCTGTAATGAGAAGGGGTGTGGTCTAATGACATCAACACCCTATATCAGGTGTGCATAATTATTAGGCAACTTCCTTTCCTTTGGCAAAATGGGTCAAAAGAAGGACTTGACAGGCTCAGAAAAGTCAAAAATAGTGAGATATCTTGCAGAGGGATGCAGCACTCTTAAAATTGCAAAGCTTCTGAAGCGTGATCATCGAACAATCAAGCGTTTCATTCAAAATAGTCAACAGGGTCGCAAGAAGCGTGTGGAAAAACCAAGGCGCAAAATAACTGCCCATGAACTGAGAAAAGTCAAGCGTGCAGCTGCCACGATGCCACTTGCCACCAGTTTGGCCATATTTCAGAGCTGCAACATCACTGGAGTGCCCAAAAGCACAAGGTGTGCAATACTCAGAGACATGGCCAAGGTAAGAAAGGCTGAAAGACGACCACCACTGAACAAGACACACAAGCTGAAACGTCAAGACTGGGCCAAGAAATATCTCAAGACTGATTTTCTAAGGTTTTATGGACTGATGAAATGAGAGTGAGTCTTGATGGGCCAGATGGATGGGCCCGTGGCTGGATTGGTAAAGGGCAGAGAGCTCCAGTCCGACTCAGACGCCAGCAAGGTGGAGGTGGAGTACTGGTTTGGGCTGGTATCATCAAAGATGAGCTTGTGGGGCCTTTTCGGGTTGAGGATGGAGTCAAGCTCAACTCCCAGTCCTACTGCCAGTTCCTGGTAGACACCTTCTTCAAGCAGTGGTACAGGAAGAACTCTGCATCCTTCAAGAAAAACATGATTTGCATGCAGGACAATGCTCCATCACACGCGTCCAAGTACTCCACAGCGTGGCTGGCAAGAAAGGGTATAAAAGAAGGAAATCTAATGACATGGCCTCCTTGTTCACCTGATCTGAACCCCATTGAGAACCTGTGGTCCATCATCAAATGTGAGATTTACAAGGAGGGAAAACAGTACACCTCTCTGAACAGTGTCTGGGAGGCTGTGGTTGCTGCTGCACGCAATGTTGATGGTGAACAGATCAAAACACTGACAGAATCCATGGATGGCAGGCTTTTGAGTGTCCTTGCAAAGAAAGATGGCTATATTGGTCACTGATTTGTTTTTGTTTTGTTTTTGAATGTCAGAAATGTATATTTGTGAATGTTGAGATGTTATATTGGTTTCACTGGTAATAATAAATAATTGAAATGGGTATATATTTGTTTTTTGTTAAGTTGCCTAATAATTATGCACAGTAATAGTCACCTGCACACACAGATATCCCCCTAACATAGCTAAAACTAAAAACAAACTAAAAACTACTTCCAAAAATATTCAGCTTTGATATTAATGAGTTTTTTGGGTTCATTGAGAACATGGTTGTTGTTCAATAATAAAATTAATCCTCAAAAATACAACTTGCCTAATAATTCTGCACTCCCTGTATTTCCTCTCTTGTAAAGCCACTGGAGTTGGAGCATGTCCAGATATGCGTCTAAAATTGCTGTGTAAGGGGCAATAGAGGCTGTGTACAAGTCAGAGAAGTAGGATGTCAAAACACGCACAATCTCATCCGACTGGCTATGAAGCATGTGCTGATCATCTAAGAGTTCTGGGATGTTATAGGAAAGTAGCCTCTTTCTAGCATGGTTACTCCACTTTGGCGTGTTTGTGAGTGTGTGTCAATGTGTTTTTACTGTGTCACTGAGATCCTGTTAGCCAGGACCCCAGTGCTCATAGATAAAAACCTATATGCCAGTGTGTTTTGCCTGTCTCACTGGGATCCTGTTAGCCAGGACCCAAGTGCTCATAGTTTGTGGCCTAATGTGTATGCCTGTGTAGTGCCTAACTGTGTCAATGAGGCTCTGCTAACCAGAACCTCAGTGCTTATGCTCTCTTTGCTTTTAAATTTGTCACTGTTGGCCAGTGACTTCATTTACCAATTTCTATAGGCACACTGGACCCCCCTTATAAGTCCCAAGTATATGTACCTAGGTACCCAAGGCATTGCGGTTCCAGGAGATCCATGGGTGCGGCAGCATTTCTTTTGCCACCCATAGAGAGCTCAGACAAACCCCTGCACAGGCCTGCCATTGCAGCCTGCGTGAAATAGTGCACACGTTATTTCACAGCCATTTTCACTGCTTATAAGTCACCTAAATGTCTAACCTTCACTTGCTGAAAGTTAGGTGCAAAGTTGCTAAGTGTGAGGGCACCTTTGTACTAGCAAAGGTGCCCCCCACATAATTCAGGGCCATTTCCCCGGACTTTGTGAGTGTGGGGACACCAATCGTGTGTACTCCATCTAGGTCAATACCTATTTGTAGCTTCACAATGGTAACTCCAAATATGGCCATGTAACGTATCTAAGATCATGGAATTGTCCCCCCCATTCCAAATCTGGCATTGAGGAGCCAATTCCAAGCATCCTGGGGGCTCCACCATGGACCCCCAGTACTGCCAAACCAGCTCTCTGAGGCTTGAACTGCAGCTACAGCTGCTGACACCTCACCGACAGGGTTCTGCCCTCCTGGGGACTGGGCAGCCCAGTCCCAGGAAGGCAGAACAAGGCATTTCCTCTGCGAGCAGGGTGTTACACCCTCTCCCTTTGGAAATAGGTGTTACAAGCTGGGGAGAGGGTAGCCTCCCCTCGCCTCTGGAAATGCTTTGAAGGGGTCAGAGGGTGCCCTCCTTGCATAAACCAGTATACACTGGTTCAGGAATCCTTTGTCCCCTGCTCGGGTACGAAACTGGACAAAGCAAATAGGAGTGACCACTCCCCTGTCCATCACCACCCCAGGGGTGGTGCCTAGAGCTCCTCCAGTGTGTCCAAGACATCAGTCATCTTGCTTTGCAAGGTGTGGGGGCACTCTGGAGGGCTCCGAGTGGCCAGTGCCAGCAGGTGACGCCAGAGACCCCTCCTGATAGGTCCATACCTGATAAGGTAGCCAATCCCCCTCTCAGGGCTATTTAGGGTCTCTCCTGTGGGTTCTCTTCAGATTCTGCTTGCAAGTTTCCTTCAGGAATCCTCTGCAACAACTTCAGACTCTTCTGACCTCGGATGAACCGCAGCCTGCTCCAAGAAACGCTGTAACTGCAAGAAAGTGTCTACAAGAAACACTTTTCTTCAGCAGCCTCAGCTCCAAGTCAGCAACTTCAACAGTTTCCACGGTGTGCACGCTCTAGGGAATCCCTGTCTTCATCCTGCACCAGAAGGACCGAAGAAATCTCCCGTGGAGTGACGGAGTCACTCCCCTGCTCCAAACAGGCACCTTCCAAGATGACGAACGGTACCCTGGGACTCCTCTCACAGCAACATGTGTGCTCCTAAGGACACAGAGGGAGGACATCATCGACATAGACTGTCCTGAGGTCCTGCTGACGCAATTTGGAGGAGGTAAGACCTTGCCTTCCCTGAGAGCGACGGTACCCCTGTGTACTGCGTCTTCTTCACCTTCTGAGGTCTCTGTGCACTCTTTGCAAAATTCCTTCGTGCACAGCCTGGTCCAGGTCCTCAGCACTCCATCCTGCAACGTTCAACTCGCTGAGTTGTTCTCCGGGGGTGTGGGACCTTCTTTTGTTGTGCTGCATCAATCGCGTTTTGCACCTCCTTTGAACCCGGATCCGGCGACTCCTGGGGGTGCTGGCTGGCATCCTGAGGTCTCTCTAAAGTGCTGATAGCCCCCTCTTCCTCCTCACACACAGTTGAGGCCCCCAGGTCTCTCCTGGGTCCATCCAGCGCCATTTTGACACAAAACGCACTTTTGTCATACCCAAGACTTATTGGTGACTTTGTCCAACACGAAATCTCGTCTGCAACGATCTTTACGCCGTGGGACATCTTTTGCATCATTCAGGAACCCGCTGGCATCTTCCTAGGGTGCATTCCTGCAGTCTTCGACTAACCGGGGACTCTTCTTTTGCACCCTCTTCTGGGATGGCAGGGGCTCCTGTCCTTCCTGGAACTCCTTTCGACTTCTGGACTTGGACTTCTTCCTTTGCAGGTTTTCAGGTCCAATAATCTAGCAGCTGTTCTTTGCAGACTTGGTTGGCTGCTGCAAAATCCCCAAAACGAGGTGTAGTGTGTCCTAAGGAAACTTGAAGTACTTTACTGCTGCTTTTCTGGGCTCTGGGGTGGGGTAATTTACTTACCTTTACTGTATTCTTACTCTCACAGCAATTCTGCGCACACACCACAATTGTCTAGGGGGGAATTCGTGATTCGCATTCCACTTTCTTAGTATATGGTTTGTGTTGCCCTAGACCTTTTATCTCCCATTGCATTCTATAGGATTTCCTACTGTTTGCATTGTTCTATGACTATTTACTTGTCTAATTTTGGTGTCTAGTGCATATATTTTGCATATAATACTTACTTTTAGAAGGAGTATTGTCCCTAAGATATTTTTGGTACTGTGTCACTCAAATAAATACCTTTAGTTTGCTAACACTTAGTATTGTCTTTACTTGTGTATAAGTACTGTGTAACTATAAGTGGTATTGCATGGGCTTTGCAAGTCTCCTTGTTCAGCCTAAACTGCTCTGCTATAGCTACCTATATCAGCCTAAGCTACTATAACACTACTACTTCACTAATAAGGGATAACTGAACCTGGTATAAGGTTTAAGTACCCAAGGTACCCATTACAAACCAGGCCAGCCTCCTACATGGAGGGACAGTCAACAAATCCCGGATTGCAGGCAAAGAAATCTACAATGGCCTCGCGGAGTTCATACTGAAACACCGCATTTTGGAGTGCATTCAGCGCTAACTTCCATGTGAAGGACTGTGAGGAGGCTTAGAGGACATGGATTTCCAGCAGCACTGGAGCATGATCAGAAAGGGTTCTGGGGAGGTGGGCTACATCAGTACTCTAAGCAAAAGCGTCCCACTTGAGAAGCCAATCATCTATACGACATCATGTGTACCGCGTGGAGGTGATACAGGTGGCTTCAGTAGTATGGGCATGCTGCAGGCATCAACCATTATGAAACCTGTTATTGCTAATGATCGTGCACAGTTGTCCTGCAGCACCTGGATCAGGTCGCCGTGTGCCATTAGAGCAGTCTACAGAGTGATCTCACAGTTGTCCTGCAGCACCTGGATCAGGTCGCTGTGTGCCATTAGAGCAGTCTACAGAGTGATCTAACACGATACTGAAATTGCCACCCCAAATAATCGTGCCAGGCCCCAATGTGGATATTAAGCATCAGACCTCTGCAAACAATTCTGGGCTATCCGTGCTGAGACCATGTATCAAGGTTAGTACCACCAGAAAGTTATGCATAACACCCTGTATGATGATGAACCTGCCTTCTGGGTCACGGAGAGTGTGTCGTGTGTCAGTATAGTCCCATGCGTAGGAGACTGGCCATGCCACAAGCATAATTAGAGTACAGGGAAATTTGAGTCTCAGCCACCCAGCCAGCCCGAGCATGAGAGGCAGTAACGGGGTCAAATGCAGCTCCTGGAGGAAGCAAATGTGTATGTGGTGCCTATTAAGAGAAGCATGTACCAGTTTTGCTTTGCGCTCATCACTGAGACCCTGGATATTCCAGGTCAAGCATTTAGTAGATGTCATAGGGGCTGAGAAAAGTGTGGGAGATCCACATTTGCAAAGCAGGGGATAGTTAACGCTGGCATAAGACTGTCAAACAGAGAATTGCTCCACTGCAGCAGATAATGCATGCAGAGGAACAAAGGTAAACCACAACAACAGCTGAACACCCCCCCACCACACTTCAACATCCTGAACTGGTTGAAAGAAGTCATCCCATCCCCCACCTAACTCCATTACCAAAAAACAATGCAGCACACTGGGAAACATCCTGCAGGGACAGCAAAGGACCAGGCGAGCACACCAGGCAGAGGTAGTCTGGGTGGCCGAAGAGAATGAATAAAAGCCCCCCACTGGGGGTCTGTGCAGGTGCCCTAATGGGGGAACAAGTGGCAGACATGCCTTAACAGTGGAGATGGCGCACACAACTATGATACAGTGGAGGTAACATTGCTGCAAATGTAGAGGAGATGTCAGATGAGTCATGAGGACACGCGCAGGAGAAGAACAGCATGCTTTAAGGGGAAGATAGCGGATCTCTAGTTGTCGTTGGTATCTGAAAAGTCAGAAGAAGGAACAGTCTTAGTGACGGCTAGGCACCAGGCAAACTTCATGACAGCCTTGATATCTGCAAGGTAGTGGATTTTTGGAGTAAGACTTTCACAGGGAGAAACTCCCAGAGGGCAGCTTGAAACACAACTGTGAAGTCAGGATATATGGGGATGGTGTTGCCTAGATACTGGATCGCCTGGCTTTCCCTAGCGGACTGTCGGACTTCGTTGTTAGAGGTGCGAGTTTCCAAGTGATTGAGGCGTTCATCATGCTTGTCCACTCTTCCTTTAATCAATCAACTCTGTTGGTCATTAAATCTAGAGTCGATGGATCTGAGGCAGTTTTTGACATTCTCAAACATCTCCCTGATGTCTTGGTCTAACATACTTGCACCAGGAGGGAGTTTACTAGTGGTGCAGGAGCCCTGGTCCAGATGAGTCATGTATGTTTGCTGTTTGCCCTTAAATGGCGACTTAGACTGTTTAGTGTCTTGCTTACATCCACAGCGCACAGTCGTTTTAGAGTCCCTCCTCAACCCACGCTGATGTGCGGATCTGTGGCCGCCTCAGGGAGAGGGGCCCAGGCCCAATCACGCCCTCACCTGCACAGCAGCCGTACAATGCTACGATGCATCCCCCCCACCAGTCCAAGCCTGGGCGTAACTGTCCCAGGACTGCCCCCTGCAGGACTCCCGGGGGCACCGCAACAGAGAGCTCAGCTGCAACACCTCGCCAGACGCAGCCCCAATCCGCCCTGGGGGACACGGCAAGCAGCGCAGCAGACAGTGCCGACCGGAGAGCTGGGATCGGGCCCAAAGTGGCCTACAACGAGTGGCCACAGATCTCTCCTCAGGGGGCGCTGATCAAGAAAATTGGGAGCACAGATGCCTCATGCTGCCCTCTACTGCAGATGCCAGCTTGTTCTGGATGACAGAGCATCCTGGCACCATGAATATTTGTCATATTATTTCTTCCACCGACACAGCCTCGCTAGGGGACAGCCATCTTGCGGCCGGGCTCTCTTGCACCCCAGCCCAAAGCGTAGTTGATGGGGAAGCAAATATGGTAATTACAACTCAAATACAATTTCTGCAGCAAACAATTGCCCCAAAACTCTCTTTAGAATTGTAAAGAATTTGTTGGACCAGAATTCTACAGTTTCCACTACCTCTCTTTCACAAATCCTATGTGATGACATAGCTCACTTCTTTTCAAAGAAAATGGAAGATATCCAAGCCTCCTTCTCTGACACAACTACTGAGTGTTCAGATGAATACTTTCCATCAGTGTCAGGTTGCTTTAGTGTTTTTACTCCATTAGAGGCGCCGTTATTCATCTCCCTGTTGAATGCTACTAAGTCTGGTTTTCCATTGGACCTGTGCCCCCTTCTATATTGAGTAAGCTGGCCTTGTTTACTATGTAACGACTTACTCAGCTTATGAATGTTTCCTTGGCGGAAAGTAGGGTGCCGTTAGCATGGAAGAGGACCTTAGTTACTCCCTTACCCACAAAACCCAATCTTGACCCTTTGGTATGGTCAAATTACAGGCCACTTTCTCTTCTGCCTACCTTAGTAAAGGTGCTGGAAGAGCATGTCAATCAGCAACTTGATTTTTGTGTGGAACAGAATGGGATTTTGCATCCATCACAATCAGGATTCAGGGTTGGTCACAGTATTTGTGTCTCTTTGGTGTCACGGAATACCTTAGATGGAAATCAGATCAGGCAGTTCGGCGGCACTGTGCCGGTTAGATATCAGTGCCACAATCGACACAGTGAATCATTCTATTCTGCTCAGTCGCATAGAAGGAATGGAAGTGCAGGGTATAGCCATGGCATAGTTATGAACTTCCCTGTATAATCGTATCTTTCAGGTGCATTCACTTCAACACATGTCTAAATCGCATCTGCTAGTTTCCAGGGTAGCTCAGGGCTTTACCCTGTGTCCACTCCTGTTCAATTTGTATGTTAGGCCTCTTGCTGACATCGTGGAGTCCCATAGGCTCACACTTTTTTCTTATGCTGACAACACCAAAAATGTTTTGTCTTTATCTACCAAGGATAACCAAAATGCGCAAGACCATAGCCTTATTTGGCCCATGTTTCAGCTAGGATGAATAGCAATTTGCTGAAACTTAATAGGAACAAAACAGAAGTCCTGTTATTAGGTAACCAACCCCACTTTTGGGACCCCCATCATTGGCCCTCTGTTTGGGTCCAATCCTCACTCCAATGCATGTGGTTAAAGCCTGGGTGTTTGGATAGATGATAAAGTATTCATGAGTCACCAGATAAATAAAGTTGCAACCACATGATTCAGTTTTCTTAAGTGGCTGAAAAAGTACTTGGCATGCCTACTGAATTTGGCCCAACAGACAGTAGTTCAGGCCTTAGTGATATCTAGATTGGACTAAGGCAATGTCTTGGACCTGGGTGTGATGAAATTCCTGCTCAAGAGGCTTCAACCTGTTCAAAATGTGGCAGCCCTTATGCTTCTTCATCCACCTAGGTTTACTTCGACAGCCAGTTTGCTTAATACTTTGCACTGGGTGCCTAATGAGCAGCTGGTCCAATTTAAAACCTTATGCTACATGCATAAGTACCTTGCTAATTATTACTGGGCCACTGCATTTAAGATCTTTCGTTGTCTGCCTCTTTTCCAAATCGAGCTCTGAGTTCATGCCACTTAGATTTGGCCCTGAGTCCGAGGATCGGGAGGACCAGTCAGGGATGTCGAACTTTTGCGTATCTTGGCCCTAAATTATGGAATGACCTGCTGCAGGCATGTAATTCGATTGCAGTATTTCTGAAGAAACTGAAGACTTGGTTGTTTCCATCTACATAATATAATGTTTTCAGAAGAATTTGATGATCAAGCTGCTTCTATCTGCATAATGTTATATGATAGATTGAGTACTTTTGTTTGGTGAGGAGGCCAGTGCTGGGAAACCTGTCAGGGTAGCCATGCACTTTACAAATCACAAACATTAAATGAGTGAATGAATGAATGAATGGGAAAGGAGCTCGATTTTTCTATTTGGGAGAGGGGTTTGCAAGGACCAAAGATCGGTCGGTACACACACAGTACAAGAAGTCTTGAGGCCCACAGCCCAAACCATAATGTTGGCGCTTTCCACTCAGAACCCCTCCATTTGAGGGAAGGTTGTCAAACGATCCTTGAGCCTGTGACACTCCCAGGGCCCTAGCCTAGGGCAAAAACCTTGCCACAGCCGTGATACAGAGGGACCTTCCCAACCACCCAGACTCCTTTGAGATGCTCAAAGAAGCGTTCACCTTGAAATCGAGCTATGCATTTCTCACACTCTCCATCTAGGAGGCTGAGAGACCCGGTGTTCAAGGTGAAAGGTCCCATCTAAAAATGTGCCCCCCTGTGGGTGTGCCCCCAGCATAGGATGACAACAGTTATGATGGGGAAATTTCTTTGGGAGGTTTGAATGAGGAAACCTGTGGGAGTAGGCCATAGTTACCCTCTGGCAGAGGGAAAAGGCTAAAGCTAGACAATGATTTGTCAGGGGACCAAGAAGGGGCCAGTCCCCTCTCATATGTTGGCACCTGAGAATATTTATCATCCCAGGTCCTTGGAGTGGGAACCTGCTGAGAAAGTTGTGCAGTATGTAGTCAATGGGTTCAGGCAGCCCATTGACAAAGAGGTTAAGGGAAGAGTGCCCTCAACCCTACTTGGATGGCATAGGGGCCCCTACCACTGAGATTGACACCAGAATAGCCACTTTTCTCAGAAAGTTTAGAAGGAATTCCAAAGAAAAAGGATAGATCGCTCATACATTGTATGTCAGAACAAATTCCTAGACATCGCTGGTCTCCTAACAAAGATATTGGACATGGCTGAGGAGAGAAGGTATCAGGAAACGTAACACCCAGTGATTCTATCTGGTTCAGTTCGGAGGGCTATTATTTACATTGGTAAGGGTAACTGTGCACTATCAATGGAGTGGAGAAGGTCTTTTTTTTCTAAGGTAGACCCCCGAGGTGCCCTTGAATTGGGGGACTTGGGCTCTTCTGATGTAGGACCAATGGCAAAGGGCAAATTTGGGAAACCTTTACTGAAAGAGCTTGTAAAGTATGCTAAAGATAGCTCAAGCATCCTTAAAGAAAGTCTATTCACCTAGGGTTTTTCTGTGGGCCGGTAGAGGCAAGTTGTGGTCTACAGGCCATAACTTTATGCAGGCTCAAGATAGGACAAAGCTACAAGAAATTTAGACAATAGCAGGATAACTCACAAATTGACTGTTTCTTCCCCTCAGGAGGAGTGAACAGGGTAGAGGATTCTGCAGGCCACCAAAACAATGGAATAATATTCAGGTAAGGCCTATCCTTATATCCCATGGTAATAATAGGGGGGAGTTTGGCAGAAATCTCCCACAATGGGGACATCTTCATAGACGTGCATAGGTGCAGAGAGTTCAATAGCATTCAGAGGCAATAGGTAAGACCTTGCACTATCATCATTTCAGAATCAGCCCTAATAAGGAAGGAGATAGCTGACCTGGAGAAGAAAAGTGCTGCAATCAGAACACCCTTTCACCCCAGGGATTCTCAGCAAAATGTTTCTGCTGGGAAAAAGGACAAAAAATGATGTACTTTGGTCAACCTCAGGGAATTCAAGATGGAGAGAGTTCACCACCTGGAAAACATACTGAGAATTCTGCACTTACATTGAGACCCCCAAGTCTATGAATTTGTGGCCCTCCCTTTCTGACTATTGTTGGCTATATGCTACTTCACAAAATTCATGAGACCACGAGTTCCTGAGGGCCAGAGGAGTATGACCGAATGTCTACTTGGACAATATTCTTTGTAATCATGGATGAGAGTCCACTCACACAACAAACACAATTGTGCATAGCCATCAATATCCTACAAGCACTGGGTTTTGTCAAAATGGGCATAGATCAGAACTGTTCTCTCATCAGAGAATGTTCCTAGGCTTTGTGGTGGATTCCTCGGAAGTGACATTGAAGCTTCCCCAGAAGAATTTAACATTGACTCATCAGGAGTTGAGGAAGACCCTGATACAGGAAAGGATCTCACCAAGACATTTATTTAGGGTAGTGGGCCTGGTTGCCTCTTCAAAACAAGCCATTTTCCCAGAGTAGTTACACTACTGAGTCCCACAGAGAACAAAGGCCTCCCAGGTACTTAGAGTTGGTGATCATGTCCTTCTAGGCCAGGCCAGAACCCCTGGGTTGGTTGGACTACATGGATGCTTGTAATAGAAGAGCAATTTTCAGCTCAACATCACACCTGGTGATGAAGTCAGACACCATAAGCTTGCACTGGGGCTCCCATTGTGTTAAGTGAGCTGCAGGAGGTCAGTGGTCTGAACAGGAGCTAAGACTTCACATTAACTGCCCATAAAGTCTGGCAGCTTCTTCTTAGTCACATGTATGACCCATGACAGGGTCTTGTGCCATTTCCTGTTTAAGATGAATAATATATTGGCTGTGAGGTATACAAGCCACCTAGGCTGACCTGATTCCCGGCTGAATTGGCTAAAGACTTGTGGTATTACTGCCTGGAGAACCAGATTGTGCTGACAGCGGAAAATCTCTTGGACTTTCAGAACCAAGTACAGAACGCAGTCCAGACATGAGAAACATTCCACTGCATGGAGGATGGAGCCCGTTTTGTTCGGGTGCACATGAGCTGATGGTGAAAATGCGAGTTGGACCTATTTGCACTCAAATTGACCACGCAGCACTTCAGCTGGAGGCCGGTCTTGGAGGTGGAGGCTGTGGATGTGTATCTTCAAAACTGGGGTCCAGGGACCTGCTATGTGTTCCTACCCTATGCTTAGATTACAAGAGTAACAGCTCAAATCAGGAGACAAAGTCATGGTGATTGCTATCACCTTCCCCCACCCCGCCACTGTACAAATCTCAAGTTTGTTTTCCATTTCTTCTGTAAGTTTGCATGGGTTACCCAATTCTTCTTCTCTAATATACAGAACTTCTAACAGATCACCTACGGCAACATCATCAACTAGTCCTAGAATGTTCCCTCCAGTTGGTGTCCTGAAAGATCATAGGTGAAGAGGGTATATCCCAAGCCTTTCAGAACAACCTACCTCACTCATTCACTAGGTGAAGAGTATGGTTAAGAGATATGGATCACACTGGAGAAGGTGGGTACAGCGGGGCAAAGACAGGAACTTTAATACTGAGGTGGTCCAGGTTGTGCATGTCTTTAATTTTCTTTTCAACTAATAAGTTCTGATTTGGTTTATAGGACTAGCAATGCATACATATCCGCTGTTTCAACAGGGTATGAAACAATGTTCCAGTTGAGGAACATCTGTTGGTTTGTATGCTTCTAAAGGGGCTTCACCCCCAAATTAAGTATTCATAGACTTGAAATGCAACTCTTTCTCCGTAACAGCTATCTAAGATGTTAGTTATGCTGGTATGCCTCATATCATCTCAACGAGCACCAGATGTTCACTCTACTCAAGGTAGGGTGTTCAACCCAGAAGAAGTTATTTATACAGTCACTAGAAGAACAAAGTATGTCAATTCACTGACCTCCTACCCTACATTCCCAGGTCACTCTAAACTATGTGGTACATATACTTGAGGCTTTTGACTGAAGAGTCTCAACTGTGGGAATGAAAACGATTTTGATTATTCTCAAGAAGCATTTTAAGCAATATTTGGAGCACACTGCTTGCTGGGCCACCGCCTCTAAGGTGTTAACCCTAAAGTAAGGACTGAAACACAGCATTAAAGTGAAAGACCAGTCGCTAGAGTCAACTTTTAGAAAATTCTACTTCAAGCGTGTTAAGAGCATGGCGGCACTGGTTTGCAGTCAGCTTTGAATGTGCAAAACCCTCACCACCAGTATGACTTAGAATATGAAATTACCAAGCTATCATGAAGTAAAGTTTCAATTCTATTAAGGAATTGGAGGTAAAGGTTATTCAACCCACTTGAAGCTACCACTGTGACCCCACCCACTGAAAGTAAGGAAGATTGAGGTTAATTACATTTCCACAGATCATAAATGTGTTAAAAGTGATTGTATGGTGTTAGTAATGACAGTGTGAAAGAGAGTATGTGAGTGATCATGGCTGATGATAAGGAACTGGTTTTGAACTCCCACTGGTTATGACTTACTATTCTGTGCTTGAGGAAAAATTACGTTTTTTTTGTTTGTGATTTTTCAGCTTGTTTATGGCTGCTGAGTAGAATGAAGGAGGAAATGGATATTTAATGTTCACCTTTGAATCATTTTACCTTTAAGATAACTAGGAAATTTTACAATCACTTGGATAAAGTCCTTACTAGACGTGGTCTAAAAGATGAGTCATTTCACTCATGTCTATGTCTACGTTGGCTTAACAAAACCTACTGCCATATCATGCACTTACAAAACTAGCTGAATTATTATCGTCTTATCACCAGTACATATTTCTCATAACACAATTTCATTTCAACATGAGTAATTATGGAGTTTGAGGAAAAATGTAAATTTTTTGGAAATGCTGTACCCCTTCGACAGCAAAATCATGTTTTAGTGTGATCTTTCTATGCACATATAGGTTCTTCTTTTCAAACTGGTTTCCAAGTAGATTGTAAATGGCAGTCTTATTTTCAAATGCACGGCAGAGGTAGCTTGATACACGACAACGTTGTGCCCAACAAATATACAAATACATAAAATCTGTGACGTTTACCTTCCAACCTCCACTGTCTTGGCTCGAGCACCTCCGCTGGCTCTCCTGCTGCCACTAGATGAGGAGGAACCAAGCGAGTCACTCGATGAGCTGCTAATGCTGTCGCTGTCCTGACCTCGGGCCCAGGAAGTTGCTGCCCATCCTCCACGCAGAGGACGGCGACTCAGAGTGGGAGAGCTGTCCGAGGTAGTCTCTGGGGCACTGCTATCAATACTAGCCATGCCTAGAGTCCCATAAAGACAAAATGAGAGTGAAATGAAATGGCTCAACTCTTCCCTGCGTTACTCTCGAGTGACATATCTTCCAAACTACTCGTATTTTGCACAGACCACAGCTTGAAATGTAAAAGTGCTAATCATTATTTTATGCACATTTTAAAATGATCTAATAACTTGTGGATGTAGTTCCTAATTCTGAGGTACCTCTAACATCATTCGAAAGATTAGAACTGATTACTGCCTACTGAAACAGCATACATTAAATCCATCAAAAACATCATCTACCCTAATTAATAATTTACTTTCTGACAGTTGTGAGTTGGTGTTAGAAGTGACAGTTACATTTAGATGTGGCAGTGATGTGTGAAGTACGGCTCTTACTGGTCCTTCCTGTTTAGTCTCTATTTTTGTGATATGTTTATCTGTGTCAGACATCTGGAGAGTGGCTTGATTTACTGTCATCTCTACATTGCTAAGCAATGGCCTTCGATCATCTATCACATTTGCCACACAGTGGATTATGTCATCTACATCTCTGTTTTTAATACCAAGGGGCAAACTGGCCAACCTTCTATCCTCATTAAAAAATCTATATTAGGAATAATAAATATCCTTAGATTCAAATTCAGTCAGTAGACATTTCAAACTGCTTCTGTGGTGGTAAAACATACTTTCCAGCATAATAATGGTTTGGCATGCAGTTGCTCAATTTTGCTAAAGATTTTGAGAAGGGACGAGGGACAGATTGCAACCAATAACAAGTGACAAACCCTGGCCTACAAATAAATAATGCATACTAGGACTAGACCAAAAAAAAGAAAGGAAACGTGAGCCAGAAATTCCTTCTATGTATTAAAATAAGGCGTGAATCCTGTTTAAATGCATGTAGCAATACACTGGCTATAGCTTCGGCGGCCGGAGAGACAGGTTTGGCTGAGGGACAAGATAGAGTGGGCAATGGTGAGGAAGGACAGATTAATCTCCCAAGAAGATGTGAAAAACTCATGGAAAATGTGCAGGGATGGTGCAGAGGCTGTTGGATCCCCTGGATGGTTGACACCATGAAGCTGAGTGTTAGGCATGGAAGGACATAGGGGAAATGAAGAGCAAACATATTAGCACTGACTGCGCATGGATCACGCGTGCTGAGGCTTGTGAATAACGAAATAGGTTTGTAAACAAACTGACTGTTGTGGTAGAGGGTGCAATATGGTGGAGACCAGGTGGAGCTAGGATATGACTGAAGATAGATGACCTGATAATGTAATGCTTTTGCTGTAGGCCGAATGGACAAATTAATTATCATCTGTAATATTTCTGGTGAATATGATATCCACCTGCCTACTCCTCACCTTTTGAAACTTCTCAGAATGACAGGCAGGATCCAGAAGAACAAGTTACTTACCTTCAGGAACGCTGTTTCTGGTAGAGACTCTATCTAACCACAGATTCATCACCTTTAGATTATTCCCCAGGTGTTAGACTGAATCCAGAAATGTTCTCAGCAGTACATCTGTGTGCCAGTAGGTCAGCTGCTATAGAAGTTGTCCACCCTTCCATATGCAAAAAGCAAACTGGCTTTGATCAATGTGCAGATTCCTAGACATAAGATTTTATTAATGGATAAAGGGGAGAATCAGTGAGAAATCTGAAGTTCAATAGAGTCTCTACCAGAAATTTAAGTAACGTATTCTTCTAATAGAAACCTCTAGCCAAAGATTTCCCATCTTTTGAGTAGATAACATAGCAGTACGTATTAGGAGACTCAAAACAAATAGTCTTGTAGGCCCAAGAGAGCAAAATGCCCCTCTCGGCAAACCTGGCTGTCCAAACAGTAAATGTTTGTGAACGTATTGAGTGACACCCATGTAGCCACCAAGCAGATGTTTAGGAACACAGCGATAGCAGCCTTGGTAGAAGTAGCCTGGAGTCATTCCAGAGGCTGTTTTGTGGCCAGTGCATAGCAGAACTTGATGCAGAGTACGATCTGTGGGAGACAGTTGTTTGCCGCCCGGGCTTTACTTGTTTTACTCTAGCAAACCCCACAAGGAACTGATCATCCTCCCAGTGTTCTTTGGTACAATCAATGTAACCGCTCAGAGAACCTTAGGGGTCCAAGCGACGGAATCTCTTCGGCCTTAGATGGCTGAGAAGGACCAAAGAACGCTGGCAGGATGATGGTTTGGCCAACATGGAATGGTGCACAACTTTAAGCAAGAATGATGCTTGTTTCAGCAGAACCATTTTTCTGGGAAAAAGGTGGCATACTGTGGATGAACACAGAGAACCTGCAGCTTAGTCACTTGCTGTATCTTTTTTATGGTGACGAGGAATACTGTCTTGAGAGTAAAAGCCAAAGAGGGCAGCTGTGGAGCGGCTGATCGAATAACAGATCCTCAATTCATATCGTTCTGGATACCATACTTTCTGAGTAGAATCTGGGGCCACCAGGATGACTTGGGCCCGGTCAGACCTGATCTTCTTCAGAACTAAGTTGTATATGTGGGAAGGCATACTGAAGTCGTGAGGTATACTCTTCAAGGATCCCATCTGCCAGCAAGAGACACCTTGGAAACTCCAACGTGCAGAATTGCTGACACTGAATTTCTCAGCGGTGGCCAACAGATCAAGCCAAGGTTCTCCCCATTTGTAGAAGAGACCTTATGGCAACTCTGTGTGTAACTGGCAGCGTGACCAGCCAGGCATCAAAAGCTGAGTTTATTCTTCCTGGCACTCAAAGATCCTGCTAGGTGGTTCCCCAGCAGGAAGAGCTTTTGGTGGTCTAGACATTTCCAGAGGCATAGTGTCTACTAGCATAGGCCCCAGAACATCCCTGAGCTGTGACTGCTGCAGTACCATGTCAGTGGTGCTGTCCATAAGCACTTGTACCAGCCTCCCTCTGACGGATGAAAGGAATTCTTTCGACACCAAGTGGATAGCCTGCAGCTCCAGGAGCTTCACAGAGATCTGAGCCTCTGATGGAGACCACAGGCCTCTGATCTCCACCTCTCCCAGTTGGCCACCCCAACCCAGAAAGAATGCACGTGTCACCATTAACAACTCTGGATGGGGTACGGAGAAGGGTGTGCCACTGACCCAATCTCAGTCCAGTAACAACCGCTGTAGATCTGTCATAGTCTCCCCCGGAATCTGGATGTAGTCAGAGATGTCCCCTTGGTGTTGGGCCCACTGAGACTTCAGATCCCTCTGCAGAGCTCAAATATGCCAGATGGCATACTTAGCAAGCAGGATGCAGGAGGCCATCAGTCCCAATGGCCTCAGAGTTCACATTACTTAAACCTAGTAGAAAAGCTAAAAGGTCGGGATCACAGCATGAATGTCTTGTATGCTCCTTTCCAAGAGAAAGTCATGAAACCAAACCATGTCCAAAATGTCTCAGATGAAGGGGAGCGCCAGATGTAACACTGGTACATTGATAGTGAACCCGAGAGATGACAGGAGGTTTGCCATAGTATGGTGGTGCTTGACGACTGCCTGAGGTGAGCCCACCTTCAACAGCCAGTCGCAGATCTATGAGAAGACTAGTGCCCAACCTCCAACGATGTGCTGCTACCACTGCCATCACTTTTATGAACACCCACAGGGCGCTGGTAGGACCAAAATTGAGCACAGCAAACTAAAAATGCTGCTGTCACAACATGTACCGCATGTAGAGCCAATGGGCCTGCTGGACAGGTATATTTAAATAGGCGTCCTGCAGATTCAACTTGTTCCTCTAGTCTCCAGGGTCGAGGGCAGACAAGACCTCGGCCAGTGTAAAAATCTTGAATTTTTCCTTCCGTAGAAAGCGTATGAGTGCATAGGTCCAAAATAGGACAAAGGCCTTCCATCATTCTTTGACACTGGAAAATAGAGAGCAAAACAGCCACAACCTACTTTGGCGCAGGCACTCTCTCGATAGCCCCTTTGGCCAAAATGGCTTGCACTTCCTGTACTAAGAAGGATACACAGCCCTCCGTAAGTTGCTCTGGTAGAAAGTGTGGCAGAGTACCAATGAAAAGTGATGTGTACCCCTTCTGGACTATCTCCCCCCGGACACACATGTCCAATGTAATGTTCTTCCAATTCGGTAACAATCTTAGGAAAGTACCATCTTTCTTGGCATGTTACCCCCAATTTCGGTCTGTTTGTCAGTGTGTTTTTACTGTCTCACTGGGATCCTGCTAGTCAGGACCCCAATGCTCATAGTTTGTGGCCTATATGTCAGTATGTTTTACTGTGTTGTCAGTATGCTTGACTGTGTCACCGGAGTCCTGCTAAACAGAACTCCAGTGCTTATGCTCTCTCTGTTTCCAAATTTGTCACTTTAATCTAGAGACCACTTATTTTACTCTACATTGGCATACTTGCTCCTCCTTATAAGTCCCTAATATATGGTACCAAGGTACCCAGGGCATTGGGGTTCCAGGAGATCCTTATGGGCTGCAGCATTTCGCTTGCCACTCATAAGGAGCTCATACAAGCACTTCTTAGGACTGCCACTGCAGCCTGAGTGAAATAGTGCATGCACGCTTTCACAGCCATTTTCACTGCACCAGGTAACTTATAAGTCACCTATATGTCTAACCTTCCGTTTGTGAAGGCTAGGTGAAAAGTTATTGTATGTGAGGGCACCCCTGCACTAGCAGAGGTGCCCCCACGTTGTCCAGGACCAATTTCCCAGACTTAGTGTGTGCGGGGACACCATTATAAGTGTGCACTACATATAGGTCAATACATATATGTAGGTTCACAATGGTAACCCCGAATATGGCCATGTGAGGTGTCTAAGATTGAGAGGTTGTACCCCCAATCAGATTCTTGTATTGGGGGGCCAATTCCTTGCACCAAGGGGGCTCCACCATGGACCCCCAGTACTGCCAAACCAGATCTCTGAGGTTTTCCCTGCAGCCTTAGCTGCTGCCACCTCACAGACAGGTTTCTGCCCTTCTGGGGCTTGAGCAGCTCAATCCCAGGAAGGCAGAACAATGCATTTCCTTCAGGAGTGGGATGTTACACCCTCTCCCATTGGACATAGGCGTTACAGGCATGGGAGGGGCATCCTCCCAGAGCCTCTGGAAATGCACTGAAATGGTGCCCTCCTTGCATAATCCAGTCTACACTGGTTCAGGGACCCCCAGTCCCTGCTCAGGCGCAAAACTGGACAAAGGAAATGGGAGTGACGACTCACCTGTCCATCACCACCCCCGGGGTGGTACCGAGAGCTCCTCCATAGTGTCCCCCTGGGTTCTGCTACCTTGTTTGCAGGATGGTCAGGGAACTCTGGGAGCATCTGAGTGTCCAGTGCCAGCAGGGGACATCAGAGACCCTCCTGATAGGTGCTTACCTGGCTAGGAGACCAATCCCCCACTCAGGGATATTTAGGGTCTCTCCTCTGGGTGTTTCCTCAGATTGGGTTTTGCAAGACTCCAGCAGGAATCCTTTGCAACCTCTGCTTCATCTTCTACCGTTGGATCAACCGCAGGACTGCTCCAGGAACTCTACAACTGCAACAAAGTATCCAAGAAGGCTACTGCAACTCTGTAACTCCATCTCCTGCCAGCAACAGTTTCCAGGTTGTGCATGCTCTGAGGACTGCCTGTCTTCATCCTGCACTTGAAGAACCGAAGGAATCTCCTGTGAAGTGACGAACTCAGTTCCTTGCTTCAGCAGGAACCTCTCTGCAGCGACAACCGGTACTCTGGGACTCCTCTCCTGTTGATGAGTGTGATCCCTGGAACACAGGTGGTAGACCGAAGTGATCCTGACTGTCCAAAGGTCCAGCTGTCCAAATTTGGTGGAGTTAAGGGCCTGCCTTCATGAGCCAGACAGAACCCCTGTGCACCGCATGTTTTGCAGCTCCTTGGTCTTCTGTGCGCTTCTCCAAAAAATCCTTCATGCACAGCGTAGCCAGGCCCCCAGCACTCTTTCCTGCGATGCTCAGCTCCCTGTGTTGTTCTCCGGGGCGTGGGATCCCTTTGTGTAGTGCTGCGATGATCGCGATTTCCAAACTCTTTGTCTTGGGACGCCTGTGGGTGCTGTAGGGGGCTGGCCTGGCTTATAGTGGGTACCTTGTGGTACTTACACCCTGTGCCAGGTCCAGTTATCCCTTATTAGTAGAATAGAGGTGTTTCTAGCAGCTTAGGCTGATAGGTAGCTATGGCAAAGCAGCTTAGGCTGAACTAGGAGACATGCAAAGCTCCTACTATACCACTTATGTCATTTAGCACAATATCACAAGAACACACAATACTCAGAGTTACTAAAAATAAAGGTACTTTATTTTAGTGACAATATGCCTAAAGTGTCTCAGAGGATACCCTCACTTAGGAGGTAAGTAATATACACAAATTATATGCACACAAACCCAAAACAGGTAAGTAACAGTAAGAAAAGTAGTGCAAACAATGTAGAATCACAATAGGATGCAATAGGTAGACATAGGTCTAGGGGCAACACAAACCATATACTCCAAAAGTGGAATGCGAATCACAAATGGACCCTAGACCTATGGAGGTTGTAGAGGGTTGCTGGGACTGTAAGAAAACAGTAAGGGTGTCCAAGATACCCCACCCCAAGACCCTGAAAAGTAGGAGTAAAGTTACCCTACTACCCCAGAAAGACAGAATAGTCATGATAGGGGATTCTGCAAGAACCACAAGCACCAGCAAAACACTGAAGACAGATTCCTGGACCTGTAAAGGAAGGGGACCAAGTCCAAGAGTCACGCAAGTGTTTGGGGGTGGGAGGGGGGGGAGCCCACTAAAACCCAGATGAAGGTGCAAAAGGGCTGCCTCCGGGAGGAAGAAGCAGAAGATTCTGCAACAATGAAAGGGGCCAGGAACTTCTCCTTTGGATAGAAGATGTCCCACGGCGTGCTGGAGGTTGCAGAAGTGTTTCCACGCAGAAATACCACAAACAAGCCTTGCTAGCTGCAAGAGTCGCGGATGAGGATTTTGGGTGCTGCTGGGGACCAGGAAGGACCAGGATGTCGCCCCTTGGAGGAGGAGACAGGGGGGGGTGCTCAGCAACTCAGAGAGCCCCCGCAGAAGTAGGCAGCACCTGCAGAAGTACCGGAACAGGCACTTAGAAGATCTGTGAACTCAGAGTCACAAAAGGAGGGTCCCACGACGTCGGATTTCATCTCAGCGAGTTGGGCAATGCAGGACGGAGTGCTGGGGACCCAGGCTAGGCGGTGCACAAAGGAATCCTTAGAAAAGTGCACAGAAGCCGGAGCAGCTGCAAATCACGCACTACACAGGTTTGCTGTCTGGCGTGAGGAGGCAAGGACTTACCTCCACCAAATTTGGACAGAAGGACCACTGGACTGTGGGAGACACTTGGACCCAGCTCCTGTGTTCCAGGGACCACGCTCGTCAGGATGAGAGGGGACCCAGAGGACCGGTGATGCAGTAATTTGGTACCTGCGTTGGCAGGGGGAAGATTCTGTCGATCCACTGGAGATTTCTTCTTGGCTTCCAGTGCAGGGTGAAGGCAGACAGCCGTCAGAGGATGCACCACCAGGAAACAGTCGAGAAAACCGGCAGGATGAGGCGCTACAATGTTGCTGGTAGTCTTCTTGCTACTTTGTTGCGGTTTTGCAGGCGTCCTGGAGCAGTCAGGCATCGATCCTTGGCAGAAGTCGAAGAGGGAAGTGCAGAGGAACTCTGGTGAGCTCTTGCATTCGTTATCTGAGGAATAGCCCAGAGGAGAGACCCTAAATAGCCAGAAAAGGAGGTTTGGCTACTAAGAAAGGAAGCTTGGCTACTGAAAGAGGTAAGCACCTATCAGGAGGGGTCTGTGACGTCACCTGCTGGCACTGGCCACTCAGAGCAGTCCATTGTGCCCCAACACCTCTGAATCCAAGATGGCAGAGGTCTGGGACACACTGGAGGAGCTCTGGGCACCTCCTCTGGGAGGTGCTGGTCAGGGGAGTGGTCACTCCCCTTTTCTTTGTCCAGTTTCGCGCCAGAGAAGGGCTGGGGGATCCCTGAACCAGTGTAGACTGGCTTATGCAGGGATGGGCACCATCTGTGCCCATCAAAGCATTTCCAGAGGCTGGGGAAGGCTACTACTCCCCAGCCCTTCACACACATTTCCAAAGGGAGAGGGTGTAACACCCTCTCTCAGAGGAAATCCTTTGTTCTGCCTTCCTGGGACTGGGCTGCCCAGACCCCAGGGGGGCAGAAACCTGTCTGAGGGGTTGGCAGCAGCAGCAGTGGAAACCCGGGAAAAGCAGTTTGGCAGTACCCGGGTTTGGTGCTAGAGACCCGGGGATGCATGGAATTGTCCCCCCAATACCAGAATGGTAGTGGGGTGACAATTCTGTGATCCTAGACATGTTACATGGCCATGTTTCGAGTTACCATTGTGACGCTACACATAGGTAGTGATCTATGTGTAGTGCACACGTGTAATGGTGTCCCTGCACTCACAAAGTCTGGGGAATTTGCCCTGAACAATGTGGGGGCACCTTGGCTAGTGCCAGGGTGCCCAAACACTAAGTAACTTGGCACCTAACCTTCACCAAGTGAGGGTTAGACATATAGGTGACTTATAAGTTACTTATGTGCAGTGAAATGGCTGTGAAATAACGTGGACGTTATTTCACTCAGGCTGCAGTGGCAGTCCCGTGTAAGAATTGTCTGAGCTCCCTATGGGAGGCAAAAGAAATGCTGCAGCCCATAGGGATCTCCTGGAACCCCAATACCCTGGGTACCTAGGGACCATATATAAGGGAATTATATGGGTGTTCCAGTGTGCCAATGAGAATTGGTAAAATTAGTCACTAGCCTGCAGTGACAATTTTAGAAAGCAGAGAGAGCATAAACACTGAGGTTCTGGTTGGCAGAGCCTCAGTGATACAGTAAGGCACCACACAGGGAACACATACAGGCCACAAACTTATGAGCACTGGGGTCCTGGCTAGCAGGATCCCAGTGACACATATCAAACATACTGACAACATAGGGTTTTCACTATGAGCACTGGGCCCTGGCTAGCAGGATCCCAGTGAGACAGTAAAAACACTGTGACATAATCACAAACAGGCCAAAAGTAAGGGTAACAAGGCTAGAAAGAGGCTACCTTCCTACAGGTGCTGCCTGGTCTTCAGAGGGCCCTATGAAGTGCTGACAGCCCCCTCTATCTCCTCAGTCCGAGTTGAGACCCCCAGGTCCCTCCTGGGCCCAGGTAGTGCCTTTTCCCACCAACCACGACATTTGTGTGAGCCTAGGCTTGTTAGCGGAATCCAACAACGAAAACTAGCCTACATCCAACAGCTCGACGTGGGACATCTCTTGCACCAAGCATGAACCCGCAGCTGTATTCTTTGGTGCATTTCTGACTTTTTCTTCCATCCGGAGAATTCACTTTTGCACCTTTATCAGGGTTAGCAAGGGCTCCTGTTCTTCCTGGACTCTTCATCTATTCTTGGTCCTGGTCTCCTCTCTCCATAGGTTTCCAGGTCCGGGAATCCATCGTTGGTGTCTTGTAGTCTTGCTTAGTTTTTGCATAATCCTTTACCAAGACTCCTAGTGTGTTCTGAGGAAACTTGCGGTATTTTACTCCTCTTTGCCTGGGCTCAGAGGTGGGGTACTTTACTTACCATTGGCGTTTTCTTACACTCCCAGCACCCCTCTACACACTACTCTTGCCTAGGTGGGAAACCGACTTTCGCATTCCACTATTTTAGCATATGGTGTGTGTTGCCCTAAGGCCCATTCTAGGCTATGGTAATTTTCACTGTTTGCACTATTTTATGACTGTTTACTTTCCTGATTTTGGTTACCAGTGTATATTTTATGTTTTTTACTTACCTCCTAAGGGAGAATAGCCTCTAATATATTTTGGGCCTTGTGTCACTAAAATAAACTACCTTTATTTTTGGTAACACCAAGTATTGTCTTTTATTGTGTAGAAGTACTGTGTAACTATAGTGGTATTGCAGGAGGTTTGCATGTCTCCTAGTTCAGCCTAAGCTGCTCTGCTACAGCTACCTCTAGACAGCCTGGCTTCTGGACACTGCCTACATTTCACTAATGAGGGATAACTGGACCTGGTATAAGGTGTAAGTACCTTAGGTACCCACTACAAACCAGGCCAGCCTCCTACAATTGTCAGATCTTGCCTTCAACCTGGTGGCTGTGCTCCATTAAGGGCAGGCTAAAGGGATATGGCAGGTAGGGATGTAGAGTGGGGCAGGGGACAGAGAGGTAACTGAGTTTTAAAAAACAACAACAACAAAAATCCAACATTTTATTGATTTTACAACCAAGGTGTGAATCAGCACACCACACACAACATATGTACAAAACACAGCACAATGAGCAATAGTACAAAACAGCACTAAAACACCAATATTGAGTAATATGGAGTAACAATAATAAATATCAAACCAGGGTTTAAGCCACCCCTCCCACCTGTGTACTGGATGCATCAATGCGGCGTTGGTGTAGGTATCCCATATTGGGCCATGGTCTGCCTATATAGGGTTCTAGTTGCACGCCCCCGAGGTCCACCCAATATTTCCAAATCTTTTAGTATTTCTGGGGGCATCCTCTTGCTGCATATATGGGGAGTTCCAATTCCATACAGTAGTCCATGCTCTTGGCCCATGTTTCCAGGGGACAGGGGTCGGGGAGTGTAGGAGGCTGGCCTGGCTTATAGTGGGTACCTTGTGGTACTTACACCTTGTGCCAGGTCCAGTTATCCCTTATTAGTAGATTAGAAGTGTTCTAGCAGCTTAGGCTGATAGAGGTAGCTATAGCAGAGTAGCTTAGGCTGAACTAGGAGACATGCAAAGCTCCTACTATACCACTTATTTTAGTGAATCCTAGTTCGTTTTAATGGGATAACAGGAGTTAGCTTAGCCTCTGGCTTGCAGACTTGTGCCCCCGTCACCTAGTGACTTTTAACCTACTTAGCTTGCTCTGTCTTAGCCCATTTAATTATTTAATTCTTCTAAGATGGCTGCCTTGTTTATAGTTAGGCCACTTGTTATGAGTTACATTATCAGTGTCACCGCCCTAAGGCGTCAAGATCAAGCAACAAAGACAAACAAACAGTAGGTGTTCACACTTAGGGATTTTCCCTCTCTATACTTTTGAGGGATTGTTTATATTGATTGCCGTCCCAAGCATGTCTGTTATCTATTGTTTGGGAACACACCTACGTCAGGGGTCCTTGTAGATCTGTATAAATACATCGCACTTAAGACAGATAAACAGAGGGATTCCGACCAGAGGCCATCGCCACCATCGCTGATATCGATGCTGCAGTCGTGTTGACGCTGACCCAGTCTTCGTGTCCCTGCAGAATCTGAGATAGAGACCTCATTCCAGGGTAACAAGGGTTGGGGGCTCCTCTCATGGACATGGCATTGGCAGATTAGGTTTAGCAAACCCAGCTCTCCTTTAGGTAGGAGGTTAGGCCTCTCACATTAGGGTATTAGTGCATATTACATCTCGTATGTCTTTCTATGCATTGCAAGATGGTGGGGGACTTTGTAATAATGACTCTCATGTTCATAATTCTGTTCCTTGCATTATTCATTATCCCAATCATTGCAGCCCATGCAACTTATCGCAAATTTCAGTTATGTTAAATAAAAACTATTGAAACATTACTGCATCTTTGTCATTGCCTGTGTTTGCATGAGACATGATAGATCTGTGAGAAAGGGGTAATCTCCGTTTAACCACGACACTCCCTGAGATGTCTTATTCTCGAGTGCATGCGTAAAGGCTGCCACAAATCAACTTTTACTATTGTGTTTCTGGTGAGGTGCTGCTAGTGAGCCAGTAAGGTTGGGACACCAGTTGCGACTTGTTGTAGGAAAGGCATAGTCGCCTACAAGCAAAAGTACTGTCATCCTTTAACCAGCAGTCTTGCCCAGAACAAGAGTCCAAAGTACGACATTATGGCCCTCATTCTGACCCTGGCGGTCTTTGACCGCCAGGGCGGAGGACCGCGGGAGCACCGCCGACAGGCCGGCGGTGCTCCAATGGGGATTCCGACCGCGGCGGTAAAGCCGCGGTCGGACCGGCACCACTGGCGGGCTCCCGCCAGTGTACCGCCGCCCCATTGAATCCTCCACGGCGGCGCAGCTTGCTGCACCGCCGCGGGGATTCCGACCCCCCCTACCGCCATCCAGATCCCGGCGGTCCGACCGCTGGGATCCGGATGGCGGTAGGGGGGGTCGCGGGGCCCCTGGGGGCCCCTGCAGTGCCCATGCCACTGGCATGGGCATTGCAGGGGCCCCCGTAAGAGGGCCCCTACATGTATTTCACTGTCTGCTGCGCAGACAGTGAAATACGCGACGGGTGCAACTGCACCCGTCGCACAGCTTCCACTCCGCCGGCTCGATTCCGAGCCGGCTTCATCGTGGAAGCCTCTTTCCCGCTGGGCTGGCGGGCGGTCTGAAGGCGACCGCCCGCCAGCCCAGCGGGAAAGTCAGAATTACCGCCGCGGTCTTTCGACCGCGGAACGGTAATCTGACAGCGGGACTTTGGAGGGCGGCCTCCGCCGCCCGCCAAGGTCAGAATGAGGGCCTAAATCACTTAGCACTATATCATAAGAAACACAATACTTAAAGTTACTAAAAATAAAGGTACTTTATTTTAGTGACAATATGCCAAAAGTATCTCAGAGGATATACTCCCTTAGGAGGTAAGTAAAATACACAAAATATACACACAAACCAAAATCAGGTAAGTAAACAGTTAGAAAAGTAGTGCGAACACTGTAGAACACAATAGAATGCAATAGGAGACAATAGGCCTAGGGGCAACACAAACCATATACTCCAAAAGTGGAATGCAAACCACAAATGGTCCCCAGGCCTAGTGTAGTGTGTAGAGGGTCGCTGGGAGTGTAAGAAAACACTAAGGGTGTCCAAGATACCCCACCCCAAGACCCTGAAAAGTAGGAGTAAAGTTACCCTACTACCCCAGAAAGACAGTAAAGTCGAGATAGGGGATTCTGCAAGGACAACAACTGACTGCAAAGCACTGAAGACGGATTCCTGGACCTGAGGACCTGCAAAGGAAGGGGACCAAGTCCAAGAGTCACACAAGTTTCCAGTGGGGGCAGGAGCCCACTAAACCCCGGATGAAAGTGCAAAAGAGCCATCTCCGGGTGGAAGAAGACGAAGATTCTGCAACAACGGAAGGTGCCAGGAACTTCTCCATTGGTCAGAAGATGTCCCACGGCGTGCTGGAGGATGCAGAGTTGTTTCCACGCAGAAAGACCGCAAACAAGCCTTGCTAGCTGTAAGAGTCGCGGTTGAGGATTTTGGGTACTGCCAGGGCCCAGGAAGGACCAGGAGGTCGCCCCTTGGAGGAGGAGACAGAGGGGGCGCTCAGCAACAGAGAGAGCCCACGCAGAAGCAAGCAGCAGAATCACCTGAACAGGCGTTCAGAAGATCTGAGCATGGTGGTCGTCTCAGCACAACAAAAGAGGGTCCCACGAAGTCGGAGTCCAACTCAGCGAGCTGGGCAAGGTAGGATGGAGTGCTGTGACCTGGGCTAGGCTGTGCATAAAGGAAGTCTTGCAAAAGTGCACAGAAGCCCTAGCAGCTGCAGTTCACAAAGTACACAGGATTACTGTCTGGCGTGGGGAGGCAAGGACTTACCTCCACCAAATTTGGACAGAAGAGCCACTGAGCTGTCGGGGACCCTTGGATCCAGCTCCTGTGTTCCAGGTACCACGCTCGTCAAGATGAGAGGGGACCCAGAGGACCAGTGATGCATAAGTTTGGTGCCTGGGTTAGCAGGGGGAAGATTCCGTCGACCCACGGGAGATTTCTTCTTGGCTTCCAGTGCAGGGTGAAGGCAGATAGCCCTCAGAGCATGCACCACCAGGAAACAGTCGAGAAAGCCGGCAGGATGAGGCGCTACAATGTTGCTGGTAGTCTTCTTGCTACTTTGTTGCGGTTTTGCAGGCGGCCTGGAGCAGTCAGCGATCAATCCTTGGCAGAAGTCGAAGAGAGAAGTGCAGAGGAACTCTGGTGAGCTCTTGCATTCGTTATCTGATGAGAAACCCACAGGAGAGACCCTAAATAGCCCTCCGAGGAGGATTGGCTACAGAGAAAGGTAAGCACCTATCAGGAGGGGTCTCTGACGTCACCTGCTGGCACTGGCCACTCAGAGGTCTCCATTGTGCCCTCACACCTCTGCATCCAAGATGGCAGAGGTCTGGGACACACTGGAGATGCCCTGGGCACTTCCCCTTGGGAGATGCTGGTCAGGGGAGTAGTCACTCCCCTTTCCTTTGTCCCGTTTCACGCCAGAGCAGGGCTGGGGGGATCCCTGAACCGGTGTAGACTGGCTTATGCAAGGAGGGCACCATCTGTGCCCTTCAAAGCATTTCCAGAGGCTAGGAGAGGCTACTCTCTCAGGCTCCCTATTTCCAAAGGGAGAGGGTGTAACACTCTCTCTCAGAGGAAATCCTTTGTTCTGCCTTCCTGGGACTGAGCTGCCCAGCCCCTAGGGGGGCAGAAACGTGTCTGAGGTTTGGCAGCAGTGGTAGCTGCAGAGAAAACCCCGGAAAGTTAGTTTGGCAGTACCCGAGCTCTATGCCTGAGCCCCGGGGAAGCATGGAATTGTCCCCCCAATACCAGAATGGTATTGGGGTGACGATTCCATGATCCTAGACATGTTACATGGCCATGTTCGGAGTTACCATTGTGACGCTACATATAGGTACTGACCTATATGTAGTTAACATGTGTAATGGCGTCCCGCACTCACAAAGTCTGGGGAAATTGCCCTGAACAATGTGGGGGCACCATGGCTAGTGCCAGGGTGCCCTCACACTAAGTAACTTTGCACCTAACCTTCACTAAGTCAGGGTTAGACATATAGGTGACTTATAAGTTACTTAAGTGCCGTGTAAAATGGCTGTGAAATAACGTGGATGTTATTTCACTCAGGCTGCAGTGGCAGTCCTGTGTAAGAATTGCCTGAGCTCCCTATGGGTGGCAAAAGAAATGCTGCAGCCCATAGGGATCTCCTGGAACCCCAATACCCTGGGTACCTAGGTACCATATACTAGGGAATTATAAGGGTGTTCTTGTGTGCCAATAAGAATTGCTAAAATTAGTCACTAGCGTGCAGCAACAATTTTAAAAGCAGAGAGAGCATAAACACTGAGGTTCTGGTTAGCAGAGCCTCAGTGATACAGTTAGGCACCACACAGGGAACACATACAGGGCACGCTTTATGAGCACTGGGGTACTGGCTAGCAGGATCACAGTGACACAAGCAAAAACAAACATACATACAAGTAAAAATGGGGGTAACATGACAGGCAAGATGGTACTTTCCTACAGGAAGGGGGCACGTCATGTCTTTCCACACTCTAGCAATGCTTCTTTTGGTGATAATCAAGCCCAGCCAGAGAAGCACCCTCTGAAATTGCATACCTCCTAGGTCATCTGTGATATGGGGGAGGGTAAGTCTGGGACTGCTCCAGAAGTGGGAAAGTGTAGGACATTGCCAGAAGGTGTGGAACAGGTCTCTCTGTGGGTCCTTGCATCTCAAACAACTCCCGGTGGCATCAGGCCCATGTGATGTAGCCGGGCTCTAGTGAAGTAGATGCTGTGGAGCAACTTCAATTGTATAGTTCTAAACTGAGAGGCTATTACCGCCCAACTGTGGGCTTCCATCGCCTCCCTCCAATCATCAACAGCTAGCTGACCGAGTTCCCCGCCCCATGCCCTCCTCACTGCCACCATTGGATCAAGTAGAATCTGTAACAGCATCTTATAGATCTCTGACAGTTTATGCTCCTTAATGTTAGTAAGAATAATTTTGGCCTAAAATGGGGAGAAATTGGGAATATCCTGTTCTGACTGTAAGACAGCGGCATGGCGAAACTGCCCCTGTATCGAAAGAACTGCATACGATGCATGTTGTATTCTACCTGTAGGTCTTGAAAATACTTCATTGTCCCATTGTGGAGTACATTCCCAACTGTTGAGATGCCAATGATGTCCCAAGCAGAGAGTTGAGTACCCCTCTACAGTAGGGTCTCCGGGTCAACCCACTAGCCTTAAGGGCCGCAGTCCAAGCCCACAGAACAACTTGTGTGGTAGGCAAGAGAGTTGTAGGGGCAGCACTTCCACAGAGCAGGTGTGGAAGGTTCTGGCAACCCATCACCCATCTATCTACAGTATACACCGGATCCTCAAATCCCACCACGCCACAATTTGTTTACAATGAGTTAGTGTGCTGCCCAGTAATACAGAGACATAGATGGGGTAGTTATTCGATCCTCATAAACCGGTTGACAACATTTCCCCCTACCCACCCCAAGACCCCTTCCCCCTAGAGCAGTGAACTGATTTGCGCATTCAACCTTGTTAAAGAAGGACTTGTCTACCTGTAAGGGATAATTTTCAAGTTGGTAGAGGAGGTGCAGTAAAGAGGTCATCTTGAAAATGACGGAGTATCCCAGCAGGGGAAGAGGGAGGGTGAACCAAAATTTAATGTTGCGCATCAAGCTACCATCTGTGGCAACAGGTTCCGTTCACAGGAGCGTAATGCATCTTCCGTGATGCAGACCCTAGATACTTGAACCTGGAGGGAAGAACTGGTATCCCTGACGTTCATGGCATATTTACTGGGCATGGGGCAATGGGATAGACTGCTGATTTCCGAGGATTTAAAAGAAGACCGTTGTAGGAACCGAAAGTGTGTAAAATCTGAGGTGCCAAGGCTCCCGACAAGTCCAGGTTGCCCAGAAACAGTAGGACATCATTGGCATAGAGTGAAATTCTATTGCACAGTTCGCTGGACCACTGGAAGGCCTTGAAAAGCACGTCAACTCTCACCCAGGGCACCAGGGGCTCAATCACCAGTGCAAACAACAAGGGTGATAGAGTACAACCCTGACGAGTGCCCTGTGCCACAGGGAACCCCTCAGGGGTCGCCCTTCCAAAGCACACCCTGGTCTTAAGAGTGGAGTATAAGAGGCACACATATCCTATAAACTACTAACCAAACCCTAAACAGGACAAGAGGGCAAACAAGTATGCCTAGGCCACCGAGTCAAAGGGCTTCCAAAAACTGATGGATCAGAGGGCTTTATGGCCTCGGAAGGTCAAGTTTAGGGTAACCACGCTGTGTAGTTGTCTTAAGTTATGCTGAGTGGCCCGCTGGAGCATAAACCCCGACTGGTCCTGTTAATAATTTTTGCTAGGCAGGTAGCTAGCGTTTTGGGCCAGATTTTCACATCTGCATTCAGGAATGATATTGGCCTGAAGTCCCCGCAGTCCGTGCCCTCTGTAGCTGGGTTCAGTACATCCACATTTTCTGCAGTTCTAGGATCTGAGGGTAGTTCACCTCTCTCTAGAGCCTCCTGAAATGTCTCCAGTAACACTGGGCCGGTCTGTGGCCAAAACGCCACTGGAAAACCGTTAGGGCCCAGCGCCTTGCAAGCTTAGAGCTGCAAGCAGCTCATCACAAGTAACGTCAGTCTTCAGAGAGTTACGTTCCTCGGGAGACAGGCGAGCCATCAACAGGTCTAGTACAAATTGATGCAAGTCTGCTCGGGGGCTCAGTGCTGTGCAGCTCCCAGTAGTTGGCTGCGAAGGCTCATGCAATGGGCTCTCTCCCAGTCACCAGAGCCCTTTGGCCTGTCATCAAATAAGCTACCGGAGCACCCATCTCCCTTGGGGTGTGTAGGAAAGTACCATCTTGCCTGGCATGTTACCCCCATATTTCACTTTATATATGTTGTTTTAGTCTATGTGTCACTGGGACCCTGCCAGGCAGGGCCCCAGTGCTCATAAGTATGTGCCCTGTATGTGTTCCCTGTGTGATGCCTAACTGTCTCACTGAGGCTCTGCTAACCAGAACTTCAGTGGTTATGCTCTCTCTGCTTTCCAAATTTGTCACTAACAGGCTAGTGACTAAATTTACCAATTCACATTGGCATACTGGTACACTCATATAATTCCCTAGTATATGGTACTGAGGTACCCAGGGTATTGGGGTTCCAGGAGATCCCTATAGGCTGCAGCATTTCTTTTGCTACCCATAGGGAGCTCTGACAATTCTTACACAGGCCTGCCAGTGCAGCCTGAGTGAAATAACATCCACGTTATTTCACAGCCATTTACCACTGCACTTAAGTAACTTATTAGTCACGTATATGTCTAACCTTCACCTGGTGAAGGTTGGGTGCAAAGTTACTTAGTGTGTGGGCACCATGGCACTAGCCAAGGTGCCCCCACATCGTTCAGGGCAAATTCCCCGGACTTCGTGAGTGCGAGGACACCATTACACGCGTGCACTGTACATAGGGTGCGACCTATGTACAGCGTTACAATGGTAACTCCTAACATGGCCATGTAACATGTCTAAGATCATGGAATTGTCCTCCCAATGCCATTCTGTCATTGGGGGGACAATTCCATGATCCCCCGGGTCTCTAGCACAGAACCCGGGTACTGCCAAACTGCCTTTCCGGGGTCTCCACTGCAGCTGCTGCCAACCCCTCAGACAGGTTTCTGCCCTCCTGGGGTCCAGGCAGCCCTGGTCCAGGAAGGCAGAACAAAGGATTTCCTCTGAGAGAGGGTGTAACACCCTCTCTCTTTGGAAATAGGTGTGAAGGCTGGGGAGGAGTAGCCTCCCCCAGCCTCTGGAAATGCTTTGATGGGCACAGATGGTGCCCATCTCTGCATAAGCCAGTCTACACCGGTTTAGGGATCCCCCAGCCCTGCTCTGGCGCGAAACTGGACAAAGGAAAGGGGAGTGACCACTCCCCTGACCTGCACCTCCCAGGGGAGGTGCCCAGAACTCCTCCAGTGTGTCCCAGACCTCTGCCATCTTCGAAACAGAGGTGTCTGTGGCACACTGGACTGCTCTGAGTGGCCAGTGCCAGCAGGTGACGTCAGAGGCTACTTCTGATAGGCTCTTACCTCTCTTGGTAGCCAATCCTCCTTCCTAGGTAGCCGAACCTTCTTTTCTGGCTATTTAGGGTCTCTGCTTTGGGGAATTCTTCAGATAACGAATGCAAGAGCTCACCAGAGTTCCTCTGCATCTCCCTCTTCACCTTCTGCCAAAGGATCGACCGCTGACTGCTCAGGATGCCTGCAAAACCGCAACAAAGTAGCAAGACGACTATTAGCAACCTTGTATCGCTTCATCCTGCCGGCTTTCTCGGCTGTTTCCAGGTGGTGCATGCTCTGGGGGTAGCCTGCCTTCTCTCTGCACCAGGAGCTCTGAAGAAATCTCCTGTGGGTCGACGGAATCTTCCCCCTGCAACCGCAGGCAACAAAAGACTGCATCACCGGTCCTCTGGGTCCCCTCTCAGCACGACAAGCGTGGTCCCTGGAACTCAGCAACTCTGTCCAAGTGGCTCCCACAGTCCAGTGACTCTTCAGTCCAAGTTTGGTGGAGGTAAGTCCTTGCCTCCCCACGCTAGACTGCATTGCTGTGTACCGCGTGATTTGCAGCTGCTCCGGCTCCTGTGCACTCTTCCAGGATTTCCTTCATGCACAGCCAAGCCTGGGTCCCCGACACTCCTTCCTGCAGTGCACAACCTTCTGAGTTGTGCTCCTGCGTCGTGGGACTCCCTTTTGTGACTTCGGGTGGACTCCGGTTCACTTTTCTTCCAAGTGCCTGTTCAGGTACTTCTGCAGGTGCTGCCTGCTTCTTTGAGGGCTCCCTACATTACTGGACGCACCCTCTGTCTCCTCATCCAGGTGGCGACATCCTGGTCCCTCCTGGGCCACAGCAGCATCCAAAAACCCTAACCGTGACCCTTGCAGCTAGCAAGGCTTGTTTGCGGTCTTTCTGCGTGGGAACACCTCTGCAAGCTTCATCGCGACGTGGGACATCCATCCTCCAAAGGGGAAGTTCCTAGTCCTCTTCTTTCTTGCAAAACTCCAAGCTTCTTACAACAGGTGGCAGCTTCCTTGCACCCTCAGCTGGCATTTCCTGGGCTCCTGTCCACTCTCGACACTGTCGCGACTATTGGACTTGGTCCCCTTGTCTCGACACTGTCGCGACTATTGGACTTGGTCCCCTTGTCTTACAGGTACTCAGGTCCGGAAATCCACTGTTGTTGCATTGCTGGTGTTTGTTCTTCCTGCAGAATCCCCCTATCACAACTTCTGTGCTCTCTGGTGGTAGTAGGTGCACTTTACACCTACCTTTCAGAGTCTTGGGGTGGGCTATTTTTCTAACCCTCACTGTTTTCTTACAGTCCCAGCGACCCTCTACAAGCTCACATAGGTTTGGGGTCCATTCGTGGTTCGCATTCCACTTTTGGAGTATATGGTTTATGTTGCCCCTATACCTATGTGCTCCTATTGCAATCTACTGTAACTTTACACTGCTTGCATTACTTTTCTTGCAATAACCTGCATAATTCTGGTTTGTGTACATATATCTTGTGTATATTTCTTATCCTCATAGTGAGGGTACTCACTGAGATACTTTTGGCATATTGTCATAAAAATAAAGTACCTTTATTTTTAGTACTTCTGTGTATTGTGTTTTCTTATGATATTGTGCATATGACACCAGTGGTATAGTAGGAGCTTTACATGTCTCATAGTTCAGCCTAAGCTGCTTTGCCATAGCTACCTTCTATCAGCCTAAGCTGCTAGAAAGACCTCTTCTAAACTAATAAGGGATAACTGGACCAGGCACAAGGTGTAAGTACCTCTGGTACCCACTACAAGCCAGGCCAGCCTCCTACAGGGTACAAAGCCAGTGTAAAGTTGTACAGGCCTTATCGTCCCATTGGTAAATTCTACTGCGAGTGGCCATACAAACTTCCCTCGCTTCTTGTTTAAGCTCTTGATGAATCAGGGTCTGTGCATGCAGCGAGTCCCTCAGAAGAGAATCCTGTATTGACGTCGTAAGGTGGCCATCTAGGTCAAATATGCGTTCCTTGAAGGCTTTGACCCTCCTCCGGCCTTCTTCCTTTTGAAATTTGGAATAACTAAGAAAGTGCCCCCTAATCGTGGCTTTCGGGCCTCCCACATTGTACCCGGGCAAGAGACAGATTCCTAATTGTCAGTAAAGAACTGTTGCCACTTGTGTTGACACATTTCTAAATTCTCCTTGTTGGAGGTTCCAGCAATCCAGGCGCCAGCCCGTTGCCAATGTCCTGGGGCCCCAAGCCAAATTCACCACCACCAGTGAGTAGTCAGAGAAACTCCTGGCTAAGAGTCTAACATCTAGGACTCGAAGGCTCTTGTGGCTAGTCGGGAGAAGGAGCAGTGTTGACCCGAATAAAAGGAGTACCCCCACTCCCCCAGGTGGTGTGCTCTCCATATGTCAGTCAGATTTAAGTTGTGTGTAAAGGTTGCAAGGAGGGTCAGTCTGCAAACAGCCTCAGCAGTAGTAGAGGAACAGTCGATGCTTGAATCACACACCCCATTGACGTCACCACCTAGAAGCCACGAGGCCTCCTGGATCTCCTTCACAAGGTCTCCCAGTTTAGATAACAAGCCAGACGTGAGGGGAGGCGGAGAATACATACACACCAAGGAGATAGGTAGGCCATAGAGGATACCCAACACTGCCACATATTGGCCCAGGCCATCATACCATGCCTTGCAAACCGCCAAGGGTGTGTGTTTCCTGATTAAGATGGCCGGTCCCCTGGAGCTGTGATGGAATCTGGTGTAGTACACTTGGTAATACCCCCTGCGGGCCAGAAAGGGACACTTGTTTCCCACGAGATGGGTTTCCTTGAGCATGACTATGTTTGCATCCGTTCTCGAGGCTGCCTTGTGGACCACCCCTCTTTTGATCTTGTCCAGCATCCCATTCATGTTCCAGTATAGAACTTTAAGTGTATTCAAGGTTGCGGTCCCCTGCCTGCAGGCCACATGGTGAGTGGGATCAGCCATAGGGCCTGATTCTAACTTTGGAGGACGGTGTTAAACCGTCCCAAAAGTGGCGGATATACCACCTACCGTATTACGAGTTCCATAGGATATAATGGACTCGTAATACGGTAGGTGGTATATCCGCCACTTTTGGGACGGTTTAACACCGTCCTCCAAAGTTAGAATCAGGCCCATAGTGTCTTGTGTGTTGTGTCTAAGGCTCTTGTGCGTTCAATGTGCACCAATGTTCAACACCATCACCTGAAACAGAAACAATACCCTCAAATCTCTACCCCACCTGCAACTCCCTCCCCCATACTTTGTGAACTGGAAGTGCATGTCGTGGTGCAACAAGGGACCTAGCCAAGTGGGCTAACATGTGATGTGTCTCATCTCTATCTTTCAAATCCCCCTCACTAACTAAAGCCATCCCCAACTAAATAAAAGACATAATAACTAGGCAAGCCGTCTAGCAAACCCCATGCAGATATGTGTCTTAGCCTGAAGCACACACTACTTATGCATCTTGCTTCACACTTCAGAGTGGCTGGCAGTGCCTGTGCTGGAATAATTTAGTCAATTTGTGTAGCAGGGCAATCAAGCGGTGGAACAGTGTCTTTCCTGTTATCGGAGTGTTCAGGACCCAAAGACCGCGCCTTTCGCTCCCTGCATCGCAGTCGTTTTCTTAGAGCTGTGTGCCATTCCATCAGAGGTCCTCCACCTCTTCCCACGCTTTTCCCCCAAACCTACCCCCAGCAGCGAGGGATTAGTGGTGTGTTGAGTGGGGCGCTTTCCAATCCAGTTCCACACTGCCTCTGGTGAGTCAAAGAAGAAGGGTTTGCCCTGAAAAATAACCTTTAAATGGGCTAGGAATAGAAGCATAACATGGCTCTTAGCTTTTATTTGGCCCTTCGGAAGGAGCGCCACTGCTGCTGCACTTTCAGGATTTAGTCCGGGAAGATCATCACAGGGAAGGATTGGTAGGTCAGCTGACCAGCCTTGCATGCTGCCCCGAAAATAGAGTCTTGACCAGCATAACTGAATACTCACACAATGAATGGCCTAGGGGGGACGCCCAACTGAGGCTTAGGAGTCAGGGCTCTGTGTGCCTGCTCAATGATAAAATAGATCAATACTTCCTCTTTGGAGACCCAACTCAGCAATCAGTCCCACATGCATTTAATGGGTGAGGAGTCATCTCCCCCTTCAGGGATGCCCACGACATGCAAGTGATTACGTCTGTCGTCCTAAGCAAGGGCCTCCATTTGTCCTACCATACGGTGCAGAGTTGCTAAACGTTCCTCGTGTGACTTGACTGCGTCTTCACTCTCAGAGAACCTGCCCTCCACTTCCGTGACTCTGTGAGTAGTGTTCCGGAGATCTTTTGTCTGATTAGCACCAGGTCAACTTTAAGTTCCCCCATCTTGCCTTCAACAGTGACCTTAAGTTCCTGCATCGCGAGCAGTATGGGAGACACCTTTGCAGTACTGTCTGATGGTGAGCCACCCAAGATACGACAGCCTCTCCCATGGTGGCATTATGTTTAGTGAATTGGTCTATTTTCTGTTGGGCAGCAGTGGTTGCTGGTTTATTTCTTGCCATGCAGCGCCCCAGTTGAAGCAAGAACACAGTATGTCAGTGCAGGAGGGTTAGGGGGAGCTACCACTTCTTATCGCCAAGCGCAGCATCCTGTGCACCTCCCGGGCCCTAGTGTACATCCCCGACCCCATGTAGCCATCAATTCTCTCGTCACTGGGAGGCCCTCACCAGACCCCCGGGGACCCCCGCTTGTGGAAAGGCCACAGAGAGCAGGGGGAAGAAAACAAATTAGCTCACTCCGACCCGTTGAGTCAGAGGAAGTCAGCAGGCCAGCAGCCACCCCCAGGCTCGGCACTCCACCCAGACAAGGGGATTAATACCCAGGTACAGTCGTTTTTTACATGGTCCATCCTGAGTCCGGGGCCCTGGCAAGGAGGAAAATGGACCCCCAAGATGAGTGTTGTCAGATTGTCTCACCACGTGGCCCCCAAACCACCTCTGCCCCTAGTGTGCAGATGCTGATCACCTCATCCCTGGAACTCACAGTGGGCTCTGTACTCCCAAAAAGGGTGTGTGTGTGCAGGAGGTGAGCCAGGGGAAACATTCAGACAAGTTTTGAGCAGATGTCCATGCTCCCAGGCCCTTCTAGCAGTCAGGGCCAGTCTGATGTGGGCTCCCACCTGCAGACACCCACCACCTGAGTAGGGTCTTATCTGGGCCCCAAGGAGGGCTCCTCCTCCAGTCTTCCCGCAAAATCAGTGTAACACTGGGCCTCCCTGGGCACAAGTCGGGCGAGTCTCTGGGATACCGGACGTGCCCCTCTCCCAGCCTGCGTGTCTCTCTTGGCAGCCGCCCCACAACTTGCAGAGGAATGTGGCAGTAGGGTGCCCCCCCCACATCTCCGCGAAGTGCTCGTGTTTGGGGGGTGGGGGGGGAGAGGACCTGGCACTCACCACCTGCCTAGTCACCGCCGGCTCGCCTTGCGGCTTTGGCAGTCTCTCCACTCTGTCTCTTTCCCACTGGGAGGCCGATGCAGATTCATGGACAGCTGTCCTTGTGACCCTAGCAGCTCCCACATGGGTATTCCCGCCTGCTATTGCCTGGGCTCTGGAAGCCTCCAGCTGGGACACTCTGGCCACGCGGCCTCCTTGTGCCAGCCCCACCCTCCAACCACAGCAGGCCTGGGCACCGCTCTGCATTCTGTAGTGGCAGTCTGCGGATCCTGGGGGCTTACCCAGCAGCAGAAGCCCACCTCACTCATGACTCAGGGTCCTAGGACCTGGCCGCGACACTCCCTATCCAGCTAGCCCCAGCCTCACAGCACTCCCGTTCTGTTATGTCCGCCACGGGGTCCCCAGCCGCTGAGGCACCACTTTGCACCAAGCACCTTAGGTGGTGTATTGAACTGTTGCAGGTGCCTTTGGAGCTCGACCTGGGTCCGATGGCCCCAGGGAGCAGCAGTTTCAGGCGTATGGCCTGCGTGGGCAATGGAGCTCTATCACAAAGCGACCGCCCTAGAAAATAATCAGCCTTGTCCCCAAAGAGGTGAGTCCCGTCGAATGGTATGTATATATGTGACAATTGTACATCACCTGAGAAACTATCAGAACGCAGCTACGCATTGCAGTGAATGGCGACCCTGGTGCCAATGGCACACCAGATGGGGTTGGTGGTGTCTAAGCTACAACTAACTGAAGAGTGTATCTGTTTCTGTTTGACGTCTAAGGTGGTAAGATGGAGGTCAAGAACTTCACCTGCCCTACGCATGTAGCAGCGCCCCCTGACTCTGAGTCAGACAGCACAATGGACACCTTGCCCTCTGGCCTTGATGTAGATGGTATTGGTGTCAAGATTCCAAGAACCGGATTGAAGAATGGTACTGGAGTCAGAACAGGAGCCACAGGGGGTCCAGTAGTGGATTCGGAGGGTCCAACTGGTGCCAAGGATGAGCATGCCAAGGATATTCCAGATGGGAAGCCTCTTGCCTCCTTGGGGCCCAAGGCGTGCCAGATGGAGATGGCATGTGAAGTGACATTCGCATGGCATACTGTGAGAGCTTTGGATGAAAAGCTTTCTAAAAAAGACAAGAGGGTAGCTCTCAATCCACATCTAGTGGCATAGGAAAAAAGGAACTGATGTCTGTGCACGGGAGTTGTGCCTATATATATGCCCCATAAGACATTTCCGGAGCAGAACGGCATCAGTGCAGAGCAGCAGTGGGCCACCTACCGGCAAGCAGAGGTACTGCTGAAAAGGTTTCTGGATACAGAGTGACTCCTGGGAGCTTTTCAAAAGGTGAGCAATCTACAGTTACAAGTCTCTAGCAGAGACTTAAAATAGTTCTCATGCATAGATAGATGGTGCCTACGCTCTGGGAGCTATCTCAGGATGTGACATCACAGAGTCATATTCAGAACCAAGATGTGCACTAACATCAGTTCGTCGTCCTTTTTCCTCATACTCAGAGTCGGGGTGGATGCCTACAAGACTAACAGAAATTACAGTGGATCATAACTAACTTGGGACCTTATTAAAAATTGCATGACGGCTTACCAGAACGGGGACACAGGCAGGGTTGAGGGGGTGAAATAGGCAGGTACACTGAGCTTCCACAAGAGAAAACGTTACAAAAGATAAGCAACTTGTTCTTGTACTGCAAATTTCTCCCTTGAACCAATGCCCAAGCAGTACCTCCAAGGTGGTGGATCTGAGGAGTTATTCAAACCAGAAAGTACTGCAGCACCTGTCTAGAAAAATAGCCTGCATGCAAAGTTCAGGCACTAATGCCTGGTGAATGTGTGGATTAAAGCCCATGTTGCATCCTGGCAGTCATTCAGGACAGACACACCCTTGAAAAATACTAAAGGCAGATCAAAGGGACTCGGATTGCTGTGCCTAATCTCCAGGCATGAAGGTGGGGGCTCTGGAGATTCAGATGGAGAACTAGTTCCTCCCAACTGTGAGAGAAGATCAACCCGAAGTGTGACAGGATGAGCATGACCGAGTACCACAACCTCCATACAGATTCTGGAATGATTAAGATCCTCTGCGTCCAGTCCTGACCCAGCTTCCACAGAATCAAAGGAATCAGTTGAAGGGGAAGAAGTGCACAGGTTTGATGAAATACTAAATGCTTCACAGAACTCTCTGTAGCTGAAATTGCACAACACAGAACTGCGGCAAGTGAGCATTTTCAAGAGTGACAAATTGATCCACTGGAAGATTGCTCCACAGGTTAAAGACAGACTGATCCACCACCAGTAAAACTATACAAGCAGTGATTATCAATCCTGTGATCAGGAAGCCCCCCGAGATAGTTTACAATCAGCTAGACATCCTGTGCCTGAGCCAAACACCAAAACTTCAGACCTTATGGGATGCAAGCCCATGCTGTTCTACTTGCTGGAATACTGCATCACAGTTGTATCATCAGGCAGGACTTGGATCAATTGACCGCAGATGGAAGGCAGGAAAACATGAGGGCTGGGTGACTCAGTCGGAGCTCAAGCAGATTGACATGCAAATTCTGCTGTGAAGAAGACCATAGACATCTGACTTCTAACGCATCAAGGTGGTCATCCTAGCTGAGAGAGGAGTCATATGCAAACATTGTGTCCACTCCGACAGGTGGGATAAGATCTTCACCTACATGAGGTGGTCTGACACCAGCCCTTATTGCAGATCTCGAGCTAGGATTGAGGAAAAATGAATGCTTCACACACACAAAAGGTGATGGGAGGAATACTTGCAATAAATCTAAAAACTGGCAATCGCTCAAGATAGAATTCCAACCCATTATTCTTTTACCCACCATGCCAGTTCAGTTTGGACCCACCCATATGCAAATCAGTCTTGAAGGAGCTCCAACAAAAACAGCCCTGCCTGAACTGCCAGGCAAGGTCCTCCTCCAAACGAACCACAAGTTCCCCAAGACACGTTTAGCCCTGACTTGGGCATGTGAGTCTGGTGCAGCTGGGTTTCAGTGGCACAGTGAGCATAGGACCCACGTCCCACATAACACAGCTGAATCCGGTGTGGGGTTGCTTGTGTTCCTTTCTGATGGAGGCCTCGCCTGGTAGTTAGGGTGGACTGTTACCATGAGGAGCTGGGTCAGTTCTAATTTGCATAATGCAAGCTTCTGTCTAGAGTGACAGAGTGGGTGAAAAATGATGGTTTGCAATACCACTCCCAGCGTTTGCCAGTGGTTACACTATTTGCAAGTATTTCTCTCATCACTGTTTGTGTGACTGATGTAAAGTCATACATTTACAAGGGTATGCCCAGACATGGGTTCCTTACTCATTGTGCCATAGGATCCAAGCTGTACCTCGCTGACGAGGCCTAACAAAGCTGAAACAGATCTGTGGTTGTTTGTGTTCTCTTCTGGAGGGGGTCCTCACCCTGCAGTTCGAGATGAACTCTTCCTATGAGTTGCAGGGTCAGTATTGATCTGCATATGGTAGGTGTTTGTCTAGAGTAGCACAAAGGATGAAAAACAATGATTGGGATGCTACCACAAGAGACTGCTAGTGGTTAGACTGCAAGCCTTCCTCCTATCCCTTTTTATGTGACTGAAATCTAAATGCTGTCTATGAGGATTCACCAATATTAGGCCCTCTGAAAATGGAGATAGCACTGAAATGCATGCTTATGCCATCAAGCTTGAAGCATAAGCAGGATGCAAAAGATGAAACGGCCCAAGAGATGATGGACTGTAAGGGCCAGAAGCAGAGCTTCTTCCCAAAAAAGCTGATAGCTGGAAAGACTTGAGGGAGAAATTCTCCATGAAGAAGGGGTACTGGGAGGGCTGGAAAAGGGTCTTGGTTAAAGAGCAGGTAATTTGTTGCCAGCAAGTAGACTGACAATAGATGTGGCTATCCCCCATTTAGCAGCCAGTCATCGAGGTGACCAACTAAATTGTATCTTAAGACTCAAAGCTCGGATGACAGCACTAGAAACCCATAGTGGGTGACGCCCACAACAAAATGTACGACCTCCTGAGTGACTGTGGGAAGCATTCATCAAGTTGAGGGACACAATCCAGACTTCAGTTTCAGAGCCAAATGGGTGAAGGAAAGCATTTTAACGTGAATGTCCAGAATGGGAATAAGATCACAGTCACTGCTGTGAATAAAAAACAATGGTATTAGCATCACTACCAGATTCCGTTCTCTGGAACCAACTCCACAGCCCCTTCGTGCAACAAAGAAAGAATATCATGCTGCAGAATGTCGGCACGGCAGTCTGAGCAGACAAAAGAACAGGGCAAATGAGAGGCGGTATCTCTTGGAAGGAAATGGCATAGCCTTTGTCAACACTTTGGAGGACGCAGCAGTTTGAGGCGACAGATTGCCAGAGTGCCAAATAAAAGGACTCTCTCCACCATATAAATCCCCATTACCTCTTTCATGGGTGGATTAAAGCGATATCTCAAGAAGGGAAAGGGAAGAGAATTTCCAAAATAACTCACTGAACAGCTACATTGGCAGCAAGGACTGGCGCAGCCAAAAGTGCAGGCCTTGAGAATCTATACTGAACCTTTGGTACTGCTGATAAAACTGGTGAGTATGGAAAGTCAATCCCAAAGACCAAGCCATTGCCCAACCTCACTAGAAGCACAGCTATGTTGAATCTTCTTTCTCTCAAAAAAGGGGTGCTTCATTATAGGGCACGTCTACAAGACTCTCCTGGAGATCTCCTGAAAAGCCCATGGAATGCATCCTGGCAAGATGGCAGATGGCAATGGGAAAGCCTAGGAAGTGCTACACTGAGTCTAGTGTAACTTGGCCAGAGCGAAATATCTGCATAACCACGTCTTTCACCTTACATACATCTTCCAAAACATGGGTTTGGCATGGGTGCCATCACCCATAAGGCATCAGAATAAAGGGCCAAACGGCAAGCTGGGGTTGTGCAACAAGGGCAACAGCTCCTGGAAGAGAATATTTTATTTTTAATTGCCCCTGTCCTCTTCATCTCCAGAGCTCTAGGAGTAAAGAATTACATTGAGAGGGACATGATGCCTGTACCACGAGGGTCTCCAAAGAAGGGTGCTAACCCAAGAATTTTTGGTCCCCCATGAGCTGGATGATGGAGGTGGGCAATCTGGCAGTTCATCACTAGGGCAAACGCTAGCTTACTCCTCAATACCAAAATAGGGTTCATCAACACCTTGGTGAAGATGTGCAAAGCTTCAAAAAATGAGGATTCCATCTGTTGAATATCTATAAGGAGGTTAGCCTTGTTCATTTTTCACGGGCAAAGGCAACTCAAAGGCCTCTATGCCCTTGTGAGCCACTGCTGTAACCTAGGAAATTTCCTCCACATAAGGGACACCCCAGTGAGTTGTCAACACCATTGGAATTTTGGAGAGCCAGATAATCACCAGCATTTGTCCCAGTGCCTCACTGTTAACATCACTGTTGTGGCACACAATGATCAGCATCCAAACTGACTGAATCAGACCAAACAGCCATTCAGGCATTACGAAGTATTGATAATGAGACAAAAGCATGTAGGAGAATACTTACTAAGTCAACTGTTGTTCTTCATCTCGGGATTTGACCAAAATGGCTTTTATCTTCAGAAAAGTTGCTATATTTTGGAGTAGATTCAAAGTCAACATCGGTGGAGTTCAGCAAGGAACTGGCAAAAGTGCCTGAGCAATGGGCAAGTCTTTGGGTGGAGGAGGATCAGCTGGCATCAGAGTGGCCTCAGGAATAGGGTAAATAAGTGTTGCACTCTGCCAGAGCTAAAACTACTGGCAGCCACCTGGTTTGGGCCCCTAAGAGTATTTGAGGATCCAGGGCACCAGTTAGAGTTGGAGTGGAGCAGAAGGTAGCCAGCACCGCCTGTGTGAAAGTTGCAATATATGCTGTGTCAGCGCCAGAGGCTGGAAACTCTGGGTAGGAAGCACAAGGCTCTGGCTCAAGGGCTGCATTTGTCACTGGATCCATATACACCAAGACAGCATTGAGACTCGAGTTGGGGGAACAATGAGGCTGGAGTCACGAAATGACTCAGCCTGCTAGAAGATTTATCGCTGTGTGATGGATCGATATGGAGAAACGGAAGAATCCATTTTGTGATGCTTCTTGTGTTTTTTTCTAGGGAACTTGTCCTTAGAATTGGCCTTCTTTGATGACTTGCTGGTTGAAGGAGAGCCAGGTGAGGCTCTGGGGCAGGACTAGGCTCTGAAGCAGTATCAAGCCCAACTTAGATTAAGAGTCCATGCCATGAGTTTGGCCTGCAGATCCTTAATAACCCTGACGTGCAAGAGGCCACATTTTACACTCAACTAAGTTGTGACTGGGAACCAGGCACTAGAGACAGATACATTAGGGGGGTCATTCTGACCGCGGCGGACGGCGGTCGCCGCCCGCCACGCGGTTCCCGCCGAAAGACCGCGGCGGTCATTCTGGCTTTCCCACTGGGCTGGCGGGCGACCGCCGAAAGTCCGCCCGCCAGCCGAGCGGGAAACACCCTTCCCACGAGGACGCCGGCTCAGAATTGAGCCGGCAGTGTGGGAAGGTGCGACGGGTGCAATTGCACCGGTCGCGAATTTCAGTGTCTGCTAGGCAGACACTGAAATTCTTTTTGGGGCCCTCTTACGGGGGCCCCTGCAGTGCCCATGCCATTGGCATGGGCACTGCAGGGGCCCCCAGGGGCCCCGCGGCACCCCCTACCGCCATCCTGTTCCCGGCAGGAGAACCGCCAGGAACTGGATGGCGGTAGGGGGTGTCAGAATCCCCATGGCGGCGGAGCGCGCTCCGCCGCCATGGAGGATTCTCAAGGGCAGCGGAAAGTCGGCGGGACACCGCCGACTTTCCGTTTCTGGCCGCGGCTGAACCGCCGCGGTCAGAATGCCCAGCGGTGCACCGCCAGCCTGTTGGCGGTGCTACCGCCGACCTCCGCCATGGCGGTAATTACCGCCAGGGTCAGAATGACCCCCTAGATGTCCAATAGCAACATCTTGTTCTGACAGGAGAAAACAAGGTTTACACTCTGAAATTTTCAATGGAGAAGAAAATGGAGAAAAAAGGAACTGAAGTCAGTGTGCCTTGATGGTGCTTTAAATGACTCCATGATGTCATAGGAGTGGTTGGAACACTGAGCAGAGGCACCATTTATTATGGTAGAAAAGCTATTTCAAGTTCCAGCATGCAATCTGGCACCTAAAAGAGATTCTAGAAGTGAGAAAAGGTGAAGCAGGTAAAATTGTCCATCAGAATATAACTCAACCACCCGTTTCCTGAAATTGTTTTACTGACACTTGACACTGATCACCACAAACCTTGATGTTAATCACTGATAAATGGTAATTTTTCATTAAACAAAATAATAAAGTTTATAAAAATAAGTGTCTATATTGATAATGGTATGGGCCAGGAAATAATCGTGTTCTGCAATGTCTACTGAAAGGCAACTTTGTAGGCTCAACAGAGGAAGAACTTTAGTGTGTCAGAGCTCTCTGACTGAATCTATAATTGCTTGACAAGTAGGCACTAGTGAGCAACAGCTAGCCTCTAAAGTCTCTATACATGCAGAACCAATTGACTGGTCAATTCTCTCAGATGTTTTAAAATTTTGCTTTTAATCTCTTTCTCTCAACAAGGCAAGCCAGTAACAACAGCATTTTATAACGCCAAGCTCATGATTGCCACAGAATGCACAAACTCAGGTCACGTGGAGCAGCATCCAGTGTGCTATCAGTAGTGCAGGGAATCAGGCTGTCTTGTTGTTAAGCTGTCACTCCCGCCGCTTCAGCTCCCCCTCCCCCTTGTGGCAAAGGAGCAGCCACTGGTAGAAGGTCCAAGGAGGATCAAGGTGGCCAGAGGAGGGCTGTGCCTAATTGGGAAGGCAATCGCTGCACAGTGGGGAAGCCTCTAGAGGTAAATGAAGAGACGTTTATGTTCTGAAGCACATATTGAAGGGCCTCGGCTTAACCTCGTCTGCCCGCCCTGTGGAGCCGGGGTAGGGCCGCGTGGCGGTGCTGCATCAGGACTTTCCGGGGCTCCGGAGCTTGGTCCTGTTTGTACGCAGTCCTGCGGGACTGGGACTGTGCATAGGCAGGGACTGAGTTTTGTGCTGACATCTCAGCTTCAGGTTCACTTTCAGGTCTCACTAGCCCATCTGGTGATTGGGTCACGCTGGCAGTCAACAGCAGTTAAGAGTTTTACGCCTCTCAAGTTATAAGAAAAAGGATTCTGGCAGTAGTTCTGTGGTGGAGGCGGCAGCTTAGGGGAGAGTCCTGGATTTCCCAAGAAACTTTATTTCTACACGTGTAGCAGCCGGATAGCCGCGGTGTTGATTTCGATCTTATTTTCACTATATGTTGAAATTAGGCTATAGGTCAGTCCAAGTCTCATGAAAGTGAAGCCTGTTTGCCTCCCTCATCCTTCTGTAGACATAAGCAGCCGCAGCAATAAAGCCATAATGGCGCTAAGGAAATCCGGCAGAGTTCCTGGAGCCAAGAGGGCAATGAAAACTAGAGCCCAGCAAAACCATATATGTCACGAGAACTCTACAGGGAATGGCTTACACCAGTCACTTCCAGAAACAGCTCAGCCCGGCAAAATAACAATCCTCAAATTAAACACATCCAAGGCCTCTAAGGCACCGCTCTAGGGTAGATCCTATTACAAAATTTGCGGGAAAACATTTTAGGCATAAATTGTCAAGAAGGGAAACTGTGTCTTCATTCCACCCCCTCTTTCCCAAAATCCTTTGAGATACATCTTTGGCCCTTTCGGATACGGCAGACTTTCAGCAGTTTCAAGAATCAGTTGAGTCAGGGATGTCTTACTCAGAGCCTAGACTGTCCTGCTCACCATGCTTGTTGATAGGGGAGTCCCCAGGAAATGACGTACATGAAAGCAAAGCCACGATTTCAAGTAAGACTCAAGAGAACCAAGTCTCACAAGGCTTAGGAACATCGGCAAACTGGCCTAACTCCCCAAATGTCATAATACTACGCCACCTGAGTGAATCTGCTGGGCCCCTGCTAAGTATGGTGACTGCAACAATTCAAGTACTCCCCCTCAACTCAGCCATTGACTTGGACATAGGATCAAGTTCTTCTTCCTCAATGCTTGACAACATGTTTTTTATTGCAAAAGACTCTACAAGGCATCTTTGAGGCTGTAGCTTTAAACACTGACACTCTCAAGGCCCATAAGTCCTATTAACAGACCACTGCATCGGAACTAGATTAGATTAATAGTTGCAGGCCAAAGTGGAATGTATGGAAGAGCTACATAGTCATGTGAAAAGTGCTGGTAAGGGCAATATAGCAAATATCCCAGATGTAAGCACCCACTGCCGAGGGGCCACCCTCTGTATATATTGAGACGTCCAATGTTAGTAAAATAAAAAATAAATTGTATTTTTTTTTAAATGGGGTAATTACTTTCCTAGTCATACTTCTGCCCTAGGGCGCAAAGGCATATCCAGAGAACCAAAACAGGTTGCCGGGCTCTGAGTATGTGGGTAAGGAAAAGAAGGAACAAATTAGGAAGAGTAAACAACAGACTAAGATGATTGACAGTGATTTGAGAAAAAGTAGGATGTTAAGTACTAACCAGGATAAAAGTAGACATAGCAGCACAGAATCAGGCATTACTGTTGGGAGACCTAAAATCGCAAATAGTAGGCCAATCTCCTGTGGTAATGGGAAGCAAGTGGCTAGGGAATCACGGCACATTCAGAGAGGTACAGAGAGGTATAAGGGCAAGGGTTCTAAGAGAGAGTCCCAAAAGGGTGGACCTTAAGAAAAGGGAAGCAGGGTTATAAGTAAACAACCCAGAAATTAGGCTTAACACAGACGAGGGAAGTAAGTCTGAGGACATTCAGGCTGTGGGTTTCCCCATGCTTAAAATAAATGTTGATGCACAGTGGAAGGATGTAAAGAGCTTATGGGTATTTTTAGAACCAGCCCCTGAAAGCACAGAGAAACAAGTGTATTAAGTTAAATCCCCTAAATAGATCTTGACTGCTCGAAATATTTTCTAATTTCCCAAAGCTCCATTCAATATCCTCAAGGTGTATGAGACAAGTTGGCTTTCCGGTGAATAAAGCAGGCACAGATGTAACAAAAATCCTATTATATTCAGCGTTGCTTAGAGTTGTCCTGCTAAACACAAAGTGAATTAAAATACCAAGGTCCGAAAATATCACTGGTGATGAAGATTGAGCCTAACAAACCCTCTAGGATGGGCTTTTTGCAATGCCATGGTGGTCTCTAGATAAATCAAGTTGGGCTGGATACTAATAGGGTCCAAAATAGTCTCAGGCATATACTGGAGATTAGTGAAGGAACTTTGAAAATTATTTTGCCACAAAGGGAGAGAAACAAAGAGGGGCAAACCCCAATTGGCCATAAGAGGTATGCCTGCTTATGATGGGACGAGGAAGCTAAGGAGGGTTGGTATAAATTGTGCAATATAGACTAGGGATGATGTCACTTTGTTATCCTGGAAAACACATAGCTTTAGTAATGTATGGAATCAGCAAATCTTCAAAATCATAATTGACCAATACACAATTTTGCATTTCCAGGGAACTTGGCTGTGCATGGAACCTCCACAGATAGCTGTTTTTTTGAAAGCGTACCAGGGTGCTTAAAAAAAATACCTTAGGGCATCCATCAGGGGGTATGTTAACGTTGATATCCAATAGAGTCACCTCAAGGGTGTGGGAAATCAAGATCAGAAGCAACTGGATTTTAGCTTGTGGTGTAAAACTGTCTAATGTTAAGATGGGCCCAGAATGCATAATTGTTCTTAATATCTATCTGCACGCAAAGTGTCTGCGCACCACTATAAGGAAAATATCAAGAGATTTAAAGAGGACATGGTTAAAATAAGCTCATTGTATCCGCATAATTTGATTGTCTTAATGGGTGATTTTAATCATAAATTATTCTCTTTTGTGATTGAACAAAGGTATGATGATTTACTGTTTGCCTTTAATATAAAGTTTGGTAGCTTCCTGGTGTGCTGCTACCGCAAGGGATGTATCCATATTAGATTTTCTTGCATCAAATGTTTTCGTGAACCTTAGTAGTCATGTTCCACCTGATATTCTAGCAAGGAAACCGTTGTTTATGACAATCACAGATTCCCCATAGATTATGTGTTTGTTCAAGCATGGGCTTTTATCTACATCAATAAGTTTGAGGTATTACAGGTAGAAGGGGGTGACCATTACCCTTTAAATACAATACTTAGTTTTAACAGTGCTGCCAAGGAGAAACAAGTAGTCCCTGTAAAAGTCTATTACCCAAAACTGCCAAGAACAAGAATATCTGAGAATTACCTACACATTAACTAAATGCTCTCCAACTTAAATAGAGAGAAGTCAAAGTAGAAGAAATACCTCAAAATTTCATTATTTGGTATGAGGTCCTAATCAGTGAAACAGTAGTGCCTAAAAGTCTATTTAAATGTACTTAATACATTTAAAAGTAAAAATATGATCAAGAGGCAACCAAACATCTGGTTTGACAGTGAATGTAGACTTTTAAAAAGAAGAATAAGGAAGTTAGAAAGATATGTAAGGTTCTCAAGAAATAACGAGGGTAAACACCGACTCGTTGATTTAAGAAAAGCACTTAAAACACTGGTAGTAGGCAAGAAACTGGTACAAAATGAAAAATGCTGGATTGAATTCCTTGAGATAATCAAGTTGAATAATGTTACAAAAAATTGGGAGTTGGTACAAAATGGGCTAGGAAAGACAGAAGAGAAGCTGAAATGTTTGATGGGAGAGGATGCATGAGTTAAATAACTGGAGGAAGTTTGTAATAAAGATGTCCCAATCATCAAGGATCCAGGAATTTTCAATATTAATGAGTAAATATTGGAGTGCTTTCCAGCTCCAAAAATTAAGAAAACAATTGAGTCCCTAAAACTTGCAAGAGTGGCCGGGCCAGACCGCCTTCTGGCGGATAGCTAGACCAATGTATAAGAAAGGTGAATACTCCCTTCCCGGAAGCTACAGACAAATAAATCTGCTAGATGTGAGGGGGAAAGTCTTCTAAAAAATCCTCCTGGGGTTATTGAAAGAATGGACTGAAGTGAACTCAGTAATTTCTTTACAGCAAAGTGGTTTTAAAGGGAGGTTACTCAACAATAGACCACTGCTTCAACCTATGGGCATTAGCAAAAAATTACGAGAGCAATGTGGAGGTTTATATTGTTGCTTTGTGGATTTCCGCTCTGCATTTGACTCTGTTGATCGAGTTTTGCCAGGGGAAATTTTAAGAAAATTTGAAATCTCAGGGTCTACTTTTGTGTTTTGGCACCCATATTGTTTTCCATATTTTTGGTGGATTTGCCAAAAACTCTAAATCAACCCAAATGTTTCAGCCCCAAAATGAATGGTAAACATGAAAGTTGCCTCTTATATGCTGACGATCTAATAATCCTAGAGTTGACAGAAACTGGCCTCCTAAGAAAGCTTAATGTCATCTATGATAACTGCTCAAGGAAATAAATATGGAGAAGACTAAAGTGCTTCCTTTTGCGAAAAAGAGGTTAAAGTCGGCTTGTTCTTTAAATAAACTCAAGATTGAGACTGTTAGTAAGAGCAAATATTTGGGAATGTGGTTTTCAAACAATTTGCCTTGGAAAGAACAAAGTGAATCCCTGCTGGCAAAAGCACTTTCTTCTGTGGGGGAGGCTTAAGAAATTTGACAAACAATATGGTGGTTCCACCCTAAGACCGGTACTGGCATCTTATCAAGAAATGATGCAGCCACAGTTCCAGTACCGTGCAGAAGTTGCCTGTATTAGTGGAAAATCAAATTGGGACCTTGAAAAGGGCAGGTGTTTAAAAAGATTGCTTTCTTTCCCACCTTCCATGATGGTACAGGTGGTCAGGATAGAAACCAGCTTAACATCAAGAACTTATTTAGCATATCCAGAGACAATAAAATTCTGGTTAGGAATAGATAGCAAGCAGCTTCCCAACATTTCACTGCTATGTAAAAAAGAAACTGCGATGAGTGAACTAAATTAAACAAGATTAGTAAGAAGAAGAATCTTAGATCTCTGCAAGAAGCTAACAACAGAAGGTGAGATCGATCGGAAAGGAGTGAGTAACACCAAGCGTAAAAGAAAAGCAAAACAGGTGACTCGAGAGGAAGATCTGAGTTATTTAAGGAATACAAAATCAGTATCCCTCCTGATGAGTTTGTGGATGGGGGGGAAACCTTTCCTTATCTGGGGAACTTACCCAATGTATGGTTAAGACGACGCTTATTGAACTTTAGATGTGGGGTAAACCAAGCTCTAATCTCCGACGTACAAGGCTCCTTGTTCAACAAGGATAACATTTGTAAATATGGCCTTATTATTAAAGGAGACTTTGAGCATGTTTTAGTGGATTGTCAGTGGTGGGTTTTAGCCCAACAGGGGTTTTACAAAAATATGGTATGAAGGAAAGGGGACGGGCATATTGCTGGACATGCAGTTTTTAAATGTAACTTGTGCCTTAGGATGATTTTTATTTTTTGTAAATTAAGTTTTAGAAAACATGGAATATTTTATTGTACTGTTGGACAGTAGCATGCCTGTGTTTTAATTGCAGACTTGGCCTGTTTTTAGCTGGTTTGCTTTTATAATGTATGCATAATGAGGTTTATTGTGCCAATGTTTTAAAGGTTACACTCTAAAATAAACTTATGTTTGACTGACTGATAACATACTTTTTGGACCCACCACTTTTGTGAAGATCTGCAATGCTACAGCGCATGTACTGTAGATCTTCATAAGAGGGAAGGATGTGTCTAGCAGTGAAATGATAATGAACTACAACTTGGATGTTAATTTCTCCACACTACATGCACGCACAATCTTCAAACAAACTACAGGGCTGAGGTTGAACATGAGCAGATGCTAGTGGTTTGCCTATATTTTCTGCCTTCAATAACTAAAACTTGCCCTTTAAGCAAAGAGAATAGGTTCAGACTAAATATGTAATGGAAAATGGACTTCCTTAAGGTAAATAGTGATGGTCTAGGAACTGTCATTATACTTTTTTTATATAGCATTATGGCATACAAGCTGCTTCAAAACAATTCACAGTACCAGGTATGCATTGCTAAAAGTCAGGTTTGGCTGTAATATGTGCATAAATAAGACACAAGTTGGTTTTGCAGCTGTGTCATGGGTCTGCTGCTCATCCTGTCATCCTTTAACGTGAAACCAAACTCCTCTCGAAGAGGGAATTCAAAATACAGGAATATTTATTTGATTTCCAATGGATAAAAAACAAAGTAGTTCCTTCCAGGATTCGAGTCTGTGTCTGGAGTCTCTGAACAATTCTACACAGAAGTGGATCAATCAATTGAGTTAATACAATATCAAGACATTGCGCCATTCAACCAGATTGCATTCAAGTGATTAGCATTACGTTGCATTACATTCATATAGTGAGCAGAGGGAACATGCAAAGGTATGAACTTCTAATGTATACGGCATAACAATCCCGCTCATAAGGAAACTTGCTTTAAAACGTGTTCAATCTTTTTTACTCAATGTGGTGGCAAAGCACAGATGCCAAGAGTCCCCATGTCATGCGTGCCACAACCAAGTTTCTATCAATCAAATTCCAAGGTTACTGACAATAATATCTTACCATCTGGCATCTAACCCCTTCCAGGTCATTCAGGATCTTGTAAAAAGAGAAGTTTTAGGTTTAGAACTATTGCAATAAGGGAAAAGGGTAGTGATAACAAGTGAAGTAGGTTAGGGTTACTGAAGATAGAAGGTATAATATAGGTCATTCAGGTAAGATAGTGACTAGGAGCAACAACAACAAAAAGACCATGGAATCTGATCTACTGATGTGAACTTAGATGGCAGGGTCCGTAAGAAATAAAGGGTTTTCTCCCTTCGTGTGATAAATAAATTCTTACTATTTGCTCCTGGAATATAAATTGATAACTCCAGAATGAAAAAAGGGGTGTTGCAATATTGAGCGGTCTAGATAACTCTGGAGCAGATACTTTTTATTGCAGGAAATACACATTCTAATTGAACAATTAGAACTTTGAAAATAATCCCTGGCGACAGCAGTCTACATAGCAGGGTTCTACAAGGGGTAGAACTCTTCTGCTTAGGATCTCCTCTAATATTATATTTCAGAAACAAGGATAGATAGATTGGGTTAGTGCCCAGTGGGCTGACTGAATAAAGACAATACATGTTTTACAGTTATCATCATATATGGCTCTGTTATAGCTGATCTTTCCAGTTTTGAGGAATTTGATTACAGCAGCAAATTCAACTGGCACCTTTTTCTTTGGTCTGGGACTGAAATGTTACAGTGACAAATACCAACAGATTTATTAAAACTGTTGCATTTTATAAACTGTAATCCAGGAAGAGGGCAGACGAATTGATTATGAATGAACATTAAAACTGAAGAAAGATGAACTAGGAAATTCATTCTTCTCTGGCTGCTTTCATATATTCTAAAGAAATAAAAACTGATTTTCTTTTTATTAATTAACACCATTTCCAATGACTGCATACATCTTAATAAGGATCTGAAGTCTTTCTTAGGTTGTCAGATCACTCCTCAATATGCTACTCTATAAAAGAGCTTTGTTCAGAAAAGCATCAATCAAGATGTTGGTTCTTTGATACAAATTGCTACTAGATGTCAACTTTATCAATCATATTCAAGATAGGAAAGTGTTACATAAAATAGTCCTGTTGCGTGCAGGGACCTCAGGACACTTTTTCATATACATGTATGTAATAATATTCTGATGCTGGAGGTAGATATCCCAGTGTTGGGCAGTTTGGTGACACCTCTGTAAATCTTTGTCAGGCTAGCTTTAACTGCATTTTGGGGTAGAAAAGCATAGTGTAGAAGTGTGCTATATAGGGAAAACTCTGTTGTAACTATGAAGTAAAATAAAGGGAAAGGTGCCTGCCAGGTCACAGGTGTATCGGCTGCACTCATCATACACTATTACTACAAGTGAGCCAGCAGTTTTGTTACCCATTCTGTGCTGTACTGGAAATTTGTCTCACAGCCTCAGTTGTTTCTGAACTGGAAAGTGTGAATTACACTGACAACCTAACAACCTGGGCGGTGGGGGTGGAGGGGAGTTTATAAATTCTGTGAGAATTCCTACAAAGTAGAACCAGGATTACACTAAGTAACATTTTTATTCTGCATCACTGGATTTTCACTGATAGTTCTTAACATAAAATAGAGTATCAAGCATATTTCCAATTCAAGGTTGTCAATGCAGGAGAAAAATACTGTTTGGAACTATGGCATGCTGTATAGCTGCAAAGAGCTTCCAAGTTTGCTAATTCAATACATTACATAATGTAGCTTGACTAACCAATGTGTTGGTTCTGGAACAGTCATCACCACAGGAAGTTCTTGTTGTCAATGCAAGAGAAAAATACTATTTAAAATAAGGCACGCTGTATAGCTGTGGTGAGCTTCTGGATTTGCTAATTAAATATATTACATAATGTAGCTTGACTAACCAATGTGTTGGTTCTAGAATCTTCATCAAGCTAGGGAGGTCTAGTGAAAGTATGAACTGATTTCCAGGTTGCTGCTTGACATATCTCTGAGAGGGGGCAATTCTGACCCAAGCGACATATGCCACTTTTCCTCTGGGGGTATGAGCTTTCTGTTTGACAGGTATAAGTTGGTTTGCAGACCGGTAACAGTATACAATGCAGGTTACAATCCAGTTGCCAATAATCTGTTTGAAAGAGGCTAAAACAGTTTTGTAATGGGCCATAGTTTACAGAGAGGTGACTATTTTTTTCAGATGGTTTTAGTCTTTTCTAGATAAAACTTTAGGACTCTCTTTAGATCTAGAGAATGCAAATGTCTCCCTGCTGGGGTTGTTGGACTGGAAATAAAACACTGGGAGAGAAATAGTTTAAGATGAAAACCTGATACGACTTTGGGAAGAAAAGAGGGGGTTCTCTTTAGTACTATCCTGTTGAAATAAAAAAATCAAGTAGGGCTCAATAGCAGACAAAGCCTGAAACACACTCACTTTCACTGCCGGTGCTATGGCAACTAAGAAAGCAATTTTCCACAAAAGATGCTGCAATTCATCCTTAAGAATAGGCTTGAAGGAAGAGTTGTACGTTTAGAGAGAACCAGATTTAAGTCTCATGTGGAAGCAGGCTTTTTAAGTAGAGGGCACATCTTTTCTTTAGAACTTTCAAGAAATCCTTTATCACTGGGACTGTGAAGAATGACCTTTTATTTGGGCCTTTATGATAAGCTGGTATGGAGACTAGATAAACTCTGATCTAGTAGAAGTGAAGCGTGGACAGTGTGAGATGGAACAAATAAGGGAGGATAACATTCTCCTGGCATGAGAATGGATACTGATTGTTGCTAAGGCATCAAATCACAAATTGTTTCCATTTTAAAGCATAGGAGCAACTCATAGATGGTCTCTTTGCTTCCTTGAGAATTTCTATACAGTCTGGTGACAAATGTAGGTGTCCACACTGTATGACCTCAAGATCCATGTTTCCAAATTCAAAGATCGTACTTTGTGGAGGAGGATTTTCCCTCCCATGTTGGATAGTAGATTATGGTTACATGGTAGCTTCTTGTGGAGTTTCAGTGACAGGTTAAATAGCTGTAGGAACCACCACTGTCTCAGCCACTCCAGAGCTATCAGGATCATGGTTGAGAGGTGTAGGAAGCGTCCTGGTGTGTGGTGGGCACCTATGGTGTTATCACCTTATACCAGGTCCGGGTATCCCCTATTAGTGAGTTGTATGCAGTGTCTAGGAAGCCACGGCTCTCAGAGGTAGCTGTGGATGAGCAGCCAAGACTTATCTCGGAGACATGCACAGCTTATGCAATACCACTACAGTCACACAGCACTTACACACATAAAAGAACCACACAGTGTTACAAAAATAAAGGTACTTTATTATGGTAAGACACATACTAAAATACTGTATAACAAATACTCTATTAGCAGGTGAGTAAACACACTATTATAAATACATTAGTAATCAGGAATGGGCATAGAAAGTAATAGTTAACAGTGAAATAACAGAAAATAACGGAGACCCTAGAGGGAGACCAAACCATATACTAAGTAAATTGAATGCAAAAGGCAGGCCCCCACACAAGGAAGTGAAATCTGTAGAAAAGAGCTGGAGGAACTAGGCACCACAAAAGGTAAGTACCAGAGTGCCCCCCAGCGACCAGGAGTGAAATACCTGTTTTTTTCCCAAACCCACAGGTAAACTTTGTAAAAGGACTGTGCAAGACCCAAGCAAGACCAGTTGGAGTGTCTGGTTGGTGCAGGAGCCACTACCCACCCTTCTCGTGATGCAGGGCCAGGTCGACGGTAAAGACCAGGAGTTGGCTATGCAGCACAGGAGCAGGAGAAGAGTTCCAGAAGTGATGCAGTCGATGTCCCACGTCAGAAGAAGAGTTGCAGTTAGTCAGTGGTGTGGAAAAACCACTAACAAGTCTTGGCAAAGGCAAGAGTTGCAGAGAGGCTGGGGACCAGGAAGGAACCCTCAGCAGTAAAGAGAAGTCGAGGATGAAGCCCCCACAGGCAACTCACAGGCATCAGGCAGAGGAGTTGCAGTGAGGCCCACTCAGCACACCTGGAGAGGAGTCCCACGTCACTGGGGCAGCAAGCAGGAGACTATGCTTTGCAGGGAAGAGTGCTCGAGGCTGGGGCTACATAGAACCTGAAGATCCCTTGGAAGAAGAGCCAACAAGCCTTGATAGCTGCAAGAGTCGTAGTGCACAGGGGTACTGTCCTGCAAGGGCTTACCGTCTCTCAAGCTGGACAGCTGGTAGAGGGGAGCAAGGGGACCACTCCAGACCACCACTTGTGATGCAGGATCCACGCAGTTCCGGAGGAGAGAGGATCCACACAGCCGGTCGTCGTTGCAGTTGGTGCCTGCAGATGCAGGGCAGTGACTCTTTCAGTCAAAGGGAGATTCGTTCTTGCTTCTTGTGCAGGCTGAAGACACGTCACTTTCAGAGGATGCACAGCCAGGGAAATTTTGCAGTTGCTGTAAAGAGCCAGAGAAACAATGTTGTAAAGCGGAGTCGTCCCTGGAGTTGCAGATTGTCGGTTCCTAGAGGGTCCAGTTGCAATCCCGGTGGCCAGAAGATGAAGTAAATGATGCAGAGGAGTCCTGCTGGAATCTTGCACACCGAATCTGAGCACCCACCCAAGGGGGAGACCCTAAATAGCCCAGGAAGGGGGATTGGTCACCTAGCAGGGTGACCACCTATCAGGAGGGGGCTGTGACGTCACCTGCCTGACCTGGCCACTCAGATGCTCCCAGAGGCCTCTGTTCACCTTTGATTCAAGATGGCGGAATCAAGTGGCCACCTGGAGGAGCTCTAGGCACCACCCCTGGGGTGGTGATGGACAGGGGAGTGGGTCACTCTCTTTTCCATTGTCCAGTTTCGCACTAGAATAGGGACCAGGGGTCCCTGGACTGGTGCAAACCGGTTTATGAAAGGAGGGCAACAAATGTGCCCTTCAAAGCATACCCGTGGCTTGGGGAGGCTACCCCTCCCAAGCCATGTAACACCTATTTCCAAAGGGAGAGGGTGTTGCCTCCCACTCCCAAAGGAAATCCTTAGTTCTGTCTTTCTGGGCTGGAGCTGGTCAAGCAGCAGGACGGCAGAAACCTGTCTGTAGGATAGCAGCAGCGCAGGCTGCCCGGGAAAACCCTGCAAATGGTAGGAGCAAAGCTGGGGGTCCTCTAAGGAGCCCACAGAGTGCATGGAATCATGAAACCAATACTGGCAACAGTACTGGGGTATGATTCTGACATGTTTAATACCAAACATGCCCGGGTCGGAGTTACCATTACGTAGCTGGACACAGGTAGTGACCTGTGTCCAGTACATGGGTAAAATGGCTTCCCCGCACTTACGAAGTCCAGGAAAATGGAGCTGGAGTTCGTAGGGGCACCTCTGCTCATGCAGGGGTGCCTTTACACGCAGGTACTTACGCCCTGCCCTCTGTGCTAAGAGGGCCTGCCATAGGGGTGACTTACAGTGACCTGGTGCAGTGACCCGTAGTGAAAAAGTGCATGCACCCATCCACGATGGCTGCAATTACAGGCCTGCAGACACATTTTGCGTAGACTCCCATGGTTGGCATAATACATGCTGCAGCCCACGGGGAACCCCTGGTGCCCCAATGCCCTGGGAACCTAGGTACCATATACTAGGGACTTAAATGGGGGCACTAGTACGCCAATTGTGGGGTGTGCAAAGTCAGGAACAACCAAATATAGAGTGAGAGAGCACAGTCACTTGGGTCCTGGTTAGTAGGATCCCAGTGAACACAGTGAAAACACACTGACAGCAGGCAAAAAGTGGGGGTAACCATGCCAAAAAGAACGTACTTTCCTACAAGTGGGACTGCATTAACTTGTTGATTACTGATGTTATCAGAGGTATGGGGAGAAAAGTGTGTAGATATTTGTTTGACTAAGTCATGTAAAGAGCATTGCCCATCAATTATTGGTCCCACGTTCTGGATATGTAGTTTGGGCATTTGCACTTTGTTTATTTGCAAATAATTCTGCTTGTAGATAAGCCCATTCTCTGAAAGATGGAATTTAGTGTTTTGTTGTTGAGCTCCCAATCATGATTTTTGTAGAAGCAGCTGCTGAGTAAATCAGCCTGTTGGTTTTGCAGGCCTGGCAGGTAAACAGCTTGAAGGTACACATCCTTTGCTTTGCTAGTAACCAATGTCAAAGTAACTGGGCTTCCAATGATAGAGTTCTTGCTCTTGTTCCTTTGCGTTTGTTTAAATAGTACATGGTGGTAGTATTGTCTGTCTGTACTAAAAATGTGTTAATGGATGATGCTGGAAGGAAAGCTGTGAGAGCTGGATGAACTGCCTCTAGCATGAGAACACTGATGTGGTAAAGTTGTTGCTTGGAAGATCACTGACCCTTAATTGTAAGATCGTTGAGGTGTGCCCCCCAACCAGTGAAGGAAGCATTGGTCGCAAAGGTCTGAGTAGGAAGTTTCTGATGAAATGGAACTCCTGTGAAAGGATTGGTTGTTGAGCCACCACTGAAGGGATTGTTGAGCTTGCAGAGTCAGATTTGTTTTGGTTTGTTTTGTTTTCCAGTCTGCATGCAGTTGTGACCACTGGTCTTTTAAGCATTGCTGTAGTAGTCTCTAGTGGAGAAGAGCATTTGAAACTAGAAAAAGGCAAGAGGCGACAGATCATAGGAGAGATAAGACTTGTCTGATTGATGACTTTGAGTTGTGTATTAATGGGTGACATCTCTGAAAACGGGTACATACTCTGGCCTCCAAAGGAAATAAGCCTCCTGTGATGATGGGCTGCATCTAGGTAGCCCAAGAGTTGAAAAGGGGGTGTCGTCGTTTTTTCTAGGTTCACACAAATGCCTAATTGGCCTAATAAAGTGACAGTCAAGTTGAAATCATTTTGCACTTTGCCTATAGTGTGAGATTTTACCAACCAATTGTCTAGGCAGGGCATATGAAAATTATGTTTTTGCTGGGGAAGGCTGCAACTACTGCCATGCATTTGGAAAAAAAAAATATTTACACTGATTTGAGAACGAATGGTAGTACTTTGTATTTGTAGCGAGTTTTGCAAACAAGGAAGCAGAGACATTTCCTGTGTTTTTTCCATATTGCTATAGTGAAATATGAAACCCAAATATCCACAGACCCCATTCAGACTTTTTTCATGCAGTGTATACATTTGATGTAGTGCAAGCATACTGAATTTCTCCTTTTTTATGTATTTTTTAGCTTGCCTCAGGACTAAAATGGGTCTGAATTCTTTCTTTTGACCTTTCTTGGGAACCCAAAAATATCCTGAATAAATACCTTTCCCTCTCTGTAAGAAAGAGACTGGTTCTATTGATTGTTGTTGGTGTACAGGTGTTATTCCTGTCCTAAGATACAACAAATCATGCCTTGACACGTGTTTTGTCAGAACTGTGGGAGGTGGAGACTTGAAATGTACATGGTAGCCTTTCTGAACGATATTGAAGACCCATTTGTCAGTTGAATTGTGTTTCTACTCTTCAAGGTGTTTTGATACACTCCCTCCCACTGAAGTGGCACAAAGATGGAGTGTTCTGCTCATTGTTTTTTGTCGCTGAGGGAGCATATCCAAGGAGTGGAATTCCTACAAAACTGTTGAGGCTGGTCCCTTCTGCCACAAAAAGGTCTTCAACAATATTGGGACTGGAGATATGTCTTCTGTCCCCATGACGGAGGTGTTGGGGGGTAGGGGGTGGCAGAAGGACCATCAAAGGAATAGAACCCTCGCCTTTGATGTGGGCTGGTGCCTCTGCGTCTGAACTAAGAGTGATAAAAGTCATTTATTTTCTTCGAGACACACGGCTTTAAGGTTTTGAGAGACTTTCTTCATCTTTTCCATCACTTCATCAGTATGCGGGCCAAAGAGTACAGAACCTGGAAAGGTGGGCTTGTTATTTTTAATTGTGCAACTGGCTTTAAAGACGTCAGACTAAGCCATGGTGCTTGTTATAAAGGAATACCATGACAGTATGTTGTAGCTGCTAAGTCTGCAGACTCTATGGCTGAGCTGATTTGATTTGATTGAAGACAACATGCTCCCCATTCAAAACTTTCAGAAAGCCTCCCTAGCGGATCTGTGGGCCACATGGTCACTGATCCGCAGACTTATCTACAAACAACATCCATCTTTTTACTTTCTTCTTCTGCCAACACCAATGTCTCTGATGCCAATACATGGTCTGAGCTTACTGCAGAAACCATTACTAACTCTGGCTTGGGTTCCTGGCGCAGAAACACAGGATCTTGTTGAGCTGACTTGAATTTCTTGGGAAGATGTAGAGAGGCTGATTTAAAAGATGGCCAGAGCTAAAAAGGTTTCTTCTTCAAGCTCCATGAAACTAGGGACCAGTGAGAGAATTGGTTTCAGTGAAGCTCATGGTCGCAATGTCTCCATTATTACCAATGCAGAAGGGTGAGGGATCTCTAAAGGATATACTGAGCTTTGGTGCACTTCTAACAAATACATCTGGGAATATTAAAATGTCATCCAATAGAGATGACCTTAATGGAGACGTTGGAGGTTTGAGGTTGGAGTATAAGAAATGCCCGTATTGTGACCTCTTAATAAGCTTGGAGAAGTGGAGGATATTCTCCTCTGTTTATGTCTGTCTGGAGTATGTGAAGGATAAGGTGTTCTGGCAGTCTTTGTGTCATTGGCACCTCCTGTGGCATATGTAGCTGTGGTGTTGTTGGTACAGGAGAAATGATAATATGGTGTAGTACTTGAGTGTCTAGTATGGGCGGAAGAGTCAGTGACTGTAAAGGCAATTACAACAGGTCTGCGAGTATGACATAGCTTGGTCTTGGAGGTAAAGCAGATTCCTCTACAGGAATGAAGGCAGTAGAATGTGTTGCTAGGGTATGAGCTGAACCTGAGTAGTCCCTCAACGTCTCTCTTCTTGACATTGTTCTGACTGTAGACCCCAGAGTCATGAGCATCCTTGAAGTCCGATATATGTCTTGATGTTGCCAATGCCACTATGGAGTTTTTTTGGAGTTGAGTGTTGACATTGTGGAGTTGTTGCCTTTTAAGGTAGGGTGACTTCTCCTGTTCCCGATGTGGTAAGTATCGCCATCATAAGTACTGGTCTCAACACTGATGAAGTTGGTAGAATGGATGTGGTGAACAGTACCCAAATCAGCAGCATCAACACAGTTGGAATCCTGGAGTCTCTCAGCGGTGAATATGTGGTGCTGAGGGCTTCAATGTTGACCAGTAGTCTTCTGATGTATGGCAGTGTTTGGAGCGATGGTAGTGGTTTCCAATCTTTTCTCTCCTCTATGGGTGTCCATTTCACAAAAGGAGCCCGGGTGCAGTTGAGCAGGCCCTATCTTTTTCCTCTATCTTTTGTTCTTAACCTTCTCTGCTCAGAGGTCTCCCAGCTTGCCTTTCGGGTACATTCCTTCTCTGTCCTTAACAGCCCTCCGTCATTTTTTGGTAATGATGACAACCTGTAGCAGAATGAGAAGCTGGAAGACAAACTACACATAGGTGATGGGGTGCAACATTCTTTCTCCCACAACTGCAACACTTCCCAAAGAGTGAAGTCATAATGAAGAGAAGAGAATTCCCTTGAAATGGAAAAAAACAGAGAATATCTTGCAATCTTCAAACGATGTGGAGTGAATGTTAAAAGAATAATTTTCTTAAGAAAAAGGAGTTTGAATACGTCTGAAGTATCCTGCAATAAAGTCAGCACAAGCAGAAAAAACAGAACGAAGGATGTGATGCAAACTGCCAGTGCAGTGCATGCTGACTTTTGGAAGCTGCTGGCTTCCTTAAAGATACAGTGTGTACCGACTGCAGCAGATGCACTTTTGACCTGACAGGCACATTTCCTTTTATTTTTCTTCATCATTACAACAGATTTTTCACTATATAGCACTTTTCCACTCTAAATGCTGCAATGTAGCTTATATGTTATGTACAACTCTGTAGTTTTCTACAGCAAAATGCACTTCAGGCTGGACTGTCAAAAACTTATTGAGGTGTCACCGAACTGTTCAATATCGATAGTGGTAATCTGAGCCACTCAGTTTTTGGAGATCAGCACTTATTTTCCATGATCAGACATTTCCTGAAACCAAGAGAGAATAAAACACACAGGGAATGAAGGAGGGAGAAAAAGATGGAAAACCATCACACAGGGAGAAAGCAGGAACCTGCAAGAGTGAGATAAAGAGTAAGAGGGTGCCTGGTAGCAGATTAAAGAGGCATGATGTGGACTGAAGACTACATAGCCTTGTTATAAAGCACGCTTACATTTAATGATGCAGGAAACTGACCACTGAGAAGAGCTTTCGGGATCTACACTCTTTCTTTTACAAATTAAGCACTGAACACTGGGGTGTCTACCTCAAACAGCAGAATGTTATTTTATAATTATATAAATTATTTATTATATACATTGAACAGGGTTCAAGGGCCCCCACAAGCAGGAGGGACATTTATGGCTATCGAGAATGCTACAATGCACAAACTGAAGGAAATTTTTTACGTAATAGAGATTCACTTAACATATTTATGGTCTAGGATGCATGATATGCTGCCCTAGAGGGCCCAATTCAAAATATTTAGCAAGAACCACACAAAACCACTAGAATGAAAAAAATATGTTTTTAAACGGCTTGCACGGATTAAAAGAAAATCCACAACACTGCTTCAATGCTGAGAGAAAATTTTAAAAAAACTGACAGAACTAAAACTCTTATCAACAAAGATATACAGAGTGGTTAACAAATGCTGTAAAAAACCTAGTTCACCAAGAAACGGAATTGCATGAGCCTCCTAAAAATGTGGTATTTTGTTTCATGGCAAACACAAAAGTGGGCTAACCAAAATCGACCCTCGACATTATACCTGGATTGGAGACCAATTATTGAGGAGTAAGGAATTGAAGAAAGGTTTGTCCAATACACAAGTCAGCCATATGACCACACTGTGTCGTAAAGACACTTTGCTATACCGGGTGCGGGGGGACTAAGTATTATCCTGTGCCGTGTGGCAGCAGTTGGTCTAACCCTTCGAGCAAGCTAGCAGCACCTCATCAGGTGATTTGTGGCAGTCCTTAGCATGTCATCTGGAGTTATCAGGGAAATTGTGGTGAAACAGATCTTACCCCTTTCTCTCAGTCACATCAGTCTCCCACATACAAAGGCAAAACAGAAGCAAGACTTGGTTTAATATGTTTTATAGAATCAGCTGCATTTTATGTAAAAAAAAAAGGCATTTGTTGCGATTATAACAATGAGAAAACATAATAAAAGCAAGGCAGTGACAAGAAAGGTGAAACATAGGAAACGTCCCACCAGAATGTCACAACAAATGGTTCTTAAATCCCTACCTGCACTGCTAAGGTTCTCTCCAAGAGCATGGCAGTCTAAGCCCTAATCTGCCCATGAGGCCCCCCCGGAGAACCCCATACCTGTAATTGTAGGTAAAGAAGAGGGCTGTTGGTCTACTGCAAATTCTCCCACATAAAGGGAGAGACTTTGTTAGGTCTCAGCAGAAACTGCAAAAGTGGCATGCAGTTTACAATGGCAAATGGCTGGAATTCCCCTCTACCATGTAGGGAACAGTGAAGTGTTTTATAAGAAAACTTCTGGTGTTTTGAGAAAAGTGCCCTAACGTGACAACTTGCATATTTCTGTGTATAAGTGTTGGGGACCAACAGTTTGTACCAGCAAAAATGTGTAACTTATCATGTACAACCAAAAAAAGCACAGAATGATAATGCTGTGCAGGGAAAAGAATAACAGAAGTCTGTGTGAAAGGACAAGCTGATAAAATAATAAAAACATCTCCACTAAAATAAGGCTTCTGATAAAATAATAGAGGAATAAAAAATGCATGCCTCGGAGTGAAAGGGCACAACCTGCAGAACTAGGCTAGAAAAACGTGTCTGTGTAATAGCTAGGGTAACCTCACGACAGGTGAAGAATTCAGCACCAAAAATTCTTCAATTAAATCACTATTCCAACATCACCCCTAGAATAGTAGGATTATTTGAACACATATATTACTTGTCAATACATTCTACACAGAGTTGCTCAGGCTGAAGCTTAAAGAACTGGTCCAGATGGACTACCAAATGAAATGTGGAAATTAGAATCCTTAGAGATCTTATCATGGTTCCATCAAATATGCCAGGAAGCAGGTTTGGGAGGCATGCCATTATCACTGCAGGAAGCAAATAATAATGTTTTATTAAAGCCAGGGAAATATCACAAACTGCCCATCTTCTATAGCCCTATTTTGTTATTAAATAGTGTTAGCATGATTTTACCAAGAATACTCACCAATTGGTTACAAAGAGTGGCAGGGTTCTATTATTTTTCAAGATCACAACATTTTTACTCAATGGTAAAACACGGATGAGAACAGGACTGCTTTCTGTACCTGCATTGATAGACATTTTCTTATCCCACCCATTATTAGCAGTATTAGTTGATCCTGAGAATGCATTTGACAATGTCACCTGGGACTACCTTTGCTACACAGTGGATACATCGATACTTCCCCATAAATGTATTAATACAATAAGAGTATATTATTTTCAGCCTAAGGGCGGATAGATTATTAATAGGCAGTTAAGTAGCAATTTTTCAGTGTATAATGGAAGTTAAGGTGTAATTATTTACTGACCACTTGTTGCTCTTCAAGTAGAGAATCAGAATAAAACCATTTAATCTACAATCTTAAGAAATGTGGTCACTTTTCAGGCTATAGGATTCATAAAAAAAAATAATGACACTTTAGTGTGGAGATTTAAAAACAGTAAAAACAATTAATTTCATTGTTTTGTTGTATGGGCAAATTAAAACCTCTGTAGCTATGAAGGAAATTAAGGATGAAATAGTCTTGACTATTCTCAAAAACGAATCTGTCCATTTTACTCCAAATTACAAGAAACTAGTTATATTCAAGAATCTCCACGGAAGGAAGATTTCAGTGGGAGATAGGGTAAGAAAAACATAGACCTCTCTCAAATTCAGTGGGCAGATGCCATATTAGTGAATAAAAGTACTTTCTCAGTTGTTAGATATAGGAGATGTTTTAGGAAAGCTTCACCACTCAAATATTACACGTTTTAAAATAAACAAGAAGAACAATTGTGGCCTAGATAGGTCAATCAAAAACAAACCACTTCATTATGTTTACATGATGGCCCATACTAAACAAAACATTTAGTTAGAATTTAAAGAATTAATGAAATATAAAACATACCCAAATATAAAACTGGAAGACACTGTATTGTACAGATTAAACTCGTCTCTTAAGGATACTTGGCCATTGAGCTGGATGGTGTTAATGCTTGTGCCCACAGTAGTGACATTAATAATTGTTAGACACAGGAAATCAATTTATCTCACACACTTTCTTAAAATGTATGAATGAAATTGACCAGGTGGCTTGGATGGAATTGACAGTAGCTAGCCTTCACAAAGTTCCAGAAATTCTGCTTTGTGGGAGGGGACCAAAATGTATTGGGAGGACAGACGCAAACTGAGTCTGAAAGATCTTGAGTTCACAGCTCTGAATAAGCTCCAAATAAGATATATTCATTTTTTCCCCTCTAACAGGACTTTGGAGTTACAAAACATGTTACTGAGGCTGCGGAGCACCTGCTAATTAAGGGCATCAGTTTAGGGGTAAGACCCTCCAAATATTGATGAAAATGTTAATGAAGATTAAAAAAAAAAAAAAAAATCTTTATAGGGTCACAGTTTTCATCCATTCTTGTTATGGACAGCAGGCCCAGCCGCATAAGTGGGGTACCCTTTCTATCAGAAGTGTGGGAGTGTTGGGTGATAGGAATTTTATGGATCCCAGAAGATTTAGCATATTTTCTCAAAGGAAAAAGTAAACGTTTGAAGTATGTATCGCATTCTGGGTACGCAAGGGCACAACTCTTAACAATGTGGTCTCCCCTAGACCTCTAGTTTCATGAAATGTCTAGATTTGAGAGTTTTTCCTGGGTGGCAGGGAAGTCCTTGTTCAAATACCACATCACCCAAAAAGACAATTTTTGTGCCGAGAACATTAAGGCCCTCATTATGACTTCGGTGGTCTATAATCTAGAACGCCAAAGTCCCGCCAGCCACAATACCACCAGGGATGGCGGTCTTCCGACAGCCATATTATGACTGCTGGCGGCTCTCCGCAGAACTTGGGTGGAGAGCTGTCAGCAGCCATACTGGAGCTCGGCGGTGCAGTGGAAGCTGCTCCGCTTCCACTGCCACGTCACCACAACACAGCCACGCCTATTACGAGTTGGTAATAGGTGTGGCGGTGTTGTGGTGACGGGGTACTGGCGGCGGAGCAGGCCCCAAGGATCCCACCCCCTCCCGGACAATCACTGTGAAAATGTAAGTGCCCGTCCGATAGGGGAGGGGGGGTGATAAGTGGTGTGTGCGTGCATGGGGGTTTGCGTTTGTGTGATTGAAGGGGGGTGGTGCGTACGTGTGTGATTGTGAGTGTCTGAGTGAATGGATGCACGGGTGTTGGGGGTGTGTTCGAGTGTATGTGTGTGTCTGTATGAGTGCGTGATTGCGTGTGTGTGTGTGTATATGTGTGGGGTGCGTGCATGCTTGGATGGGGTGGGGGCGGGGGGGCTCTAGGGGTTATGAGGGGACCGTGGCTGTGTGGGGGGGGGGCAGGGGAGAGTCACATACTGGCAGCAGGAATCCCTGGCGGAAAGGAGGCTCCAAATACTGTCAGCAGTCTATGGTGGGCCGCCAGGGCGAAGGTGGTTCACCTCCGCCCCGGTGATCTGACCACCTTGCGGTACAGGTGGTGACTGGCTGCTTTGCAGCCTGTTCACCACCATGGACATAACCTGGCAGTCCAGCATTACCATGCTGTCGGTGGTGTTACCGCCAGCGTGGCGGAGCTGGACTGCCAATGTTATAATGAGGGCCTATGTCTCCACATTGGGATTTGGGGCTGATTAAGTCACGTATGATATGCCCAGCCACACAAGTGGGCTACTGAGTTTATCATGAGAAATGTTGAAGCACTGGGTGGTATGAATTTTATCAATCTCTGAAGATTCAGAACTTTTCCTCACAGAAATATGAGGAAAATTAGAGTTTTTCACCAAAATGTGAGGTTTTCTGGTTATTGTGGATAAGAAAACGTCATGAGATCCATGCAAGCCATATCACCCGATACTCTACTGGGTCTCTAGTTTTAAGAAATGTCTAGGTTTAGCATGTTTCCCTTTGTGTTGGCTGAGCCTAGGTCCAAATGTCACAGCTATCCAGATTGCCAAAATGGGTAAATGTGAAAATCTGATGTCTGCCATTTTCTGTTTTGGAGCCGACTGTGTCACAGGTGATAGATCCAGCCTCAGAAGTAAATGTACCATTTTTATCAAGAGAAGCGTGGGGATACAAAGTAGAAGAACATTTGTTACTATTAACTGAACTTCTCTCCATTATCGCTTCTAAAACTAAGCTATTATACAAAAAAGAATACATTTAAAAAATGTCCTCTGAATTACAAGACAGTATGTGTAACTCCAAAATCAGAGTTGTACCACTAACCACTATTCCTAAACTCAGTGTTCTTTGGCACATTTAAAAAATGCACAGGTTTTTTCATGCACGTTTTTCATTCATTAGATTCGATCATATGAATGGCTGCATGGTGCATAGACAATGAATTAGCATTATAAGTTGAAGCGCAGTTGTTGGCTCTGGGTAGGGAGTGTTTTTGGATAGCCAGCAAACCAAAAAAGGGCTTAACGACATAATGGTACATTACTTATAAACTGGTTATTGGGGCAAAAAATTACAGATGAAAACGTTGTTACAGTTCTCTACTTTTTTTCTTACCGATTTTCATTAGTTTTTTATTTCAGCGGTTAGTTTCTTTGGGAAAACTATGCGTGATCTAAACAAATGACCCTTTGCTGAATTCAGAATTTAGTCTACGTTTCATAAATGCATAGAAATGTGAGTTCCCAATGGTCTTCACATCTGTTTAACCACAAAAACATGAAACCATATCTGGCACTTACAAAAATGCAAAAGCTATGGATTTTATTTACAACCCTGCTGGCTCGTGAAAGCTAGGAAACGTGATCTTAGTTGTGAGAAAGTAGCCTCTTTCTAGCCTTGTTACCCCCACTTTTGGCCTGTTTGTGAGTGTATGTCAGGGTATTTTCACTGTCTCACTGGGCTCCTGCTAGCCAGGGCCCAGTGCTCATAGTGCAAACCCTATGTTTTCAGTATGTTTGTTATGTGTCACTGGGACCCTGCTAGTCGGGACCCCAGTGCTCATAAGTTTGTGACCTATAGGTATGTGTTCCCTGTGTGATGCCTAACTGTCTCACTGAGGCTCTGCTAACCAGAACGTCAGTGGTTATTCTCTCTCTTTACAAATTGTCACTAACAGGCTAGTGACCAATTTTACCAATTTACATTGGCATACTGGAACACCCTTATAATTCCCTAGTATATGGTACTGAGGTACCCAGGGTATTGGGGTTCCAGGAGATCCCTATGGGCGGCAGCATTTCTTTTGCCACCCATAGGGAGCTCTGACAATTCTTACACAGGCCTGCCACTGCAGCCTGAGTGAAATAACGTCCACGTTATTTCACAGCCATTTTACACTGCACTTAAGTAACTTATAAGTCACCTATATGTCTAACCTTTACCTGGTAAAGGCTGGGTGCTAAGTTACTTAGTGTGTGGGCACCCTGGCACTAGCCAAGGTGCCCCCACATTGTTCGGGGCCAATTCCCCGGACTTTGTGAGTGCGGGGACACCATTACACGTGTGCACTACATATAGGTCACTACCTATGTGTAGCTTCACAATGGTAACTCCGAATATGGCCATGTAACATGTCTAAGATCATGGAATTGCCCCCTCTATGCCATCCTGGCATTGTTGGTGCAATCCCATGATCCCACGGGTCTCTAGCACAGACCCTGGCGCTGCCAAACTGCCTTTCCCGGGGTTTCACTGCAGCTGCTGCTGCTGCCAACCCCTCAGACAGGTTTCTGCCCTCCTGGGGTCCAGCCAGGCCTGGCCCAGGAAGGCAGAACAAAGGACTTCCTCAGAGAGAGGGTGTTACACCCTCTCCCTTTGGAAAATGGCGTTAGGGCTGGGGAGGAGTTGCCTCCCCCAGCCTCTGGAAATGCTTTCATGGGCACAGATGGTGCCCATTTCTGCATAAGCCAGTCTACACCGGTTCAGGGACCCCTCAGCCCTGCTCTGGCGCGAAACTGGACAAAGGAAAGGGGAGTGACCACTCCCCTGACCTGCACCTCCCCTGGGAGGTGCAAAGAGCTCCTCCAGTGTGCTCCAGACCTCTGCCATCTTGGAAACAGAGGTGCTGCTGGCACACTGGACTGCTCTGAGTGGCCAGTGCCAGCAGATGATGTCAGAGACTCCTTCTGATAGGCTCCTTCAGGTGTTGCTAGCCTATCCTCTCTCCTAAGTAGACAGACCCTGTCCCAAACCCTCTTTTCTGGCTATTTAGGGTCTCTGTCTTTGGGGATTCCTTAGATAACGAATGCAAGAGCTCATCCGAGTTCCTCTGCATCTCTCTCTTCACCTTCTACCAAGGAATCGACTACTGACCGCGCTGGAAGCCTGCAAAACTGCAACAAAGTAGCAAAGACGACTACTGCAACTCTGTAACGCTGATCCTGCCACCTTCTCGACTGCTTTCCTGGTGGTGCATGCTGTGGGGGTAGTCTGCCTCCTCTCTGCACTAGAAGCTCCGAAGAAATCTCCTGTGGGTCGACGGAATCGTCCCCCTGCAACCGCAGGCACCAAAGAACTGCATCACCGGTACCCTGGGTCTCCTCTCAGCACGACGAGCGAGGTCCCTTGAATCCAGCAACTCTGTCCAAGTGACTCCCACAGTCCAGTGACTCTTCAGTCCAAGTTTGGTGGAGGTAAGTCCTTGCCTCCCCACGCCAGACTGCATTGCTGGGAACCACGACTTTTGCAGCTACTCCGGCCTCCGTGCACTTCCAGCGGAAGTCCTTTGTGCACACTCCAGCCTGGGTCCACGGCACTCTAACCTGCATTCCACGACCTCCTAAGTTGTTCTCCGGCGGCGTGGGACTCCTTTGTGCAACTTCGGGTGAGCACCGTTTCACTCCACTTCGTAGTGCCTGTTCTGGCACTTCTGCGGGTGCTGCCTGCTTCTGAGAGGGCTCCTTGTCTTGCTCGACGCCCCCTCTGTCCCCAGACGCAACTGGCGACATCCTGGTCCCTCCTGGGCCACAGCAGCATCCAAAAACCCTAACCGCACGATTTGCAGCTAGCAAGGCTTGTTGGCGGTCTTTCTTCAGGAAAACACTTCTGCACGACTCTCCACGGCGTGAGGGATCCGTCCTCCAAAGGGGAAGTTCCTAGCCCTTGTCGTTCCTGCAGAATCTTCAGCTTCTACTGTCCAGTAGCAGCTTCTTTGCACCCACAGCTGGCATTTCCTGGGCATCTGCCCATCTCCGACTTGCTTGTGACTTTTGGACTTGGTCCCCTTGTTCCACAGGTACCCTCGTTTGGAAATCCATCGTTGTTGCATTGCTGATTTGTGTCTTTCCTGCAGAATTCCCCTATCACGACTTCTATGTCCTTAGGGGAACTTTAGTGCACTTTGCACTCACTTTTCAGGGTCTTGGGGTGGGCTATTTTTCTAACCCTAACTGTTTTCTTACAGTCCCAGCGATCCTCTACAAGGTCACATAGCTTTGTTCGCATTCCACTTTTGGAGTATATGGTTTGTGTTGCCCCTATCCCTATGTGTCCCCATTGCATCCTATTGTAACTATACATTGTTTGCACTGTTTTCTAATACTATTACTGCATATTTTGGTATTGTGTACATATATCTTGTGTATATTTGCTATCCTCATACTGAGGGTACTCACTGAGATACCTTTGGCATATTGTCATAAAAATAAAGTACCTTTATTTTTAGTATATCTGTGTATTGTGTTTTCTTATGATATTGTGCATGTGACATTAGTGGTACTGTAGGAGCTTCACTCGTCTCCTAGTTCAGCCTAAGCTGCTCTGCTAAGCTACCATTATCTATCAGCCTAAGCTGCTAGACACCCTATACACTAATAAGGGATACCTGGGCCTGGTGCAGGGTGTAAGTACCCCTTGGTACTCACTACAAGCCAGTCCAGCCTCCTACATTAGTCCAGCAAACCTTTCAATGCTGCCCTTTGAAGAAAGAAAAAAAGACAAAAGCTTTCTTGCCAAGCACGTTTTTCCCATTTTTTCAAAAATAAAACTTAAAGCTGATGCTATACTTTGGTTGTTTCTATGCTCCCTCCAGGGGAAACCCCAAAACCCAGTGCATTTTTGGATTCCCCAACATGTGGGGGATAAAAGGATGCAAGTATGGCCTGGATCCCACTTGTGGAAAACAAGTTATGAAGGCACCAAGGATAAAAAGGCACTGCACTCTTACCTTACGAGGTAAGGGGCTAATGGGCTAAGATCAGAATTACCACAAGGCCAATAAATATATCTCGTATGGAACAATTGTATATTCTGAGAGATAGTTCACAAACCTTTTGAATCCTACTGAAATATGTTCTACATATACAAAAGTGTTCCTTTTCAACGTCCATTCAGTCTATAAATTAACATTATGTACTTCAACACAAACACTTGTTTACACTTTTTAAATGAAAGCTGTCTATCTTTATTCTTCCAAGTGCTCTTTGCTGTGCATTTGATGGAAGCAATTAAAGAGGTAAGTGGGCTGTCTACTGTAACTCTATACTGGTCAAGCAAGTAGTTTAAAGACTATCAGCACAAATACTAAGCAAAAAGATGTTATGACAGATTTAAAAAAATACAAGTAGTGTGCATGGAAAATATATAACCATAAACTGTAAAACATCACAACATGTTTTGACAGGATATACATACAACAATTAATTACATAGTTTCCAATCACCTATTTGGATCAAAGGAAGGACCAGAAGATTGTACCTGTGTGCTTTTTCTTTTGCCGCACAGGTGATCCCCAGCACTTCCCGTTATATCCACCTCGACCGCCAAGAGCCAGTCGACTAGGGACTTTCCCCTCATGCTTGAAGGCAGACTCTGTAGAGAGCTCACAAAGGACTTTCTGGGAGTTCTCTAAAAATAAGAGAACAAAACATAAAAAGTTAACAAGGCAGCTTGTCTATGTTTACTGATATTCTTTTGTGTCTTGATTTGGAATAAAGAGAGGAATAATTGAACACAGAGCGATAAAACAGAACTACACTGTACTTTTTAGTTACCTGTAATCATTACAGGAACCACAGTAGTATTTACCAAGCAGGTGAAACTGTGTAATGGATTAGTACAAACAATACTCTTGCATAACAATTTGAGACCAGGATGGAATCTGACAGGTAATCCTGTTGCTTATCCGACTGAGACTTCAGAATCCACTGTAGACCTCAACAAGCAGGATGAAGGAGGCCAGTAGACCAAGAATCCTCAAAGTCATTCTCACTCAGACCACGGACAGAGGATGTAACAATGGGATCATAGCCTAAATGTTCTGGATCCGGAAGGAAGGCCTGAAAGGCTGAGATGGAGGGGAGCCTCTCTGAAGGAGTCGGGTATGACTTTGGCAGGTTGATCCTGAACGCCAGTGATGTAAGGAGATTTTCTGTTGTCTGGAAGTGGTCTACAACAGACTGTGGCAAGTCTGCCTTAACTAGCTAGTCATCAAGGTAGGGGAAGATTGGCACTCCTGACCTATGGAGATGGGCTGCAACTACCTGATGGCACTGGTGAGGTTGAAAGGGAGCAGAAGAAATTGAAAATGCTTGTGGCCCATGTTGAACCACAGGTTGTATCTGTGGGCCTGCAGGGCAGGTTATGTAAATAGGAGTCCTGCAGCTCCAAGGCCTTCATCCAGTCTCCTGAATCCAAGGCAGTGTCGTAGTTTGGACTCTTGCTTTGGGCAAGACTGCTGGTTCAAGAATGACAGTACTTATGTTTGTAGGTGACTATGCCTATCCTACAACAAGTTGCAACTGTAGTCCCAACCCTTCTGGCTCACTATCAGTACCTCACCAAAACCCCAAACAGTTAAAGGTGATTTGTGGCAGCCTTTACGCATGGACTCAGAAGTATGACATCCCAGGGATCATGGTGGTTAAACAGAGATTACCCCTTTCTCACAGATATATCATGTCTCAACCAAACACAGCAGTAATGCAGTAATGTTTCAATAGTTTTTATTTAATACAATCTGCAGTAAATCGCATGGGCTGCAATGATTAGGATAATGAACAGTGCAAGAAATAGAATTGTAAAGACGAGAGTCATGATTATGAAGACCTCTACCATCTTGCATTAGGATGAAAAGACATAAAGTATGTAGTATGTCCTAGTACCCTATCGTGATAGGCCTAACCTTCTACCTAGAAGAGAGCTGGGTATGTTAAATCTAATCTGCCAATGCCACATCCCCGGAAAGAGCCCCCAACCCTTGTTACCTTGGAATGAGGTCTCGAGCTCAGACTTTGAAGGAACACGAAGTCCGGGTCAGCGTCAAGGCTACGTGCAACATCAATAGCAGCGATGGTATCTGGTCGGAATCCCTCTGATTATCTATCTAAAGTGTGATGTATTTATACAAATCTACTTGGACCCCTGACGTAGGTTGTTTCCAAAACAATAGATAACACTGCATGCTTGGGAAGGTAATTTCTAATGTGAGCACCTACAGTTTGTTTGTCTTTGTCGCATTAGTTGACGCCATTATGGTGACACTGATAACATAACACTAAACAAAAGGGCCTAACTATAAACAAGGCAGCCATCTTAGAAGAGTTAATTAAATAAATGGTCTAAGACAGAGCAAGCTAAGTAGGTTAAAAGTCACTAGGTGACGGGGGCACAAGTCTGCAAGCCAAAGGCTAAGCTAACTTCCGTTATCCCATTAAAACAAACTAGGATTCACTACAGCAGCTAGAACTTTGGTGAGCATGATCGTCTTAAAATCATGCTTCCTATTGGACTTGGGCCTCTCTGCAGGCTCACGCTCAAACTTTTTGCCTTCACCCTCCTTTTTTCTGAATTCTTTTTTGTTGGAATCAGGACTCTTTGAACATTACCAGTGCTTGTGCTCTCTCCAGAAACCACAGTAAAATTGGCTTATACCTGATTAGTCCATTTAATTCTAAGTCCCTAGTATATGGTACTCTTGTAACCACGTCCTATAAATTCTATGTCAGGACTCAGAGGCAAGAATTAGGCTTTTACTTTCTTTGTTTATTTAGCCAGCAGCCACGATTTAAAAAAAAAAATTGTATTATTGACTTTTGTATGAAACAATTAAATAGCACAGCAGTGCCATCCAGAAATACAAAGTACATTTCTCCATAAATATGATGGCCCAAGTACTGGCTTCCATCAATTCCAATAATTAAGTACAGTAGTTTGTAAGTCTTATGACCCAGAAGAGGGAGAATTTACATGTGTTATAATTTTAAACCCAAGACAACTCCTCTGCACACATGCATCCAAAAGCCACACCCATTGTCCCCACTTAGTCATCATGCATGGCAAACAATGGAGAAAGCTGCAAAAGACCTCTACAGTTTGGAGTCTGACCTGTCTGAGGAGGCATTATCATCATCGCCTGCAAAGTTATTAAGAATCAGGCTCCATGTCATAATCTCTATCTCAGCTTTTTCATCAGTGCGAGTGAGGCGCATATGGGCCTCCTCCGCCACATCTCGTAACCATGAGCTCAATTACGGTATCCTCTCACTCATCCACCCAATCACCACTCTCCGCTTCACTAGTAGGAGTGTGAGTTGGGCAATCATATAGGGGATCTTACACACCCAGGGTTTCTTAATCACTCCACTCCCAGTAGGCAGGCCAACGGTGTAAAGGAAACCACCACCCCATTGCCTTTTCTGTGATAGGCGCCACCTTCCACCAAAATCTCTGAATGTTCACACATGGCAATGCCAAGATGAATAAGCAGCCATAAAATTTTAATAACATCCAGCATTACAACTATGTTTCCTATGATGCAATAGGAAAGAACACAAGAAACAGTTCATCCCAATCGGGGCCTCCAATGTCCCTTCATATTCTATCCCCCTTTTTCTTCGGTGTTCTAGCAACCTGAGATAAGTGCCTTTGTCTTTCTCCTAATTTTCGCCTTTGTGCAAAACCAAGGGAGTAATTGTATTGTTGGATCTCACAAATGGAGGTGTGGCAGGGCCATCTTTGGCTCACTGCCTGATCTGGTAATAGAATCTGATGCCAGCAGACGTGTGGGGAGCACACTGTGGAGAATTTTTCAGTGGCAGGAAATGGTCTTCCACAGAGCACAGGATCACCGATTGGAGAGGTACTATAGCAAGTATCCGGATCCCAAAGCAGTAGCGACTGATGTCTGAAGCAGGGAAAAGAGTTATGCTTTTCCCCCATTCGTGATGATCAAGCAATTATCCACTCAAGTACGTTGCCAGCAGGCAGACCTTGTGGTGATTACCACAGTTTGGAGGCGTCAAGTATGGTTTTCAGTTCTGATGGAACTTTCTAGGGATTTTCCAATCCCTCTACCCGTTTCCAAATCTCCACAGGGATTGCCCAAGGGAATCAACATCAACTAGTGTTGATTGGATGAACTGTTTCTTGTGTTCTTTCCCACTGCATCTTGGGAAGTGTAGTTGTAATGATGGATGTAATTAAAATGTCATGGCTGCTGGCTAAATAAACGAAGAAACTAAAAGACAAATCCTCGCCTCCGAGTCCTTAATAGATTTGAAACTTTCTGTTACATGAATTAGGAAATTTTCCATTCAAGGCTACTAGTGGGCCTTCAGCACTCATTGTGCTACCCAATAAGGAAGCCCTTTAAAACATGCCTCAGGACAGCCACTACAGCCTGTAGTGCAGTTTTAAACTGCCATTTCAACCTGGCAAAATAAAACTTTTGCCAGGCCTAAACCCTCTTTTTAAATACATAAAAGTCACCCCTAAGGTAGGTCCTGAAGGCCCATTGTCACGGTTCTTCCACTTAGACTGTAAACAAACTACCATGATTTGATTCTAGTGTACACCAGTGGAACTATACGTTGCAAAACAATAATAATGAATGTTGACGGTATTACAAGCTCATTTTAACATATTCATGTTTATAAACTCTTGACAGTAATAATCATGTCCTTTTCCAGTTCGACCACGGCAATCGGTTGCATTTGCCAAGTCTTTTTGGACTTTGCAGTAATATTCATGTCCTTTCTCAGTTTCCGTAGTTGCTTCCACAGCCGTCTCTGAGGCTATAAAAGTGACCCAGCCCCTCACACACGTGCAAGTTATTCTCAGTGGAGACGGAGGACTAATGCTGTCTCTGGTCTTGCTCATTTCCTGGGGGACGTGCTTCAATCCCGGTCCCCAGCGAGACAGTGGGTCATCGTGTGTGCAAAGCAGAATTCCCTGAATGCTTGCAGTCATTTTCAAGTAAGAGGATCAACGGTTATTTAAATAGAAAGGATGGCAATCCCTCAGCTAGACCACGCGATTTAGATTTGGTTTTGAAGTTTCGATGGCAGGGCGAGTAGCCCAGTGAACTTTTGTCAAGTGTTAAAAAACTGAAAGCAATGTCGTAATTAACAATATTTATATTTCAATGGTTGTCACGATTTTCATGATGTTCACGTAAAGCAGAAAACAAAACCGAAAGTAAACTGTAATTGAAAAATAATCCTAAATACGAGAAGGAAGTGAATCTAACGAACTCGAATAGATTGATAATGGTTTGAGTGTTGAACGAAGAATTCAAAGTAAAGAAGGATTAAGAACTGACTTATTGAAAAGATCATGTGAAGATAACACAATAGTGAGACGCATGTGTGACCAAGAAACATTAAGAGTTTTCAAGACCTATAAAAATGTATAACTAATTATCTCTAAGACATAAGAAGGTCACCTCTTTCACAGGTAATAGTGACTATATTTTTGGATCTTGATATTATAATTACTGGGAGAGAAAAGACAGGATTCTAATTATTCTACTCTACTTTTAGGTCTCATTCCCCGCAGTACCCTCCCTAAATTCCCTTCCCCTCACCTGGCTACTCAGATACTCTGTATATATATTTATAAATCCGAGTCGGAGCTGTCGAAGGTGGGCCTCTTGAGGGTACTGCTCCTGAGAACCAATCAAACAAACCTTGACACCCATATATCAGGGTGTATTGTATTTAAAACGTAGGCCATGTGGCTTTATGTTTTACATGTCCTGATAGTGAAAAACTCCTCTATTTGTTTTTCACTACTATAAGGCCAACACTTCTCATAAGATAACAAAAGGTTACCTTATTACATTTAGTAAGTGCTAACGTTTGACTGGGAACATGTTGAAATGTCATGTTTGGACTCAAATAGTGATATAAAATCGCCTCTAATGATAACTTGGATTTTAGACTACAATTTTGGAAAAGTCACTTTTAGAAAGTTGGCATTTTCCTGCCCAAAATACTTTAAGGCCTTTTAGGAGTTTCCAGCTGCCTTAGCCTGTTAATGGCTCCCCCAAGTAAGAATTTGTGTTGGGCCCAGATAGTGAACAATTAGGGACTAGGTGTGGGTACGATGGGCAAACGTGCCAGAATGTCTGGGGGCGGAGCTATTCCCTGTGTCACTTACATTTCAAAGGGCTTACCTCCAGCACACTGAAAGGAGCCTGATACTAGTCTTTTGTCACCCCAGATGTCTTGAAGCCTTTTCAGGGCAAAGAAGGAACTTTCCAGGACCTGATGTGGGGAGTAGCCTAGAAAATTCCCCCATTTCACCAAGTATAAATACTGGGACTCTTGAACCACTCATATGTACACTTCTGAACCTGGAGACATTATAGAGGAAGGACTGCCTTGCTCTTTAGAGGACTGCCCTGCTGTTTGAGGCTTACCTTGTTCCCCAGAGAACTGCCCTGCTGCTTGAGGAATGCCTTGTTTTCCAGAAGACTGTCCTGCCTTGTGAGGCCTACATTGTTCCCTAAAGGAGTGCCCTGCTTCTAGAGGCCAGTCTTGTTTTTTAGAGGAGTGCCCAGCTGCATGAGTCTTGCCTTGTTCCCCAGATGATTGCCCTGCTGCTTGAGGCCTGTCCTGCTCTCTGCAAAGGAAGACTGGACCTGCTCCCTTCATCCAGGGATACAACAAGCTCAAGATGCCTCCCCGCAACTGCCCAGATGACCTGTTGCAAATGGACTTGCCTGAACCCTGCTGGTCTCTGCTAGAGCCAGTCCCTAATCCCAAAGACCCTGTTCATGGACCCTTGGATGGAGTCAGAATACACTCCTCTTCAAGGTAAGGAGAAATTCTGTTGTTCTGGACTCTTTGCGCCAGTCTTTAAAAAGGTACGTTTTTCAGCTGGATTAACTGGGTCGGCATGAACTTGTGACTTTCCCTCTGTCTAGCAAGCCCAGATGACCACCAGTGGTACTTTTTGGCTTTAGGTGTTATTTCTACATAAAACTTTAAAACTGCATATCTCCGGTTCAGCTAATTGGATGCTAGTTGTTTTAGTCTCATTGTATTACAATACAATGTATCATAGTTCTGTGAATTGGTTTGGGATTTTTCTTGCATTGTGTTTTCACTTTATTACTGTTAATGTGCTGCATAAATACTTAACACAGTGGCTGAATGCTTTTGTGCCATGCTACCACAGGATTAAGCACAGGTTAATTTAGTGACTTTTGGGGCTCACCCAAACAAGGATTGTGGTTGCTGCTTGAGTAGGGTTTTCACTCCCTGAACCAATAACCAAATTTCTTACATTGGTGTTACGTGGGGGATCCAGTACTTGTATTTGTGCAGTGCCGCTCAGTGATTTTGTGAAACACTAATAACTTGATACAAGATTTTCAATTCTCCCCTGATTGGCTTCCATTCTACCTGACTTTCTCCAACTGTAACTCCACATGCAAGCGTGTTTGAGCTCCACAACCTGGACAGCTACACTGGTTTAGCTTAAGGAATTCTACAGAGAGAGGGGGCTGCAGGTAACAATGAGCTCCAAGAAGCAGGAGCTCCAGAAGGCCATCAGGGCCTGGGAGGAGGCCCACCAGCTAGAGCCTAAAGTGCAGGAGAAGGAGATGGAGGGGCATGAGGGGGAAGTGTTTGCATTGAGAAAGAGGTGAGAGAAAAGTTCCTGACCATGGCCACAAGAAGAGAAAGGGAGATTCACAGGCGTGAGGACCCTGCCCTGTCAGATCCAGAGTAGGCAGCAGCATATCTTCCAAACTCTCCCAGAAGGAGCTGGCGGACAGGAGAGCTGAAAGATCAGACAAGAGCTCGCCAAGCTTAAAAAGGAAGCAGCCAAAGAGTAAGGTGCTGCAAAGAGGGCTGCAGAGGAGGGTGCTGCAAGAAGGACAGAAAAGGCTGCTGTCAAGAGGGCCTTGGGGGATAGAAAGGTTGGGGCCTACAGGGCATTGGCAGAAAGGAAAACAATGTTAGCTAATGAAGTGAGCCTTAAAGATCTGGACACTAAAGCAAAACAAGCCTCAGACCCCAGCAACAATGGTGGCTGCAATATGCCAGTGGATACAGAGGAGTCCACATTGTCAAAGACCTGGTGCCTAACTGTGTTGTGGGGGGTGATAATGGCAAGTGGTTTGAGCCTTTAAGGTTGCCTTACAGATGCATAGGGTCCCTGATGTGGATTGGGGAGCCAGTTTCTGGAGACACATTACCAGTAAAGGGAAGGATGTATTGCTGGCACTAGGGAAGGGTGACAGAATGAGATATGCCCTCATGAAGGACGCCCTTGACAGGAAATATGGTCTTAACACTGAGAAGTACAGGCAGAGGGTTAGGGTCATTCAAAGCAGCCCCATCAGACCTGGGTGTATTTTGTGAATCACTTCTGCAAGGCAATGGTTGGTTGGGTGAAGGGCAGTGATGGGAGTGATTACAAGGGGTATGATCGGACTGCCAGATAGCACATGCACAGAATGTTTTTTTACTGAGATGCACCAACACCAAGTAGATAGCAAGCTCACTGACTCCAGGGAGTATGCAGGGAGGCATACCATTGGCTCAGCATCAGAATCCATAAGAAGGTACCTGGAAGTGACCTGAAGAAGGGTGGCTCAGGTTCCCCTGCCAGAGTGAGGGGGAAACACAGACAGGTCCCAGAATAAGGTGGGGAGAAAAGGTTCACATGCCCCTTTAGATAAACAGGGGGAAGGCTCAGGTGACCGGTGACCCGTTTCCAGCCTGTTGCTTTGAATGGTCTCAGTTAGGACACAAGCAGTGGGACTCTGTCTCTCCCAAGAAACCACCCACTGGTGGGATCACTACAGGGTTGGCCAATCTGGCCTTATAGGGGAAGTAGTCCCCAGGGGCAGGTGGTAGAACATGCCCTAATCCCCTTAGTTGGGAGACAGACTAAGGGAGTCTAGGGCATGTGATCCCTGAAGGTGGGAGTTGTCACTTCCATTATATCACAGTCAATGAGTCCCTGTCAATGCTCTGAGGGATACCGGTGCCAGCCAGACCACTGTAGTGAAAAGGCTGTTTTCCCCAGATCAGTACCTCTGCCCTATGGCTCTGGTGTCTCTGAATTGGGGTGAGGAGCTGACCAAAAGGAGGGTCACAGTCAGTCCCCATGTGCCCAATGATTTCATCCCAGGAAATTAGTTGTCACTAGGGTTAAAAGAGCTGGAATGGGCAGTCCCCCAGGGCACTCTAAAATACACAGGTTCGTAGGTATACCACTCCCAAACAGAGGGTACAGAAGCCTGAATGGAGGAACCGGGAGTGGAAAAATTGTCCGAAGTTCTGGCTTGCCAGGCACATTTTCAGACACTGGGTTGAAAGACCATTCTCAAGATACCAACCCTGGTGGGAGGGAGAGTAGAAGTGGGGTGCCTAACACTTTGGGTTGTTGTCCCGCGCTCTGCGGAACCCTCAAGAGCAAATGGCAAACTCCTTGTCAGTCCCAAGTCTCTAAGAAAGGCTTATCCGAGGCCCTCACTTTGAGTCTCCATCTGGTAGTGGTTTGCCCAGGGAGCGGCTCTTAACATCTATCAGTAGTGTCTGTTTGTTGCTGTCCTAATGGGCGGAGGTTTACTTGGGTTGGAGACAGAAGCCTGATCCAGGGCGGAATGGGCACACATCACTTTGTTGGTCATGGTGGTAGTCTGCCTACTGGGATGCATCTGTGGGCAGGTTAATGTTAGGTGCCTTACAGATGGGGTCCACAAGTGAGAGGAATGGTTTCCCATGGGTCAGTTCAGTGGCTCAGGAGAGTGTTGAGAGAGGCATCCAACTGAGTTCAGAGGGACACAGAACTGACAAGTGCCACTACAGCAAAGGTCCTTTGTCCATGTTCTATTGCTTAAGCAGGGAAGCCATCAAAGTATTGATTAGTCTACCCTGGCTTATGGCTGGAGGGGAGGTCATGCTGGACTTGGCCCTTTCTACAGGGTCAACTACAAAAAAATTGTCTACCACCCTTCTGTTTTATCAAATTTGTTTTTGTTGGTATTAGGACTCTGTGCCCTGTACCACTGCTAGCCAATGTTAAAGTGATTTTTCTCTCTCCCTAAACCATGGTAACATTGGCTTACATCTGATTGGTACATTTAACTTACTTATATACCCCTAGTATGTGTTATCATATGTACCAAAACTACTGTAAATTAAATGATATTCGTGGGCCTGCAGCACTTATTATACCACCCATTACAGTAGCCTTTTAAAACATGCCTCATGCAACTGCAGCCTGTAGTGCAGTTGTAAACTGCCATTTCGTGCTGGCAAAATAAACCTTTTGCCAAGCCTAAACATTCAATATTAATACATACAAGTCACCTAGGCCCTAGCAGCTCACAGGGCAGAGTACAGCGTATTTAAAAAGTAGGATGTGTTTTAAGTTTTACATATCCCAGTAGTGAAAAAATACTAAATTCGTATTTCACTATTGTAAGGCCTACCTCTCTCATAGGATAATATTGGGTTACCTTATTACATTTAAAAAAAGTGTTAACATTTGATTGGGGGCAGGTAGAAATGTCACGTTTGGACTCAAATGAATTGTGATTTAAAATCCTCTTTAATATTAATATCAGATTTTAGATTACAATTTCGAAAGTACCACTTATAGGAAGTTGGCATTTTCCAGACCAAGAATGTCAAAGTCTTCTAGGAGTTTCCAGCTGCCTGGGCATGGTAATGGCTCTCTCATTAAAAATGTGTAATGAGCTCATACAGTGAACAATAGGGTACTAGGTCTGGGCAGGCTGGACCATCCAGTGAGGATGGTTGTGTGGGGAGCTCTTCCCTACCCAACATACATTTCAAAAGGCTTGCCTCCAGCACACACAAAGGAAGTCTTTTGTCACCCAAGATTTCATGGAGACTTTGCCGGGGAAAGAAGACACTTTCCAGAATCAGATGTAGGGGTAGCCTAGAAGATTCAGCCACTTCGAAGCCTTGTGCCACTTATAAATACTGTCCCATTTGAACCTCTCATCCGTACACTCCTGGACTTGCAGGCATCACAGAGAAAGAACTGCTTTGTTCCCTAGAGGACAGTCCTGCTGCTTGAGGCCTGTCCTGCTCTCTGCCAAGGATGATTAGATCTGCTCCCTTCATCCCAGACTACCTGAGTCACTCCAAGGGTCAGTTGGCTAACCTCCTGTCTTGAGCAACAGGGGCACAACGTGCTCCAGGGGCCTTCCCTGCAACTGCCCAGCTGACCTGCTGCAAATGGACCTGCCTGAGTCCCGCTGGCCTTTGCTAGAGTGAATCCCTGATCCTCAAGAGGTGCTTCCCCAGGTCCTGGACCCTTGGTGGGCATCTGAATGCTCTTTTCTACAAGAAAATGAGAAATCCTCAAGCTCTGGATTCTTTGTGCCTGACTTTGAGATGGTAACTTTTTCAGCGGGACTAACCTGGTCCCTCTACCTGATCCGCCTGAACTTGTGACTTTCCCCCTGTCTAGCACGACAAGATGACTGTGAATGGCGCTTTGTGCTTTTAGGCGATATAGCGACATAATATTTTTACATTGTAAATCTCTGGTTCTACTGATTACATTTTAGTTACTTTGGTCTCAATGTATACATTAAAATGTATCTTATTTTTCTACATTGGTTTTGGGTTTTGTGTTTTCACTTTATTACTGTTTGTGTGCTGCATCACTACTTTACACATTGCCTCTAAGTTAAGCCTGACTGTTTCTGTATCAAGCCACCAGAGGGTTAAGCACAGGTTAATTTAGTGTCTTTTGTGGCTCATCCTGACATCCATCAATCCAATTTCTTACACTTCTACAGGATGAAGTTGAGGGGTTGAAGGTCTAAAATGGGGCAGAGGCCTCTGCCTTTCTTCTGCACAAGGAAATATTGGATGTAGTAACCAGTTCTAAACTCTGATGCTGGATCCTTTCTATGGCTCCCATGTCCAAACTCGTCTGTACTTCCTACAGCAAAATGGACAAATGGTACTCAGAAAACTGCCCTTGGGAGGGTGAAAAATGTGGTGGGATGGAAAGGAATGGTACGGAGTAGCTTTGTTGACTATATACAGGATCTACCTGTAGGAATTAATTGTTTGCCTCCTAAGAAGAAAATGTCTGAGTCTAACCTCCCACAGGGTGGTTGTGTGCAGATAACAGTAAACTAAAGCGGCTCTAAGGCTGCTTCTAGAGCTACTGGGAACTGGGAGGTATACTGTCTATAAGGCCTGGGCAGTGTCTGCTGGATCCTCTACCCGGACCCCGTAATGACTGGGATACCTGTTGTTGGGTGGTGGGCCTTGACATTGTCAACAAGCAAAAACCTTAACAATGCATCAAAATAAGCAAATTACTGTAGATTCTGCTTTGCCAGTGTAGAAAGGCCGGGGGGAACCCATAGAGCTCTACTTTCTTTAAAGCAAATAGAGTCAGACCCATCAAAAGGCATATCCAAGTGTGATGATATACAGATGAGTTTGGAGGGAGATAGTAATGATCTAACTGTAAATTCAGCATCCCATTAAAACCGCCACCTGTTAGTGGAGGTTAGTTAGGTAGGCCATTTGGTCCCCAGCAAGGAAGGGGAAGAACAGAATTTCCCTCACCCGGCATTGGAGCATATACACTACTCAGAAGCAGGGTCTTGCCATCAAGCCTACCTTCTACAAGATCATATCTGTCTTTAGGGTCAATAATCTGGTTACAGATATCAAGCTGGACGGCAAGGAATATCCAGACTCATGACCCTCTCGCATAAGACGAACACACTGTGGACACTACCTGTCCCCCCCATTTAGTTTAGAGGCTTTGTCCCTCTCTGAAGCCCAGGTCAGTCTCCTGAATTACTGCCATGTGTATACATCTGCAACATAAATATGAATGCAATTTATAGTGTGAGAATACTGTGGACATCCCCCAGATATTCTGTGTCAAAATTCTAAACGTGTTTAGCCCTATGCCATTCCCCACCCAGAAATTAGGTAACTGATAAATGAACATTTAATGGAATTGAAAAAGTCTACAGCATGCTTTCTGCTACCAGTAGGAAAAATTGTGCAGTGGTCAGGAAGAAGGAGGCAGATATGGGTGGCACAGATCAGTGGAAAACACCCTGTGGGATGCAAGGAGAGCATCTGGTCAGAGCAGCCAGTCGGCAAATGTATGCTGTATTAGTTAGGTACTCCGGAGATTACCTTAGCTTCTAAGGCCTAAAGGTGATTAGGAGAGGAGAATAGAACCAGTGAAACAGTGTGCCCTTGAATGCTGCCCATTCAGGATAAGGGCAGCTTGATCAGGTTGTCATATAGGCTCATTTCAAGGTGGAAGGAGTGCAGGCTGTATGTGACTTCTGCAGTGTTAGCAATGTACAGCTTGGTTTTACAGCCACAGATTGCCTTTGGGTTTATTAGGACACACTCCCAGCACAACTTGGAGTCGTTGCTTTAATCCAGACACTAGAGGTACACATCGTGGGGACCTGTCACACACGTTTGTATCAGTCCCTACAAGGGTTAAATCCTGCAATTATAAGAGGGGATATGTTCCCTTGCATACTGGAAACATATGGAAAAAGGCTCATCAGATGACAAGCTCAAAGTTGGAGCTAGTTCTGGATCTGCATACGAAGACACAGAAAGAAAGGAACTGACATGTCGTTTGAGTGGCACCTATATTAAGTTCCCACTGTCACTTCTGAGGTGGAGTGAAAAGTCTTCCGAATCCACTCTAGTGCCTGGGGATATACTAAAAGTGAGAAATCTAAGGTTAGTAGTTTCATTCAAAAGAGTAATGTGCCTCAGCAGGCCCCTGGTGAAGAAGCTAAACTCACAGTTGCAAAGTAAGTTCTGCTAAACACCTCAATAGAGGCGTGTACTGCAGATTCACTGTACAAAAATATCCAACTGTAAACAAAAGAGAGGTGCATTTTCTGCTGATTTTATGATCATTTAAAGGATGTTTTGAGCATTTTTCTTGTGTTGCCAAACTGCTGAGAATGACCAGGAAGCTGTGGGTGCAAAGTATGTTGCACAAGGTTCAGTAGTAGCTCTGAACCACTTGCATCAGGCGGCAGACCAAGGGTTTAGCTGATCTAGTGTCAGTTGCAAATCACTGCTTAGTGGTGCAAGAAAGGAAAAAGTGAAACAAATGAGTCCAATATAATTTTACAAATGTAATTATTCAGCAAAATGGAACAGGGAAGTGCAAGGGAGGAATGGGTAGAGGGTATGGAATGGGCAAGCAAGAGGTTGTAGAGTGGGACAAAGCCTAGTAACAGGGCTGGGGATATCCAGGCCCTTCAGGTGAGTCTTTGTGTTTTAGATAGGGGCAGCTGGGTCACTGGAAACAGGAGTGTCCTAATTTAAACTCCAATGCACCCCTCCAACAGGAAAAACCTGAGTTTACCCACCTCCCACAGAGCTGACAACCCACTTTCCATGACAACTTGAGAGGTACACACAAACCCGTAAATACCATAATCCTGGTGGACCAAAAAGGACCTTATGTAAAATGTGTTATCAATGGAAAACACAGCTCATGCCCTATAGATATTGGATGGTATTCTATCTACCTTGAAAGATTCTCTTTTTCATTCTATTTCTCTCTTTGTTTTGTCCACTGATTCAGTTCGCGGTTTGAGAACCTTTGCTATGCACCATGTTACTGATCCCATTTCAATAACCCTGGGCCTCATGATGGATTAACATGAATCAACATGCCTTTCTACTACCATCATCACATCAGCAAACCGAATGGGAAGAGATGGTTTAATATTGGTTTTGTTGTGAATTGTATTGTGTATTGTAAACATAATGGTGTCTTTTTTAGCGTGATGCAAAGTAACACAAATTAAGTTTTGATTATCTTATGTGAAACTACTAACTGTGCTGATGACACAGAACATAAAGCTCAACTACTAAAAATCAAATGCCGCTATACGTGTGCAAGAGCCCTATATATTGTGGTCTGAACATGGTAAAGATGTAGGCTGTCTTTTGCCAGCTGAGCTCATAAAGATTAAGGTATCCTATGAAGAAGCTGCCTCAATACCTGTTGCTGCATGAAGCAGCAGAAGGAGCCAGACATTCCAGACTTAATAAAAAAGTGCCCGTTGGGAGTGAGTGAGTGTGTGTGTTTGTGCGTGTAATACTTACACTTTGCCACCCAAAATGCTTAGAAAGATATGTACAGATCTGTTCAAGACTGATGAGCTATTAATGCTATTGTGCTACATACTTTTCCAGCTGTGCCTAATCTTGCAACTACATTATTCTGTATTCCAGCCACTACCAATTGGTTCACTAGATCTTGCTCAGGTTTCCTCTCTTTTCCATATATGATGAAAGTCAGTATATCTTTGCCTCCTCGTTTTCGGGGATGAATTTAAGTGAAGTCAATTCCCACAATGATTTATTGACTCACCATCTTCGCTCAAGCTCTTAAGAAGGCCTTTGATACCCACTTCTTCCCTGAAAGATCCACCGTGAGGTTCAATATGTAGATGATTTAATTGATTGCCACTGGCTTGCACAACCAATTTAAGTTTCACTCTTTGCATCTCATTATTGAATTAACTAAGAAGTGTCACAAGGACTCAAAGGAAAAATTGCTAATATTAATTTTTTAGGTCACATCAGCTCAACTGGCGAGAAACACCTGTATATGGACCACACTGAATCTGATTGTAAGCTACTAAAACCTGTCACTGTCTCTCAGAAGGTACTTTGTTTGAAATGGCAGTTTATTGCAGGCAATAGATACTAAGTTTTGCAAGGGTGGTAAAGCCCTCCAAGATCATGCAAAGAAAGACACCTCAGAACACTTGCATTGTACTATGAAGGCAGAAGCTTTTTGTTAGATCAAAACAATCTCTCTACTCCACCCTTGCATTATTATTACTGAATTAAACCACGCTGTTCACTTTGTATTGTCATGAAAAAGATCGGTTTGCATTGGGGGTATTGATGAAGTTCACAGAGAAAAAAATTAATCTATGGGACACTATCCTTCTGCTCTTGATGTGGTTGCAGCAGGGCTTCCGCCTTGCTTACCAGTGGTAGTGACTGCTGTCCATTTTGTAAAAGCTTTAAAAAATATTGCCTTTGGCTTTACCCTCATAGTGGGTCTGCTCCATGTAGTAGCTGCCCTTATGCTCATCAATAAAACTCAACACTTGTTCATGGACAGGTTATCACAAATGAACGTCTTTTATAATCTGCCTCTCACATTACTTGTCTGTTGCCATGCATCTCTACTGCCCATGCCACTAGATGGCAAATTGCATGACTGTGTGACTGTCACTGTCCATTTGACTACAGCCTGTATTAATCTTTCAGATTCACCAACATTCAATTAGAATCTTGTAAAGTACCTATACCTATGGCCCCCATTACTTTGAATGAAAAAGAACAATGCCTTGACTTTTAGTCAGAAGGGCACTACCCGATGCAAGTGACAACATTTCAGTCCTGTTTGTCACTATCCACTGGAGATATCCATTCCCAAAACTAACAGATCAAACCCAGCACTGTTAACCTTGCCTGTGGAATGACCTACAAAACCCTAAGCAGCATTTTTGTGGTTTATAGCAATTGTGATTTCTCCTTCATAGCTCGATCTGATTCTGAACTCTCTCCCTACTATTTACAACTACAATCCAAAGTACTCTAATCCTCCAGCCACTTCAGTGAACAAACTAGCACCAATTTTGATAGCATTAACTTGTGTATACGTGGTTATGCAACCACTGGGCTGGATCCTCTTATCCTCATTATATCTTCCAAGCCATAAGGCATACGCCACCGAAGTCCCCACACTGGCTTGCGCCTCTGACTCCCGCTATCGCTATGCCCCACCTCCAAAAACTTGAGATCATCTTTCACACCCACTCCCCACACTGGGAAAGACTGCCTAGGAAAGATATCTGAGACAGTCTGCTTTACTATCCTCTTCCCCTTGTACAAGATCAGACGGACATTCAAATTGTAGCTAAGATTTTAGCGGAGACCATGCATTCCACTGCTTTAGAATTAGGGTTAACTTCTCATTCATTAGAAGCCCAAAGAACGATCCTCCAACAAAACAAAATGGCTCTCCATTTTGCCATATCTTGGCTGCCAAATGTGTTTTTGTCTTAACTGCCAAAGGTGGAGACTGTCATTGTGGTATCAGTACGTTGTTCATATATACCAAATGTTTAATAATGCACAATCAGATTGATCAAATCTACAATAGTGACTACACAGAATCAATGATGGGTTCACCCTAAATGGAAGGAGTATATGGTCTTAGCTAAAAGGCATACTTGGGGGGCATGGAATGAAAATAATAAAACGGGTGCTGGCTATTTTTGTCATACTCTTTTTTGAAATATATATATTAATCAAGGTGTGTATAAGCTTCCCTATCCTTATTAACAGAAATAAAGGCCTTGCTCCCTAATTCTTCCTCACATAGAGTGATAATGATGCTGATAAAGATTTTAAATAGGGCCCTCTAAAATGTTTTGTAGAAGAAATGTCCTTTGAAGTGAAAAGACCTTTATCAATCGTCTTTAAGACTGCAATATTGTGCAAAAGGGAATTATTGTGAAATGTTCAACTTTGTCTTCTGATAACTGTGATGGCTACTACAAGTTTTTCTTAACGTTGACCACAGTGACAAGCTGCACTGTCCCTGACGTGAAAAGCATCGAACTCTCATGCATGGCATTGTAAGCAAGAATTTCTCAAGGCATCACAAAAGGTTTTGATGGAAAAATAAGGATTAGCACTTTTAAGAAATGCATCACAACAGGTGATTTAAACAGAGACGGCTTATCAGGTAATCACTGAAAGGTCTATAAAGCTGACAAATAACATTTAACTGTTGCACAACAAGGCTTTGCGGGGCCAACAAGAGAAGGTCGTAACATATCTGGGCTTAGAGGGGCTGGATATGCCTAGAAGCACATCTCAACAAACTTTTCCAAGCGTCCCACAAAGATAGTTTTGGTAGAGGACTACCTGGCTGCCAAAATAACATTTTGCATCTCAAGCAGATGGTCAAAAGCAGTTAGTTGTCACCGCTCAGTCTCTAAGCATGTTGGCTTAAGCTGTGCAGACTTAGGTGCAGTACCCTGCCTACCTGAAGAGGCAGTCGGATCCAAGAACAGGTGCAATAATGGCCAGATATTCTGGGTACCACATTCTTTTGCCCCAAGATTGTTTGGGCCTGGTCGTTCCTGATCTTCTTCAGAAATCTGGGCAAGGGAGTTAGAGGGAGGAAGGTGTTACGGAATCCTGAGCTTCAATCCAGCAGAAAGGCATCTCTGAGTGAGAACTGCATTAGGAACTCCTATTTGCAAAGGTTTAGCTACTGCACATTCACGGTAGAGGTGAAAAGATCAAGACAGGGTTCTTCCCAATGCTGGAAGATCCCCTGTGTCACCTTGGAGTGTAGTAGCCATTTGTGATCAGCTGGGCAACATCACCTAAGTTTGACTGGTCTGGTGTTTAAAGATCCTAGCAGGTGTTGCACAATGAGGGAAATGCCCCGACAACTCAACAAGTTCCAGGGCCGTAGAGCCTCTTGGGACAAGACACATGACCCCACCCCACCCTGGTGTTGCAGTACCACAGAGCGATGGTGTTGTCTTTAAGAATATGCACCCATTCCCCTGTGATGAACGGGGGAAGCTTTTAGTGCCAAGCGAATCATCCACAACTCCAACAGGTTGATTTGGAAGCACGTTTCTGTCAGAACTGACTGTCCTCTGATTGCCACATTTCGCAAATGGCTGCCCCAACACAGCAACAACACATCCTTCACAATCAGTAGTTCTGGGTGGGGTAGGGAGAAGAGCCTACCTTCAGTCCAATTACGGTCCAGCAACCACCACTGCATCTTTTGCAGTCTCCTCCCACACCTGGATTGAATATGAGAGGTTCCTTTAGTGATGAACACACTGAGAGTTCATGTGCCACTGCAGAGCACGTTTGTGCCACCTGGTGTGGTCCACTAGCAGGATGCAGAAGGCCAAGAAACCGTCACTGAGATCCAGGTCAAGGATTGAAACATCAGGACCATAGCCAGAATGTCTTTGTCTATTTGGCGTGGAAGGCAGGATTGGAATCCTGTGTCCAGGATTTCTCCAAAGAAGGGAGCATCTGTGAAGGATTCAACTTTGGCACTTTGATGGTAAATCCCAGGGATGACAGGTCAGCTATTATCTATATGTAGTTCCCGACTATTTAGGTGAGATCATCTTCAGCAACCAGTTGCTGAGGTCTGGGAAGACCACTATTTCCAGTTTCCTTAGATGGGCAGCAGCCTCCATCATCATTTTCATCAACACTTGAGGGGCACTGGTGAGGCTAAACAGGAGTACGGGGAACTGGACGTGCCTGTAGCATACCTGAAACTGCAGATAGCGCCTATGGGATTGCAGAACAGGGAAGTGGAAATAGGCATCTTGCAAATCCAATGACACCATTCAGTTGCTTAGATCCAAGTCAGACAGAATGTGGGTCAAAATTGGAATTTTGAACTTGTCCTTCTTGAGCTATAAGTTCAGAGGATGAAGGTTTGAAACCAGACAAAGTCCTCCATACGCTTTTGGCACTAGAAAGTAACAGGAACCAGTCCTGATCTGAGATGAAAGTAACCTCTCTATGGCTCTCTTCTCCAACAGAGTGTAAACCTTTTGTTGCAGAATGGACAAGTGGTCCTCTCAAAGCCATTGTAGTGTAGGTGGCATGTCTGAAAGGAAAGGAAAGGTAGGCCATAACAGCGCTGAACAATTTGAAGTATCCATCTGTCTGATGTGATGCTTTGCCATCCGAGGAGGTAAAAATGTATGCATGTGACAATGCACTGTTGGGGGTACACTAAAGAGGTTTGGCTGCGGCAGGGGGTGGGGGTTTGGGCAGTTTTTGCCCCTGGGTGCTTTGACTCTATTGTATGGATGCCAGACCTCTTCCTTAAAAGGACTCAGAGGTCTGCTGATGCGGATGCAAAGTTTGTTGTGGCCTCTGCTGCACCCCTCATCTGAAGTCTCAAAAGGTGCAATATTGTTAGGGAAGCTGCTGTATGGGTAATGCAAGGCCAAGAGAGTGCTACTGATTTGCATTCTTTGAAGCACTCTAAAGCCAAGCCTGCCTTGTCTCTAAAGAGATAAATGCCATCAAATGACATGTCCATGGATGACTGTTGGATATCACTGGAGAAGCCCCAGATATGACGATGAAGAGTCACGTAGGTACCAACTTCCCAACCCATACAGCCGGTCATATCTAGACCAGATCTGATGATGTGCTTCCCCATGTCTTGACTATCCATTATTATTTGTTGGAGGATAACATGAAGGTCGTCAGGAACTGAGGGCAAGATAAAGCTTAGCATGTTGCACATAGTGTGTGAGTAACACCGCAAGAGGCAACTCGAATTGACAGATCTAAAGGCAAGACTGGCAGTGAAGAACAACCATTCAACAACATTGTTGTCCTGTGGTTCAGGGTCTGAGAATGTATGTGGTATTAGAAGCATCTCAGAAGCACAATGTGGTTGTGGGAGAGGTCGAGTTAGAATCAACTTACCAGGTTACGATGGATTTGCTTCCAAGTCCAAAAGGACCATGAGTTGACCCCTTGGCATTAGAAGCATCACTGCGTCAACACATGAGGAACCAGCCGGGTATTAGGCGCCAGAGAAGAAGTCAGAGCAGGCGTCTGCCCTGGCATCAGAAGACACAGAGTGGGATCAAAAGGCGCAGTCAGCGTCATGAACGGATCTGCTGGTGGTAACTTGCTTGAAGGGATCCTTGGCTCTTTGGGGCCTGAAGTGCATCAGAGGGCTCTGGAATTTTGCCCAAAAAATCGCTAGCCCACTGAAAATGGAGACAGCACCTATGACGGCAAGCGAGAGACACCAACAAAATGCGGTTGATGAACATGCCCATAAGACAAAAGTCTGTCAGGACCGGAAGAATAACTTTTTCCCAAAACATTGGGATCACAGCCTGAATGTCCTAAATCCACCAGAGAGCTGGGAACACCTTGAGGGACAGTGTTCAAATCTACCACAAAGAAAGACAGTTACTGTCACAGCTGGAGGTGTGGACTTGGAGACTGATGGGAAACCTCAAGTTGAACAGCTTGGAGACTGTGGTCAGTGGGGCGTGGCCAAGACGCCCATATGAGCGGTCATGGATTCTTGAGCTGTGACAAGGGAAACCCTCCATCCGCCTGCATTCTGATTATTATGCTGGCACAAGAACCCACATAATCTTACCCCATCGAGAATAAGCAGAGGGGGTCTGAGTCAGACTTACTACGACCCTCCCAGCCAAGAAAACCAGAGATGTTACCTCTCTGTATTACTAGGCCAACGTGCACAAAATGGCATTCGGTCGACTGATGGAGGTGTGGCCACTCCACGGGGCAGGACTTTATTGAAATTTCTAAACTCCCAGAGGTGCCCAATCTTAGAGGCCCCCAGGGAGCGCCAGGAACAGGAGGGAAACAGTAACCCCAGACCAGTGGCAGGAAGAGAGAGTAATGAGGCACCTGCTGCAGACCAGGGCTGAAGCGAAGGGGAAGGTGGATGCGGCCTTAGAGCAGCGCCAACAGAGAAACCGACCGGCCTACCTGGCACTGCCCGCACAATCAGAGCAGCCGTCTGGGGCACATGAGGTGTTGACCTCCATGCGATTCACCGGCGCCCAACGACGCACTGAGAGGTGCGAGGGCGGCAAGGGACAAGCAGGAGGATCATACGCACTGGCAGCAATGAGACAGAGAGAACTAGAAGAGGGCCTTCGCTGCAAGGCAGACACCAAGCGGTCTCCTGGTCCCCCCCGCCTGGAGAACGCAGAGGACACTCACCACTGAGAAGGAAGGGGGTGTAGAGGCGAGTAGGCAGGAGATTGGCACCTGCCCACTTCCCCATTAAGATAAGTCAAGGAATAGAGGCACTAGAGTGCTTGGGGTTGCTGCAGCAGAGGTCTACAGCCTGGGCCGGATCCTGCACTGCTAAACCAGGTGAAGGAGGAGAGTGAACAATACACGCTTGAGGGGATCTACCACAATTGCCCGGAGTAACATCTCACTTTGGGAGATAATGGCATGCAAGTGCTATACCTAGAAATATACACAGAGACACAAGTCATTGCAGGAAGCTGCCCCATGTTGTCCACCCTCCATTGGTCTAGACCATTGGTACTCTAGCATAGACCCTCAATGAGCAGAAGGGCAGGAACTGAAAATACATAACTCAGCTATGACCTAAAGTCGGCACTCCCAGAGGGGTCAGTATCATGCATGATCTTAAGCGCTTTACTATCTCGACAACCTGTCTGTATTTGGGTCCCCCCCATAGCTTTGGTCACAACCCCAGACCACAATCCCACTTGGAAGACTGACCAGCAGACTACCAGAGCGTGGGTGCTCGGCGGGGGAAGCTGGAAGGCCCCACCATCCCCTGGTCCTAGACTGCACACTGAGGAGCCTTGCGGAATCAGTTGAGGCCTGACGCAACACAGGAAATGACAAGTGCCAGCTGCACAGTGTAGTAGACCTATTAAGAAGTGGGAGTGAACAGACTCAGGAAGGAAAGATGCGGCCACCCCATGCATCCTGACATCTAACCCCTGAGAGTTACCAACGGTGCGCACCTCCCCTGGGGTAACCCAACTGGTCGCATTAGACCTGACAGCCAGTACACAATTCCCTCTCACCCTGTCAACACGATGGGTAAAGCAACCAAGAAGAACGATCTTGACATAGGAGCCAGACAGATGGAGGGACAGATGTCGGTGGGACAGGCAGAAGAGGAGGCGCCGCCCAAGAAGGGCACCTAACAGACTAATGTTGTGGGACATCTTGCAGGCCATCACCTCCTCTAGGGAGGCACTGGAAACCAAAATAGATACTCTGGGAACAGACATGAGCCTCCCAGAGACGACCACCGGCACCTCCCTGAATCGGTGACTATAATGAAGCGCCTAGTCATTGAGCTACCAAATGAAATGTACAGAATGCAGACCGCATCACAGAACTCGAGGCCAAGGTCTGCACACTTGAGGCTAGAGAAAACAGATCACGCCGGAATACCTTACGGGTCATAGGCATTCCGGAGAGAGCTGTGGTTGTGGACATGGTGGCCTATTTAGAACACTGGCTTTGCGAGGAGGTGGCACCAACAGTAGTGTCCCCCTTCTTCCCCCTCAAACAGGCAAACAGAGGTCCCTTCTCAACTGCCCTTGACTGGGGCCCCAACGAGACCAATAGTAGCCCCCTTATTACATTATGGAGATAGGGACCATATCCTTGCCCAAGCCAGAACTAAAGGCCCCTTAACACTGGTGAACAGCAGGGTCATGATTTTTCCGGACTTCACAAGTGAAGTATAACAACAGCGCACATCTTTTTTTTAGAGGTCAAGAAACAACTTCAATCCAGGAGCCTGAAGTATGCAATGCTGTTACCGGCACGACTGAGAGTTCTCACCCCCAATGGGACACAATTCTTCACCTCACCAAAAGAAGTTTGGGCCAGGCTGGAAACACACCCCGACGCAGGCCCGAGCCAGAGTCACACAGAAAGGAGAGCACAGTTGAGACCACAAAAGAGGATGCGCCGAAATTCCAGATCTGGTGCCCCATCTGAAAAGGAGATCCAGACAGGACAACTGAGAGTGGTAGAAGAAGTGGCTGCATTGGGTAGAAACAAACATCAACCCCCTTTGAAGCCAAGCGCAGAAGCTGGGGTGGACAAAGATATCTCCCTGGCGGACAGCGCGAAGAGTCAGACTCTGCACTGCCGCACGTCACACCCAGAACAGCAGATAAACTAATCTGACCCAAACATTCAAATGGTACTGGGGTAGAGTATTCCGCACCCAAGTGAGGGAGACAATAACACAGAACAGTGGTCGACGTCAAAGGGATGAGAACTGTGAACTTTGACTGGAGAATGTATTCGGCTTGACTATTTAGGTGCAAGATGGGGGCGACCCCTGAGCGGGGTTTACTTTAACATTAAGATGGGACAATCGTCTTGGAAAACGAACCCACGGTTGACTATTGCAAGCTTGTTTGTTTGGATGAATGTAGTTTGGCTACTTGTCCTGGAGATTAGTTATTGTTTTGTCCTTGATAGGGAATATACACAGTGGGCTCTAGAGTATTCCGCAAGGGATGAGTGAAAGAGGTGGTTCTCAAGAGCGAGGAACCAGCCCCCCAGACATCAGTCTGTTAACGACACCTACCATAATCCACCATGGCACCCCCTAAAACACACAAACTGATGTCCTGGAACACAGAGGGCATGCACTTTATGCACGAATGACACAAGGTGTTTTCACACATGATAAGACGGGGAACACAGATTGCATTGCTTCCAGAGAACCCAAATCATTGGTACAAAAGGGCTACCAGTTGGGCACACATGGGAGGTGACATTACTATATCATGCATTCCACATATGCTCGAGGTGCCTTAATACGGATCACGGTGGGGATCCCTTTCCACTGCTCCAGTTAGTTGATAGCTATACAGGGCAGGTATGTACTCATCCGTGGGAAACTGGACAGTCGGGACATAACCACAGGCAGCATATATGGCACCCACTATGACCAGGCTGCATTCTTTCCCATACTTTACAGAATCCTGGACCCACACATGGCTGGATTTGTCTTATTGGGCAGGGACTACAACTGTGTGGTGGATCCTACTAAAGACCGCCCCCATCCTCCACTCCGGGATTGTCCACTCTGCAGAGGAGCTAGTTTGTTCTCTGCCTGGCAAAGAGTGTGGAAAGTGATAGATTCCTGGTGCTCTCAACACGTTGAGGAACGCGATTATTCGTACTACTCATCAACGCATGACTTTCACATATGGTTGGACACTATTTTGTGCTCCCCAGACGTCCATGAGACTGTGGCACTTACTGAATACCGAACAAGAATGATTTCAGATCATAATGCCTTCCTATCGGGACTAGGATGGAGTCGAACTAGGCCTTCTATACACCAGGAGATTGCGCCCCGAATCCCTAGAAGACCTTACGTTCCATGACAATCTGGGAATCACTATAGACTCTTATTTTGTAGAGAACACAGGCACTTCCTTGTCCCAGTTGCTAGAATGGGAGGCCTTCAAGTCAGTGATTAGAAGCAGCTGTATACCTGATGTCACAGGGTGAGACGAACGCTGCTTCGAGATATTGAGGTGGCGGAGCAGGATCTAGGAGGACTGGAAAAACAGTGGCCAGGGCACCCGGAGCTACATACTGACCTTTTAGAAGCCAAAGAGAAAGTGGTGGAAGAGGTGGAACCCCTTCAATGTTTCAATTACAAGAACTATATGACTGGAACGCATGCTCAGCTAGATCGAGCAGGGGCATTATTAGCATGGCTAGCGAATACAGAAAAGCGAGGGTCTGTTATTGTCGAATTGTCCACTACCACTCAGGGCAGGTTACACAATCAGGCCAATATTAATGAGGAGTTCCGGACATATTACTCAACCTTATATCGTCACACCACCATTAAGGGAGCAGGGACTTTACAGGCATTAACGGATGCGCCGCTCCCGGCGCTATTTCCACAAGCAGTTGAGGACCTTGGTCGGATATAACTCTCCCAGAGATTAGGGCGATGATAAAGCAGATGGCCAGGAAGAAGACACCAGGCACGTATGGCTTGCCTGCGGAGTTTTAGTCCTGCTTCACGTAGTGTTTAACCCCTAATCTATTAGCCCTATACCAAGTGGCCAAACACAAAGCTTCCCTCCCACACTCTACTAGGGAAGTTCTCATAGTCCCACTACTAAGGCCGGGGAGGGAAGTCACAGACATTACATCGTACCGCCCTCTGTCGATGTTAAACATCAACTATAAAAGATCTTGGCCACCAGACTGATGCAACACATGAGCACTCTAATACACAGCGACCAAACCAGCTTCATCCCTGGCCGGAGTACAGCTCTGAACATCAGACGGCTACTTTCGGTGATGAAAGCTAAGACTTAGGATAAGACTATGACAACGATCCTAGCTGTTGCCACTGAAAAAGCATTTGACAGCTTGGAATGGCCGTATCCTAGAGGAAGTGTGGTCTGTAGGTGAACTGATATCAGCTGCAACAATGAAGCCTTCAGAAGCTAATTGTCAAGGTATGTGAATACCTGTGTTGTGAAAATATGTTGCCACTGCTGACATAACTTTCGTGAATACAGGGAACACTGAAATAACTCCAAATGGCAAGACTGCAAACCGATAGTGGGTGGACTCTACCACAAATTACAGGTAATTTCAGTGTGACTGCAGGATCAGTACATAAAAGTAGCCATCGTCCCGCGGGCAGGATCCTGAATTTTTCCTTTCAACGAACTGAGTGTTCAGAATGTGGAGTGGCCCCTGTCCTCCTCTGGAACAAGGAAATACTAGGGATAGCATTCCAGCATTTCACCTGCTGACATCGGATCCACTTAACCACACTGCAGTGAAAGAACATCAGGCAGCAGCATGGGAGCAGGATCTTCCTGTGGCTGAGAAGGAATAAAGGATGGGTGGGTGGGGGGGATGAGTCCTTGAAGAGAAGGCCATAGCACCTGCAAACAATTTACAAAACCCTGTGGTCCACAGTGAGAGAGCAAATGTGGTCAAAGTGGTAGGACACCCTTTTCGCCACCGGCCACACATGCTCCTTCAAGGGCAGAGTAAAGCAGTTGGGCTGGGAGTGCCAGTTCACAAAAAGAGGAGGAGGAAGACTGCTGTTGTTGGCCTCTACAGGCCTTGAAACTACCATGTCCTCTGTATTGTCAAAGAAAATGTGTTGGGCAGATAAACTGGCTGAAACCTTCAAAACAGAATGCTTTAGGAATAGTCACAACTTTTGTGGTATTCTTGATGTAACTGTTGCTACTGGAAGGCTAGGTTCAAAGACAGTGCTGGGGCCCACCCCAGCTTACAGCTCTCCAGATCGGAGTCTATCTCATTGCCAAAGAGGCAGGAAATATCAAAGGGCATGTACATTAGAGACACCTGGGCACATCCAGAAAAGCTGGTGGAGCTCATCCAGGTTTAGTGGCGAATGGTGACCAAGCAGCCCATAGATTTGGCACCTGAGTCAACTGTGTTGAGACAAAAGCAAATTAAAACTTTGCCACATCATGACTATCGCACACAACGTCTGCAAAGTGATCACAGAGATGGTCAGGGAGACTAGAAACGACCATCTGAATCATCGGCCCACAAAGCATAAGATAATTGAGCTGAAAGCTAGTTCCATTAGTACAATGGAGAGGTAGGTAGCCCGAAGAGAAGATCTTCTTTCCCATTGCTTTGATTCTTTTTAATTACCTGTTCGGTGGAAAGATAGGAAAAGAATCAGGATTTGTTTTTATGAGTAAGATTCTTGCACTGCCAGGTTTTTATGAAACTGATGACGAATCAAGAATTTCAGATAAACAGGAGCATTGCAATGGCAGCAAGCAGCCTTGTGATATATGCCCAGTGTGGAAGCAGTCTTGCTCCAAGCCACTGACCCGATCACAGAAGGGTAGCAAAGGTAGAATGACTGAGGCAGTAGGCTGTAGAATCTCAGTTATGAAATTGAACTTTGTATATACACGTAAGGATACTTTGAGGACCTCTTCAGCCCTATGTAAGCACCACAGTAAATTAAGCCACTTCCTCAGTAGCAGGAAGTCCAAGTCAAGGTTTTCAAAGAGCAGTATAAGTCCACATCAGGTGAAGTGTCCAGGCCCTAGCATTCTGAAAGGCCACGTAGTAACCAGCATCTGTGCCTACAGAAGGGAGGAAGCAACCAGAAGGAATCCCAGCAGCACTTTGCTTAAGGTACGGGTCAGCAATGTAGAGAGCATATCTTCTCACTTTGGCTGTGGAGCCGACTCACTACCTAACAAACTCTGGCTACATGGTGGTTGCTAAAGCTGGGGTCAGGGAGTAAAAGTGATGGCTGGACAATTTAACCTTGGACTTTGAATAGCATGGAGAGGTTGAAGAGTATTTTTTGCTAAGTTTACATGAGTTCCTTTCGGATTTCTCTTCGGAAGAAGCTTGCTTAGAAAAAGTACTTGTCAAAGGCAAGTCGGAGTAGGGCCTGGTGTCGCACCTAGAAGCTGAAAGTGCTACTTAGGTTGAAGCTAGTCCTTGACCTGAACCTTAAAGAGCTTAACTGTCTTCCCTTTTATGGCCTTGGCATGCGTGTGCCCATATTTCTTGCAGGAGAAGGTCTAAGACATCAAAGATAGACTTCAAGGGGACCAGATAACATTTGCGAGCCACAAAAGTTGCAATGTTTAAAGCATGAAAGCTTAGGAGTGGACGCTGCACGTTGAACACTACACTTTTTAAAAGAAAGTTCCAAGGAGAGCACTTCTAGCTTTGTGTCCCAGGGTGCAGAAAAAGGAACTGAGGTTGCCAGGGTGTCACCTTATGCCATTTATTCAAGATGGAATCTAGAGCTAGGATGGGTCTGTGTCTCCACCTAGTGCTGCAGGAGAACCGTTGCAGTTTTCAGGTCCACTTTGGCACCTCATGTGATTCAAGAGGAGAGTAATCCTGAGGTAGAAATATTCATAAGAACTGCTTTTACTACAAAAGGAATAGTTGTTGCCTGGTCTCAAAGGTTCCTTTCCTGACAAAAGACCGCAGAGAGACCCAGCTTAACCAGGTCATTGAGGAAAACCACTTTCTACATGAGCCTCAACTATGGATACATCAATGAGAGTGGAAATGTTAAAAGTAGTAGATGGTTCTTTCCGCTTCCTACACAAGGGTGACTCCTACTGTCTGTTTATCTTCTCATATTCCTGGGCTGGTTAGCCTCTTTTTTGACATAATGAAACACTAGACTCTCCTGAAAGCGCTAACAAAATTAGAATGCAAATTAATGGCACAGGCCTAAGTTAGTTTGTTTCATACCAGGATAACCATTATGAATAAAAAACCGACCAACTGATTTAAACCCATCAAGATGAAAATAAAACTACTCACTCTCCCACCAACTTGAACTTTGACCTGAAGGCAATAGTCTCCTCTCTCAGTTACACTACCATCTCATGAAACCCATTCACCCTCCTCATTCAAACATTGTCTAGCACACTTACGGCTTTAAATGGTAAACTGTCAATTGAAGAGCTAAATAAATATTTAAATATTGGCGTCATAATGGGTAAAAATTTCAGTCAGCAAGTACATATCAATGTAATGACAAAGGGAGCACAAGTTCAACTCCAAACCCCTCCCTGGTATCAGACCTTTCAATCCAGGTTTTAAGATAGTTTATGGAAGCCCTTGTCCTATACAGACCAACTCCTTACTCATATGTTTCACCAAAGTGTATCATGCTGCCTTAAAGCAGCTACCCAGGATGTTGCCAGACTGACCATGAGCACGGGGAACTTAAATTACATATCACCTATTCTGGACTCGTGAACTGGCTACCTATGGAAGTGAGAAGTGTCTATAAACCAGAGTTAATTATGTTCTAGTTCATCCTTAAACCACCACGATTTAGGAACAAACAGGTCCTATAACAACCCTACTCAAGAAATGTGCATATAGTGTGGAACTTTAGCTCGCTAGACATTAAGACAATTCTGTCCTAAGCTGCCTTGAAAAAGAGTTAAAAAGCGTATCTGTTCAGTGACATTTCCAAATGAAAAATATATTTTTTCTGTAATCTTGGAAACTGGTGCTGTTGAAAATCCTCCTGTGTGAATATTTTTTAAACGTTTAGACACAGTTTATCAAACACGTGTAATGAACAAAGTATACATATAGTACACCAAATGTTAGCCTTCCACAGAGCAAAGGTAAAAAGGGTTGCTAAAGACAATATTAAAATTCAAGACATTACATAAAACAATAGATGAGATTTGGATACTACAGGAACGTGACCAGACATCCTCCTCTTATTCCAAGCCCAGTTTCAAAGTCCAATTTCATTCTGGCCATCTCTAAACTCTTGTCATGGGTCAAATCTTGGCAAATGACTTCCACATATATTTTGTCTATACGTGGCTGCCATATTCTGTTAAGGTGCATCAAAGACTGGCTTAGAAAATAGGATATGTATTACAGTCTCGTATAGCCCAGACACTAATTTCTTGGATATGTCGGCCTTAACCAAATAGCCATCTACAGCGGATCTGCCAATGGTGGATGATGATGTGCTCAGTTTAAAAGGAAGAAAATAGTTTAATTCTAAGTAGAACAGGAATTAGGATGGTTGTAAATGAAATTTTGCATGTAGGCCTTCAAAGGACCACATTGTTCCCTGACAGTACTTCATCTACTGTATACTGCTGCAAATCCATTTCAGCCAATGCAGTGGTTCCTCTGAGAGCTGAATTTCTGAACTTTTCCAAAGAGAAATACTTTAGGGACGTATGGCAAGCAGTTGATGCCCTCTGCGACCATTGCAAGATTGGTTTAGGGTCTACCTGAGTAGCAATGGATTTACGGTATAGAACTGAAGGTCCTATTGTGTTGCCTTGCAGAGAAGAAAATCCTCCCAATGAGATTACTGCATTTGAGAATTAGGGGCCTGATGTACAAAGCAATTTTGCAGTTGCAAAAGGTGAATTTTGCTGTTTGTGACTGCAAAATGACCTTGTACAATGTACCATCCCTATTTTGCGAGTCAGTATCCTGTTACCGACTCGCAAAATAGGGATCACGACTCACAATTAGGATGGGGCGTTTCAAGGGCATCCCTTCCTAACTGAGACTCACAGGCCCATGTATGAGTGTTTTGTGACTGTGAATGCAGTCACAAAACAATTGCAGTTTACATCAATTTCAAGTTGATGTTAACCAATTTGCAAACTGGAAGGGGTCCTCATGGTAGTAAAAACACAAGTTTATTAGTTAATTAAAACCATAAAACTTTCCTTACACATAAACATTTAACAGAACAATTTTAGTGCAAAAAAAAAGGCAATTACAGTTCTTTAGCTTAAGGTGAAGTTGTTAGTGAGTTTTTCTTCTATATAAAGATTTTAAGAAAGGAACGTACTAGTGCTTTAGGTATTAATAATGGGACAACAGAACAATCTTATTGTGGGTAAAATAAATACAACGGCAGATAAAATCCTGTGTTTAAAATGAAAAGCTATATGAAATATCCTTCCCCCGAGATATTTAAGGAGAACAGTAGCAGACAAATGAGGCACTGGTAAAAATAGGACAAAATGGGAAGAGGCCTTCTATCAGTTTTATCTACCCCTACTTACGTCTGATTGTTGAAACCGGACTTTATTACGACACGAGCTAAGCAACCCTGTGGACTACATAGGGGCCTTCCCTTCTTTAGGATGTTCAAAAGCGGGTTATAGGGATTTCGCTATTGTTTCCGCCCTCCCTCTATCTGGTCATTTCGAGAGGTTGTGGTTTTATGAGTGAAAATTTCCAAAAATTGAACCAGCTTAATGTTCAATATTGTATTTTGAGGGTTAAAAGCTGCAATTAGTGCTTGTCTGCAGGATCTAATTCTTAAGCCGTTAAATTATTTTTTCAGCAAGAGTCTCCTTTCGGCCGCCAAGGCTGGACAAATGCAGACCACATGCATCAAGTTTTCATCTGCTAGATGGCAGAGACGGCACTCCTGTGAGTCTACTTGCCGCTCCTTCTTCCATTTTGGCAAGAGGTCTAAAGTAGGGACTTCACCCAGCCTAAGTCTGAGAAAGGATTGCTTGATTTTCCGTGAGTACGAGCCCGCCATAAGTGGTGATTCTTTAAATGTTTTGTAGGAATTAAGGATCAACCAACTAAGCTCCCTTTTGGTCAGTGAGATCTTATCTTCTAGCCAGCTCTGTAATTTACTCACTTTATTCACTGCTTTGTTGAAAATGGGGATGGGTAGGGACCTGTTCCATACCTCATCTAATTTCAAAAGACTCTTACTTTCTTCTAGATATTTTATATAGTTGGAGTTCCCTCTTTCTAGGATAATTTTCTGCCAGACTAGATTGGCTAAAGACCCATTTGTAGCGCGGCTCAATTTGTAGCAGCATTTAATGTATGCCACCGGTCGGGCTAACGACTGTTTGACCAGCGTGAATTCCAGTCTGACCTGGGCTGGCGATGCACGCCCAGGTAGCCGAAAAACGCGTTTATAGGTTTTTATCAGAAGCTTTTCCAGAAGACCTACTTCCATCCCCCTCATTATTTCGGTCCCATAGGTGATAGTTGGAAGTAGGTTCGCTCTCATTACAGCTGTTAATGGGTTCAGAGAATGACCACAGATTGAATTTGCTAGCTTACAAAAGGCGTAAGTAAGGGCCTGCGTCTTGTTTTTTATTGCTTCTTTTTGTGCCGTGTAATTACCTCTAGCATCCACCACCAATCCTAGGTATCTGTATAATGGGACACCTTCCTCTTTGTGAATGATAGAGAATTTTTTTTTTTTTATGGAAGGCAGTGGTCCCACTACTCTGACAAAATGAAAAGAAAACTTTTCTTTTTTCTTTTTGAAATGCATCCCGTTTTCCATTAAGGAAAACGGGCTGCATTTAAAAAAAAACTGCTTTAATGAAAAAGCAGTCACAGACATGGTTGTCTGCTGACCCCAGAAGGCCACCATCCCTGTGAGTGCAGCCATTCACTAATGGGTCGCAAATTGTGACCTGCTTCATGAATATTAATGAGGCAGGTCCTTTGCAACCCATTTGGGAATCACTCACAGTCTCTCAGATACTGTTGTACGTTAAAAATTGTGACTCTCAATTTGCGACTCACAAAAAAATACAAATTGCAAGTCGCAATCTATAATGGTCTTACATCTTGCCCAGGGTCCTCAAACAAATGGAACAGCTAGAAACAAAGAAAAGATGAATTCCTTATAATATAACTCAGGGTAAAAGAAAGGGTCTTTGACAGTTGGCCAGGAATACTGACATCATGATCAACCAAGCCAACAAGGGTGGAGCCATCGTAGTTCAGGACACAAAGGAGTATGAAGAGGAAGCAGATATTGTTAGACAACTGCTGGACCACAGACACTAAATAACGATAACCTCAGATCCCTTGAAAAGTATCCAAGGAGAAATTAAACATATCACATCAGTGGCATTATAAGAGTGCATTATCACAGATAAGGAATATGTTTTTTTTAATCGTCCTCACCCTAGAACCCCAGTGATTTATATATTACCCAAGATGCATAAAACCATATCTAAACCACTAGGATGCCCCATAGTGTCAGGCTGTGGCTCAGGTTTGGAACCCCTGTGTAAATTTGCGGATCAGTACAACAAATTGGAAGTCCCAAAGACTCGTGCTTACCTTACGGACAAGCATGCAATTTATTAACCTGATTGATGGACTTGAGTTTGACCAAATAAGCACTTGGCTAGCGACCATGGCCGTGGAGTTATTATAAACCAACATATCGCAAGAAGACGCCAAAGGGGTAATTGACAGTTGCTTAAGGCAGACAGAAATAGCAGAGGGAAGAAGTAGCTGAAGTAGCCTAGTGGTGACCTTGGCCGAAAATGCAGTCAAGAAAAACTATTCTTTGTTCGGGAGAGATTTCTACACACAAAAGAAGGGCGTAGCTATGGGTGCCTGTTTCGCTCCAGATGTAGCTAATCTCTTTGTCAATGAGTTTAAAGATTTTAACTATTTACAATCATCTGAATCCCTACTGTAACCATGTCACACAATGGCAACGGTACATTGATGATGTTTTCTTTACTAGGCAAGAATGTGAGATTGAATTAAAGCATATTTGTACACGGCTTAACAGCCAGAGTCAAGATTTACACCTCACTATGTATTATTGTATACAAGAAATATGTTATCTGGACCTGTTGGTCAGATATAACAATGGTAAAGAGTACACAACTCTGTATAGAATGCCCACAGGCATTAACTCCCTCCTACGATATAATACCCATCAGTTCAGGGCATTAAGAGGTGACCTGACTTATGGGCAATGTCTCCAGATTTGTAGAAGCTGCACATACAAGGAAGACTACTTTCGGGAGGCTGGGGTCTTCAAACAAAAACTGTTGGGCAAAGGTTACCCTACGGAAAATGTCTCAAGGGTGATTGAAAGAGCATGGTTTTGCTTTTGGGAATAGATATTGACCCCTAAAGCAAGGAGTGAATCACAGAAGAGAGTGGTCATGGTCAGTACTTATTAACCAGTTAGTAATGATGTAAACAAAATCATTCAGTGCCACTGGCTGATATTAAGTGACATGTACTGAGTCCTCATTATTTGCCTTCAAGAGGAATAGGAACACCAGGGGCTTTGTGGTGAGAGCCCACAGAGAACGGAGTAGAATGCTAGATACTGGGAGGAGGTGGAGTCTTCCATCTGCAAAAGGAAACTATAGATGTGGCAAATGCTCAGTTGTGAATACACTGGTGACACAAAAGATTCAATGACAAGGTTTTTGTTTTGAAAGTTTTTTTCCAGTTGTAATGCACATAATGTAATCCTTATAATCCAACGCCCCTGCATGTTGATCTATGTGGGTCAAACATCGCAAATGATCAAACGACGTATTGCAAAGCACAGGAGCAGGATAAGGTGTGGAGTGGAAGCGGCCCCCCTGGTGAAACATTTCAAACGACAAGGTTGTTCTGCAGATGACAACTACTGGTCTGTATATGTTTTTGGCCTACTATTATTCCACTGATGGCTGGGGACTTTACATTTACAGTGGGTATTTGTAACACACTAGTAGGATGATCATTACAGATGCCCCTCTATTGATACCACTATGGTTCACATGCATGACTGAACTAATTATTGTGTGGACATTGTGTAAATGTAAATGTTGAGTTGTCCGGTACAAGTGAGACCTTGGTTATGTTCTGACATGCCTACTGGGTTATTGCACTATTAAGAGTATTTGTTTTTATGCAGTTGTATGGAGATACACCAGCAGGGTGGCCTTTTGATCTATTGACTGCTCCACTAAGTCCCGCTTTCTAGAGACCTGTACTTAGAACTGCCAAATGACTGATTGTGATGTCTCCCAGGATGCCGTCATCTTAGCTAAGGTGTTGGATTACTATGACAGTATTGACCATGACCTCTGGCGTGTAGTCTCTCATTGGGGACTACAGGACTTTGTTAACTCTCTTGGGTGATGTGGAATATGGACCTTCATGCAAATCTGCTTTTAGAGTATTGATGTGCAACATACCCTCTGGCGGGGTCTCTGAGAGCAGTGCCTCTTGTGACTGGTTCCCCTTGACAAAATCATACTTCCAACATGACGACGGGTTGGTTGCAGTCTAGTTTCTGGAGGACAGCCAAGATAGATAATGTTTGCACGTCCTCTGCATCTTGCAGATGATCAGAAGATGGACCAAGTGATTTCTGTGCAGTGGATTGTTCCACAGCGAGATCTGACCCTGAGTTCTCTGCATTCCCTGTGGTTGTACTTCAGGCCTACAGTGTTGGACCCTCATTTATGTGAGTAACTGATAACTTCGTATATAATTGTGCGATAAGAACCCACACCAGCACTGTTTCACTAATTACTTATTGCTGGTTCATATACTGTGCATTTATGGTGAACTGTACGATTTGGGATTACTTGACAAGCTATCTGCATTACTTGTAAGTCGGTTACATTCACTGGTGTTGGGACGAAAAGCCAACTTGGTTGCACAATGATGTTTATACGGTGTGCTGTAATTCCAGCTGCTGGAAGTCACTTGGATTCATGCTATCCTCCAGTGTGGTCTAATTCATGTATGGATTGATTAATCCGCCTATAATTAACATGAACATTTTGCACAGTGTGGTTCTCTCTTTAACACAACTTTTATGCCCATTGTAACTTTGGACACATGAGTTGGGTGGTAATGTGGTATTGGTGGTGTTTTAAACTGTTCTTGGACACAATGATGGAGCCATTGCTTGATTCGATGGAATAAATCTTCTTTTTTTGGTTTCAATTCATTTGGCTTTGTGCGCATATAAGTGGCCTATAAACTCATTAGTTATCAAAATGGGTTTTGGGTGAGACTCGACAAGGATTTAATCCCCTCTCATTTGATTTTTAGGTGTGTGAGGTGGACAACTGAGAGTTAAGTAGTTCCCTTGATTTACTCAGGGATTGAAATGTCAGCAATACTCTCCAAGGTGGCTAAAGATAACTTGAGCATTATTGGTATATTCTCAACATTCGGACTACCCAATGGACTTACCACTTTGACCATACCAGTGGGCTAGGTGTTTTGTACTATTGTGTTGTTTGGTCCATATGTGTTTTAGTATATTTATGTGAGTTCAGCATCATCTGCAATAATGATTCACTTCTTCACACACTATTATTCTGGATTCTGGAATACATGACCAAGTATTTAATTGAATACATTTATTTGTAAAATGATATATCCAGTCTTTCTCTTTGCGTTCTTGTGAATTGTAAAACTGTTATTTAATGATAATTATTGCTGGGTAATTCAATTTTTGCTCATGTACTGTAATGAGTATAGAGGGCTTATTTCACCATTTAGAATAATAGCTTCAATATAAATATGTCCCACTAGACTATTGTTGTTTTTTGATGATAGTGGCAACAACCTAGGCAGACATAAGCATACAAAAGCACTCCCCCTCAAGGTCCCTATCCTGCCCCCTTTTACCTTATTTGTTTTTCATTTTTAGAACATGGTGCTCAATTCCCCATGTCCTGAAATGGTGGCCAGAACATTTCTCTTCATGTTACAGCCAGGCAATCAGAGCGTTAGCTCATGCAGAAGCGTGGCAGCTGATAGGAACAAAAGCCCCCCAGGCCAATCACATTGCTCTATTATTTGAAGCTGTTCACGCAGGAGACTCGTGAGAGTTCTGGGATCCCAGAACTCTCACGAGTCTCCTGCGTGAAGAGTCGTCCAGATATACAAAGTTTTTTAACATTATTTCCTTAAATAAAATTGAACGGATTTACACCAAATCACAAAACACACATTTCTGGACTAAGATCTAGATTTCTGCCCAATTTCATGTTTTCTGTTAAGCCATTTTTGTGACATCATTCAATTTTCCAATGAAATTGTATATATGTATATAAACATTCCTTTAGAGCAAACTATGTACATACATATCTATTTCATTGCATGGACATCTTTACTATTCTCATTCTACCACTCCTACCTCACCCTATGCGGGAAAACAATCTAAGATGGAGTCGATGCCCATGCGCAATGGACACGAAAGGGAGGAGTCACTCGGTCCCGTGACTCGAAAAGACTTCTTCGAAGAAAAACAACTTGCAACACTCCGAGCCCAACAATCTGCAGCTACACATGCCATTGAACACATATATATATATATATATATATATATATATACATACACACACACACATACATACAAATAAAGCATAAGCCTAGTAGGCCTGATACTGTGAGTGCCAAACTCTTCAAATATCTTAAAGTACCTAAGCCCTAGCCCAATCCTGATGGATGGAGTGCATGTGTGTGCCTATAGCTTGTGGCTCCTGGCAGTCCAGAGGATCAATATAATCACCATCAAGAATAATCACACTGTGGGGAGCATTAGTTAAAAGCACATTAAGTGGGTCTGCTGTGCTTAGGTCAATATACCGAGAAACATCCAGGGACTCCTTTTCCTTTCCAGTGTCCCAAGCAACAAAAATGGTATCTTGCCTTCTAGTTCAGACAAGAGCTCTCAAACATTAATGGATAGGCTTTCGTGAGCAGGATAGCCACCCCACTGAAGCCTTCAGCAAAGCCAGCACACATTGCTCACGTGTAGGTCAATTTCCCAAGGAACCAACATTTAATACGTAGCAAGTGTGTTTCTTCCAGTATAGCCACTTACTATATAATATTTTCACTGTAAGATGAAACCTAATCCTATTTAATTCTCTTTTCTACAGAGTCTTGTTCTTGCCATAAAACCCAGTTTTTACAGAAACACCTGTGTAAAAAAAACTCTAATTACAGTTTAGAAGTTGATGGCAAAGTATTAAAGTTGCCCACATGATGCTTCTGATATTTTCACTCTGTGCGACTCACAATGCTGTCAAAAATGGGGAGAGGATTCAAGTCTTTTCCACGCACATTTGGTAGAACTATTTGTTACTGCTATTTAATTATTCATTAGCAGAACATTCTCCTCTGAACAGTATAATTTAATCAAGTGAAAATGTATCCCGATTGCGGTGCGGTTAAACAAGCCTGGGACATAGAAGAACAAGTTGCTTACCTTCGGTAAAACTATCTCTGGTGGATACTCTAACCACAGATTCCTCACCGTGTGACTATCCCCATGTGCCAGACTAGATCTGAACAATTTTAGTCAGCAATTCCCTTAAGCCTGGGCAGGTGTCAACGTGTGGCTCAGCTGCAGATCCGTTCGACCCTGGATGTGACACCAGCAACTTTCCTTAGCAATGACATGGTTTTTTTCAGATATCTATTTGTGCCTTTGGACGCTGAGCCTTTAATAATCAGTTTATACGTGTGTGCAGATCTCCATATTAGAATTATATTAGTATGGACCAAAGGAGTCCAAGCAACAGAAACAGGGAGATGTGTGGGTCAGTGAGGAATCTGCGGTTAGAGCATCCACCAGAAAGACAGTTACTGAAGGTAGGTAATTTGTTCTTCTGACGCATACGTCTAACTGCAGATTCCTCACTTTGTGAAAAGATACCAAATAAGTCCCTCCCTGAGTGGTGGGTCTGTGGAATGGGTTCAAACCATAAAATCATGTAGAACAGAGTGGGGAAAACGCCCCTCCTACCAGACCAGGCTCTCCAGGCATTACTGCTTTGTGAACATGTGGAGTGATCTCCCATGTAGTAGCCTGGCAAAAGTCCAAGACTTTCAAACCACCCATAAGAACAGTGGAAGCTGCCTTTGCTCCGGTGGAATGAGCACATAGAGCTTCTGGAAGCTGTTTCTTGGCCAGCCCATAACAGATCTTAATGAACAAGTTACTTATCTTCAGTAACATCTTATCTGGTAGAGACATATTCTAGGTGCAGATTTCTTACCTCTCAATTTCCCACAGGCACTGACTGTATCCAAAATAAGTTTCTGGGCAGTACTCCTGCATGACGTTAGGTGGCTTTGATCTACTCTGTGTCCATCGTCTGCATTGCCAGTGCCAGATTGATGGAGCGGGTCCTATATTGGTGCCACCCCGGCATGCTGATGTCAGTTTCTTTCAATGACTTTCCGCGCCAGAAGCGCAGAGCCATTAAGAACACTGACTAATGGTGCATGAAAACTAAGGCCCTTAAGAAAAAGTCCCTGTCACTATAAATCAGTTCGCAGAGTGGGGAGGATGGGTCAGTCGGTAAGGAATCTGCAACTAGACTATGTCACTTCCAGATAAGGCATTACCGAAGGAAAGTAACTTGTTCATCTGATAGAGACTTCTAATTGCAGATTCCCTACCTTTGAAGAGATACCTAAGCAATACCATTCCCCGGAGGTGGGTCTGTGACCCAAGATCATACTAGAAAGTCCTGCAAGAAAGAACCCTTCCCTACGGACTTGACTGTCTGGGCAGCAGTGTTTGGTAAATGTGTGCAGAGAAGACCACATTGCTGCCTGACAGATGTCAAGGACTGGAACTCCATGTGCTAACGCAGTCGTTGCGGCTGTAGCTCAGGTAGAATGAGCACGCAAACCTTGAAGTGGTTGTTTTTTTTGCCAGAGTGTAGCATATCTTAATGCATAGTACAAACCATCTGGAGACTGTCCACTTCTGCACTCCCCTACCTTTCCTCACACCAATATTACGTACATAGAGTTGATCATCCACCGGAACACTTTTGTATGGTCCTAAAAGAACACCAATGTTCTTTTGGGGTCCAGGCGGGGAAGACTCTTCTCTTTCTTTGAGGGATGTGAGGGTGCATAAGAAGTAGGCAAGGTGAGGGATTGGCCTACATGAAAGGGCATGACCACTGATGATAGAAAAGAAGCCCTAGTGCTTTCTCAGGATAGTTGGGAAGGTAGGGCGGTTTGGATGACAACACCTGCAGCTTACTCACCCTGCAGGCAGATGTAATGGCCACAAGGAAGGCTGTTTTCAAAGTGAGAAGCCTGAGAGGACAATTGTGGAGAGGCTTGAAAGGTGCGCACATCAGAAATGTCAAAACCAAATTCAGATCCCACCGGGGCATAATGAGCGGTGATCGAGGAAACATAAGTGTGAGACCTTTAAAGAACCTAAGTCCAATAAGTACAATAGGGGGCTTAAACAAAGAAGGTTGACCAGGCAACATTAAAAAGCTGAAATAGTAGACAAATAACCTTTGAGAGCGCCCATAGCAGAGCCCTACTGAGCCAGAGAAAGGATAAACAATAGGACCTCATAGAGAGGGGCAGAGGGGGGGGGGGGGGGGGGCGGGGTTCCAACAGAGTAGTCTGTGCACACCATGCCATAAATTTCTTACAATGACAGGTGTATACTTTTTTTGGTGGAGGGATGCCTGGCTTCCAAGATTACGTTACAGACTTCGGGCGGAAGGTCAAAAGCTGTCAACTGTAGCCGCTCAATGTCCACGCAAGAAGGCAGAGAGTGGACAGGTTTGAGTGCAGAATCCTCCCCTGATGCTGTGACAGAAGATCTTCCCAAAGGGGCAGTCTGAATGGAAGATCGATAGACATGCTCAACAGCTCGGGACACCAGATTCTCTGTGTCCAGTCAAGAGGCACAAGGATTGCTTGGGCCCAGTCATTCTCGATCTTCTTGGGAACTCTGGGCAGAAGTGGTATGGGCTGAAAGGAATATAGGAGGACTTAGTTCCACTCAAGATGAAAAGTGGCTCTGAGTGATTACTGTAGGAAAGTACCATCTTCCCTGGCATGTTACCCCCATTTTTCACTGTATATATGTTGTTTTAGTCTATGTGTCACTGGGACCCTGCCAGGCAGGGCCCCAGTGCTCATAAGTATGTGCCCTGTATGTGTTCCCTGTGTGATGCCTAACTGTCTCACTGAGGCTCTGCTAACCAGACCCTCAGTGGTTATGCTCTCTCTGCTTTACAAATTTGTCACTAACAGGCTAGTGATTAAATTTACCAATTCACATTGGCATACTGGTACACCCATATAATTCCCTAGTATATGGTACTGAGGTACCCAGGGTATTGGGGTTCCAGGAGATCCCTATGGGCTGCAGCATTTCTTTTGCCACCCATAGGGAGCTCTGACAATTCTTACACAGGCCTGCCACTGCAGCCTGAGTGAAATAACGTCCACGTTATTTCACAGCCATTTACCACTGCACTTAAGTAACTTATAAGTCACCTATATGTCTAACCTTCACCTGGTGAAGGTTGGGTGCAAAGTTACTTACTGTGTGGGCACCCTGGCACTAGCCAAGGTGCCCCCACATCGTTCAGGGCAAATTTCCCGGACTTTGTGAGTGTGGGGACACCATTACACGCGTGCACTGTACATAGGTCAGTACCTATGTACAGCGTCACAATGGTGTCCACTGCAGCTGCTGCCAACCCCTCAGACAGGTTTCTGCCCTCCTGGGGTCCAGGCAGCCCTGGTCCAGGAAGGCAGAACAAAGGATTTCCTCTGAGAGAGGGTGTAACACCCTCTCCCT